>NC_136429.1:155874491-156524991 GCF_052849685.1 Lactuca virosa
CTATCGGGAAAGGCAAAGGGAAGAAGAGGAAGCACCCTTCAAAGCGTACCAAGGGAAATTCTCTTGAAGGCTCCTCATATGGAACCAAAAGTGGTTCTATCACTCCTTCTGCCATCCCTAAGGATGCTGATTGCTTCTACTGTCAGAACAAGGGGCACTGGAAGCGAAACTGCCCTAAGTACTTGCAGGATGTCAAGGATGGGAAAGTGAAACCATCCCATGCAGGTATTTACACTATATTGTCTAATAACTCACCATATTCTAACTCTTGGGTGCTTGATACAAGATGTGGTATTCACATATGTTCTGATTTGCAAGGCCTAAGAAGAAGTGAGGATGTGGAGCACGGGAAGATAAGCCTGATCATGGGGAATAGGAAGGCTTCACCTGTTTCCAAGATTGGAGTTTATACTTTGTTGCTAAATAGTAGGTTAAAGTTAGATTTGAATAAATGTGTGTACTCATCAGAAATGGCGAGAAATATTATTTCCTTTCATTCTTTGTACAAACAAGGGTTTACCTTTTCTTTTGATAATGAATGTGGTGGAATAAATGCTTTCTTTAATAATGTTCTTTATTTTAAAGCATTACCTTGTGATGGAGTGTATGAAGCTGTGTCGGTTGTAGATAATTTGGGAAATAATGTGTTGTGTATTGATTCTTCTACTAGCTTGGATAAAGCATCATTGTGGCATTGTCGTCTTGGACATGTAAGCAAGAAACGTATAGGCCAGCTCCAAAAGGATGGAGTCTTGGAGTCGTTCGACCTTAAGTTGGATGATAGTTGTGAATCTTGTCTACCTAGAAAAATGACAAAATCACCCTTCACTGGTACTTGTGCAAGGGGTGAGGGTTTGTTGGACCTTATACATACTAATGTATGTGGACCATGCAAAACCGCCACAAGGGATGCCAATCGCTATTATGTGACTTTTATTGATGATTTTAGTAGATATGGTTATGTCTACTTAATCAAACATAAGTCAGAGACTTTTGAAAGGTTTAAAGAGTTTAAACAGGAAGTAGAAAATCAATTGGGCAAGAACATTAAGATGCTTCGATCCGGTCGAGGTGGTGAGTATCTTAGCACTGAGTTCCTCGACTATCTTAAGGAGTGTGGGATTGTCTCACAATTGACACCTCCTAGGACACCACAGTTGAATGGTGTAGCTGAGAGGTGTAATCAAACATTGTTAGACATGGTTCGCTCTATGATGAGTCGAGCTTCGCTACCAATCTATTTTTGGGGGTATGCCTTAGAGACTGCCGCCCACATCCTTAATCTAGTCCCTACAAATAAGGTTGCCAAAACACCTCATGAGATGTGGACTGGGAAAGTTCCCAATTTGGACCACATCAATATTTGGGGTTGCGAGGCTTTCGTGAGGCGCGAGACTCATGATAAGCTCGGACCCTGAAGTGAAAGGTGTATTTTCATCGGCTACCCACATAAATCCTTTGGTTACCTCTTCTACAGACCCAGTGAGAATGTGGTCTTTATGGCAAGGAGAGGGGTCTTTCGAGAGAGAGAATTTATAAGCCAAGGAGACAGTGGGAGGCAAATTGACCTTGAAGAAATTCAAGAGTCAATTGGTGAAGGAACCTCATCCACTAGCAATCAACCTGAGGAGGAAACTCATGTTGAGCCAGTTGACGAGTCTGTACCTCCGAGGCGTTCCACAAGGGTTAGGAACACACCTGAGTTTTATTATGGGTTTCATATTACTATGGAAGGTGATACATTTATCAGTGATAGTACACTGGTAAATCTGGATGAACCTAACAGTGTTAAGGAAGCCATGGCAGGCCCGGAGTATGCTAAATGGAAGGAGGCTATGGACAGCGAGATACAGTCCATCTATGATGATCAAGTTTGGAACTTGGTTGACAATGTACGAGGCCGTAAGACAGTCGGGTGCAAATGGATCTTCAAGAAGAAGACCGACATGGATGGGAAGGTGCACACTTATAAAGCGCGACTAGTCGCGAAGGGTTTTACTCAGACTCAGGGTATTGATTATGATGAAATTTTTTTCCCAGTGGCGAAGATTAAGTCTATTAGGGTTATGCTAGCCATTGCTGCATTTCATGATTATGAAATATGGCAAATGGATGTCAAGACCGCTTTCCTTAACGGAAAGTTGGCTGAGGATGTTTACATGAATCATCCAGAGGGATTTGTCAGTGCAGAGTACCCTAATAGAGTGTGCAAGCTTGAGAAATCCATTTATGGATTGAAACAAGCATCTCGAAGCTGGAATATTTATTTCGATGAAAAGGTCAAACAGTTTGGCTTCTCGAGAAGTGAATATGAGTCCTGCGTGTATATCAGAGCTAGTGGGAGTATAGTTAGCTTTTTGGTACTGTATGTAGATGACATACTACTCATAGGAAATGACATCCCAACCTTGCAGGAGGTTAAGTCATGGCTTGGGAAGTGCTTTGCTATGAAGGACCTTGGGGAAGCTGCCTATATCCTTGGGATAAGGATATTAAGAGAAAGGAGTAAAAGACTAATTGGACTTAGTCAGAGTACCTACTTGGATAAGGTGTTGAAAAGGTTCAACATGCAGAATTCCAAGAAAGGAGAATTACCGATCCAAAGCAATGCCAAACTGAGCAAGGCTCAGAGCAGGAGTACAGAGGCTGAGATAGCTGAGATGAGTCGATTACCTTATGCTTCCGCTTTTGGCTCGATCATGTATGATATGACTTGTACCCGCCCTGATGTGGCCTTCGCTTTAAGCATGATCAGCAGATATCAGGGGAACCCTGGCAAGGCTCACTTGAGAGTAGTAGGGTATAGTGACGCTAGCTTTCAGACTGATAGGGATAACTTCCGCTCTCAGTCGGGCTGGGTCTTTACTCTAAATGGAGGGGCAATCACTTGGAAGAGTTCCAAGCAGGAGACGGTAGCTGATTCAACTTGTGAATCATAGTACATAGCAGCGAGTGAAGCGGCAAAGGAGGCGATATGGCTGAAGAACTTCATCGGTGACCTTGGAGTTGTACCAGCTATTAAGGAGCCTATGGATATTTTCTGTGACAGCAATAGTGTGGTTGCCTTAGCCAAGGAACCAAGAGATCATGGCAGATCCCGACACATTGACAGAAAATATCACTTCATAAGACACAAGATAGAAGAAGGACTCATCGTGGCAAAGAGGGTATCGTTGGATGAAAACCCTGCGGACCCCCTTACGAAGGGACTGACGAGGGTTAGGCATTTGCAGCATGCGAGGCGCATCGGGCTGAGGGACGATATTAGTTTTACGGATTAGATAGTTATTACTGAAACTTGTAAAATGTAATCGACGTTTGATGATGAATAAAAGTTGTGATTTATTTATGAGTAAGGTGTTGCTATCATTTTCAATTATTTACTATTGTTTCAGCTTTGAATGTTTTGACTTCCAGAATAATAAATTTATTTAAATTCTCCACAGTCAATCATACGTCGGAAGTAGGTATGAATTAAGACTGTCATGAATTGGGCTTGTAGATGACTAAAGGTGTTTAGACATGGCAATGGTTGCTACAACATTCATGAGTGCTCATAAGTTATGAGTATTGGAATAAACCCACGCTCACTTGTATCACTTTATGGAATTTATTTCGAGTGATCGTGAGACGGTAATATCATATAAGTCTTCAAACCTAGAGATATGAGTTTTTGACTATGAGTTGGTTGTGCATTGATTGCACGAAAACGCATCAGTAACTTGATGTTATAAAACGTGCCTTTGTGTACAATTCAACAAGTAGTAGAACAAGCATATGAGTCGAAGTTTATCTGTTCCTTCTTGAATTAGAAGCGATATCTGGGCCCCTCGATGATTTTGTCTTGACCTATGTACCGGGCCCGGTCAGAGCTAAATTGATGTGTTCGATTAAGTTCTTTGTCAAACAAAACGGAAATCGGTAAACAAACTGCTGGACAATAAGTAAGACATTGTTCCATGTATTTGTCCGGCTGATATCATGAGAGCAGAGGATTATATGATCACTTAACTAAAATGGCGCTTCATAGTTCAACAGAGTTTTCGAGAGCTATGATTTCCGGTTGGTTCCTAAGCTATATAGGCAAATACAGTTATCAGACTTATCCAAGTGGGAGACTGTTGGATAAGGTGTCTAAGTCCATAACTTATTTGGTATATACTTGACCCGACCCGACATGGTCCATTTAGGTTGCACTTCACCCTAACTATTTATATGGATAATATTATGAGAATAGTATGTTTATTAATATATTATAAGTTATAATATATTAATATGAAATCATATTATTTAATTAGTGTTGATCTTAAATTAATTTTCAATTAATTTAGTGATAAAAAAGGTGACTAATTAAATATGGGCTATTATTTTTATATAGTGTGGGCTAATACTCATTAGGAAATGGGCTAAGCTTGCATGGGAGTCCATGGATGATCCATGAAGCTTTTAACCCATGGATCCTTGGAAAAGGAAAAGACATGGGTTATTAGGGTTTGCATGGTTCATAACCCTAATCATCAACACAATATAAAGAGGATTGTGATGCTTGAAATGACACGTTGTGTGTGTGCATAAGAGTGGCTGATTTTTAGAGCAAACATACTCTCTCATAATGTTTTCCAAGTTTGTTGTGTTTTGTGATTTCCATTTGAGGCATTCACATTATTGGTGCTAGGCTCTCAAACTCCTAAGGAATCAACTCACTACTAAAGGTATGTAATTCCTCTAGTTTCTTTTATGTTTAAAAGTATCCCATGCCATGCTAGATAGGTTATGAACCTTGGAAAAATTATTTTGCATGTATTTTAGTCAAACATAGATCCAAGGTTTCTAGGGTTGCATGTACACCTTAGGAGTGTTAGAATGCTCAAAACCCAACAATATATACATATATATATATATATATATATATATATATATATATATATATATATATATATATATATATATATATATATATATATATATATATATAAGAGTCCATATTTAATTAGCCTCTTTTGATCACTAAATTAATTCCAAATTAATTCTTGATCAATACTAATTAAATAATATGATTTCATATTAATATATTATAACTTATAATATAATAAATCATAAATATCCTTTTCTCATAAGTCTATCCATACAAATTGTTCCGGTGAAGTGCAACCCAAATAGACCATGTCTGGTCGGGTCATGTCATACCAATTATAGTTATGGACTTAGACACTAATCCAACAGTATATCCTCTTCTTCTGAATCGAAATGAAGATCATCAAACGTTCCTCCGAAACCTCTGCCACCAGTTTCTTCATCAGAATTTGGTTTTGGTGGATCGGTGGATTGTGATGGAAAAAGTGTAGTGATGGGTTGGTTTAAGACTTGGTCGAAAGTTGGTGAAGGATTTGTAGTGGAAACAGGTGTAATAAATGGTGGAAGTGAAACAAAGGTACTGGAAATAGGTTCAGGATTACCTTGAGAAGATAGAGGAACACTCACCACAACATGTGCATCCGTATTAGATACGTTTGCAACAATTGGAGAAATATGAACTGTTTCAGGAATGGGTTTTGATACAACAATCTCGATTGGAGTTGTTGTGGTTGGAGTCGAAACAGTTTCTATGATGAGTGGTTGTGAGACTTTCGGAGAATTCGAACCCAAAGGAGATTCTGGAACTATCTCACTATCTGATGACTCTGCACGAACAACCATCTTTCGTTTCTTCCTCTTCTTGTTAATATGTTTCGCCACATCCTCAGCTCTTCGCTTCTTGGAGGATGGGGAAACAGGTGCAGCAATTTCACGAACTTTCACACCTTGGCGGTTAAACAGAGGTTTACGAACATTAGGAGACTCATCTTTTGACGAAGTTCGATTCTGATATGTGAAATTCCGTAATCTTTTGAACACTCCTGATTTCGAAGGGATGAATTCCTTCGAAGATTCAGGAACTACTTTCTCCTTAGGCTTCTCAGTTTAACTTGCAATCTTCTTAGGAGACTTTGTCTTAGATTGTTTCTTTGGACTTTCTTGAACAACAATCTCTTCAGGAACCTTCTTGGACTTCTTCGACTATTTGGATGACCCTTCATCACTTGTTTTCAACAATATTCCAGTTTCGATTGAAGGATTAATATGTTGTAAATATGCCACCAACACAGAATTTGTTGGATCAACCTTCTTCAACATTCCATCAGGAATTCGAGCAACATTTGGGAATTCATCTGAATCATCTACAACATTCTTTGGAAAGTGATACTTTGCAAATTCTGCCTTAGCCTCATCAGCAGTAACTGGAATACCTTCTTTCTCATAAACATACTGAAGAACCAAACTCCAGTATCGTGCACACGAAATTCCTTTCACCACATTCGTGTTCTCCAAGCTCTTGATAAACTCCTTCCAAATCTGAGTAGCATAATCAACATTGAGATCATAGTACAACCCTGCTACCATACCATAAACTTCCATTCTCCCCTTATCAAGCCCTAAACTTCGCCCAGTTAAGCAACGAATATATATTCCAAACAAAAAATTCCATATGCAAGGAAGACCAGATTTCTTGAAATCACTGATCTTAACGAGTGGTGGTTGATGACCCATCTCGTTAAACATAAACATCACTTGATCAGCAGTAGGTTTAAAGAATGGAGGGGAATTGGGAATTACCAAGATTTGAGTAAACAGCTTCTTAGAGAGACGAATTCGCTTTTCATTCACCAGATTGAAGGTGATAAGATCAGTGGCTTTGCTGTAAGAAGCAGTAGAACCAGCCATTGATAACCATGACAACGAAACTTCAAAAGCATTGAACATTGCAGTTGCGAGACCTGAATGTTTAAGAGCAACAATCAGCATCTTGAGTTCTTCTGGATACAGTGACACATCTCCTTCAACCTGATAGTTGGTGCTTTGAATCTTCATCAGTGCTTGAGATGCAACTTCTTCAGTAGTGGAGGATGGATCAGCCGCCATTGATTAGGGTTTGAGAAAATCTTGAAGAACAGAGAATGTTAGGGATTTTGGATCGTTTGAGAATTTGAACGCGTAATTTTAAAAGGAGAGTAGAATTTCCTTTTATATGTAACCCCTCTTGAATTCCAAACGTTTTCTTGAAAGAGTAAGCCACGTCTATCCTTGAAGGTCGCACCACTAGTCGTTAAACGCGCCATGTCAGATAAAGTTCCTTGAAAGTCGGGCCACGTTGCCAAACCATCACATCAGATTGTTCGTAGGTACCAAGAGGATAAGATCAAAAACCTTCGACATTGAGGTTAGGCTCTTTCGTCTTTGGGATTAGAGACGAAGTTATTTACCAGACTTTCGAAATCATCAGCCTGAGTTGGTAATACTCAGAACCTCAAGGATTTCGTGAGTGCAGTGTGCCAAGAGAATAAGATAAGAAGCAAACTAATGAAAAAGTTAGGATCTGTGATGTCGAAAAATAAATTTTCGACACAAAGGCAGTTAAACCCCGGGCAAAGGTTGCTTCGTTAATTATCAAGAGAGATAATCAACAGCTTGTGTATGTTCCCGTGAATTACAATCGAATACTTGTAGAGAAGTATCGAAGGGCTTCTTTTTCAAGGCTTCATGGGTGGCTTAAAAATTTCGTTACATATCAACCAAAACATAAGGTGAGTAATTGTAACCGAAATTACTTGGTTGACCAGTGTAGTCAGTGACAAGTATGCTTTGGATTAATCTGAAAGTGACTTCAAATTTCGAATGAAACTCACCCCGAAATCATATTCAAGAAAAAAATGTTTAAGCTGGATCCTGTTGGGTAACAAATATCGTGGGTTTCGACAATTTGATCAAGATCACACAAAAGAATTGAATATTATTTGGAGTTTCGAAAGTTTTGTACTGAAACAAATGTTTCGTTAAATCTGGAACGAAGTTCCCCGTCAATTTCTTAAAAGTTTAGAAAATTGGGTTTCACTTTCATCACGGTCTCATGATTCAAGATCATAAACACAGAGTTTTGATATGTCTAAGTCATGATTGGTTTGATCAATGACCTCTTGGACATACGTCATTGTGTGTGAAATGTGTTAGAAGTTTGAGATGAAAAAGATTGTTTCACGAATTCAATTGTACCTCTGTTATTCTTGGACCAAACAGAAAACTCTTAACTCATGTGAGAAGAGTTAGGTAGCTCAGTAGACTAATGTGAATGCAAGCCAGATTGGGAAGAAATTTTCGTAGTGAAAATTTTCATTAAGGCTTTCAAAATCACACATTAAGTCAATGGAGGCTTGGGTCGACATGCTGTAGGATGCTTCTAGGGACATTATAACTAGTACAAAGTTGTCAAAATTTTACCTGACCCTAGAAACACAAGTATGACCCTTGTAAAACATTCGTGAAAACTGCATTAAGAAAGAAATAACAAAATACAAAACAACAAAAATCTTTTTGGTATTTTATGTTTTTGAAAAGAACGAAAATATTTTTTTGTGTTTTTAAGTTTTTCGAAAATTAAAACAAATAACAAAAGAAAATCTTTTTAGAATTTTTGATTTTTCGAAAAGAATACAAATAAACGAAAATATTTTTGGTTTTTCCAATTTTTCAAAATTAAGAAAAATAAACGAAAACTGAAGAATGTACCAAACTAACGAAACGTTTCTTTCCCAAAAGTCGAAAACAAAGTGTGTCGAAGTGCTGAACGTGAACAGTAACCTCTGAATGGTTAATACTGTCAGCCTCTGAATGAATCAGTTTTGCCTCTGAATCGACACTTTTTCATAACACTTCAGTGTCATTCTTTCGGATTCAGTCCTGGAACTGAACTTGCTTCGATCATTCCCAATCCTGTCGAAATTCTAACAAATGATTTTTCGTCCAATGCTTTTGTAAAAATATCAGCAAGCTGATCAGTTGTTTTTACAAAATGAACTTCAATATTGCCATCTTCCACATGATCTTTAATAAAATGATAACGAAGTGCAATATGTTTGGTTTTCGAATGTTGTACTGGATTATGACAAATGCGTATAGCACTTTGTGAGTCACAATATAATGGAATCTTTTTCATATTAATAGCATAATCACGCAATTGACTCTGGATCCAAATGATTTGCGAAGTGCAAGCGGCAGCTGCAACATACTCAGCTTCAGCAGTAGAAATTGCAACACAAGTTTGCTTTTTCGATTGCCAACTTACTAGCTTCCCATCTAACATTTGACAACCACCACTTGTACTTTTTCGATCAAGTGTACATCCTCCCAGATCTGCATCTGAAAAAGCTTGAATGAAAAATCCTGATTTCGAAGGATACCACAATCCTAACGAAGTTGTCCCCTTGAGATAACGAAAAATATTTTTCACTGCAGTCATGTGTGGTTCTCTTGGATTTGCTTGATACCTAGCACAATTGGATACAGAAAACATGATATCAGGTCTACTTGCAGTAAGATAAAGTAATGAACCTATCATTCTCCTGTATAAAGTAAGATCAACCACAGGTGTGTCTAACGAAGGATTTAGCCTTGTTCCAACCGCCATTGGTACTCTTAACTTCGTGTTATTCTTCATTCCAAATTTTTCGAGCAAATTCCTGGTATATTTTTCTTGATTGGTGAAAATTCCTTCTCCTCTTTGATGAATGTTTAAACCAACAAAATTATTAATTTTACCCATCATGCTCATTTCGAATTGGCTTTTCATCAAACATTCGAATTCACTAGACAAAGCAGGGTCAGTAGAGCCAAAAATAATATCATCGACATAAATTTGAACAAGCATTAGATGATTCCCAACTTTCTTTCGAAATAATGTGGGGTCAACTGATCCTTGTTTAAATTTTGATTGTTTTAAGAAACTTGTAAGAGTTGCATACCATGCTCTTGGTGCTTGTTTTAACCCATATACTGCTTTATCTAAAATATACACATGATCAGGATATTCTTCATTTATGAAACCTGGAGGTTGTTCAACGTAAACAGTTTCTTCGAGTTCACCATTGAGAAAAGCACACTTCACATCCATTTGATAAACATCAAAATCTTTATGAGCTACATAAGCCAAAAATATTCGAACAGCCTCGAGTCTTGCGACAGGGGCAAATGTTTCTTCATAATCGATACCTTCTTGTTGCGAATATCCTTTAACGACTAATCGTGCTTTATTTCGTACAATATTTCCATCCTTGTCGGTTTTGTTTTTGAAAATCCATTTTAATCCAACAATCGAAACATTTTCAGGTTTAGGAATTAACCTCCAAACCTTGTTTCTATCGAACTCAGCCAGTTCAGATTGCATTGTAACAACTCAATCTGAGTGTTCCATTGCAACCTTAACTGTCTTTGGTTCAATTTTCGAGATGAAAACATTAAACATGCAAAATTCTTGATGAGCATTCAGTACCTCATTCTTTGCACGAATTTGAGCTCTAGTCAAAACTCCATCTTGTGGATTTCCAATGACTTGTACATTTCTTCGTACATTTCTTCATTTTCGGATCCTGCAACATAATTATTATCATTTAGTTCATGAAATTCATCATTTTCATCAAGATTTATGGTTTCAGTTTCATTATGCTCCCCCTCGACATAATTGTCATTATGATGCTCCCCCTCAAAACTTTCATTTACACTGCTATTCTCCCCCTCGAAAGGATGCTCCCCCTCAACAGTTGAAGGAATATTCAAGTGCTCCCCCTCCACTTGAGCATCTAGCATACTTTCGCCATTAGCAGTTGTATCTGATGTGATTGTCGAATCATCAGTATGTTTCGAAGATTCAGGAGTTTGATTATCAGCAGCATGTACTTCAGCATCGACAGCCCTTTCTGGAACACCAAAAATTAAATCATAATCAAAATCAGATGAATTAGAAATTTCAGATTCATCATTTGATTCATTAAGAATTGGTTTTTGGTCGAAAAGTTTTTCAACTTATTTCACATAGTAATCATCAAAAGTAAGGTTAAACGTTTCTTCAACTTTTCTTGTTCGTTTATTCAACACTCTGTATGCAACCGAATTATTTGAATATCCCAAAAATACTCCTTCATCAGCCTTAGCTTGAAATTTCGAAAGATTATCTTTGAGATTCATGATAAAACACCTGCAACCAAACACATGAAAGAATTTGACATTAGGTTTTCGGTTATTTATGATTTCATACGGAGTTATATTGAAACGACGATGAATAAAAGATCTATTCTGAGTCAAGCATGCTGTCGAAACTGCTTCTGCCCATAGATATTGAAGAAGATTCGCATATGTCAACATTGTTCTTGCTGCTTCACAAAGATACCTATTCCTCCTTTCAACCACACCATTTTGTTGTGGTGTATATGGCGATGAGAACTTATGCGAAATTCCTTTCTCAGTTAAGAACGAATCGAGCACATTATTTTTAAACTCCGAACCATTATCACTTTTGATTTTACGAACTTTCCTTTTCAGACTTGTCTTAATTTTCTTGATAAACTCGATCATTGTTTGAGCGACTTCAGATTTTAACCTGAGAAAATACACCCAAGTGAATCATGAAAAATCATCAACTATAACCAAAATGTACCGTTTCTTGTTGAGAGTTTCAACAGTTGATGGTCCACAAAGGTCAATATGAAGAAGTTCCAGCGGTTCAACAATTTTCGAATCTATGACAATTGGATGTCCTTTGCGATGCTGTTTTCCTTGTTCACAAGCTGCACACAAAGTATCATTATCAAACTTTAGAACAGGTTAACCTCGAACAAGATTGTCAACGACCAACTTATTCAAATTTCGAAAGTTTAAATGTGATAAACGTCGATGCCATAGCTAGCTGATATCAGAGGAAGCTTTCGAAAGCAAACAAACTGAGGGTTTCCCAACAATAGGTTTGATGTCAAGAGTGAACATATCACCATATCTTCTTCATTTCAACAAAACTTCTTTCGTATCAATATTGGAAATGATGCTTCCTTCTTCGTTAAACACAACTTGATTACCAGTGCCCACAACAAGTTGTGAAACACTTATCAAATTATGTTGAAGACCTTAGACATAGGCAACACGATTTACACTAAACTGTCCATTCGTTACTTTCCCGTATCCTTTTACTTGACATTTATGATTGTTCCCGAACTTTACAACACCAGCATTTTCCAAACTTCTAAAATCTCTCAAATTCTCCTTTCTTCTAGTCATGTGACGTGAGCAACCACTATCAATGTACCATTTCTCATCATATTGCTCGTCACATAGTACCTGCAAACATTAAAAGAATTTAGGTACCCAAGGCTGTTTGGGTCCTTGGTCATTAGTTTGAAAAAGCGAATGAAATTTAGAACCTAAAGCCCAATTTCAAACTTTAGTTTTGAAAGAATCAATTAAGTCGACATCATCAGTTAAAGGTGTCGAAACATAATTTTTCAATAGTTTTGGACTTTCACTGATTTTCTTCTCATGTTTCTCAGTGTGTCTTTCCTTTGGGATTGGTTGCCATTTTTGAACTGGAGTATTTGATTCTTTCGAAGATGAACTTCCAGATGAAGTATCATTCAAATACTGGTCATAGGCCTTCTGGATTTGAGGTTGAGAAAACTTTCCCAATTGATACTTTTTCCCTTTGTTTTCAAGCCAATGATTGATTGTTTCTTCCCCAGACGAACCTCTTGTGTACGAAACTTTAGTGGCGTGGTGTGCAGAAGGATTCGGAAAATTTGGTTTTTGTTGAGTAAACTTTGCAGATTTTGTGGATTTATCATGCACAATTGTTTGATGATCTGCAAATTTTCGAACGTTTTCAAATTTTCGACCATTCTCAAATTTTCGAACATTGTCAAATTTTCGAACATTCTCAAATTTTCAAACATTGTCAAAGTTACGAATATTCTCAAATTTTCGAACATTGTCAAATTTTCGAACATTCTCAAATTTTTCGAACATTGTCAAAGTTATGAATATTCTCAAATTTTCGAACATTGTCAAATTTTCGAACATTCGCAAAAGTTCGATTTGGTCTATTTGAAGAAAATCGGTTTTGATTGTTTATTGGTTTTCGAAAAGATGAATTTGAAGTCGAAAACTTTTGTTGGTTTTGTGATTGAAAATCCTTTTGTTGCACATTTGTTTGAAAAGTCTTTGAAGATGTTGATTTTGAAAATTTGGTGGAAGATTTTTCAGTATCAGACGAAATTGGTTGAGCGGGATTTTCCTTTTTATCCGAACGAGTTGAAATCTTTGTTTTTACAGATTTAGGCAACACGTTTTCAGACATTTTCTTGGTTGGTGTGTTTGATTGTTTTTCATTTGACACTACTTGCCAAAAAATTCGCTTTCGTGCCTGTCTTTTCGAAATTCCTTTTTCATTCGAGAATTTTTCAACAAGATCCTTAAATTCTTGTGAATTAAGTTTCACATTTTCATTTGTTTCATTAGATTCTTGTTTCAAAATCTCTTTTGTAATTTCTTGTTTATCAACCCATTTTCTTTGTGCTTTTTGTCTTTGAAAAACATACGAATTCTTTGTTAGATTGTTTTCAACAGTGCTTTGGTTTGAAAAGAATCCTTCGTCTGATGTTTTCTTGTTATCGTCTTCGCCCAATTTGTTGAACTCAGGTTTGATGTTTTCAACATTTCCAGTAGTGAGAAACACTTGATTCTGAAATACAACATCATTTGAACACTTAAAATTTGGATACACAACAGTATTTGTTTCAAAATAATGAGCTCCTTTGTCAGATACGATTTTGTCGAAATTTTCAGTGTCTCCATACACTTGATCAACAACAACCCGTGGAATGGATGTTTCATTCGAAACATTCTTTTCTGGCTGAGAATTGTTCGAATCCTTTTCTTCATTCTCATCATCACTACTATCTGTTTGGCTGTCTCTTACACTCACATTATCAAAGTCACACACTTTCGAAGTAGAGGGTCTATCAGTGTCATCCTCAACCATCGAATCATTACAAATTTCTTTACCTTTTGACTTAGATGTGACATTAATGACAGATAACTGAGAACAATCGATACTTTCCTCCTCCTCAATTTCACTGATTTCGCTAAAAAACTATCAGAATTATCATCGACATCAGCAAAATTTGATTGAGAGTCAAGTTTCTAATTCTCAGTTCTTTTCAAAATTTTGATTTGTTCACTTTTGGTCAAAGTATCATTCACAATCTCAACAAGTTCATCTGCATTCAAATACTCGTCTATCTTAACAATACCATAAGCAAATCGATTTTCAGGCACTTTATCGAATTCTGCTATGGTTTTCTCACAATCATAGGACAAACTATCAACTTTCTCTCTTTCGAAAACAAGAAAAGGCAACAATTTCCTATGTTGTTCTTTGCTCATGTCAGACGAATGATCCAATGAAGTCAATTTAGCAAATAATCTCTCTGTGGAATTACAATAGATGTTTCTTTGAGCAAGTAACATACGAACATCCTTATCTAGATTTTCCCTATCATTATTTACATTATTCAATTGCAATTCCAAATACTCTACCCTGCTTCGTTTTGAATCTAACAATTTTTGGGTCTCTAGCAACTGGATGTTCAGTTTCTTAGCTTCATTACTAGCAGACACGACAATTGTATCAAAGTAAGCAACAGTATCATCAAATGCAATTATTTCAGAATCATAAGCCTGTAAAGGAATGTTAAAAGACTGAAGAATAGCACGTACCTTGGTTGTCATTGGTGATTTGTCTCCTGTATTGGTCATGAAACAGCGACCCGTCACTTTTTCGTCCTCATCCTCTTCAAACTGTGCGAACATTGCACCATGCGTCGGATTACGCATCTCTTCATCGTCAGATCCTGAAGACCAGATCTGATAAGTGCCATCCTCCTCTCCTCCGCCTTGAGCAACCAAAGATAACCCCTTTGTCTTTGCACGAACTTCGTCCAATCTTTCAACATAATAGGCTTCGTCCTTGACCCTATTCTTTTTCTCTTCTTTCTTACGAAGCATACAATCATTAGCCAAATGATTTGCTCCGTTGCAGTAATGACAGTCAATGCCCGAATCTCCCTTAAGTTTCTTTTCAATTTTGACTTCAGTTGCCTTCACATCATTCTTTTCGAATTTCTTCTTCTCATCACTCACAGACTTATTCATGAAACTTCCTGTCACATCACTCGGCTTCACCTTAGGATTGAAAGGTTTCTTGAAAAACTTTTTAACTCGGTTGTTCGAGTAAAAAGCAACCGCTTCATCACCAAAATTCATTATAAAGCCTTCTTCATCAGAAATATCTTTCTCAACAGCTTCTTTCTCAGAAACTTTCGAAACTAAAGCTAATGGACCCCCCAAACTCAGTTTCGACTCTTCAGCCATCTCATTCACTTCACTTTCGTGAGTTTTCAACTGATTATACACATCATTCAGAGATGAAGTATCGAAGCTTTGTTGATTCTTCACCATCATGCTAACACTTCTCCACTCCTTACGAAGTCCCATCACAAAAGTGAGATTGAACTCCACTGATGACCTTATGATTCAATAACGATTGCATCTATAGATCAGTTCATTAAGACGATCATAGTAAACTTCAATTGTTTCATTCTCTTTTTGTCTGAACTCTTTCAGCTCCACAAGACACTGTTTAACAGAGTATATCTTCGTTTTCTCGCTTCCCTGGTACTTTTCCTTAAGAGTATTCCAGATATCTTTTGCAGTTTTACAACCACGGATGTAATTGTAAACAACAGGTGGCAAGGCACCTCGCAACTCTCTCAAACATCGCTTTTCGTTGTTCTTCAGCCTAGTGGATTGATCAGTAACTACAGGTGCTGATCCAGATGATCCAATATGTTGAACATTTGGTGGTGGTTGAGCGATTCCAGTTATGCAGCTCTAGAGTTCCTCGTCCAATCCATTTAAGTAATCCTCCATTCGATCAGCCCACTGATCATAGTACCCCGGGATCAACATAGGAATCTTCTTAGAAGATCCTAACAGATGAGAAAATGATGTCATCGTGTTCATGTTGAAATTCGCCATTAACGTACGGATGAGATTTTTCAGAAAAACTTGAAGAAACTTGAAACTGAATGACTGAATTGATCAGAAACTCAAAAATGATTACTCGATTACACAATTCAAACGCAGAATCAAATAAAAACTGTATATCATAGATGATTTTTAGAATCAAACAGTGCGGAAAATTTTGAGACAAATTTGCGACTCAAAAACTAGAGATTCAATTGAAAATCAGATCTTTGCAGTATAGATTCCTGCTCTGATACCAATTGTAGAAGTGATAAATCGAGTATAAGAATCAAAATCAGAGTAAAGATGAACACGAGAAGTAAATAAGGTCTGGTTTTAGCTCTCATTACTTCCAATGAACACGAGTACAAAATGATAATAGAAAGTGGGAAAACTCTGTTCTCTACTCTATGTTCAGCTCCTATTTATAGGATACAGAAAGTACAAAAAATACTAAGGCTAAACATTAAAGCTTCGTAAAACAGATGCCTTAGTAAATACATAATGAACATACGAAAAAGAGAATTACACGGTCTTCGACATATTACAATATAATTCGACTCTACAGTATATTATAAGTTAAAACATTTAGTATAATAATACCTAATTAGGTGTTTAATATATATATATATATATATATATATATATATATATATATATATATATATATATATATATATATATATATATAGGTTCAACCGATAACAAAAACAAAGATCAAAAACACGAGAACGAATTTAGACACTAATTCCTAAGGGAAAAGACATGTTTATTTTCTTTATATTATGGGTGTTTTTCTCAAATAAACATCACATACATATAAATCGAAGCTTCATCAACAACAAACAACATTCAATAAAAACACACACATCAACATAACGAAATAATCATCGAACGTTTCATAACCTCATTGTCCACGTAGCTCAAGTTCGAAAAACCTTCTTTTTTAATTTTTTTTTCATAATTTTGTATCACAATCTACTAGTTTTGTCATCGATTTTGATATATGATTTGATTTTTATTTATTGTGTTTAGTTCTTCATTTCTCTGTAATTATTGAACTAAAATTGTATGCACAAATGTTTGATAAAATGCTCCATAGATTTTTGTTTTTAATTTTTTTTGGAAAAAAAAACTAGTGATTTTTGTAAATTTCTATGTCATTCATATTTGAATGGCATAAATCATAATGTGTTGTTTGAAAAGACATAAGACATGAAGGTGGAAAAAATGAAATATATCACATAATAATCAAATGTGAATATACCACATAATATATGTAACTTAAATTAACAAATGAATTTACCCAATAAACTGAATATAGCATGTAATATTCACATATGAATATACATTCACATATGAAATTACCATATCAATAGAATATACCATGTTACATTCAAATGTGAATATTTCATATATGATAATATACCATGTAATATTCATAAATGAATATTCTTCCATGTGAAGAAATGCATGTTATTAAGAGTCCACAACAAATATTCAATGTCATATTCACATGTGAATATATCTCGTAATATTCATATGATGATATACTATATAAATATGAATATACTATATAAACATAATATACCATGTAATACTCACATGTAAATAAATATTCATATGTAAATATACTATATAATATTCACATGTGAATATACCATATCATGTTATATGATATTCACATGTGAAATTGTGAATAAAATATAACTATGCGTATTGTATGTAATATTCACATGTAAGTAAATCATTAATTTTAATCACATTTGATTATATCATTTTATGAACCGACAGTATAAGATTATTAAGATTACTAGTATATATACTTTCATTAGGTATTTACATTTGAATAACATATAATCATGTGTTTTGTATTTAATATTCACATGTGAATAGTTCATTGATGTTGTTCACATACGATTAAATTGTGATATGAAAATATATGGTTAAGACGCTATACTCTTATATAGTATTCACATGTTAATAAACATATAACCATGTGTTTTATATGTAATATTCACATATGAATAACTAATTATTATTATTATTACGAACTAACAACATATGATTATTATTAATTATGATACGTATTCACATGTTAATCATGAAAGATTATAATTCAACACATGAGTAACATTACAGTGAATGGTTGGTTCATGTCATCGAAAGTTCTAATAATAAAGCTTGTTGTACTAATAAACGACTGGTTGGTCCACAAAAAGAGACTTCATTGATGAAGACAGTATATTTATTATATTCTAATATAAATTTTGTAGAATTTAATAAATTCAATATTTTAATCATGTTAAATTCTATTGGAATGGTCATAAATCTCATTAGACAATACATGTAGTTTATTTTTGTGTAAGGTTGAATTTATATGTAGAAATAACATAATTACTAAATGTAAAAAAGGATTTATTCACAAACAAACTAATGTATTAATTATTTAGTTATATGTGAATAAATAAACAATAAAAGGTTATTCATATGTGAACAAAACAAACATATCATGATGACGCAACATTAGTGGGAACAAAAAGTTAGTGACAATATGGTGCGATTTACAAAACTTATAGTTATGTAATGACTCATGACGTATTGTGTTTTTCAGCCTTTCGAGATTGTTTAATGGCTCAAATGGCATTTTTCTATTTTGGATTTTCCGATTCTTCTAAACTTTATGTTTGATTTAGGTAATTCATTGAAAATGATATCCTAATAAATTTTGTGTGGTACTTTTAAGGAAAGAAGATTATTTTATTATTCTATGTTGTTATGTGAGTTAAAAACTTTATTTACAAGTAATTTATTATTTATTTACATGTGAATATCATGTTAAAAATGTATTCGTGCGTATTAACACATACTATTAATATATGAATATCATATACATATTTACATGAATCACAAGGCTCTCACGTCATTCTTAGAATCAAAATAGGTCACCAACTATTCTAAATCAATATTGTAACGTCCCAAAATTATAAGGTAAAATTTTCATTTTTTAATTCAACTAAAACATTAATTATATTTAAGTCGACATTCAATATCCTTTTTCTAAATATTCAAAAGTACTTTATAAGAAAACAGTTATCAGAGTACAATCCCAAAATCACCATAATGCGGAAACATGGATGGATGCGTTGCGATTAAGTCGGACCCTTCCCTATCGAACCGCAAGTACCTAAAATCATAACCATAAAAATTGTAAGCACAAAGCTTAGTGAATTCCCCAAAATACCGCATACCATACATACCATTGGGCCTAGCCCTCATATGGGGCCCAACCCGCATATTGGGCCCAACCCTCCATAATGGGCATAGCCCTGCCAAACCAATGGGCCTAACCTGATCATATAAATACAAAAGTCACAAAGACAGTTAGCACCTACATAACATTAAATGGGCCTGGCCCCTCCTGAACCATGGGCCTAGCCCGACATACAATGGGGCTAGCCTAACATACCATGTAAGAGTCATAAAGACAACTAGCATAACAGAACCTAGTGGGTCGGCATTTGTGCCTTCGACGAACGAGTACAATGAGGAGACTCACCTCAATCCGCTGATAATCAAATAACTGATCAGGTCGCTGAACCGGATAACCTCGCGCCAATTAACAATAAATACAATCTTAATCAATAATTATCCCGATAACCCAAAATCCGAGGCCCACACCATAATAAAACTTCCTAAAGGGTAAAAGACCATTTTACCCTTTTCATACTTGTTCCATAACCAAGGTCCAACCCAAATGCACAAAAGCCCAAAATGACAACCCAAAGCCCAATATGGCCCAACTTCCTAATTAGGCCCAAAAACTATTATGGGAACAATACCATGAAATCCCACGGTCTAACCATGGCCCAAAGTCAGAAGTCAATAGTGCAGCAAGGCCGAAACCCTAAAAGGCCCAAAAAGCCATCCTAGGGAGTACGCCTTGCGTACTCGAGACGTACACCCCGTGTACTCAGACATGAAGCATGATGTACAAACGATTGATGCATAATCCAGCATTACGCTGAGCGTACCCATACGCACGCCCATTGTACTCGTCAGAAGCCCAGAAACCAACCTTAACCTCTTAATGGGTTAATCCAAGATGTCCAAAACATAGATCTGGTCCCTAGGCAAGGTCTTAACCAATAAAGTTGCCAACTTTACTCTCTTACATGCCTTAATGGGACTCAACACTTAAAAAGGAGCTTAATAAGGGTCTTAGTACTTGCATGAACCAAAATCTTCCATAAAGTTTGCATTTTTATGAACAAGGGACCTTATTGGAGCTTAGATCTAGCATCCACTACTTCTGGAGTAGATCAAAAGCTCGTCTTTACTTCAAAGGACTCAAAAATGCCAAAGAAACACCATAAAGTAGATCCAACCTAAATGATCATCAAGGTATAAGCTTTTTACCTTAGAAAGCTTGCAAATGAGAAGATACTCCTGGATCTACAAGCTCAAGCCACTCCTCCAAGTGTTCCTCTTCTTCTTCTTCACCACAAATCACTTTTCAAGCTCAAAATCACCAAAATGCACTTAGGGATCGAGTCTAGCGTTTAAAAGGGATAGAGGCTGAAGATATTAGGGTTTGGTGATGAGATAAGGAGCTTAAATAGGGTCCAAGACTCTAAATTAGGGTTTGCATGAAACTGGAGTACGCCCTGCATACTCTCATTACACTCGGCGTACTCCTTATAGGTGCCACGATCCTTCTCCCTAGTACGCCTCACGTACTCCCTATGTACGCCCCGCGTACTAGGGTTAACCTTAAACCCTAACATCTTCCGAAGGCCATAACTTCTTCGTTATAAGTCTGTTTTCAACGATCCTTATATCCACGGAAAGGTAACGAGAAGCTCTACGCTTCTATCAACCTATACTTGCCTTAAAACTTCCCGAACTAAAATCCAATTTCTATAAAAGCCCGAACTGATACTTTATCAGTATACCCTTTGGCTCCAAAACATAAACCGAACTCCCGCATCATCTAAATTACATTACCCACACCCAAATGGGTCTAAATCTCTCTTCCTCAAAGGCCCTAAGCCTGATGATAACCCATCTTCGAGCCACAACCCCGAATTAGGAAACGAATCGAAACAGGGTGTTACAAATATTCTCTAATACTGTTCTCAACAACTATCATTACCAATCTGCTAAGACTTTTTTGTAACATTGTGGACCGTAGCTAGGATTTTACAGCTTCGGTTTTGATCTCTGTCAACACTCGCATTATCACCATTAATATCATCATTGTTTTTATTCTAAAAATAAACTTGAGAGTTTTTTTGGATAAAGCTATTAAGAGCCTCACATTTAGACCTTCTTAAATTTAATCTCATTTTTAAATATTTTTACTACCTAATAGATTATTAGGAGGCGTTTTGAAAATTATATATGATATAACATTAACAACAATCTGAAAAACATAAACCTTGTTCTAATCAACTATGTAAATACCATAAAACAGGAAAAAATAATAAAACCTATATGGAACTAGAAATTATAGAAATCACTCAAAACATAAATCATATTTTGTAATGCACTAATGTAGAGTCAGAAATTCAATCATTTAGAATATGTGTGATAGTATGTTACGTTCGTTAATCAGGGACGATAATTTGAATATAAAAATAAGAGGCCATCTGATTTAAGTTTCAGGAATAGTGGAATATTTGTTTAACTTCAATCGAATATAAAAAAAAATAAGAGCGGGAGTGCAATCAGAAATGAGAGGTGGAGTCCAGTGGAATCAGAAATCCAATAAACTCGAAACGTCGCGTGAGCTTTACAATTGCCGCAAATTTGGAAATTTGGAAATTTGGAATTAGAACAAAATGTAAGCACTTACTATCTATAAATCTACATTATTCCATTATTAACCCAAATGTAATTTTTAATTTTAAGTCTAGTTTTTTAAAACGTAAGTTGTTGCCATTTTTAATTGTAGCGTAAGTTCTTACAATTGTAACAAAACATGAGATTTTTTCTTTTGAATTATTGGATTGGCAATTGATGGACAGTAGTCTGAATCACATGTAAAATTGGGTACCCTCCACAACTTAGACCTTGTACGGTCTCTCGCTTCGCACACCCTCAAAGACGCCCATGTTATAGATGCAAGATCGAAGAAGATCTAAACTGAGGTAGGAACCAGAGAACTTTTTATCCACATTGAATTTCTACACCAAATTTCAGATGTAAATTTTGTATGGTTCATCTATAAGAAATGGTAAAAATTGACTTTTTTTTTTCTACAGATGCATATGTATTTTTTTAAATGTGTATATGGAAGTAAGGGAGGGTTGGAGAAATCTTTCTTATAATATATATATATATATATATATATATATATATATATATATATATATATATATATATATATATATATATATATATAGAGAGAGAGAGAGAGAGAGGAGGGTTCAATTGAGAAAAAAAAGGTTGAGAATGGGGGAATCATTCTCAGCCAATCATTTAATTAGCATCTTAACATAAAATACACGGTGGCAAAATTGTAAATATGATATGATATCCTTCAATCACAGATACATAATTGTGGATAATTTGATAACAATTCAAATTCATTACTACTCGATCGTTCATCATCCAAATTTCTTCTCCAACCTTCAACGATCATCCAAATTTCTTCAATTAAATCATCGATCAACATCATCCAGTGTTAATCAATCATCCATCTTCGTCAAAAACACGTTCATCAACATCATTCAACAGTAGACAAAAAAAATCGTTTTTGGTTCTTTCAATCCAACCTTCAATTATGCTTGAATTCGAGCATATCTTCAACATCTACGATTAATTATACTCCCAGTGTCATTAGATCAACATCATCGATAATCAACAACAATTTCACTTCATATCATTCATTCAACATCGATCATCAAACAAAACTTCTAAATTAAGGTTAGAAAAACGTCAAATCATTTTTTTTTTTTGAAAAATTTCATATAATTCTCTATCAATCTACTATTTTGTAAGTTTTAAATAGTCAAAGTATCATGTTTTTAGCATTTTTAAAAAAACTTACTTGTATGCACTCCAACTGTTTGATGAAATGCATAAACTAAATTACCACGTTATATTCACATATGAATATGTTTTCGCACCTTAATCAGTATATGATTATTAAAACACAAAACAAATATAAAATTTTATATGTTATTCATATGTGAATAACATATAAAAATTATATATATTTGTGAATATACCTTGTAATATTCATATGTTAATATCCTGTGTAATATTCATATGTGAATAAACTGTGTAATATTCACATATGAATATACCATCTAATATTCATAAGTGAATATATCATCTAATACTTACAAGTGAAAATACTATGTAATATTCACAAGTGAATGCATCATTTAATATTTAAATATGAATATATTGTATCATATTCACAAGTATATATACTATATATTATTCATATGTGAATATACTGTGTAATATTCATGAATGAATATACCATGCAATATTTAGATGTGACTAGAATGTGTAATATTCACAAGTAAATATACCATATACTATTCACATGTGAATCTACCATATAATATTCATATGTGAATATACTATGTAATATTCATTTGTGAATATACCATGTAATATCACATGTAAATATACAATATAAACAACATATAACATATAATATTCACATATGATTATACATTCATGTGTGAATATATCATATGATAATTAGAATGTGATAAATCGCTATTATTATGAACTAAAAGTATATTTTTAACATTTTTTATGTGTATTCACATGTTTTTCAGGCATCGTTATAACTTAATAAAAGAATAACATTTCAATCAATGGTTGGTTCATATCCCAGTGGTTGACGATTGGTTGACGTAATTGAGAAGATATCATTGACGAAGACAATATGTTTTTATATTCACGTGTAAATGTTATACAATTTAATATATTCTTCATTTTGATCGTGTTAAATTCAAATGCAAATGATATTCATTAACCAATACAATGTTGTTTGTCTTAGTATAATGTTGATTTTACATGTAAAATAATATTGTTACAATATACAAAAAAACTATTCACAAACCAATTCTTATAGTGTATTATTTATTTTTATATATAAATATTGTATTCACAAAATAAATAAATCAACATGTATAGTTTATTCACATAAATAAAAATAACAGATTACAATGATGTTTTTACTAGTGTGATTGAAGTTAGTAACATAATCAGTAAATATGTCGTAATGATTTCTAAACTTTATTCATATATGAATAAATAGCATGTCATGATGATGTCATCACTAGTAGGAATGAAAATTTAGTGACATCATCAAAACAATTTGCCGCAATGAAGTTTAGTCTCGGAATTGGACGAAATTCGCATATTTGATGTAAAATGGTGTGATTTACAAAACTCACCGCTTCGCCGTGACGTACGGTGTTTTTCGGCCATCCGGGACTGTTTAGGGCCTCAAAATGACGTTTTTCTTTTTTTATAATTTTCCGAAAAAAAAGTTATCATTTATTCACAAATGAATATATCATTAATAAAAATATATATGCTTATATAATTATTTTATTAACCTAAAAAGATTAGTTGTATGTGAATAAATATATATTCTTATCAAATACTTTTTTTATCTTTAATTTTATATATTTTGTAGTCCTCGGTTTTATTGACAGTTTTATTCATTTGTGAATAATACATATATATTCACATTTGATTATTACATATATATTCATTTGTGAATATTACATATGTTCACATACGGATATAATTCTTATATGTTATTCACATATGAATTACAAACTTGCTTAGGACCTCAAAACAATGTTTTTTTTTTCCGAAAAAAATACATTATCACTTATGAATAAAAAGTATGATTAATTTTTTTATAATTTAAATATCATTCATATATGAATATAGCATATAATAAACATAGTATATTCATATTTAAATATTAGACGATGCATTCAATTGTGAATATTACATAGTATATTCACTTGTGAATATTAGATGGTATATTCACTTATGAATATTATATGATATTTTCACTTGTGAATATTACATAGTATTAAATGGTATATCACATGTGAATTTTACATAGTATATTCACTTGTGAATATAATATGATATATTCACTTATGAATATTACACAGTATATTCACTTATGAATATTACACAGTATATTCACATATGAATATTACAATGTGTTTTCACAAATACATATAATTTTTATACGTTATTCACATATGAATAACATACAGACTTGCATATTTGTTTTTTTTAATAATCATATACTGATTCAGGTCGGAAAACATATTCATATGTGAATATAACGTGGTAATTTAATTTATGCATTTCATCAAACAGTTGGAGTGCATACTAGTTAACTTTTTTAAAAATGTTAAAAACATGATACTTCCAATTCAAGTTATCAATTCCAAATCATCATATACTTCCGATTTCGACTTTGAAGCGTGCAATTCCGATTTTCATTTCATTCCAAAAAAAATCCGATTTCAATTTTGAAACCTTGAAATCCCGATTCAAGATTTCTTTGTAATACTAATAATCAAGACGCGAACTGTTCCGATTAGAATATATGTTCCAATTTCAAAAGCTTCCGACTTCAGATGCGACATCCTATGTCTCATCGATTTCACATTTTGATTTTGATTTCCGAAAATCCGATTAGGAACCTGTGAGTACCGATTCCGAGTCCTTCAATGTCGACTGTGACTGCGAGTCCAGAACTCCAATTCCAATTTCATGAACAACAAAGAAATTCCGATTCCAACTGAGTTCGTTTGCGAATCTGGGAAATTCAAATTCGGAGTATTCAACAAAGAAATCGATGTTACGTATTTGAGATTGAAGGTTATTATCATATTTACAAGTTTGCCACCGTGTCTTTTATGCTTAGATTAAATGAGTGGCTGAAAATGATTCTCCCATTCTCAACCTTTTTTATTTTCTCAATTGAACCTATCTCTCTCTCTCTCTCTCTCTCTATATATATATATATATATATATATATATATATATATATATATATATATATATATTCATATTTTTTTATATAAATGCATACTTTTAGAAAAATATACATATATTCGTGCAGAAAAAAAAAAACTTTTTTGTTTACATTTCTTTTAAACCATTGATACTAGATGTAATGTGAAATTTGATGTTAAAATTTATTGTAGATAATAAGTCTCCGTTTCCCTCCCGTAAATATAGTCTTCCATTAGACTTGATTATATATATATATATATATATATATATATATATATATATATATATATATATATATATATATATATATATATTCTATTACAGTTTTAATATTAAATAGAATATAAAAAATAACATCAAATAATTTGTTAAACTTTGAATTTTATACAACTTGCAAAGGGCGAAATACCACTAAAATGGAAGTGCTTAAGAATTATAATATATGTAAAGACTAAAAGTAGCCCTAAAGCAAAGAATTTGAAGCGTGTACAATCATTTGGACATGTGAAATGGTGAGTAAATCTGAAGCCAATATAAGAAAAGGACAAACTAAAACACACATAAAATGAGGAATTCGACTTTAGTGTTTTCATCAATGTTTAATAAAAAAATTATCAATTTCTTTTTTAAACGGCAAACTAACTAATCTACTCCTAAATAACCACCTATGTCTCCAACGAGACTTGAACCCCTGAACTCTCATATGAGATGGTCACTCCATACCGCTAGGTCATATGTCATTACTATTATAATAAGTTATACATATAAAGTCTCTCTTTCTCTCTCCATTTCTCTCACACACAAACACACACACACATATATATATATATATATATATATATATATATATATATATATATATATATATATATATGAAAAGGTTCAATAGAGAACTATTATAAATGGTTCTCCAATAAACCAAATATTTTTTCAAGTTTAAGAGCTAATTATTTATCGAAAAAAAAAATCTAAATTCATAATTTCACATTGTTAATGCTAAAAAATAAATTATATATTTTTCGGATTTACCGTGTGAATTCAGATTGACATTGTGAATATGCACAGATTCACACTGTGAGTTTGACGAAAAAAAAGTAAATTTTTTTTTCGAATTTGATATCATTAGAAAACGGATAAAAATTTTTGAATTTCTGTATTTTTAGTGATAAAAAATAAACTCTAAAAATTGAACAAAAAGATTGGTTCATTGGTTCCATGGTTAATAATTATTATTTATTGAACCTCAATATATATATATATATATATATATATATATATATATATATATATATATATATATATGTGTGTGTGTGTGTGTGTGTGTGTGTCTTTAGTTAGATTATAGTATGGATGATATATATTGTGTTGATGTAATGATGAATGTGGACCAAATGTTTTAATTATTTTAAAAAAGTGATTTACATATATTATTAAATTAAAAAATAAAATAATACCATTTAATTAATATAAGGGTAAGATTGTATGTTTGTATTACTTTCAAAATAGGAACCACAAGTTTAAAAAAATCTAGATTTTAAGGGATATTTGGTTATCTTAATTTTGAATTGTGATTTTTTTAACTAATTGAATTTCAATTCTAATGTAATTTTTAATCATACTCGATTTTATTTTGTCAGAATACAATGATCAACCATAAACTAGTAAAGATATATTCAATTCTATTCTTAGATTACATAATATGTTCTATTCAAGATTTTTTTGAGAATTAATGCACTTAAATAGTTCTACAACATATATAATCAAGAATAATATTTTCTAAAGAATACAAATTTATATGAAACGGAATTTTTGTTTCAGAAATAGTAATTACGTTAATTCCATAAGCATACGACTATAAATAATAATTATATTCATTCTGAAAAACAAATATAACTAACAATGGTTAAGAATTAAATTTATTCTTAACGATTAAAACCAAGAATGGTTAAAAAGGAAAAGAAACATCAAAATCTAACAAAAACAATAATCCATTTTGAAAGAATATTATTTGTAAGAATCGTTTTAAACATTCCGGCAGAATACATTTTCTTAGAAAATACTCTATTTCTCGATGTTTTCATTCTTTTCCATATCAATAACAACCTCTTTGAAACCTAAACCCACAAAGAGAACATAATAAACTTTTAAATATTAAAAATTTCGTTATATATGTGAAATTAGACATTACGTTGCCATTTGCTTCATTGTCAATATCCATGATTCAATCATCCGCTTCTATCACAATGCAACAACATTATGAGTTAATGGTACATGTATTAAGTATATGAGAATGACACTTCTACAAAAAAATGATGATTTCATATTCATGTTATATTTGAATTATGACATGGTAAATAAGGCATACCTCAAAGAATACTTGTGTAAAAATTGGTTTAACAATGTCAATGATTCTTTAAGCATTTTAGGAACTTCTGAACCTGGAAATAATTCGACTTTCAAATAAAGATGATGATTAACAAAGCACTAACGAGGTGAAAACAGGAATGTATTTGGAGTATATACAAATGTTATTAGAATTTGCATCTAACAATTCCTTCAAATTTCAAAAAGTATAAGTTATTCGTTAAAAAAACCCAAATACTCATAAATAAACATATTAAAGAGACCAAATACACATATCTTTGGACAGATCTTTTAAACCTCATGATCTCTCATTCCGGTTCTTGGCTGATATTTGGGGACTTCAATTTTGTTAGATGTCCTGAGGAGAGATTAAACTGTCATTTATTCCCGTACAATGCAGTTGCGTTTAACACTTTCATTATGGAGTCCAGGCTTATGGAATTTAATATGGGTGGGCGTAGATTCACCCACTTTTGGGATGACGGAGTGAAACTCAGCAACCTTGGCAACTTTCTTTGTTGTGCCAATTTTTCCTCTATACACTTCTCTTCCTCTGTTACTGTGTCGCCTAGGGAGGACTCAGATCACTCTTTGATAATTCTTTTATCCAAACAGGTAGACTTTGGTCCCCCCTCCTTTTAGGTTCTTTAACTCTTGGCCATTGAGAGATGATATTGACGCGAGTGTAATACAAGCCTGGAACTCTTTTCAAGTCCATGGCTCTCCCGATGAAATCTTGGCTTCCAAGCTTAGGGTGATGAAAAATGCGATAAAAAGTGGCAGAGAGCTGAATATGATAAGGAGATGAAACAGATTGATACTTTAAAAAGGTGTATCACTGACCTCGATGGGATTGATGAATCTAGAAACTTGTCTGATTCAGAAATTACTGGATGGCGGGACGGGAAAAGAAAGATTATAGACATGGACAACATTAAAAGACTCGACCCGAAACTGAAATCAAAGATAAAATGGCTAGCTGACGGGGACGAAAATAGTAATTTTTTTCACGGTGTTCTTAAAAGCAAGAATCGGAAAAATAAATTACATGTTCTGCTTATTAACATATGCTGGCAAATACAAAAGAAACCCATTAAATTGGATGCTTGGCGGTTCTTTAAGTCCAAAATCGAGGAAACCCACCTGTGTCGTCCTAAATTCTATAATCTCAATTTTAAAAATTAATTAATTATTAAATCATTACCCATATCTTTAAATCGATTATTCATATTTATCTTCCTATCTTAATTATTCAAATTTTAACAGAATATGATAACAATTAAAACTAAAGATAAACCCTAAATTTGAACATTTAGCAAAAATCCTGAATCTGCCAAAAATATGGTTGGGCGTGTCATGCTTCTCTTAGGGTGCACCGCGTCTTGCGATTCAGGTTTCTTTGATTTTGAAAATTACAAGTTTTAAATCATGTGCATATAATAAAAAAATAATCAGGGCTCTGATACCATTGTTGGGCTTTCAATGTAACTATACACTATATCGTGGCAACATAAGCATTCAAAAAATATAATAAGTGTACATGCACCCTAGGATCTAAGTTTTACTATTATAGAAACATACTTTTAAAACTAACTTAAAACGCTAAAAGAGGAGGTATTATAATACTAACCTTTAGACAATTTGATTGCCTTTAAGACTTGAACTCTTGATGCACTTTGTTGCTTCTTAGAAGACTAGTACCCAAAGTAGAGTACTTCTAATGTTTCACACCCAAAATCAAGATCCCTACAAACTAAGCAGAGAGATAAGAAAGAAAGAAAGAAAGAAAGAAATAGAGAAAGAGAGAGAGAGAGAGAGAGAGAGAGAGAGAGAGAGATAGGTGAGAAACAAAATTCTTAGCCTTTCAGGAGGGATGAGAGGGAAAAAATATGAGCACCCCAAGGCCTATTTATATAGTCGTGGTGGTAACAAGATAACCCTGATTTGAATCAATAATCTGATTCAAATCACTGCCTTATCTGTTACTTGGATAGCTTCTGGAATCCTCCCAAAACTGTCCATCACAATGTGTTCCATAATGTTCCCTTTGTTCAACTGTTAAACAATTAACATTTAATCCTTGCACTTTAAATTAATCCTAAATTAATTCTAATTAATTTTATCTAGTTTATAACTAATATATTAATCATATAATAAATTAATAAACTATTATCTCAATCTCCTACAACTATTTCTAGTTATTCTTTCTCTTGAGGGCAAACCACAAAGGGCTTTGCTATTATTCCCAAAGGTCTTTGCTATTATTCCTAATTCTACAACTTACTTATTAGTCTATGTAGATGACATTATTCTCCCAACCTCATCTATAGTTATGCTTCAACAAATCATCTTGCAACTTAGACGTGAGTTTTCCATGACATATATTAGACCTTTAAATTATTTTGTGGGTGTCTCTATAGTTTGATCTTCTTCTGGTATGTTTCTTTCTTAGCAAAAATATGCCACTAACATCCTTGATAGAGCTCACATGCTAAACTGCAACTCATGTCGCACCCTAGCAGAACCAGTTCACAAACTGGATTATTCTTGTCCTCGTGTCATGAATCCCACTCTTCTTTATAGTCTGGCAGGTTCTCTCCAGTACCCGACCTTTACTAGACCGAATATTTGTTGGATTAGGTGTCTAAGCCCATAACTATAATTGGTATGTACTTGAACCGATAGTAGCATGGTCTTTTTGGGTTGCCTTCACCATAGCAACTTGACAAGATGAATTATGAGAAAGAGGTTGATAAATGACTTATTAATATATTATAAGATTGATATATTAATTGAGAAATCATATTATTTAATTAGTATTGATCAGAATTTGGAATTAATTTGGTGATCAAAAGAGACTAATTGAAGGAACGGGGACTGATTATGTAAATCAGTAATAGTTGTACTTTGGGCTAATGGACCCTATTGATAAGGGGTGGTTGAAAACTCTATGGGAGTCCATAAAGATTTCGTCCAAGGCTTACCATGTGGGAGTCCATATGTTGCTTAGGGCCTAAGCAAGGCAATTATGGTTTCCAGTTGAAAACCCTAGGAGCAGCTCAACAATAAAAGGAACCCCAAGGCTCCTAAAATCGGCACTTGATTCCCTAGAAAAAACCCTGGCCGATTTGTGAAGCCTCCATCCTCTCTCTCTTGTTCATCCATTGCTAAGTGGTGTTTGTGAAGCAATCAACAAGAAAGGTATTCTTCTAACAATAGTTTATTTATTAAATCCGAAAATTGTATGCTAGATTTAGGTTCTTGCTTTGGATAATTGATTTGCATGTATAACTTGAGAAAAACCTAGATCCAAAGCAATTAGGGTTGCATGTGCACCATAGGAATGTTGTAATGCTCAAAACCCAACAGTGGTATCAAAGCTTAGGGTGTTTTTTTGTTATATTTGATGCCATTGTGTTTTGCCAAAGCTGGAACAAAATCGATTTTTGGTCTCTGCCTGATGAACTCGACGAGTCCAATGAGGAACTTGACGAGTTGGACCAACTCGACGAGTCCATGCCCTGACTCGACAAGTTGGTTCGTCTGTTGGCAGATTTTTCGGATTTCAAGCCTAAATTAGATAAGGATCATTACCTTAAATTGTTTTAACTGTTAAAATTCGAATTTTCTGTTATGGTAATGAATATCCTCATCTAATTGAAGGATAACGGTCAAATTTCAAGATAATATCCAAATTTATGTGATTAGTTTAATTATTGAAAATTTGATCTAGAAGTTTTGAAAAGTTTCAAAATTTGCCCTCAAGTTTTGGAATTTAAAATTTGATTAAAAGTTTTAATTTTGAAATATTAAATTCTAAAACCCTAGTGTTTTAAAAGTTTGAAATACAACCCTTATACTATTATAATATTAAAATATTAATATGTATATAAATATATATATATATATATATATATATATATATATATATATATATATATATATATATATATATAAGATGAGTCAGTCTTACCGTTAGTAGGCCTCATTCGCGAAGCTCGTCTATAAGGGGTGTTTAAGGAAGCGGCCTGTAAAATGACCGCCATTGGGTATCCACTCTTACCTACCGCACTCTTGACTAGTGGAGGGTCGTTAGCCGAACGCGTAGGATAGGACATTAATTACTCATTAATAAGTATAATGAATATTATAAAGTAACTAAATGTTTTTATAAATTCCAATCTTAGTTACCTTAGGAAAATGTGAAAATGATGCTAGTCCATGAAATTGCACTTTGCACCTTGTCAAGTCGTTAGTGGAGCGTGTGTGGTTAACCGGCACACTAACTTGGACTAACAAAGGTGGCAAAGGGTAGCTCGAGAATTATCATAGATCAATGGAGCGTGTGTGGTTAACCGACACATTGATGAGGTGGTAAATGACTCGAGAGTGCCAAACTAATTTGCATGGTTATTCACACCTTGTTTGTGATCCTCGGTATCCCAGTCACAAACTTGAAGGGAATAATTGAGATTCAACATGCCATTGCAATGTTCAATGAATCTCAAAAGAATCTAGGAATTTCATTTCATTTAAAACCTAATTCTTCATTTCGTTTTTCGTGGTGGAATTGGTAAATCATCATTTACCTACCTTCAAATAATTTGCAACTGGATTACGGCATCCCTCTTCCAGATTGTGAATTATTGTGTTGGGTCCTAGCCTTAATATTTCATTTGGATGTTATATTAAAGATTCTTTATCCAATCAAAACTTTGTTCCTTTTCTTTTCAGATGTCTGGCTCAAACAACGCTTCTGGCTCGAACTCCAACTCCTCAAACTCCTTTTCTCTTACGAACATTTATGGGAAGGTCACCTTCGATGGATCAAATTTTAATGATTGGATTTGCAACATACGAATGTCCCTTCGATGCGAGGAGAAAGAATACGTCCTCGACGAAAATCTCAAAGAGATAGATGAAACCAAAGCTACTGAAGAACAAATAGTTGAGTATAGGGCTCACGAAAAAGACGCGACAAAGGTGTCATGTATTATGGTGGCCACTATGGCTCCTGGGCTCCAGCGGTTCTAACGAGGACTACTGGCCTTACGATATGTGCCAAGATTTTATGGAAAAGTACCATCAAAGCGCACGTTAAGAAAGGTACGAAATTGTTGTCTCGCTAATAACAACCAAGATGAAAGATGGAGAGTCCATTACGAGCCACTTGCAAAGGATGTAAAGGTATGTGGATCGTCTGCTCAAGTTGAATATCAACTTTGACGAAGAGTTAGCAATTGACATTTACCTACACTCTTTACCTCCTTGTTATGATCAGTTCAAGATGACTTATTATATGAACAAGGAGGAAGTCACCATAAGCAAGCTTCAAGGTTTGTTGAGAACTACTGAAAGTGGACTTAAAGGCAAAGTTGCCGAGTCCACCCCTACTGCTGCTGCCCCAGTCCTCGCTATAGGACATGGAAAAGGGAAGAAGAGGAAAGCTCCCTCTAAGAACCACAAGGGAAAGTCTCATGACGGAGCTGCTTCAAGTGGATCCAATGGTAAAACAGGTTCTGCCACTCCCTCATCCGATACTAAAGAAACAACGTGCTTCTACTGTAACGACAAGGGGAATTCAATCTAATAACTCATCACATGCTAGTTCTTGGGTCCTTGATACAGGATGTGGTTTTCACATTTGCTCTGATTTGCAGGGTCCAAGAAGAAGTAGGGATGTGGAGCATAGGAAGATGAGCCTGATAATGGGGAATAGGAAAACGTCGCCTGTCACCAAGATAGGGATTTATTCTTTAGTGCTTAGTAGTGAGTTAGGATTAGAGTTGAGTTATTCTTGCTACTTGTCAGAAATGACGAGGAATATTATTTCTTTTCATTGTTTGTACAGACAAGGCTTTAGATTTTCATTTAATAATGAAGTTGGTTCTATTAATGCTTTCTATAATGGTACTTTATATTTTGAAGCATTGCCTTGTAATGGAGTATATGAAACTATGATGGTTGTAGATAACTTAGGAAATAATGTTTTACATATCGATTCGTCTAATGTTTTAGACAAGGCATGCTTGTGGCATTGTCGTCTTGGACATGTCAAAAAGAAGCGCATAGCCCAAATCCAAAAGGATGGATTCATGGACTCATTTGACCTAAAGTCGGATGACACGTGTAAATCTTGTTTGCTTGGAAAGATGACTAAATCATCTTTCACTGGTACTTGTGAAAGAGGTGAGGGTTTTTGGATCTCATACACACAGATGTGTGTGGGCCCTTCAGATCCACCACAAGGGATGTTAACCGCTTCTATGTGAATTTTACCGACGATTATAGCAGATATGGATATATCTACTTGATCAAGCACAAGTCGGAAACCTTTGAAAAGTTCAAAGAGTTTAAGCAAGAAGTGGAGAATCAATTGGGCAGGAAGATAAAGATGCTCAGATCCGATAGGGGTGGTGAGTATCTTAGTATCAATTTCCACGACTATCTTAAGGAATATGGAATTGTTTCACAATGGACGCCACCTAGGACACCACAACTTAATGGTGTGCCTGAGAGGCGCAATCGAACCTTATTGGACATGGTTCATTCCATGATGAGTCGAGCTTCGTTACCTATCTTATTCTGGGGGTATACCTTAGAGACTACCGCCCATATCCTTAATCTAGTCCCAACTAAGAAGGTTGCCAAAACACCTCACGAAATGTGGACAGGGAAGGTTCCCTCGTTGTCACATATCAAGGTTTAGGGTTGCGAGGATTTAGTAAGACGAGAGACTCACGACAAGCTTGAACCTCGTAGTGAGCGATGTATTTTCATCGACTACCCACAAAAATATTTTGGATATCTTTTCTACATACCTAGTGACAATGTGGTCTTCATAGCAAGGAGAGGGGTTTTCCGCGAAAGAGAACTCATATGCCAAGAGGACAGTGGGAGGCAAATTAACCTTGAAGAGCTTCAAGAGTCAAGCGATGAAGGAACCTCTAGCGCTTAACCTGAGGAAGAGAGACATATTGAACTTGTTGATGAGTCCTTACCTCTGAGACGTTCCAGTAAAGTTAGTGTTCCACTTGTGTTGTATGGTTTCCATATAACTGCTGAGGGTGATACGTTTATCAGTAATAGTACACTGATAAATTTAGATGAACCTAACAGCTACAAGGAATCCATGGCAGGCCCGGAGTCTGCAAAGTGGAAGGAGGCAATGGACAGCGAGATTCAGTCCATGTATGACAATCAAGTTTGGAACTTTGTTGACAATGTGCCAGGTCATAAGACGGTCGGGTGCATGTGGATCTTCAAGAAGAGGACCGACATGGATGGGAAAGTGCACACGTTCAAGGCACGACTGGTTGTGAAGGGCTTTACTCAAACCCCGCGGTTGACTATGATGAGACCATTTCACCAGTGGCCAATATCAAGTCTATAAGGGTTATGCTAACCATAGCTGCATTTCATGATTATGAAATATGGCAAATAGACGTCAAAACTGTCTTCCTTTACGGGAAGCTGGCTGAAGATTTTTACATGTGTCATCCAGAGGGTTTGTAGATACGAAGTACCCAAATAGAGTGTGCAAGTTTGAGAAATCCATTTATGGATTAAAGCAAGCATCTCGCAAATGAAATCTTTGTTTCGATGAGAAAGTCAAAGAGTTTGGATTTTCGAGAAGCGAGGATGAGTCATGTGTGTATGTCAAGGCTAGTGGGAGTATAGTTAGCTTTCTAGTTTTGTATGTTGATGACATACTGCTCATAGGAAACGACATCCCGACCTTGCAGGAGATTAAGTTCTGGCTTGGAAATTGTTTCGCTATGAAGGATCTAGGGGAAGCTACTTATATTATAGGGATAAGGATATTGAGAAACAGAAGTAGGAGACTAATAGGACTTAGTCAAAGTACTTACTTGGACAAGGTGCTGAAATGTTTTAGCATGGAGAATTCCAAGAAAAGGGAACTGCCAATCCAAAGCAATATCAAGCTGAGTAAGACTAAGAGTCCGAGTACCGGCGCCGAGATATCGGAAATGAGTCGAGTACCATATGCTTCCGCCTTTGGCTCGATCATGTACGCTATGACGTGTACTTGCCCTGATGTGGCTTTTGTGTTGAGCATGGTTAGCTGATATCAAGGGAACCCAGGTAGAGCTCATTGTACTGCAGTTAAGAACATTCTTATGTACCTACGAAGGACTAAGGACTGGGTCCTTACACTTGGTAGGAGTGATGACTTGAGAGTGACAGGGTATAGTGACGCCAGCTTTCAGACCGACAGAGATAACTTCCGCTCTTAGTCGGGCTGGGTATTTACCCTAAATGGAGGAGCGATTACTTGGAAAAGTTCCAAGCAGGAGACCGTGGCTGATTCAATGTGCGAATCAGAGTACATAGCCGCGAGCAAAGCGTCGAAGGAGGCAATATGGTTGAAGAAATTCATTGGAGACCTTGGAGTTGTACCAGCCATAAAGGAGCCTATGGAAATTTTCTGTGATAACGAAGGAGCGGTTGCCTTAACCAAGGAACCAAGGGATCATGGTAGATCCGAACACATCGACAGAAAATACCACTTCATCAGACATCGGGTAAAAGAGGGACTCATCGTAGTCAAGAGGGTATCGTCAGAGGAGAACCCAGCAGATCCCCTCACAAAGGGTCTGAGCATGGTTAAGCACTTACAGCATGCGAGGAGCATTGGTGTGAAGGACGATATTAGTTTTAGTGATTAGATAGTTATTTAGAAACTTGTAATAGATAAATGTAATTGACATTTGATGATTAAGTAATGGAGATTTATTTATGAGTAAAGTTTACTATCTTGTGTCGATTGTTTACTATTGTTTCACTTTTGCATGTTTTACTTCCAGAATAATTAGATTGTTCAAATTATCCACAGTCGATCATACTTTGGGAGTAAGTTATGAGGTTAGACTTTCATGAATTGGTTTGTAGATTGTCTGAGTGCTTAGACATAACAAAGGTTTGCTGCAACGTTCATGAGTACTTCTGAAATAAGATTTGAGTATTGGATTAAACCCACGCTCATGTGAATCACTTCATGGAATTTATCACGAGTGATTGTGAGATGATAATATCGTATAGTCTTTAAACCGAGATATATGGTGTGTTGTTTACAAGTTGGTTGTACATTGATAATGCGTAAACGCATCAGTAACTTGATGTTATAAAACGTGTTGTTATGTATAATTTGATGAGTAAATAGTACAAGCATATAATTCAAAGTTTATCTGTTCCTTTAATCCGAAGAGGGTAAAAGCGATATCTTGGGCCCCTCGATGATTTTGTGTTGACTTATGTGTCGGGCCTGGTCCGGACTGAATTGATGTGTTCAATTAATTTCTATGTCAAACAAATCAGAAGTCGGGAAACAAATTGTTGGACTTTGAGAATGTTCATGTTCCATGTCTTTATCCACACAATATCTTGCAGAACGGAGGATTATATGATCCCTTATCTAAAGGATGCGTCATTGACTAGGTCAAAGTTTGACAGCGGCTTTTGAGAGCTACGGTTGCTAATCGGATTTTGAAGTCATACTTGCAGTTATAGTTATTAGACTTATCCAAGTGGGATACTGTTGGATTAGGTGTCTAAGCCCATAACTATAATTGGTATGTACTTGACCCGATAGTAGCATGGTCCTTTTGGGTTGCCTTCACCATTGCAACTTGACAGGATGAATTATGAGAAAGAGGTTGATAAATGATTTATTAATATATTATAAGAGTGATATACTAAATCAGAAATCATATTATTTAATTAGTATTGATCAGAAATTAATTTGGTGATAAAAAGAGACTAATTGAAGGAACGAGGACTGATTATGTAAATAAGTAATAGTTGTAGTTTGGGCTAATGGACCCTATTGATAATTGGTGGACGAAAACTCTATGGGAGTCCATAAAGATTTCGTCCAAGGCTTACCATGTGGGAGTCTATATGTTGCTTAGGGACTAAGCAAGGTAACTAGGGTTTCCAGTTGAAAACCCTAGGAGCAGCTCAACTATAAAAGGAACCCCAAGGCTCCTAAAATCGGCACTTGATTCCCTAGAAGAAACCCTAGTTGATTTGTGAAGCCTCCATCCTTTCTCTCTTGTTCATCCATTATTAAGTGGTGTTTGTAACTCCATTATAGGTGCAACAATTGAGACACTAAGCTCTTGAAGGTCAAGATCAAGCAATCAACAAGAATGGTATTCTTATAACCATAGTTTATTTATTAAATCCGAAAATTGTATGCTAGATTAGGGTTCTTGCTTTGGATAATTGATTTGCAAGAATAACTTGAGAAAAACCTAGATCCAAAGCAATTAGGGTTGCATGTGCACCATAGGAATGTTGTAATCCTCAAAACCCAACAATATTGACTTTGTAGTGCAGCAGATATGCCTATATATGCATGACCTGCGAGAGAAACATCTTCATGCTCTGAAACGTATTTTACGCTATATTCATGTAACCATTGATCACAGAACTTTAGATTCATAGATCCTTTACTACCTCTCTCACCTCTCGTTCTGACACTGATTGGGGCGGATGTCCTGCCACTCGTCGCTCCATATCCGGTTAATGTGTGTTTCTTGGTGACAATCTCATTTCATGGTCATCTAAGCGTCAAGGTATTATTTCCAGATCCATTTTGGAGGTTGAATATCATGGGTTTATTAATGTCGTTGTTGAGACGTTTTGGATATGTAACCCTCTTCTTTAGCTCTGTCATCCTACCAAGAAAGTGAATATATTGTGATAATGTCAACACGGTGTACATATCTTCTAACTCGGTTCAACATCGGTGAACCAAGCATATTGAGATTGATATCCACTTTGTTTGTAACAACGTAGCTCTTGGCCATATCTTAGTTCTTCATGTTCCTTCTTCAGGTCAATATGCAGACATACTCACCAAGGTCGTTCCAGCTACTGTGTTTCATGATTTTTGTTCCAGTTTAAACATTTGTGTCACATCTACCGATAAAATTGTGGGAGATGTTAGTGTATATGTATATGTTGTGTGTTTGTATGTATGTAGCCTATTATTAGTTAAGACCCTAGGTTAGCCCAATTTAGAGTTGTATATATATTGTTGTATGTTCTCTTTTTCGATAATGAGAATACGTTCACATATCATAATACTTTGTTTGTATAATGATTGAATGTTTAGTACTTCAAAAGTAATTGTTAAACGAATATTATAGAGAACACCTTCCATGATCTCTAAGACAACATTGACCCTATCGAGTGGACTCTTTCTAAAGAGTTAGAAAATACTTTAGGAGTACTATATCAAGCAACAATGATGTTATCACATGCTTATTTTTCAACATCCAACATTACTTTGAATAATTAACCAAAAGGGCAATTTGATCATTTAGAGGAATTTCATGAATTAAGATGTAATTTCATGAAATGAGTCAAGATAAGTCTAAGTCACTTTTATAAGATGAGATAAGTGATTTCAAGGGAAGAAATACAAGAGATTGTGCATTTAGGCCATAAAGGGTGAAATGTGAATTGTATGCATTTTAGGCCAAGTTTGTGACTTAATAGATTAATACCCATAAGTAGCCAGTCCGAAGTGACTAAATGGAGTTGTAGAACGCATCCACACCATCACATGGATATAATGATCATAGAAAAGAGGTTTAAAATGGAGAAGTTATGAGTGTTAGAAGATTGGAAGAAAATTGTCCCAAAGCTGGAATGGAATCAGCTAAGGAGTTGCTGATGTGTAGCTACTGCGGTGCGGTAAGACCTTTGCCACATCGCAATTACTTGAACGGTAAAATGGATGAAAGTTTCATCGTAAGTTAAGAGTAATCTACTTTGCACCACGACGTGGTATATAGGTACACGCGGTACAGTGGTGAAAGTAGAATGCTATAAGAGAAAGGCACCACGACTCGGTTAGAATGAGACCACAGCCTAATAGGGCACGCCACGACGCGGTAGGCATGCTGCCGCGACACAGTTACACATTCTGGAAACATATTAAAAGAGCTTAAGGGTTCATTCTTGAACCATTTTCTCCCGAAATCATTGAGAGCTGTAAGAAGGTGTAACACCCATAAAATTCAAGCCAATTTAAAACATTTAAAACCATTAAGTTATTACAATTTGTTTTCAAAATAGTTTAAACATCAGAGTATCCCCAGAATAAAATCATAAAATCATGAAATAAGAGGAGCTGTACGATCACGTCTTCACCTTCTCGCGATCATCAGAAGTACCTGAAACAATAATCAATAAATGTAAGCTCGAAGGCTTAGTGAGTTACCCCCAAAATACCAACGCCATACAGATATAACCATATCAAATAACAAACACAGCATGCATAATGAGCCATCAGCTTGACTGGACCACCTCACAGGCCTTCAGCCTATCTGGATCGCTCTCCGACCCTTCGCCACGTCTGGACCGCCTCATAAGGCCTACAGCCTATCCGGACCGCTCGCCGGGCCTTCGGTCTGAACAACAGGCCCTCCTGGACCTGTAGTCTATCTGGACTGCCCTGGGTATCTTGACCTACAACACAAAGTAGGACCTGCCTCAACCTATTCCCCAAACCAAAAAACATGTGCACATACATATCATACACTAGCTAGCAAGTACAGATAGTCATACAGATCTAACAGATCACTAGTCATGGCAACCATCTTATAACCAGGATATCGAACTAACCGATCACTAACATAGCAACCATCCTATAACCAGGATACTAATCTAACCGATCTCTAACATAGAAACCATCCTAAAACCAGGATGAAATCTAACATATCAATGACATAGCAACCATCCTAAAACCAGGATGAAATCAAACAGATTAATGACATATCAACCATCCTAAAACTAGGATGCAAATCATAAAGGGCCGGCCTTGGTGCCATAGACCCTGTTGATATAGTGAGGAGAACTCACCTCGCAATGTCGATCTCAACAGAAGAATCGAAATCCCGAATCGCTGTCTCACCAAAAATCCCGAACTATCCAAATAATAAACACAATGTCAATACATGGAATATCAGTCTTGACTAAGGGTCCACATAATCCATTTTGTCCTTTCTCTTTTTTGGGCCAAGGCCCAATTGCTAAATCCATGATCTTAAAAGCCCATATATCCAAAGCCCATTAATGGCCAATATTTCCCAATTTGGGCCTAACTTCCTAATTGGGCCTTATTATAGGATCCCTTATCAAAACTGGCCCAACCTCAATTATTCAGAGGGCCCAACAAGGCCCAAGTCCAATTAGTCCAAAAGCGGCCCAATCCCGAAGCCCAATTTGTCAAAAGCCCAACAGAGGCCGTACGCGGGGCGTACTCCTCTGGTACGCTGGGCGTACTCTGCCTGACGTTGACCACCATCGGGGTGGTTGACCCAGTACGCTGTGCGTACAGAATTTACGCGGGACGTACGCGGGGTTTTTCGAAAACCCTAATAAGTGCTTAATGGCTTAAGCACTTAAGCCCATATTTCAGATCCATCGGCCAAAACTGCCTTAGAACCATAAAGTCTCGAACTTTTAAGACTTTGGACGTCCAGAAAGCTCTTAATACATGGTCTTAATCCTTTAAGACCTTTCTACTACATGCATAGGACATCTTAAGCCATTGGGACCTCATTGTTTTTCACTTAGGACCCTCTCTAAGGTCTGAAAGGACAGCTCATCTCGTCCAAATCATATCATGCACCAACTTGGGACTTTTAGGACAAGAAATGGCTCCATAAAGCTAGAATGGCTAGATCTATATCATACAAGCATAAAGTTTGAAGCTTTTTACCTTCTAGAGCTTCTATGGCACAAGGAAACTTAAGATCTACAAGTTGCCTTCCTTCTCCAACTATTTGATGCAATGTCTTCACCTTCAAGAGCTCAAAACACACACCAACTCACACTCACAAACAAACTAGGGTTTGGGACGTTTTCTGGGATATGGAGGCTAATAATGATGAGAGAAATGAGCCATAAGGATGTTTATATAGCCCCCAAACCTAAATATTAGGGTTTCCTTCTGTCGTGAGTACGCCCAGCGTACTAGGGCGCGCCTAGTACGCTCAGCGTACCCTTATGTACGTGCAGCGTACTCATCCTGATCCTAAAATTGCAATTTAGCCCTTAGGCTTCTCATGGCTTCACCCTTCCATCCCCAGGGACTATAATTGACAAAACTTGGGATGTTACAGAGGGTGATTTTGCTGCCAAAGAAGCGCCTAGATGAGGTAGACATAGAGGATTGCAAGGATTAACATCCTTTTCCTCTGGTTGGAGCTGTAAATTCTCTACAATGTTGAGTGATATCTAGGTTGGAATATTCCATTTATCTCAAGGCATATTCCTTCCACTAGTATATAAAGTGGAGGATGTGGTCATTATTTGTGTTGCACCAAAATATGTGGTCACTAGATTAGAGAGAGTTTAGCGAGGAATTCCGCACCGGCTAATTTTCAAATGGGTTCCACAATTGTTAGCAGAGCTATACTCGTTTGTTTTATGAGGAACGATCCTGATTTATCATTTTATCTTGAAGAATTTTCTTTTTTTGTTAAAAAATTTCAGTTTCGTAACTGATAGTTTTTGCAATGAGCTCTTATGATTTTTTTGTACTGATTCCAACAATAAAAAATAAAACACTGCTACTGTTCGTTTATTTTTCTACTGAATAAACAAGAAAATCAAGAACAAATTTTTGTTGCAGAAAAAGAAGAATAAAAACATGTGTCTTCTAGTGTATTTGATTTATTTATCCAGACATATGTTGATGTTATGGAAGAAACAAAAGACATCTTTGAATTTTTGGAGAAAAAAAAGGTATTATTTTATTTTAAAGTCAACAAATATTTTGTGAGAATCACAATTCTGAAAATTAAAAAAAAAGTACGAATTTATTTTGTGTGTTCTCCAAGCTTTAAAATTTGTTGACTTTATTTCTTGAAAATGGTGGAAAGTACATTTTTTGGCTGACATATGGAGATAAGAAGATCATATTTATTTTCAAACCAATAAGGAGTGAACACCTCATTGTGTTTCACCTTCAAGTGGGATCATTTTCTGATCAATTTGGGACTCATTTCCTTTTGTCTCACGTGAAAGCCTCAATCCTATTTTCTTCAGACAAAATCATGAAGTATTTAATTCTCCGGCCATTTCTTGAAGCAAACCCAATCACTTCCTCGTGACCACCTCAATTTTAAACCCTTTTATTTATATTTTTCTTACAAAGTAATCAAACCCAATTTTAAGTCTTTCCTTCCTTTAACCACCTTACATCATCAAACCTTATAACTCCAATCCTTCTCCACCAATCAAAGTCCAAGCCTCCTTTTACTACCATACCATACTGTTGAACAAGACCTTGAACTCTTCGTCCGGAAACAAAAACTCCTCGGCCCGCAATGTTTAACTGAAATGAAAGAACCACAGGACACGCCGAAGAAATCAAACTTCTGCCATTCTCCTTCGTTTCGGGACCCACCATATTAAAACAATCAATTCCCATGCAGTCGATGTACCACATATAATTTCCGAAGACTTTCACCTCTCGAAGATTATTTCCTTCGTTCAAACACTTCTAGACCCCAAAGAATTTAACGTATAGAAACTTCTTCCCCATCACTAAAATTCCTCGGACACTTTCTTCTGATAAATTCCTCTGACATTTACTAATGATGCTTTCTACTGACCTACTCTCCACCAAAACCTTCTGACAATCAGAATTCTTCTGGAGTTTAACCCTTCTGACCATCCAAAAGAAAAACACTTCATTTCTTTTTTCATTTTTTTACATTAATTAATTCATTTTTTATTTCCATTTTAACACCATTTTTTCACCTCTCTTATTCCACTACCTAACGTCAAGATTAAAACTCTTTTTATCTCATTATTTTTTTAACAGTTAACATTTTTTTAACCAATTATTTTATTTTGTATCAATTATTTTTTAACACCCATTTACCTTACTCCTCACCTACTGATCAGAAGCTTTTGTTTGAAGAACATTCGCTGTCACAATGTTTGTTCTATTAAAGCAAGTACCAAGTCAAGTTTATATCCGAAGAACTTCAACAGATTCTTTTCATTTTCGGATTTTTAAAGCTTCAGATTTCATGCTTCTCAATCCTTCTACTCATGGTTGATCTCAGTAATGTGGATGTTATTCCACTCTTTGTTACTGACCACTTAATCGAGGTCGACGGAGCATATTCGGACCAATGATCTATGAATCAGAAGTCTTGCCTCAACAACTTCCAACTAAGGATTTTATTTATCTAGAAGTCCTCTGACCAACAGTGTCCGGAGCTGATATCATCCATATCAGTAGACCCATTTCGACCGTTATAGACTTTTACAGAATTGTTGCTCAGCGCCACTTAGGTGGTGTTTGTTTTTTATCTGCAGATCTGCGTGGCCTCTTCTGTCTGCGCCACGCAGACCACGTGCAGACATTAGCCTTCGCAGACTGTTTGTTTTTTTGAAGACTGCAGACCTAAAAATGTCTGCACGCCCTCTTCTTGGCGCAGATGTGGACCAGAGGCTTCTAACATCTTCAGACATCTTCTAGCTTAAAAAAACACATATATCTTCATTTTTTTAAAGTTTTTTTTATTTATATTTTTTTCAACTTTATTAACGATAAACAATTTGAAAAAAAATTACAAAACTTAAAAAAAAACGTTCGACAATACAAACATGATATTTTTGACAAATTTATAAATAAAGATTTATTATAATAATAGTCGTTGAAGTTGTTTATATAAATGTGAAAAAAAAATCATAATATATTCTTATATTTTTTTGCCAAATTTTGTAAAACATTATTTAATACAGTATTGTCAATTTCTCGAGAAATTATTTATGGTACGTTTTTAATGGATTTAATTGAAAAAATCGAAGTTTATTTCCATGCATTTATGTATCAAATTCTTTGATCCCTAATTATAATGTTTAGTTATAACTTTGCAACCAAAGTTGTTGGTTTTTATCAAATATATATGTTAATTCATACCATTTTTATTTTTATTTTTTATACAATAATAGATAAAAGTTGATCTAGATTTGTTAATTATTTATAACAAAGTCATAAAAATATTAAAAAATCACTTTGAAGTTTAAAAAATTCAGTTCATTTAGATTTCAGTTTATTTTAGTAGCCTGCAGATGTTAAAAAAACAAACAGTCTTCTTTTTTCAGACTGCAGACGTTTGGTCCACCTCTTCTACTGCAGAGGTCTACAGATGTGATCCGCAGACTGCAGACATTTTGCATCAGAAAAAACAAACATCACCTTAGTCATCACGGGTCAGCAGTTGGTTTTTCAGCCTTTCTTCAGTTCAACAAAGATTTTCCAGTAGATGTTATTTATTTCTTTTATTGGTGTTTATTTTTTTAAGTAAAGCAGTAGAATCAACCGACAATACATGACCTTGGAAGTATTAATATACTTTCTATCTCGTGTTTTATCGAGGCCCTTCTTACATCTAGGGGAGAATACGAAGCTCCTAATATCCGACGTTCTCCTTCTCGGAATATTTTTTTATCTTATTGCATTGTCGATCAAAAATAGGGGCGAAATATTCAGTGAGCATCCTGATCAAATTTTATGATTGTTCGAGTTTGAATTTTCGATACTTTGAAGAAGAAGATTTATTTAGCCATGTGATGTGGCACTGATTTTAGGTCATTATTGATCAAATTTTTGGCATTGCTAGACTATCTATGGATCCATGTTATTCATTATTCAGACTTCATTTGAGGATGCTTCACTTTATCAGCAAGTTACTCATTTATAGGTGGTTTGATACATTATGATGTTCTTCATTGATTTGAGATTGATTAACTTTTTGAAGACGAAGTGTGATCTGATTTTGGGATCTTCAGTTTGATTAGTTTTTGGGGACTCGTCATCTTTGTAGATTTGGATCTTATATTTCTTCCTCGGAGATGCTTAAACCTCCGAAGTCGAAGATCTTTGATGTTATGGATTCATTACCAGGAGTTAGAGATCACAGACACTTAAGAGTTTGAAGAAATTTCAACATTTGTTACTGTAACATCCCAAAAAATTTAGACAAAAATTTTCATTTTTAATTCATTCCAAAACATCTAATAATCATATCAAAGCAACCAAGTGTGTATCATAGTGAAATAATATCAGATTACAAGATCTCAAAATCACATAATGCGGAAACCATGGGCGGATGCGGTGCAATCAAGTTGGGCCCTTCGCTTTCAAGCTGGAAGTAACTAAAACATAAAATGAAAAGTGTAAGTACGAAGCTTAAAGAGTTTCCCCATAATACCTCATACCATACATACATAACAGTCAAAACATAACTGGGTCTATTTCACCCATTTCAGTATCTTTCAACCGGTATTGGGTCTATTTCACTCCCTGTAACATCCCTGTAACGCCCGTGTTTCTAGGCTAGGCATTAATATTGACATAATAGTCTAGGTTAACCTTTGTAACTCATTTTGAAGAAATGAAAAGGAATTATGTGAATATTATGTGAATTATGTGTTTTATGCTTAATTATAAGAGTTTAATTAATTAAGAATAAAAATGAGCGTCGAAGATAAATATTAGATAAAGCCTATATCTATTAAGAAAGTTGTAGTGGTCGTGACAAGGATTACGGATATATAAAGAATACCGAAATCTGAGTTATAACGAAGAAGTTATGACTTGTCGAAGTTTCACGACAAAACCGGCACGGTGCCAAATGACGTAAAAAGTGACTTTTTGATAAACTACTTTTTAGCCTTAGTGATCTAAACGAAAGTCTTAGTGTTCGTTAAACCAAGAGTATGTATAAAAAGAACGTTCAAATCTGACTTCGTATGAGGAAGTTATGATTTTTCTAAGTTTCAGCTTAGCAGTAAACAGCTAAAAACACGAATTTTAGATCGAGTGATTTTTAGCCGATACAACCTAAACAAGAATCGAATGTCTCGTCAATAGTAGTACAACGGTAAAAAGACAGACAAAAACGGACATCGGATGAAGAAGTTATGAATTTTTAACGGATTTCCTGTCTCGGTCTGTTAAAAATAATAATATAAAAATTAAAATCAAAATTAGCCGACAAAGTCTAAACGAAAGTTGTAGAGCGTAATTTTACCTACACGTACATATAAAGAACGTCAAAAATGGAGCTCGTATGCGAAAGTTATGGATTTTAGAAGTTTTTGCACAAAAATCGAGAAAAAAATGCCAAATCCGAGAAATTTCGCATGGTGGACTTCGGCCACGTCACCTTCGCTCCATGCGCGCCACGTGTCCGAAACTGCTGAGTCACCGAGACCAGCTGGCGAGGCGTGTCGCCTTCCCTCGCATCCAAACTGCGGTTCAATGGGTGTCTGACGCGTGCCTTCTCCTGAGGTGTCCGACCTTCGCATCGCGTGCCACGACTCCGAACCTCGGACTTAGACCTCGGTCCAATCAGAGACCAACAGCTCACCCCTCGCACGTGCGAGCCACTTGCCCTCTCTTCGGATCTGCTGACACCTGGTAGCTTCTCAACCATTGGATCAGAAGCCTCGCCCCTATAAATAGAAGGGTGCGAGACCTCCCGGTGGTACTTTGAAAAATTGCCACTTTTCACCCCTCTTTCAATATTTCTTTCATTCCAACTTCCCCCAAAGCCACGGTATTATACCAAACACCCGAAACATGTACCGAAGTGCCCGAGAAATTTATCTTTTCGGTTTTGAAGGCCAACCCTCGTAGAGCCCGGTTTCTCAAGAAAACTCCCGGTTTTATTAGAAACGATCGTTTTAGGAAACGAAGTGCTGCCCGATTATCATTAAATCAAGTGAGTGTGTAGTCACTTTCATCTTACACCTAGATATGAAGTATTTTCTATAAAATACGTGCAACGTGTAATTATATTAATTGTTTAATTGAGGTGACTGTTGAATAGATGTTTTATACAAGTTTTAAACTGTATATGTATTTTATCTACAAATATGTTGGGTAGAACATGGGTAAGCGAAATAGTCGATGTGTGTTAAAATGGTGAGAGGCCTCGACGTTGTTGTTGTTGTTGTTGTTGTTGTTGTTGTTGTTGTTGTTGTAGTAGTAGTCGTCTAGCGGAGTATAGATGACGACCACAGACCTTTCTAGACAGTCCAGTGGAACACTAGCAGGTTCGCAACTTGTAGGTGTTGGTGAACTAAATGTTCATTGGCGTAATCCATCCCCCTCATGGTTGCCTTTAGGACATGTATGGCTAAGGAGTCCCCTTAGCAGTAATGTCCATCCCGATGATATTGCTTATGCTAGGTCCCTTGTGATAGTTGTATAGGGACGTAAAGTGAGGATAACGAGAATGGGTAATCAGGGTTATTGTTGATTGGTGAACTTAATAAGTTTATTATTATTGTGGGTTGAAAACCCTATATGCTCACCAGGCTCCCAAGCCTGACCCACTCAGATTTTTATTATTACAGGTAGTGGACCCCGAGCATAGTCGGAGGATGATGAGAGATTTTTGGATTATAAGCCAGTAGTTGTAAATAACTGTTGTAAGGCTTATAATGTCTTGTTTATGCTTTTGATCTGTATCGGAACATGACATCCTGAGGTTTTGATATGAAATGAAATTATATATTTCTTAAAGAAAGGTTTTGATAAACTTTTATCATGTTTTGTTTTGGGGACCAATTCTGCAACATCTTTTAAAAGGATTTCTCTGACTTTATTTTAAAATCATAAATTAAATCGGTCTTTTCTGGCTGAGAAATTAGGGGATGTCACAGTTGGTATCAGAGCATTAGTTTAAGCGAACTAAGAAATTATAGGATTTCTAGACTTAAACTTAGAATGCTAAGTGATGATTGTGAGATGAGTGTCTACCATATTTTAGACACGAGCACTAGTTTATTTTAGGAAAGATGCCTAAAATGCTTTTATGTGCTAAATGTTATATGTTTGCCATATATGCCATTATTTGTTCGGATCTATGGTCTGTTGCCGACCGAATCTGGAAACCTTATGTGTATAGGATTCTAAGCGTATGATTACGCTATTAGAACTAACATGTAAACGTTTCAGAGTGATAAGGGAATTGAAATATCTATCAAGGATAAAGACCTAAATTCCCCTTATTCGGTGTATAGATTTTAATGGCAAGAACTCGAAGTGGAGCGGGAAATGCAAACACAAACCAACAACCTCAACCCCAAGTGGTGGAATAGGTGCCTATAGCAGGAGCTGCACCAGAACCCATCACCATGGCTGGAGTACGAGCCATGATTCAGACCATGATGGCTGAAGAAAGGGAGGAATTAACACAAATGTTGTTAAACAACAGGGATGAACCTTCAGTTCCTGTTGAACAACGTGAATTAAATGACGATCGATCTGAAGAAGGAAACAACAGTAGATCTGTTGGTCATAGTGAACCGCTTGTGGTTGGGAGAAATAACCACGAAGATAGAGTGGAGAGAAATGGGTGCAAGTATAAGGACTTTATGACTTGCAAGCCATCAACCTTCACTGGAAAAGAAGATCCTATCGGAGTAATGGATTGGATCTCGGAAATGGAATTGGCTTTCATGACGTGTGGTTGCCAAGGCAAGTTACAAACCACATTTGCAGTGCGTCAGTTCAGGGGTAGTGTTGCTCGTTGGTGGAACACTCTGGGGAAAACCCTAAGCCCTAATGAGCCACTGCAACTGACTTGGGCAGAGTTCTTGGTGCACTTCAAGCGCAAGTACTGCTCGGCCCAAAATGTGCTTGAGCTAGAAAACCAATTTCTAACGTTGAAGAAGGGGAGTATGACCGTTGATGAATACACAAATAACTTCACAGAAAAAATGGAGTTTGCTTTGCGTATAGTCCCAGATGAGCTGGAAAAACTTGACAAGTACGCAAAGGGACTTCCGTGGCAGTATGCGGTGCCAGTACGTCAGGCACTTACTTTGGAGGCAGCTGTCTGGGCTGCCAAGTCTGGTGAAGATATGATTAAGGGGAGAGCCGCCAGCAAGGTTGAAGTTGGCGAAAAGAGAAAATTTGAAGGGACTTCAGGTTCCAATAAAAAGAACAAGTTCTCGAAGACTGGTTCGAGAAAATTCGGAGGAGGAGCCGAAGCCAAGTGGTGTGACAAGTGTAAGAAGAAACATGCTGGGAAATGCAGCGTGGAAGCCACTTGTTACAAATATGGAAAGCCAGGGCATTATGCCAATGAATGCACCTTCAATAAGAACGTCTGTTTTGGGTGCAATGAAGAAGGGCATATTTTGAGGGATTGCCCGAAGAAGAAGGACGCAACAAAACCCAATCTTCCACCAAAGCCGAAGGCGAGAGCCTTTCAGATGACAATTGAAGCTGCGAAAGAAGAAGCCGATGTCGCTTCAGGTACTTTTCTCGTAAGTGAATTGCCTGCCCAAATTTTGTTTGATTCTGGAGCCAATTACTCCTTTATTTCGCATGAATTTGGTAGAAAACTAGCTTTGCCTATTGATAGACTAGTTAATGTTTTATTAGCCGAGATTGCTAGTGGCAAGTTTGTACCTGTTAGCCATCGTATGAAAAACATCTTCGTTGACATGAATGGAAATAAGTTCCACGAGGAATTATTGCCTATCGAGTTAAATGGATTCGACATAGTTTTAGGAATGGATTGGCTTAGCGCCAATGATGCCGAAATATTGTGTAGGAAGAAGATAGTAAAAGTAAACCCGCCAGGGAAAGAATCGGTTATGGTGTATGGAGACAAACGCAGAGTAAACTATGGAATCCTTTCCCTAATGAAAGCCAGAAAGTGTTTGGTCAAGGGATGTACATCATATCTAGCGTTCGTGATCGATGGTAAGAAGGAAAAGAAGGAGGTGCAGAATATTCCGATGGTGTGTGACTATCCGGAAGTATTTCCCGAAGATCTTCCCAGATTGCCCCCTGATCGACAAGTAGAATTTCGTATCGACTTGTTACCAGGAACGATGCCAATAGCAAAAGCACCGTATCGATTAGCACCAACAGAGATGAAAGAACTTATGACACAACTTCAAAAGTTATTGGACAAAGGTTTTATTCGACCTAGTTCATCACCCTGGGGAGCCCCAATGTTATTTGTAAAGAAGAAAGACGGGAGCATGAGAATGTGCATCGATTACAGAGAGCTGAATAAAGCAACAATAAAGAACAAGTACCCGTTGCCGAGGATCGATGACCTGTTCGATCAGTTGCAAGGTTCGAGCAATTTCTCGAAGATCGATCCTAGGTCAGGATATCATCAACTAAAGGTGAGAGAGAAGGATATCGAAAAGACTGCGTTCAAAACAAGGTATGGACACTATGAATTTTTGGTTATGTCGTTCGGACTAACCAATGCTCCAGCAGCTTTCATGGATTTGATGAACAGGGTTTGTAAACCATACCTTGATAAATCCGTGATAGTATTCATAAATGATATCTTGATATATTCAAAAAGCAAGCAAGAGCATGACAAGCATCTGTGTGAAGTGCTAGAACTTCTGAAAAAGGAGAAGCTGTATGCAAAGTTCTCCAAATGTGAATTTTGGATTCAAGAAGTCCAATTTTTAGGTCACGTGGTTAACCAAGAAGGAATAATGGTTGACCCAGCAAAGATTGAAGCTGTAATGAAGTGGGAACAACCAAAAAGTCCTACGGAGATTTGAAGCTTTTTCGGATTAGCCGGATATTATCGCTGATTTATCCAAGGCTTTTCTTCGATCGCGACTCCATTAACAGCTTTGACCCACAAAGGAGCTACTTATACTTGGAATGAGAAGCATAAGGAAGCCTTTGAGAAGTTAAAGAAGAGATCGTGTGAAGCAACGATTCTTTCGTTACCTGAAGGAGTTGATGACTTCGCAATTTATAGTGATGCCTCTGGAGTTGGGTTAGGTTGTGTTCTGACCCAAAGGGATAAAGTGATAGCGTATGCATCAGGGCAATTAAAAGAGGAAGAAAAGAACTACCCCACTCATGATCTGGAGTTGGCAGCGGTAGTATTCGCCTTAAACATATGGAGGCACTATCTTTATGGTACTAAATGCAAACTTTTCACTGATCATAAGAGTCTTCAATATCTCTTTAATCAGAAGGAATTGAACATGAGGCAACGACGCTGGCTAGAGTTACTCAAGGACTACGACTGTGAGATACTTTACCACCCTGGTAAAGCAAATGTTGTTGCTGATGCTCTCAGTCGGAAGGTAAATCTTGAAAAGAAAAGGCCAAGAGCGTTGAGAATTGAAGTTGTATCGACAATTATGGAAAGTATAAAGAAAGCTCAAGAGGAAGCTTTAGAGAAAAATGACCGAAAGGAGGAACGTTTGGGTAAAACGTTGGTGTTTGATACAAACGGTCAAGGACTGAAGGTATTCAAAGATAGGATTTGGGTACCTAAGACGGGAGGAGTAAGAGATCTTCTGATGGAAGAAGCTCACAAGACCATGTACTCGATTCATCCCGGCAGTACAAAAATGTATAGGGATCTAAAACCCTATTACTGGTGGCCGAAGATGAAGCTCGATGTTGCTAAGTATGTGGCCGAGTGTGTAACTTGTGCTAGGGTTAAGGCACAACATGAGAAACCGTATGGGATTTTAGAACCTTTACCTGTACCCATGGGTAAATGGGAAGACATCACCATGGGTTTTGTGACTAAACTGTCCAGAACAAGGAACGGTCACGACATGATTTGGGTGGTCGTTGATCGCTTCACTAAAAGTGCGCATTTAATAGCATCCAACGAGAAATGGTCTATGGATAAACTTGCGAATTCTTACGTGAAGGAAATTGTGAGGCTTCACGGTGTTCCGTTAACGATTGTATCTGATCGTGATAGCCGTTTTACCTCAAGGTTTTGGAGAAGTCTACAAGAGGAATTGGGTACCAAGTTGTGTTTGAGTACAGTTTACCATCCGCAAACTGATGGTCAGAGCGAACGAACAATTCAAACATTGGAGGATATGCTGAGAGCATGTACCCTGGAATTCCAAGGTAACTGGGATGAACATTTACCTTTAGTAGAATTTTCCTATAATAATAGTTTCCACTCAAGCATCAAGATGGCACCTTATCACGTTTTGTATGGGGAAAAGTGTCGAACGCCGTCATGTTGGCTGGAAGCTGGGGAAAAGCAGTTTATGGGACCTGAAATAATCCATCAGACTGCTGAAAAGTTGAAAGTGATTAGGGAAAGGATGTTAGCAGCTCAAGATCGACAAAAGAGTTATGCTGACAAGAAAAGACAACCGATATCATTCGAAGTTGGAGATTCGGTTTTACTTAAAGTCTCGCCGTGGAAGGGACTTATAAGATTCGGTAAAAGGGGAAAATTGAGTCCAAGGTTTATTGGACCATTTAAAGTTCTTCAGAGGATCGGGAATCAAGCTTACAAGCTAGAATTACCGGAAGAACCGGAGGGTATTCATAATACCTTTCATGTGTGTTATTTGAGAAAGTTCACGGGAGATGTGCCCGACATAATTCCCATTTCTGAATTAAGGTTGGATGAAAACAAGAGGTTAATTGAAGAACCTGAGGCAATCGTGATTAGAGTTTACAGAGTATTAGAATTTCTCTCAGAAAATCCTATATTTTCTAATAAAAGTAGCTTTCTACCAAAACTCGACTGTGTTATGTTTAAACGAATGAGTTTCTCTACTAAAAGTGATCTTCTACCAAGACCCGACTGTTTTATGTTTTAAGGAGTATTTTCCCTCAAAAGTAACTATCATTATCAAAATATAGTTTATACTTTAATGAAAATGTGAGAAGATCACAAGTAAAAGTAATAGGGAAAAATAATGCTTTACTTCAGCAATGATGTTGCCGTTTATAAAGAAATAAAATACAAACTCCAGGTAGTATTAAATGAACAATACACCTCGGAGAGTTTAAATGAATGAAATGCAGACTCCAGGTGGTATTAAATGAACAATACACCTCGGAGTGTCTAAATGAATGAAATACAGACTCCAGGTGGTATTAAATGAACAATACACCTCGGAGAGTCTAGAATAGTCTTTAATCCTAAGTAGGTTAGTTTAAAGGTTTAAAAATGTGGCCTAGTGTATAACTAGGAAAATATATTATGAGGGTTTTATATATAGAAAAATACCGTGATAACACTTATTACCTTAAAGCCATGAATTATAAGGTAAATGTAAAGATACTCGTAACCATACTGATTGACGGATGTAAACACGACGACCTGCTGGCGTCGAAATGAATGTGACATTTGTCACCCCTTGGCTTTGTCGGCCGGGACTATAGCTAGCAATCAGGATGTGGGATGGTCTGTCCCGTATAGATCTATACACACAATGCCCGCTCTCCCTCCAGGAGACTCTGGTTACCACTCGACAACAGTGAAATCCGCGTCATGAGGATGTATCTCGTGTTTTGATTTCTATATACCTTTCTTTTTACTAAAAGTACAAGTTTTTAGAATATAGATATAACTAAGTTCTCCTTCATGAAAGTTATAGTTGGTTGCTAAATTATACCTATTATAGTTTACTTGAGAGGTTATCTAGGTACCTTTGCTACCCAAAGGTATTGAACTGGAGTAAGAGTTTTAATATCTATCCAGATATACATAATATATAACTAGGACTTCAACGACACTCGGACAAATAACCGGATGCTCTAAGTCCTCAACCAAACAAGGAACAGGAAATAAAGCAGACTATTAGTCCTAAGTCCTTCAAACCCTACTTATATAACTATATCTCTATAGACATGAATGTATCAAGAATATGAGTTTAAAAGACCTTGATGAAAGCTTGGTAATTAAAAAGAGATTTTGGAACTTTAAAAGAGATTTGAAAACAAGATATGAAAACCTTTAGCTGGATAAAACAGTTTAACATGCAAAATCTATTTGATTTGACAGTTATAAATCACATGTGATTGATATAATAACTTAACAGTTCAACTTGTATTCCCTCCCCATAAAAGCATTTAAAATCATTTCAAAGGTTGATTAAGGGGTATGAACTCACCTGTAGTGGGTGATTCGGATGAACGGATGGTATAGGATGCTAAGTGTCAAGTGAGGACTTGAACACACACGTGGATCCTATTGAACATGTAATGATACATTTATGTATCTAATTAGTCATTTAATAACTAATTAAGTAAATTAAGACCTCCTAATACATGGAAACACTTTGTTTTGAGTGCTAGGAGTGCTAAAGGGTTGTATCTAAGGAGAATATGCCCTCACATTGGAGTTTACTTCTCATTTGGTAGCCCTATATGTGTTTACGGTTTCTGGACCATTTCCCCCATGAGTTTACGGCCGTAAACTCATGGTAATTGGCACATTTGAGTGATTTAAGGTCTTATACCCCTCAAGGAAGTGTTCTAGGTTTGAGTCATAGGCTTAGGAAGGGTTTAGGGCTCAAAATGGCTCATCATTGGAGTTTACGGTCCTTGGACCACCCTTGGGAGTTTACGGTCGTAAACACATGTGTTTACGGTCGTAAACCCATGAGTTTACGGCCGTAAACTCATGGTTACCCAACAAGTGAAGAAACACCACTAGATGGTGTTTACGGTTCAAGGATATCCCTTAACCGTAAACCCATGTGTTCTTGAGGGTTTCTTGGTGTTCTTCCATGATTTAACAAGTATACTAAGCAAGTAACTAGCTAGGAGGAGTGTACTTACTTATATGAAACTTGTAAGAGTGTTTAAGGGCCAAAAACACTAGTGTGTTCTTGGTGTTTTGAAGAACACTTGAAGATCTAAGTAAAAACGAAGAATTCATGGATGAAATGATGTACAAACACTAGATAATGTGTTATAATAACAAAACAAGTGAAGAAACACTTACATTTTTGGAAGATTTGGAAGATGATTCTATGATAGTTGAGAGAAAAATTGGGTGTTCTTGAGTTAGGAAGTGAGAAGTGAAAGAATGAAGGGTAAACTCATGCTATATGCATGAGTTCATGGTCAAAGGGAGTTTACGGCCCAAACTCCTCTCGTTTGGCCGTAAACACCTATCCAAGGTGTTATTTGTTTATTTGCTACGCATCACTCCTAAACGATACTTCCTTTTATTTATTCGTTTGACGAATTTAAAATAAAACACCCAAACGGACTTAAAACCGACCAAAAATGCACTGAAATAAATATGACTATTATTTGAAGTGCTTGACTGTGGAGTTTATACAAATGAAAATTTCGGGTTGTCACACGAAACACGTCCCGAAGTGCCCGAGAAGCCCGGGAAATTTATCTTTTCGGTTTAGAAGCCCAACCCTCGCAAAGCCCGGTTTCTCAAGAAAACTCCCGGTTTTATTAGAAACGGTCGTTTTAGGAAACGAAGTGCTGCCCGATTATCATTAAATCAAGTGAGTGTGTAGTCACTTTCATCTTACACCTAGATATGAAGTATTTTCTATAAAATACGTGCTATGTGTAATTATACTAATTGTTTAATTGAGGTGACTGTTGAATAGATGTTTTATACAAGTTTTAAACTGTATATATGTATTTTATCTACAAATATGTTGGGTAGAACATGCGTAAACGAAATAGTCGATGTGTGTTAAAATGGTGAGAGGCCTCGACGTTGTTGTTGTTGTTGGTGTTGTTGTTGTTGTTGTTGTTGTTGTTGTAGTCGTCTAGCGGAGTATAGATGACGACCACAGACCTTTCTAGAGAGTCCAGTGGAACACTAGCAGGTTCGCAACTTGTAGGTGTTGGTGAACTAAATGTTCATTGGCGTACTCCATCCCCCTCATGGTTGCCTTTAGGACATGTATGGCTAAGGAGTTCCCTTAGCAGTAGTGTCCATCCCGATGATATTGCTTAGGATAGGTCCCTTGTGATAGGTGTTTAGGGACGTAAAGTGAGGATAACGGGAATGGGTAATCAGGGTTATTGTTGATTGGTGAACTTAATAAGTTTATTATTATTGTGGGTTGAAAACCCTATATGCTCACCAGGCTCCCAAGCCTGACCCACTCAGCTTTTTATTATTACAAGTAGTGGACCCTGAGCATAGTCGGAGGATGATGAGAGATTTTTGGATTATAGGCCAGTAGTTGTAAATAACTGTTGTAAGGCTTATAATGTCTTGTTTATGCTTTTGATCTGTATCGGAACATGACATCCTGAGGTTTTGATATGAAATGAAATTATATATTTCTTAAAGAAAGGTTTTGATAAACTTTTATCATGTTTTGTTTTGGGGACCAATTCCGCAACATCTTTTAAAAGGATTTCTCTGACTTTATTTTAAAATCATAAATTAAATCGGTCTTTTCTGGCCGAGAAATTAGGGGATGTCACAGTTGGTATCAGAGCATTAGTTTAAGCGAACTAAGAAATTGTAGGATTTCTAGACTTAAACTTAGAATGCTAAGTGATGATTGTGAGATGAGTGTCTACCATATTTTAGACACGAGCACTAGTTTATTTTAGGAAAGATGCCTAAAATGCTTTTATGTGCTAAATGTTATATGTTTGCCATATATGCCATTATTTGTTCGGATCTATGGTCTGTTGCCGACCGAATCTGGAAACCTTATGTGTATAGGATTCTAAGCGTATGATTACGCTATTAGAACTAACATGTAAACGTTTCAGAGTGATAAGGGAATTGAAATATCTATCAAGGATAAAGACCTAAATTCGCCTTATTCGGTGTATAGATTTTAATGGCAAGAACTCGAAGTGGAGCGGGAAATGCAAACACAAACCAACAACCTCAACCCCAAGTGGTGGAACAGGTGCCTATAGCAGGAGCTGCACCAGAACCCATCACCATGGCTGGAGTACGAGCCATGATTCAGACCATGATGGCTGAAGAAAGGGAGGAATTAACGCAAATGTTGTTAAACAACAGGGATGAACCTTCAGTTCCTGTTGAACAACGTGAATTAAATGACGATCGATCTGAAGAAGGAAACAACAGTAGATCTGTTGGTCATAGTGAACCGCTTGTGGTTGGGAGAAATAACCACGAAGATAGAGTGGAGAGAAATGGGTGCAAGTATAAGGACTTTATGACTTGCAAGCCATCAACCTTCACTGGAAAAGAAGATCCTGTCGGAGTAATGGATTGGATCTCGGAAATGGAATTGGCTTTCATGACGTGTGGTTGCCAAGGCAAGTTACAAACCACATTTGCAGTGCGTCAGTTCAGGGGTAGTGTTGCTCGTTGGTGGAACACTCTGGGGAAAACCCTAAGCCCTAATGAGCCACTGCAACTGACTTGGGCAGAGTTCTTGGTGCACTTCAAGCGCAAGTACTGCTCGGCCCAAAATGTGCTTGAGCTAGAAAACCAATTTCTAACGTTGAAGAAGGGGAGTATGACCGTTGATGAATACACAAATAACTTCACAGAAAAAATGGAGTTTGCTTTGCGTATAGTCCCAGATGAGCTGGCAAAACTTGACAAGTACGCAAAGGGACTTCCGTGGCAGTATGCGGTGCCAGTACGTCAGGCACTTACTTTGGAGGCAGCTGTCTGGGCTGCCAAGTCTGGTGAAGATATGATTAAGGGGAGAGCCGCCAGCAAGGTTGAAGTTGGCGAAAAGAGAAAATTTGAAGGGACTTCAGGTTCCAATAAAAAGAACAAGTTCTCGAAGACTGGTTCGAGAAAATTCGGAGGAGGAGCCGAAGCCAAGTGGTGTGACAAGTGTAAGAAGAAACATGCTGGGAAATGCAGCGTGGAAGCCACTTGTTACAAATGTGAAAAGCCAGGGCATTATGCCAATGAATGCACCTTCAATAAGAACGTCTGTTTTGGGTGCAATGAAGAAGGGCATATTTTAAGGGATTTCCCGAAGAAGAAGGACGCAACAAAACCCAATCTTCCACCAAAGCCGAAGGCGAGAGCCTTTCAGATGACACTTGAAGCTGCAAAAGAAGAAGTCGATGTCGCTTCAGGTACTTTTCTCGTAAGTGAATTGCCTGCCCAAATTTTGTTTGATTCTGGAGCCAATTACTCCTTTATTTCGCATGCATTTGGTAGAAAACTAGCTTTGCCTGTTGATAGACTAGTTAATGTTTTATTAGTCAAGATTGCTAGTGGCAAGTTTGTACCTGTTATCGTATGAAAAACATCTTCATTGACTTGAATGGGAATAAGTTCCACGAGGAATTATTGCCTATCGAGTTAAATGGATTCGACATAGTTTTAGGAATGGATTGGCTTAGCGCCAATGATGCCGGAATATTGTGTAGGAAGAAGATAGTAAAAGTAAACCCGCCAGGGAAAGAATCGGTTATGGTGTATGGAGACAAACGCAGAGTAAACTCTGGAATCCTTTCCCTAATGAAAGCCAGAAAGTGTTTGGTCAAGGGATGTACATCATATCTAGCGTTCGTGATCGATGCTAAGAAGGAAAAGAAGGAGGTGCAGAATATTTCGGTGTTGTGTGACTATCCGGAAGTATTTCCCGAAGATCTTCCCAGATTGCCCCCTAATCGACAAGTAGAATTTTGTATCGACTTGTTACCAGGAACGACGCCAATAGCAAAAGCACTGTATCGATTAGCACCAACAGAGATGAAAGAACTTATGACACAACTTCAAAAGTTATTGGACAAAGGTTTTATTCGACCTAGTTCATCACCCTGGGGAGCCCCGGTGTTATTTGTAAAGAAGAAAGACGGGAGCATGAGAATGTGCATCGATTACAGAGAGCTGAATAAAGCAACAATAAAGGACAAGTACCCCTTGCCGAGGATCGATGACTTGTTTGATCAGTTGCAAGGTTCGAGCTATTTCTTGAAGATCGATCCTAGGTCAGGATATCATCAACTAAAGGTGAGAGAGCAGGATATCGAAAAGACTGCGTTCAGAACAAGGTATGGACACTATGAATTTTTTGTTATGTCGTTCGGATTAACCAATGCTCCAGCAGCTTTCATGGATTTGATGAACAGGGTTTGTAAACCATACCTTGATAAATCTGTGATAGTATTCATAGATGATATCTTGATATATTCAAAAAGCAAGCATGAGCATGACAAGCATCTGTGTGAAGTGCTAGAAGTTCTGAAAAAGGAGAAGTTGTATGCAAAGTTCTCCAAATGTGAATTTTGGATTCAAGAAGTCCAATTTTTAGGTCACGTGGTTAACCAAGAAGGAATAATGGTTGACCCAGCAAAGATTGAAGCTATAATGAAGTGGGAACAACCAAAACGTCCTACGGAGATTCGAAGCTTTTTCGGATTAGCCGGATATTATCGCTGATTTATCCAAGGCTTTTCTTCGATCGCGACTCCATTAACAGCTTTGACCCACAAAGGAGCTACTTATACTTGGAATGAGAAGCATAAGGAAGCCTTTGAGAAGTTAAAGAAGAGATTGTGTGAAGCACCGATTCTTTGGTTACCTGAAGGAGTTGATGACTTCGCAGTTTATATTGATGCCTCTAGAGTTGGGTTAGGTTGTGTTCTGACCCAAAGGGATAAAGTGATAGCGTATGCATCAAGGCAATTGAAAGAGCATGAAAAGAACTACCCCACTCATGATCTGGAGTTGGCAGCGGTAGTATTCGCCTTAAACATATGGAGGCACTATCTTTATGGTACTAAATGCAAACTTTTCACTGATCATAAGAGTCTTCAATATCTCTTTAATCAGAAGGAATTGAACATGAGGCAACGACGCTGGCTAGAGTTACTCAAGGACTACGACTGTGAGATACTTTACCACCCTGGTAAAGCAAATGTTGTTGCTGATGCTCTCAGTCGGAAGGTAAATCTTGAAAAGAAAAGGCCAAGAGCGTTGAGAATTGAAGTTGTCTCGACAATTATGGAAAGTATAAAGAAAGCTCAAGAGGAAGCTTTAGAGAAAAATGACCGAAAGGAGGAACGTTTGGGTAAAACGTTGGTGTTTGATACAAACGGTCAAGGACTGAAGGTATTCAAAGATAGGATTTGGGTACCTAAGACGGGAGGAGTAAGAGATCTTCTGATGGAAGAAGCTCACAAGACCATGTACTCGATTCATCCCAGCAGTACAAAAATGTATAGGGATCTAAAACCCTATTACTGGTGGCCGAAGATGAAGCTCGATGTTGCTAAGTATGTGGCCGAGTGTGTAACTTGTGCTAGGGTTAAGGCACAACATGAGAAACCATATGGGATTTTAGAACCTTTACCTGTACCCATGGGTAAATGGGAAGACATCACCATGGGTTTTGTGACTAAACTGCCCAGAACAAGGAACGGTCACGACATGATTTGGGTGGTCGTTGATCGCTTCACTAAGAGTGCGCATTTCATAGCATCCAACGAGAAATGGTCTATGGATAAACTTGCGAATTCTTACGTGAAGGAAATTGTGAGGCTTCACGGTGTTCCGTTAACGATTGTATCTGATCGTGATAGCCGTTTTACCTCAAGGTTTTGGAGAAGTCTACAAGAGGAATTGGGTACCAAGTTGTGTTTGAGTACAACTTACCATCCGCAAACTGATGGTCAGAGCGAACGAACAATTCAAACGTTGGAGGATATGCTGAGAGCATGTACCCTGGAATTCCAAGGTAACTGGGATGAACATTTACCTTTAGTAGAATTTTCCTATAATAATAGTTTCCACTCAAGCATCAAGATGGCACCTTATCACGCTTTGTATGGGGAAAAGTGTCGAACGCCGTCATGTTGGCTGGAAGCTGGGGAAAAGTAGTTTATGGGACCTGAAATAGTCCATCAGACTGCTGAAAAGTTGAAAGTGATTAGGGAAAGGATGTTAGCAGCTCAAGATCGACAAAAGAGTTATGCTGACAAGAAAAGACAACCGATATCATTCGAAGTTGGAGATTCGGTTTTACTTAAAGTCTCGTCGTGGAAGGGACTTATAAGATTCGGTAAAAGGGGAAAATTGAGTCCAAGGTTTATTGGACCATTTAAAGTTCTTCAGAGGATCGGGAATCAAGCTTACAAGCTAGAATTACCGGAAGAACTGGAGGGTATTCATAATACCTTTCATGTGTGTTATTTGAGAAAGTTCACGGGAGATGTGCCCGACATAATTCCCATTTCTGAATTAAGGTTGGATGAAAACAAGAGGTTAATTGAAGAACCTGAGGTAATCGTTGACCGTAAGACTAAGAAGTTGCGACTCAAGATGGTCGATTTAGTGCTTGTGCGTTGGAAACATACGAATGGGCCAAATCTCACCTGGGAAACGGAGAGTGACATGATGAGTTGCTACCCGCATTTGTTTGTTGATGTGTGATTCCGGGGACGGAATCATCCTAAGGGGAAGAGAATTGTAACGCCCGTGTTTCTAGGCTAGGCATTAATATTGACATAATAGTCTAGGTTAACCTTTGTAACTCATTTTGAAGAAATGAAAAGGAATTATGTGAATATTATGTGAATTATGTGTTTTATGCTTAATTATGAGAGTTTAATTAATTAAGAATAAAAATTAGCGTCGAAAATAAATATTAGATAAAGACTATATCTATTAAGAAAGTTGTAATGGTCGTGACAAGGATTACGGATATATAAAGAATACTGAAATCTGAGTTATAACGAAGAAGTTATGACCTGTCGAAGTTTCACGACAAAACCGGCACGGTGCCAAATGACGTAAAAAGTGACTTTTTGATAAACTACTTTTTAGCCTTAGTGATCTAAACGAAAGTCTTAGTGTTCGTTAAACCGAGAGTATGTATAAAAAGAACGTCCAAATCTGACTTCGTATGAGGAAGTTATGATTTTTCTAAGTTTCAGCTTAGCAGTAGACAACTAAAAACTCGAATTTTAGATCGAGTGATTTTTAGCCGATACAACCTAAACAAGAATTGAATGTCTCATCAATAGTAGTACAACGGTAAAAAGACAGACGAAAACGGACGTCGGATGAAGAAGTTATGAATTTTTAACGGATTTCCTGTCCCGGTCTGTTAAAAATAATAATATAAAAATTAAAGTCAAAATTAGCCGACGAAGTCTAAACGAAAGTTGTAGAGCGTAATTTGACCTACGCGTGCATATAAAGAACGTCAAAATGGAGCTCGTATGCTAAAGTTATGGATTTTAGAAGTTTTTGCACAAAAATCGTGAAAAAAATGTCAAATCCGAGAAATTTCGCATGGTGGACTTCGGCCACGTCACCTTCGCTCCATCCGCGCCACGTGTCCGAAACTGCTGAGTCATCGAGGCCATCTGGCGAGGCGTGTCGCCTTCCCTCGCATCCAAAGTGCGGTCCAATGGGTGTCCGACGCGTGCCTTCTCCTGAGGTGTGCGACCTTCGCATGGTGTGCCACGACTCCGAACCTCGGACCTAGACCTCGGTCCAATCAGAGGCCAACAGCTCACCCCTCGCATGTGCGAGCCACCTGCCCTCTCTTCGGATCTGTTGACACCTGGTAGCTTCTCAGCCATTGGATCAGAAGCCTCGCCCCTATAAATAGAAGGGTGCGAGACCTCCCGGTGGTACTTTGAAAAATTGCCACTTTTCACCCTTCTTTCAATATTTCTTTCATTCCAACTTCCCCCAAAGTCACGGTATTATACCAAACACCCGAAACACATCCCGAAGTGCCCGAGAAGCCCGAGAAATTTATTTTTTCGGTTTAGAAGCTCAACCCTCGCAGAGCCCGGTTTCTCAATAAAACTCCCGGTTTTATTAGAAACGATCGTTTTAGGAAACGAAGTGTTGTCCGATTATCATTAAATCAATTGAGTGTGTAGTCACTTTCGTCTTACACCTAGATATGAAGTATTTTCTATAAAATACGTGCTATGTGTAATTATATTAATTGTTTAATTGAGGTGACTGTTGAATAGATGTTTTATACAAATCTTAAACTGTATATGTATTTTATCTACAAATATCTTGGGTAGAACATGGGTAGACGAAATAGTTGATGTGTGTTAAAATGGTGAGAGGCCTCGATGTTGTTGTTGTTGTTGTTGTAGTCGTCTAGCGGAGTATAGATGACGACCACGGACCTTTCTAGATAGTCCAGTGGAACACTAGCAGGTTCGCAACTTGTAGGTGTTGGTGAACTAAATGTTCATTGGCGTACTCCATCCCCCTCATGGTTGCCTTTAGGAAATGTATGGCTGAGGAGTCCCCTTAGCAGTAGGTTCCATCCCGATGATATTCCTTAGGCTAGGTCCCTTGTGATAGGTGTTTAGGGACGTAAAGTGAGGATAACGGGAATGGGTAATCAGGGTTATTGTTGATTGGTGAACTTAATAAGTTTATTATTATTGTGGGTTGAAAACCCTATATGCTCACCAGGCTCCCAAGCCTGACCCACTCAGTTTTTTATTATTACAGGTAGTGGACCCCGAGCATAGTCGGAGGATGATGAGAGATTTTTGGATTATAAGCCAGTAGTTGTAAATAACTGTTGTAAGGCTTATAATGTCTTGTTATGCTTTTGATCTGTATCGGAACATGACATCCTGAGGTTTTGATATGAAATGAAATTATATATTTCTTAAAGAAAGGTTTTGATAAAATTTTATCATTTTTTGTTTTGGGGACCAATTCCGCAACATCTTTTAAAAGGATTTCTCTGACTTTATTTTAAAAGCATAAATTAAATCGGTCTTTTCTAGCCGAGAAATTAGGGGATGTCACAATCCCAAAATTTAAGACCAAAGATTTTGTTACATAATAAAAAAATCATCGATCAAACATGTTTATAAAACCATAAAGGAAACAAATATGTCAATCAGACATCCCAAAATACATCATAGTCAAGTAAGGCGGAAATCATGGTGTGTGTGCGATGCGATCATCCCGAGCTCTTCCCTTTTGATCCGGAAGTATCTGAAACATAAACTAAAAATCCTAAGCACAAATTTTAGTGAGTTCCCCAAAATACCACATACCATACATATCTGCCAACTCAAGGCTGTGCCAGGTTTCAACCCCTGGTCTATTTCACCCCCGAGTGTAATTCAACTCATGTGTCGGCCCAAGGTCGTACCGGGTCTATTTCACCCCCGAGTCTAGTTCAAATCATGTGTTAGCACAAGGTTGTATCGGGTCTATTTCACACCCAGGTCTATTTCACCCCACATACATATAGCAAACAGGTACACTGTTGGATTAGGTGTCTAAGCTCATAACTATTATTGGTATGTATTCGACCCGAGAGTAGCATGGTCCATTTGGGTTGCATATCATCAGGACAATTTGTTAGGATGGACTTTTGAGAGAAGAGTTTATATATGATTTGTTAATATATTATAAGTTCTAATATATTAATATGAAATCATATGTTTTAATTAGTATTAATCAAGAATTAATTTGGAATTAATTTAGTGATCAAAAGAGACTAATTAAAACTATGGGGACTAATTATGGTAATTAGTTATATTTATATGTGTTGGGCTTATGATACATGTTGGACCAAGTTTATGTATGGATACATAAAGAGTTGGGCCACAAGAACCGTGGATCATAAAACCCATGGGTATGGGTTTGGGTTATACCCATGACTCTTAGAATTCAACACATATAAATACAAATGTTATGACCTAAAAACCGCCACCACTAGTGTGTGTGCATGTTCTTGGAGTTCATGAAGTTTTTAGAGTGCATGGAGATTCTCTCTCAAGTCCTACCTTTGTCCTTGATGTGTTGTGACTTCATTTGCGGCTTCCACACTATTAGGGCTAAGTTCTTAAGGCCAAATACATCAAGATTTCCAGCCACACAAAAGGTATGTTACTCTATCTAGTATTTTATGTAGTTTGTATGACAATTGCATGCTAGATATAGGTTCAATACCTTGGAAACCATTTGCATGTATAATTAGTGAAAACATAGATCCAAGGTATTTAGGGTTGTATGTGCACCATAGGATGTTGTATTATACTAAAACCCAACAGTGGTATCAGAGCCAAGGCTTGTTTTCATGTTATACTTGCAAAATTGGCTGAAAAATCGAAGTTTGTTGCTGTCTGCTCAGCAGACTCGCCGAGTCCATGAAGGGACTCGACGAGTCCAAGGCTAAACTCATCCAACTCGCCGAGTTGGTTCATGCACTCGACGATTTAGACCCCCAGACAGCATATCTTCGGCTGTTTTAGTTGGAATTGGACTAGGAACATTACCCTAAGCTGTTTTTCAACTTATAAACCTGTTTTTGATGTGGTAATGTTCATGCTAATCCAATTTCAAAGATAATTGTCAATAGATTTATGTTTTGTTTTAGTTTAATGGTTAGGCTAATTATATGAAAAAGTTTTATTGAATTATCTTGTTCTTATGAGTTGCTTAGAATAAAAGAAAAGTTATGTGAAATTGTTGTTTTCAATCCAAATTAATCTAAGAATTGGTTCTAAAATGTGTTTTTGTAACTTGTCCTCAAGTTATATTAAAGTCACATTTAAGATTCATAAAAATCATAAATATTTCCATAGGTTATGAATAAAGAAAAGTCATATTCTTTTTATAGTTTAAAGTCTTCCATAACTTGTCCTCAAGTTATGGAACTTGAATAATTTTTTGAATTAAAACCACTTTAAACACATAAGTTATGGAATTGAATAGTTTTGAATAGTTTCAAAACTTGTCCTCAAGTTTTGGAATTTGTAAAGTTTCCCCCCATGAATACTTTAATTCCAAGTTAATCCCTTAGAGTTTTAAAAGTTAAAATTCAACCCTTATACTATTATAATATTAATAGTTAATAGTTATATATATATATATATATATATATATATATATATATATATATATATATATATATATATATATATATATATATATATATGTATAAGAACAAAGTCAGTCTTACCGTTAGTAGGCCTCATTCACGAAGCCGGTCTATAAGGGGGGGTATAAGGTTACTGCCTATAAAATGGCAGTTTAATGGGTGTCCACTCTCACCGACCGCTTCCTTGACTGGTGGAGGGTCGTTAGCCGAACGGGTTTGACATGACTATAATTCTCCCTTCATTAAGTATTAATGATAATTACTAAGTAACTAAACACTTATAAATTCCCACTCTTAGTTACTTAGGAAAATGTGAATTTGGTGCCATCCGATGAAATTCACACTTTGTACCTTACCAAGTCGTTGGTGGAGCGTGTGTGGTTAACCAGCACACTAACATGGACTAGTAAGAGCGGCGAAGGGTAACTTAATGTTTATCATAGATCGGTGGAGCATGTGTGGTTAACTGGAACATCGATTAGGTGATAATATTAAGGGTACCAAGTGAATTTGCATGGTTATTCACACCTTGTTTTGTGATCCTCGGCATCCCAGTCACAAAATTTGAGAGGGCACAATCGAGATTGAAACATGCCATTGAAAAGTTCAATGAATCTCAAAAGATCTAAGATTTTCAAAACCAAATAAAACCTAATAAATTATTTCATTTTTCATGGTGGAAATTGGTGAATCGTCATTCGCCTACCTTCAAATATTTTATAGCTTGGATTACGACATCCCTCTTCCAAGTTGTAAAATATTGTGTTGGGTCCTAGCCTTAATATTTCATATTGGGTGTTATATTAAGGACTTAAATCAACTAACTTGAATATCTCCCATTTTAGATGTCTGGTTCAGACAACTATGATTTTCCCAAATCTGTTTCCTCCACCTCCTCCAATTATTCTCCCTAACCCACAAGTTCAAGGTCACTCAAGCCCTATTGGCAAGCAAAGTCTATGTGTGCTCACATCTTGGAGATGAAGTCACATATTGACAAGCCGGGAGAGTTGGGTGTCAAGGTCTTGAGGAAGTTGATTGTTGACTCGGTTCTTCAATCACTCTCTAAGTCACATAGTGAGTTCCTTTAGAGCTACTATATGACAGACCATGACATGACCCTTAATGATCTTACCTATTTGCTTGGTGCTGCTGAAGCAGCAATGATTTGGAGCACTGGTAAAGCAAATTTGATTGGAAGATCGACTTCCCAAACTTCCAAGGACATTGATAATGGTAACATTGGAAATCCATAAAAGCTTTCTCTTCCCAATGGAAAGGGGTTGGCCATAGTCAACTCGGTTGACCAAATGGTAAAGAGAAAGGATAAATCTGAGATAGTCCCGTGTACCATTCCCAAAGAGTCCATAGGTTTCTATTGCCAAAGGAAATGGCATTGGTTGCGAAGCTGTCCAAATTTACCTGATAGTCTGTAAGGATGGTAAAGTCAAAAGTTGTGACTCTACTTCAGGTAAAGTCCACTATCTAACTCTATTAAGTTCCTATTTGGAGATTCTTATTACATGATGTGACTAGATCACATTTTTATGTTTTAAGAATCAAAGTGAAGAGGAGGATTAAAGGAAGAATATGATGATTTTGATCGCGAAGATGGATTTCGGTCGCATGGTTCGGTGATCAGAATTTTGAGCTGTTACTTAAAGACTTGTGATAGATTGCTTAGGAATACATAACAACATAGTTTTTCACATGCATTTGCATTGTAAGGATAAGTTTTTCCGCAAAGTTTTAAAATAAAAGAAAAGTTTTTGATTTTATTTATTTTAAAATATCCTTACAGTGGCATTTGTGAGAAATTGTTGTTTATATGTTTCCATTGATAGCAATATTGGAAAATGGATTTGATTCTTTCGACTGTGGTAGTGTCATAATTTACTAAATAAGGAAAGATTCTTATCAACCAAGTTTCAGTTGGGTAGAAACTTGGAATCATGCAAGTTGTATGATGAATGATAATTTTCATCTTTGGAAAATTAAGACTAATTCCTTGTTTACATGTATATGTGAGTCAAGTGAAGGACTAAAGGATCGAGTAGACATTCTTGTGCATTGGTCAAGTCCACCACAAAGATCTATAAGACTATTCGTCATGATTTACTAAGGTTTAGTAAATATGGTTATACTTACAAGTTTAAGTATAATTCTGAAACATTGCAAAAGTTTCAATGTATGGCAGAACGAATGAGAAGAATCAAATTAGGCAGAAAGATCAAAGTTTCTCAATCTAAAAAGATGGGAGAGTACTTTAGTATCATGGTTTGTGATCATCTTAATGATTAAGAAACCATATCACAATTGGTCCTCTAAGGACATCTTAGTGCATTCCTATGGCTAAGGAGAAGAATCATGAATTGTTGAAATGGTTAAATCAAGAAGATGAGTCATACTTCGTTCCTAAACAAGTCTTAGAGTCATACTCCAAGATTGTAACTTGAGTGACACATCTTAAAGAAGGTTTATTAACACTAGTCAAATGTAAGAGTAAAAGGTGTCCTATTCTTTTACATTTGAAATTGGTAAGTTGTGATGTTTTGGATAAAACAAAGACCAACTAAGGCCAATTGTGTGAAGTATTTGTCTTGATAAGAATCCGCACTATCCCTTTAATATTTGTTTGTCAAGGAATGGTTCTTGGCAAGAGAGTCTTATATGTCAAGAGGACAGTGGGAGTCTAAAAGATCCTGAAAGAGTTTCAAGATCTAATCAAGAATAAAATATGTAGTTTATCACTAGCACACGACTTGAGGTTTATAACCTATCGTGTTGACATATTCCTATTTCTGTGCCCATTCCAGTTGAAGTTGGTTTTGCATTGGTTGCATAACAACTTGGAAGACATGGTAGCCCCTTGTGCTGCCAAGTGGCAAGAAGTTAAGATTGCACAAGTTCGGTCCATATGAGTTTGGATTTGTCACTAACCTTGTCTTGTGATGATGTTTTGACAAATTCACATGGATAGGAACACATACACCATAAAAATCTAAGTGTCATAAGGTTTCTCTCCGATTCATGAAAATGATGGTGAGGAAATGCTTTCACTAAGTAGATTTTAAGTAGATAGCAATTGTGATATTTGCATTCTCAAAGTCGTTAGTGGAGCGCGTGTGGTTAACCGGCACACTAACATGGACTTGTGAGAAATGGCAAAGGTCTAAACAATTGAGACTATGATTACGACATCCCTTTTCATAGTTCTAAAATTGTTTAGAGATACATGTGTGCTATCTAAGGAAAGGTGTATGATTTTGATAAAGTTTTATCAAAGCATCTTGTATCAGAAGTCTGAACTTTGGTAAGAAAGTCAATAAAGTATTGATTTCTAGAAGTCCAACTGATTTCTCGATACATGTCAAAGCTAGTGGGAGCATGAGTGTTATGCTAATAATCATCATGTTAGTGGGAGCATTATAATTATGATAAGTGTTGCAAGTTAGCAATGTTAAATATAGAAAACAAAAGTTTCAATTCGTGAAGTTGCAGGGGTTGAAAAGGTTGTTTTGCTATAATTAAGGGAGAGGAAATTATACTTCATTTCAATTTCTAAATAGAAATTCTAAATAGCTTAGATTGTGAGATTTTGATCGAATTTAGTCATGATTACATTATTTGCGTTCTAAAATTCGATTATGATTACGACATCCCTTTTCATAATCTGAATTATGAGAACATGGCAAATAGAAATAGAAATATTATAGCAAAAAAACCGGTCTAGTATCATGACTTTATGTGAGACATCATGAATCGTGTCCCATATGCTTCAGATATAGGATCGATTGCATGTGCTATAATATTTATCCTTTCTAAATTTTCCAAATGCTCAAGGCATTAAGAAGGGAAAAGTCTAGAATTGGATATGACTAAAATGATTAAGCAATTGTCGAGGACAATCTAAGGTTTACCAAAGATTGGTTGCTCATGGACAGTTGGAAGTATATTGTTAATTTTGGTAGGACCATATTAACATATTCTGAAAAGAGGCAACTCTTGTTCAGAAGTGATAGTCAAAATGGGAATCTGGAAAGGTTTCCATAGGTAGAAGTTGTTCTTCAAATCTGTGTAAGATTAGAAAGCTTAATGCAAGAAGGATGTTCAAAGTAATGTACTTTGAATTTGAGACTTTGTTTCCATGGAATTGATCTCCAGTGGAATACTCTGTAATGTCTGTTGACAAGTCTTTGTGACTTCGTGCATAATCATTACGAGAGGATCAATGCATATAAGTTTAGAATCTAACAGATTTCGGTAAATGGCAGGAATTTGGAATTCTTACATTTACAATAAGGATTTGGGATTGTGAAATGGGCATCATTGGAATCATGTTCAATTGGTCTATTTCACACAGTAAGGATCATAGACAAACATAGTGGGCATGCTTGGAGCATGGCATGACTATTGTTTTGATTCAAGTATAAAGTTGATTATTTGAAACATTATAGAATGAATAATGAGTAATCAATATGGTGTTTAAATAAAAGGTGTTTTATTTACTCTCAAAGGTGCTTGGGACCATAGAATGATTAGTATTATTCTTGTGTTTCACTTTGCATGTTTTGACTTCCAGAATAGCTAGGTTATTCTTCCCGAATGACTAAGTTATTCAAACCATCCACAGTCGATAATACTTTGGAAGTAGGTATTAAGGCGAGACTGTCATGAATTGGGTTTGTAGATGTCTAAGGTGTTGGACATAGCAAAAGTTGCTGCAACATTAATGAGTGCTCTTGGAATGAGATTCGAGTATTGGATTAAACCCATGCTCACTTGTATCACTTCATGTATTTTATCTCGAGTGATCGTGAGACGATAATATCATATATTCTTCAAACCTAGAGATATGAGTTGTTAACTATGAGTTGGTTATACATTGATTGTACGAAAACGCATTGGTAACTCAATGTTATAAAACGTGCCTTTGTGTATGATTCAACAAGTAGTAGAACAAACATATGAGTCAAATTTTATCCATTCCTTTTACCCTTGGAGGGATAAAAGTGATATCTGTGGGCCCCTCGATGATTTAGTGATGACAAACGTAAGTGCTCGGCCGGGCCTGGACTGATTTGATTTGTTCAATTAGTCAGTCGTCATAAATCGGAAATCGGGAAACAACAAATGGACAGAGAGAATGATTATAATCCATGTCTCAGTCCATATGATATCTAGAATGGAGGAATATATGATCCCTTATGTAATGGACGCGTCATTGATTTGTTCAGAGTTCGACAGCGACTTTAAGAGCTACGATTGCTAGTCGGGTTTTGGAATCATACGAAATAATAGTTTTAGAGTTATCCAAGTGGGAGACTGTTGGATTAGGTGTCTAAGCCCATAACTATTATTGGTATGTATTCGACCCGAGAGTAGCATGGTCCATTTGGGTTACATATCATCAGCACAATTTGTTAGGATGGACTTTTGAGAGAAGAGTTTATATATGATTTATTAATATATTATAAGTTCTAATATATTAATATGAAATTATATGTTTTAATTATTATTAATCAAGAATTAATTTGGAATTAATTTAGTGATCAAAAGAGACTAATTAAAACTATGGGGACTAATTATGGTAATTAGTTATATTTATATATGTTGGGCTTATGATCCATGTTGGACCAAGTTTATGTATGGATACATAAAGAGTTGGGCTACATGAACCATGGATCATAAAACCCATGGGTATGGGTTAGGGTTATACCCATGACTCTTAGAATTCAACACATATAAATACAAATGTTATGACCTAAAAACCGCCACCACTAGTGTGTGTGCATGTTCTTGGAGTTCATGAAGGTTTTAGAGTGCATGGAGATTCTCTCTCAAGTCCTACCTTTGTACTTGATGTGTTGTGACTTCATTTGAGGCTTCCACACTATTGGGGCTAAGTTCTTAAGGCCAAATACATCAAGACTTCCAGCCACACAAAAGGTATGTTACTCTATCTAGTATTTTATGTAGTTTGTATGACAATTGCATGCTAGCTATAGGTTCAATACCTTGGAAACCATTTGCATGTATAATTAGTGAAAACATAGATCCAAGGTATTTAGGGTTGTATGTGCACCATAGGATGTTGTATTATACTAAAACCCAACACACACAAGCATATAACACATTCAGCAGGAGTCACAAAGACTACAAACACACAACATATCCCAGTGTCCTACAGTATAGTGAGCAAACTCACCTCAGTCTGCTGCCAGTCAAACAAATGATCGGGACACTGAACCAGAAAATTCCTCATGCTAATTAATCAAATTAAACCCCTATTAATAATTGGTTCATAAACCATAACTGGGAATCTAGTTCATTTGTCCAACACCCAGGGTAAAAGACCATTTTACCCTTTCCTCACTTGGCTCAATAACCGAGGCCCAACCTAATGGCACCAAACGCCCAATAAGCCCCAAATTCCTAAATGATACCCAAAGCCCATTATGGGCCCAAATCCAAGAAGTCCCAAAACCTAACAATGGCGCAAAGGAAAAAAGACTAGTGGCTCAACAAGGAACAAATACCTAATAGTCCAAATATGGCCCAAATCGCAAAAGTCAACAAAAGTGAACAGCTGTTGAGTACGCCCAACGTACTCAGACTTACGCCCTGCTTACGCCAGCTTTGGACAGTACGCGTTGTGTACGAGCTAAGTATGCCCAATGTACTCCACAGCAGTCCAAACTCAGCATTAAGTGCTTAATTGGTTAAGCCACTAAGTCCATTTCTCAAATGTGATCCTAAATGATGTCTTAACACGTAAAGTTGGCAACTTTACTCCTTTGCATGCCTTAATGGGACCCAATACTTGATTTTGACCAATAAAACTCATAATAAGAACCCTAACTCATGCATGGTCTAATATAACACATCAAGATTTCATTTTTATGCAGAATGAGCCTAAAAATGCTAAGATCTATCATCCTTAGCTTCTGAAGTAGCTCATATTCTCAAGCATGGCTTAAGGGTCCATAAAAAGTATAAAAATAAGCCCTAACTAGATCAATCAAAATGAACCATCAAGTTAAGAGCTTTATACCTCCAAAATCTTTCCAAATCGGTGATGATTCTGGATCCACAAGCTCTAGCCACACTAAGGCAACTTCCAAGAGATCTTTTTCCTTCAAGATCACCAAAAACACCTTCAAATGTCACTTCCAAGCTCAAAACACTCAAATGGCAATTAGGGTTTCGTTCTCAGGGTTTGGAGAGCTAGAGGTTGGTCATAAGAAGGTCCAAGAGACCCTTAAGGTGTTTAAATAAGGCACAACCCTAAAAATTTGGGTTTTCCCCATGTGACCGTACGCTATGTGTACTTCCACGCACGCCCCGCGTACGTGGGTGCCTCCGCGACTGAGTTCTAGACCCAGTACGCCCAACTTACTCCTAGCGTACGCCCAACCTACTCGGACAGGGACAAAATACAATGATTTCAAGTTAAGGGAAAAAAGGAAAATACATGAAATGAAAATCTTACACCCCTTCGGTATCTTTCAACCGATATTGGGTCTATTTCACCCGTTTCGGTATCTTTCAACCGGTATCGGGTCTATTTTACCCCTACAGCTAAGCATACAATCAATTTAGCAAGAGTCACAAAGACAACAAGCACATACAGGCATAATAGTAAGTGTCACAAAGACAACAATCATTCTACAAACATAATCCATTGGGTCGGCATTGGTGCATTCGACCTATGAGTACCGTGAAGGAAAACTCACCTCAGACTGGAAATCAACAAATTACCCTTGAGCTTCTGAATCGAAAATTCCCTACACCAAATCGCAGCAATACAACCCTAAGCAATTAGGTCACTAACCCAAACTGAGTGACTAGATTCTAAATCCCAACTCCTAGGGTAAAACGTCGCTTACCCATCCCTTAATGGGCCTAACATAACATATTCCAAATCCAAACTAGACCAAAGTCCCAAAAGAAACTAAAGCCCAATATAGACCTAAATCCTAAAAAGCCCAACTCTGAAAAGCTTGTGGCCTAACAAGGCCCAAAACCCTAAAGTCCAAGGTGACCCAAAAACGCCCTGGTGAGTACGTTAAGTATACCAGTAGTATGCCTGGCGTACTCGAGAGCTACTCACGGATTGGGATTCCAGGTGCGTATGCTCAGCGTACACCTTTGTACGCCCCAGTTGGCCAAAGTCTCATTTTAAGGTCTTAATCCGCTAAGACCTAACATCCAACTTCAGATCTAGCTCTTTTGGAATGTCCTAAGCAATAAAGTTGGCAACTTTACCACTTTTCATGGTCTAATGGGACTCAAATCATAGATCTAGCCTTCTATTTCCATTAAATGGTCACTAACTCATGCACGATTGGTCTACAACCATCAAGGTGCAAGCTTTATGGATCAAGGACCTCAGAAACATCAACAGGAATAGCTCATAACATGTGGAGTAACATTTACTCACAAGAGTTCATCCATGGGACCAAAATATGCTAAATTCTCCCCCAAACCTAGATCTATACATAGGATGAGCAAGGTTCATACTTTATACCTCCAATAAGCTGGAAAGAGTGAATAATCTCTAGATCTACAAGCTCCATCTTGTCCAATGCTTATCTACAAGTCTTCTTCTTCTTCTTCAATATGGACCACACACACCAAAACACACACTCAATGGTCAATCTCTTGGTAAAAGGATTAGTGTAACGCCCCGTTCCTGGTATGCATTTAAAACATTAGTTTTCTTTTATTTTAGAAGCTACTCGACGAGTCAGTGGCCCTAACTCGTCGAGTAGTAGCGAATTAGCACATGGAGTAGGCGTGGCGACTCGACGAGTCCATACTTCCGGACTCGGCGAGTCCGCCAGTCTGGATGAAGCGCTAATTTTAGGGAGTGTACCCTATTTAAACACCATTATAGCCCCAAACCAGCCTCCTTCACCTCTCACAGACTTATTCCCGAAACCCTAGCCTCCTAGAAGTGTGTGTGAGTGATTTTTGCCCTTGTGAAGGAATCTTGGTGCATTGTTGAGCAAGAAGAAGAAGGAGAAGGTAGAAGAACTCAAGGAAGAAGAAGTAGATCCAGATTATACTCCTCTTTGGCCATCCTTTATGGTAATAAAGCTTTCATCTTGGTTATTGTATTGCTACATCTAGTTTGTCCCCAAATTGATGGTTTTGAGCTCAAAAACCCCAAATCCCTAGTGATAAAGCCTTGTAATCAAGCCATAGCTCGGATCTAGCCTCTATTGAGTTCTAGGAGCTCAAGAAGGCCACCTTTTGGCAGCCATGGCCTTCTTCTAGACAAGTAACCCCCATTATAGCCAAGTTTGAGTGTTATTGCTTCATTGCATCATAGATACACGTAAAGTTAGCAACTTTACGTGTTCAGATTGTCCCAGAAGCCCAGATCTATGAATTGGATGCACTGAAACTGATCAGAATCAGCTGAATAGAAGCTGCATGCAAATGACTCGGTGAGTCGTTCTTCGGACTCGGCGAGTCTGGTCGCGAGTCTTAGATTCCCTGTTCAGTAGTAGCGAGTCCGTTAGTGAGTGGAGTAAAGACTCAGTGAGTTAAGACATGGATCTGAGTGTAGAGGGACTCGGCGAGTCCAAGGTAACCTTCTTACTCGAAAGAACAGACTCGACGAGTTGTTCATACAACTCGACGAGTCACAGACTGGACATGTTCATATGATGAAGGAGGACTCGACGAGTTGTTCATACAACTCGGCGAGTCAGATAAAGGTTGACTTGATGTTACTATAGAAGGAGAACTCGTCGAGTCTTCACTAAACTCAACGAGTAGAGTCGGGAAGGGGAGTAGAAGGAAAGACAGGGACTCGACGAGTTGGCGGCCCAACTCGGCGAGTCAGGTCAACGGATTGTTGACTTTGACCGGCGGTAAAATAGTCATTTTACCCTAAGATTAGTTATCAGTGTCTGATTAAGTGTATTTTGGGAATTGTAGCCGGGGAGTTACCGGAGCAGCAGTCAGACAGTTCCCGAGCAACATTTCAGTAGCCACCCTTAGGAGGTGAGTTTCCTTCTAGTAGGAACGGGTCTACGACCGCAATGCCCGCCCGTTTAGTTAACAGTAGTTCCGGACTATAGTCCGATGCAGTAGTTCAGTATGCTTGGTGTCTTTGTGATACATGCATGGTATGTGTTATGTGTTCCGGACTATGGTCCGATGCAATATGCAGTATATGTGTTCATATTATATGCTATGATTATGTTATGCTATGTTCAGTCAGTTCCGGACTTCGGTCCGATGCAGTGGGCAAGGCTCTAGTTAGTTCCGGACTTCGGTCTAATGTAGTGGGCAAGGCCCTAGTAGTTCCGGACATCGGTCCGATGCAGTGGGCAAGGCCTTAGTCAGTTCCGGACTTCGGTCCGATGCAGTGGGCAAGGCCCTAGTCAGTTCCGGACTTCGGTCAGATGCAGTGGGCGAGGCCCAGTATGTGCTTTATATGTTATTGTATGGTATGTGGTAGTTTGGGGGAGCTCACTAAGCTTCGTGCTTACAGTTTCAGTTTTGGTTTCAGGTACTTCAGCTAGCAAAGGGAAGGGCTCGGGATGATGGCATGGCATACACCACAGTTTTAGCCTGGGAGTTACACTCTGATATTTTGATATGATTTTGACACCAGTTTCGATTTGATAAATTTATTACGACATTTTGAGATACACGATTCATGGTTTTATCTTTTAATAATTGATATTATGGTTTATTAAGTTTTTAAACAAAAATTTTGGGTTGTATTTTTGGGATGTTACAATTAGGGTTTTGAGGTATAGCTCAAAGAGGCAATGGAGGCTGATAAGGTGAAGGATTGGGGGACTTAATGTGTTTAAATAGGGTGAAAACCCCAAAAATTAGGGTTTGCCCCTGACTGACGTACGCCCTGTGTATGCATGGGTACGACCAGCGTACCAGGGGGATACCCCATCTCATGGATGCTTTGGAGTACGCCCGACATACCATATGTACGCCCAGCGTACACGGGTCCAAGTGTCCAAAAGAAGAAATTAATTAATTAACTTTTACCTGACATATCGGGCGTTACAATTCTCTCCCACTTGAATCAGACTTCGTCCTCGAAGTCCGACTCTACAAACAACTCTGTATAGTGCTCTCTCATCTCTTCCGGAAGCTCCCCTTTCCATTTTGACCCCTTTCGGTGTTGCCACTGAACTTTTACCAATTCCACAACCTTGTTTCTAAGAGTCTTCGTCTTCCTGTCGAGAATGGCCACTGGTCTCTCTATATAATTCAGGCGATCATCCACATGAATATCCTCCAATGGAATCACTGTTGAATCATCAACCATACATTTCCATAGCTGAGAGACGTGGAAAGTGCTATGGATCTATCTGAGCTCCTCTGGTAGATCCAAGCGATACACAACCCTACCCACCTGGGCTAATACTCTAAAAGGACCAATATATATGGGGCCTAGCTTCCCCGCTTCCTGAATCGGATGACACCTTTCCAAGGTGACACCTTTAGGAGTACCATGTCCTCGACCTAGAACTCCAAGTCTGACCGGCGTCTATCCGCGTAGCTCTTCTGCCGACTCTGTGCTGTTTGGAGTCTACTGCGAACCTGCTGAATCAACTTGGTCGTCCAGAGTACTACCTCCATACTACCCATAACTCCCTGACTGATCTCACCCCAACATATCGGGGTCCTACACTTCCTCCCATAGAGCATCTCCAAACTAGGTCGTTCAATGTTGGCATGATAATTGTTGTTATACGATAACTCCGCCGAAGGAAGATACGTATCCTAACTTCTGCTAAAATCTGGTACACATTCTCAAAGAATGTCCTCCAAAGTATGGATAGTCCGCTTACTCTGACCATCCATCTGTGGGCGAAAAGTCGTGCTGAAGTGCAGACGAGTACCCAACTCCTCATGAAATCTCTTCCATAATCTAGAAGTAAACTGAACATCCCACCACAGACATTGGTACTCCCATACTATGCCACAATCTCCCGAATATAGATGTCTACAAACTTCTCCGCATAGATACTCTCCTGAATTGGAATAAAATGTGCGCTCTTGGTCATTCGATCCACGATGACCCAAATCGAATCCACTCCGCGTGCCATTCGCGGTAACTTTGTGATGAAATCCATCATAATATCTTCCCATTTTCAAACGGTAATACCTAACAAGTCCATTTTTTTGTGGGGTCGTTGATGCTCGGCCTTGGATTTCCTGCAAGTCAAGCACCTCTCAACATACCAGGCCACATCCCGCTTCATGCCTGTCCACCAATAGTCAATCCGGAGATCTCTATACATCTTTGTCGCTCCAGGATGAGTAGAGAACCTTGACTTGTGTGCCTACTCCATCAATATCTGACGTGCACCACCCCAATATGGAACCCTCACCCTCCAATGAAGGTTCAATAATCCCGACTATCATAATCAAAGGAACCCACCTGACCCACTATGTGTTCGCTCTTTCGGTGCTCTTCCTTCATAGCCTTAACCTGATCCTCTCGAATCTGCTCTAAAAGTGGGGTAATCACAGTCATCCTCAAACATACATCCCTGATCGGAGCAGCAACCGCCTTGCGGCTAATAGCATCGGCCACCACATTGGCCTTCCCTGGGTGATAAAGGATCTCACAATCATAATCCTTTACCACATCCAACCATCTAAGCTGCCTCATATTCAGATTCCATCAGATACCTCAGGCTCTTGTTGTCTATGTAAATAGTAAAACGAACCCCATAGAGGTAATGTCGCCAAACCTTGTGGGAGAAAACCACTGCCCCCAACTCCAAATCATGCGTAGGATAATACGCCTCATGAGGCTTCAGCTACCTCGAAGCGTAAGAGTTCACATGACCCTGCTGCATAAAAACCGCACCCAAACCCGTGATCAACGCATCACAATATACCATAAAGTCCTCTATACCCTCCGATGGGATTAGAATCGGTGACTCACATAATCTCTGTCTCAGGGTCTCAAAAGTTACATGTTGCTCAGGCCCCCAACGAAATGTGACGGTCATCTTCGTCAATTGGGTCAAAGGAACCGCTATCTTGTAAAAATCTTGAATGAAACTCCGATAGTAACCTACCAATCAAATGAAACTATGAATCTCAGATAGAGACCCCAGAACCTCCCATCTCATCGTCGGATTGACCTTGGCTGGATCGACCAGAATACTACACCTCGTGTAACCAAAAATCACACTTGGAGAACTACACCTCGTGTTCTAGTTGACAAGGTGTCCCATAAACTACACCTCGTGTAACCAAAAATCACACTTGGAGAACTTCGCGTACAAATTAACCCTCGTCAAACTCTCCAATACCTCCATCAGATGCACCTCATGCTGTTGCTGAGTCTTGGAATAGACCATGATATCATAAATAAATATAATCACAGACCGATCCAGCATAGGCCTGCATACGCGATTCATAAGGTCCATGAACACGTCTTGAGCGTTGGTGAGCCCGAAGGGCATCACCACGAACTAGTAATGACCATAACGAGTTCGGAAGGCCGTCTAGTGTATATCCTCCTCTCTGACCCTCATATGGTGATAATCCGAATGCAGATCAATCTTGGAAAACAAAGATACATTCTGAAGTTGGTCAAACAAGTTGTCAATCCTCGGGAGTAGATAACAATTCTTTACCGTTAGCTTATTCAACTCCTGGTAGTCGATACACATCCGATGCATCCCATCCTTTTTCTTCACAAATAGGATCGCTGCTCCCTAGGGTGAACTAATCAGCCGAATAAATCCCTTGTCTAACAACTCCTGCAGCTATGTAGATAACTCCTGCATCTCTGGTGGTGCTAACCGATAAGGTGCTTTGGCTATCGAATCCGCACCTGGAACCAAGTCAATCAGAAACTCCACCTGCATCTCTGGAGGCACTCCCGGAAAATCCTCTGCGAACACATCCGGGTATTCCTAAACAATCGGTACATCATCCATGGTCACCTCACCCTCCCCTCGGGTGTCCATCACATATGCCACAAACATGTAACATCCATTCTGAAGATAACGCCTAGCCCTTGTTGCGGTATAGAGAGTCGGCCCACGCTGAGCACCCTCACCGTGTATCACCAACTCTCCACCACTTGGGGTCCGAAAACGCACCGGCTGAAGCCCATAATCAATCATCGTCCCATTGGAGCTCAACCAATCTATCCTCACAATAACCTTGCTCTCGCGCAGGGGAATCAGAACCAAATTAATCGGATACTGCTCACTGACTAACTCCAAAGTGGATCCCTAGTGAACCCTCGACTCTCGCACCGGATGGTAATCAGTAATATCAACCTCTAGTGGATAATCCAACTCTCCTGGAACATCATCAAACCTCTTGCTAAGCGCAAGAGATACAAAACATCGGGTAGCCCCCGAATCAAATAAGACCAACATAGGTGTAACACCCGGTATTTGTCAGGTATTATGTTGCTTTCTGTTCAAGTTATAATTATGATATGTTGGAATTTTGGGGCGAAGCGTACGCTGGGCGTACAGGGTGTACGCACGGCGTATATATTTGAGGCGCGGAGCGGGGAGCCCCCATGCGTACGCTGGGCGTAGGTTGATCAGATGCAAACCCTAAAATTTAGGTTTTGCACCCTATTTGAACAACTTATAACCCTCCAAACCCTTATCCTCTCAACCTCCCTTGTCCTCACAGTGCCCAACTCGAATCCAAACTCCATTGCATGTATCTTAAGCTTACTTTGAGCAACTTGGTGTTATTTTGGTGGTTTTGAAGAGCAAGGAGTTTGAAGAAGTAGCAAGGACTTGAAGAGAGCTTGTACATCCAGAAGTTTGGCATCTTTTCTGACTTGTTTGAGGTATCAAGTTCCAACCTTGACCATTGCATGCTTAGATGTAGTTTTGGGGTGTTTTATGTCACATTTTGGTCCCATACTTGAGGTCCTTTGAGTTTTGGAAGAATCTGTCCATAAGAGATGTCCTTTTGAGCTCTTGGAAGCATTTAGGACCATAAAAATCAAATCTTGATGGTTTAGCACCAACCATGCAAGTGATAGATGGCCACAAAGTGAGCTTATGGACTTAATGGGTGTCTTAATCCCCATCCATGCATGCAAAAGCATAAATTTCATAACTTTATGGTTAAGGACATTGTTAGGAGCCTAGATCAATGCTATGGACATTGGAACTTAATGGATTAAGTCAAAAGAAGGACTTTAGGGTGACTGGCAGGAACGTTGGGCGTAACCCCTAGTATGTTGCACGTTCCAGGTCAGTTTCCCACTTCTGCTCAAGGCCAGCATACGCTGGGCATACGTGGCATGTACGTCGCGCGTACGCATACAAAGTGCTTAATGTGGTTTTTAGGCCTTGGGTTATTGGGCATGGATTTGTTGGGCCTCATGGCCTACTGTGGAGTAAGGCCTCTGGGCCTAGGACTGGGATTTATGGTATTGGGCCTTTTGGGCCTTATTGGGCTTTATTGGGCTTTAAAGCTTAAAGTAATGGACGTGGGCCTTAAATTGATTATGGAATGGACCTTGGGGGAAAAGGCCCATTAAGGCAAGCACTAGGGGACCTTGCCTTGGGACATAAATTAGAAGTTGGGCCATAAGGGAATCATACTTGGACCCAATAACTAACTAGGGGACTTATTATGCTTTAGGGAGAGGAGTCTCGAGCCATCCGAGGAGTATGATTTCGGCACACACACAGTTGAGGTGAGTTACCTTCCCGGTATAAGTGGGTCGAAGGCACCAATGCCGGCCCACTAGTAGTTGTTTACAGTTTAGTTGATTGTCTTTGTGAAAAATTTCTGGTATGCTACTATCTGTTAAGGTTTATGTGCTTGTATGCTATGTTATTACGTGGTAGTGGTAGGGGGTGTAGTAGACCCCATAACCGGTCAAAAGAGACCGAAAGGGTAGGTCAACACCCAGATATGCTAGGTAGTATGTGATTTATGTGCTTATATGCTAGGATGTTAGGTGGTAGTGATAGAGGTGAAATAGTCCCCATAACCGGTTGAAAGAGACCGAAGGGGTAGGCCAGCACCCAGATATGCTAGGCAGTTACCGGTTGAAAGAGACCGAAAGGGTAGGCCAACACCTTGATATGCTAGGCGGTTACCGGTTGAAAGAGACCGAATGGGTAGGTCAGCACCCTGATATGCTAGGCAGTACGGTTTGAAAGAGATGGAAGTGGTAGGCTAGCACCCATATATGCCAGGCAGTATGTTTATTGTATGGTATGTGGTATGCTGGGGGAACTCACTAAGCTTCATGCTTATGGTTTTCAGTTTTGGCTTCAGGTACTTCTTCTTCGAAAGGAAAGGAGCCGGCATGATCGCAGCGCATCACACTATTATTTTCCGCACATGAGATTTTTGGGAGTTGTACTCTGATGATTGTTTTCTTATGACATGTTTTGGTTATTAAGATATTGGTTTTTGATTGCGATATGGGATGACACTATTGATGTTTTCAGACTATCATTTTTATGAATTACTTAATTAAAAACAAAGTTTTTGGTCTAAAATTTTAGGATGTTACAAGTTTGTATCAGATCCTTGGTTTAAGGTATTCGGACACACCTTCGGGGGTGTTTCGACTCAAATCGAGGGTTTGAGAGATTTTTACAAGAAAAATATTTTTTCTAAAATTTAAAATAAGGGTTTTGGATAAAGAACAAGGAGTGTGATGCATGCAATCGGCCGAGCACAAGTAAGTTTTCCCCAAGATACCCATATATGTTATATTATGATATGAAATGTGAATATGTGAACTACATGCTAGATTAGGGCTAAGGATCTAGGAAGGATGCCTTGTATGGCTACTATATGTGCTTATTGAACTGCATGCTAGTTCTGATTAGTCGGTGATATGATGGCATGATTAGGATATGCTTGGTTTTCTTTACTCGATGTCGAAATGTTGCTTGCTTTGTGCTTTTAGGAGTTCTAGTCATCTTTAATTAACTAGTAAACGAATACGTTAAGTTACATATTATGAGGAATAAATATTTTTAGAAGGTTAGGTCTAGCCTTATTTCGCAGCTCTCGTCTTAGTCCAACCGTTGTAGGGTAGGACCTCTCATTCGAAGAATTATCCGGTCTTAGTAATATGTAATGGTATTCGCAAGCTAGTTAGGGAGAGATAGCAGGGACTTCTTATGTAGCTGATGGCGGAGAATGGGTCGGAGATTACCCTAGGGCAAGCCTAGGATGAGATTAGTGACAAGAGTTATCTGGTTGAGAATTGTATTCACGGATAGGAAGCGTCTTTGGTAATCCAAGGCGACCTAGGAGGAAAGTACGGATAGATGTGGAAGGTAGTATGGGCCCGTACTACTGAAAGCAGAGGATCCGTACTTGACTCTTGCAGAGCTACGGAGAACCAAGGGTGGAAGAGCGTGAGACCTCTCGATGATTATGTACCCTGACGATTGTGTGGTTTGTTTCAGATGGTGGTGACACGTCATGGAGCAGGGGGATCAGGATCTGGGTCAGGTTCGGGTACGGGTTCTGAACCAGTTGATGATGGATTGTGCGAGTTCATTGCATCTGAGATTACGAGATGTATCCTTGAGTTGACATCGGTGATTTTCGGGTCAATCAAGGAGGGTATCATTGAGCTGATGGAGGATCTCCTTACGGCATTCAGGAGTGACATGGCACCTGGCCAGTCACGGACTCGTATGCTCTCCTTCAAGGATTTCAGGGGTTGCGGAGCACTATACTTCAGCGGGGTGAAGGAACCTATTATAGCTAGCCGATGGATTGAGGACATCGAGTCTGCATAGGTGACAGGCTTTTTCCCTGAGGGGTCGAAGGTTAGGTTTGTTGTTGGGTGTTTGAGGGAGCAAGCTAGAGAACCGTGGGAGGCAGTCGATGATACCTTGGGAGCCCCAGCCATTGAGGCCATGACCTGGTCGGATTTTTTGTCCAGGTTCGGGCGGAGTTTGCGCCAGCTGTGGAGGTTCAGCAACTGGAAAGGGAGTTCTTGAATATAAGATAGACTACTGAGACGGTGGCGGAGATTACCGCCAAGTTCATGGAGAGGACCTAGTTGGTGCCCCAGTACGCATGTGATGAGGAAATAAGGAAAACCCAATACCATGATATGTTGAGAGCTGACATTTGGAAATATGTCAGCTATTCGACATGCCCGACCTTAGATGATATGATAACCATGTCACGAGAGAGGGAGATTGATATAGAGCACATCAGGAAGAGGAAGGCGGAGATTGGGCAGACGACTGTGGTTTCAGTGAAGAAACCCAAGGGATTCGACTCGAGGTCGAAGTGCCAGCAGGGCCGGAGCCGTTGTGGGAGATGCGGCAAGACGCATGAGGGAGTTTGCAGATTAGGGGGATTGGATTGTTATAAGTGCAGCAAGTTGGGTCACTTTAGCAAGGATTGTACTGCCCCTACCCCCAGCATTCAAACATCAGACATGCTTTGTTTTCAATATAATCAGCGAGGTCATAAAAAAGCCAACTGCCTGAGATTGGTATCAGGAGCGCCAGTGGAAGCAGAGGATCTGTACTTGACTCTTGCCCGAGATTGGTATCAGGATGCGGCAAGCAAGGCCATATATTCCAGGGACCCTGCGGATCACAGATGGCCACCAGGGCAAGTCAGATGCTCCGGTGGTGAGGAGCCGAGCCTTCCAGCTGACCGCCGAGGAGGCGCGTGTCGCAACAGATGTGGTGACTGGTATGTTTCTTCTCCCTAGTTTTTATTATATTTCAGTTTTAATATTTATATTTCATCTATCTTGTTTTACGATCATTCCATGTGAACAGTATCCCAGTGCTGGTATTATTTGACTCGGGGGCTACCCGATCATTCGTATCTCTTGCACTCAGCAAGACGTTTGTCGAGACTACGAGTATGTTAGATTGTCCTTTGGAGGTCGAGATTGTTGGATTTGGTGTCTAAGCCCATAACTATAACTGGTATGTACTTGACCCGATTGTAGCATGGTCCTTTTGGGTTGCCTTCACCAGTGCAATTTTAATAGGATGGATTTTGAGAATAAGGTTATTTAGGGTTTATTAATATATTACAAGTATAATATATTAATACGAAATTATTTAATTTGTATTGATCAATAATTAATTTATTAATTTTGTGATCAAAAGAGACTAATTAAATATATGGGGATTGATTATGTGAATCAATCATTCTTGTAGTGTGGGCTAATGATCCATGATTATGGACTAAACTAATCCATGGATAATCCATGGAGGTTAAATCCATGGAGCAGGAGAATGTGGAAAGTCATGGGTTATTAGGGTTTACCAAGTGTAACCCTAGCATGTCCAACACTATAAATAGAACCCTCCATAGACCAAAATTGGTTGCCTCTTCTCTTTGAGATAAATAGATTATTCTCTTAAACCATCCTCTTGCATATTGGTGTTTGTGAACCATTAGAGGCATCACACTTGAGGTGCTCAAGCTTTCAAGGGCCAAGAACTACAAGTCCTTTAAAAGGTATGTCATCTAACTAGATGTTTTATTCATTTGGCAATTTGTATGCTAGTTAGGACAATGCTTTGGAAAAATTAACAAATATGCATGTGTAATAGAGAAAACATAGATCCAAAGCATTTAGGGTTGCATGTGCACCATAGGAGTGTTATAGTGCTCAAAACCCAACAGTGGTATCAAATCCTAGGATTGTTTTCTATTATATTTGATGCTTACTAGTTTTTCAAAGCTGAAAAAGTCGAAATTTTGTCCTCTGACTGGTGAACTCGCCGAGTACATGAACAGAATCGACGAGTCCACTCAGTAACAGAACAACTCGGCGAGTCCAGTTCATGTACTCGACGAGTTGAAGGCTCTGTGTGCAGAATTTCGAGTTTCTTGGTCTGGTTTGGATTGGGAACACTACCACAAATTGTTTTGGATCAGTGGAAATGTTTTTTATGATATGGTAGTGCTTGTACTCATCAAACCACAAGATATTTGTCAAAGTTTTAAAATAATTGTTGTTTTTATATGATAAACAAAATTGCTTCCAAATTGTTGACTTGAAATTATCTTGATTATGAGTTTAGTTAGATCATAGATTATGTGATAATTTTGTGGTTAGAAAAAAAATGATCTAAATGCAGTTTAATGACCTGCATAACTTGTCCTCAAGTTATGGAAAATGAAAGGTCTCATACATTAAACTCATAAATTATATGTGAAGAGTTTTGACAAGTTTCAAAACATGCCCTGAAGTTTTGGAATTTGTAGAGTCTCACTAATGAAACTTTAATTCCAAACCCTAGAGTTTTAAAAGTTAAAATTCAACCCTTATACTTTATAATATTATAAGTTTAATAATATATATATATATATATATATATATATATATATATATATATATATATATATATATATATATATATATATATATATAAAAGATAAAGTCGGTCTTACCGTTAGTAGACCTCATTCACGAAGTCGGTCTATAAGGGGGTATAAGGTTACTGCCTATAAATTGGTAGTTTAATGGGTGTCCACTCTCACCCACCGCTTCCTTGACTGGTGGAGGGTCGTTATCCGAACGGGTAAGATAGGACATTAATTCTCCCTCATTAAAAATATAATGATAAAAATATAAAGTAACTAAACTTTTATTAAAATTCCCAATCTTCGTTACTTTAGGAAAAATGTGAAATGGTGCTAATCCATGAAATTACACTTTGCACCCGGTTAAGTCATTAGTGGAACGTGTGTGGTTAATCGGCACACTAATCTGGGACTGACAATGTGTGGTAAAGGGTAACTTCGTGTTAATCATAGATCAATGGAGCGTGTGTGGTTAACCGGCACATTGATTAGGTGATTTATAACATTGGGTGTACCAAGATAATTTTCATGGTTATTCACTCCTTGTTTATGATCCTCGGCATCCCAGTCACAAACTTGAAGGGCATAATCGAGATTTAAACATGCCATTGAAAAGTTCAATGAATCTCAAAGATCTAGGAATTTCAAATCCAATTAAAACTTAATAATTTATTTCGTTTTTCATAGTGGAAATCGGTAAATCATCATTTACCTACCTTCAAATATTCTACAATTGGATTACGGAATCCCACTTCGCAATTGTAGAATATTGTGTTGGGTCCTAGCCTTAATATTTCATATTGGGTGTAATATTAAGGATTATCATCTAATCTAAAATTTGTTCTTCTTCTTTTACAGATGTCTATCCCAAACAATGCTTCCAACCCAATCCCTTCAGACTCTTTCTCCCTCATGAACCTATGTGGGAGGGTCATTTTCGATGTCTTGAATTTCAGTGACTGGATTCGAAACATCAAGATGGCTATTCGTTATGAGGACAAATAATATGTCCTGCATAAAGAGCTCAAAGAGATTGATGTCACCACTGCTACTCCTGAACAAATCGATGAACATACTACTCACGAGAGGGATGCAACAAAGGTGTCGTGTCTTATGATTGCAACCATGACTGCTGAGCTACAGAAGTCCTATGAGGACTACTACCCCTATGAAATGTATCATGATTTGATGGAAAGATACCATCAAAGTGCTCAGCAGGAGAGGTATGAGATCATTGCCTCCATGATCAAAACCAAAATGAAGGATGATGAACCCATTACGACCCACTTGCAGAAGATGCAGAGATTTGTGGACCACTTGCTTAAATTGAATATCAATTTTGATGAAGAGTTAGCCATAGATATCATTCTACACTCTTTACCTTCTTGCTATGATCATTTTCGTATGACCTATCATATGAACAAGAAGTAGGTCACTCTTAGCAAGATTCAAGTCCTTCTTAGGACTGCAGAAAGCAACCTGAAAGGTAAGTCGGTTGTGTCAACTCCTACTACTACTTCTGCCCCTGTTCTGGCAATCGGACATGGAAAGGGAAAGAAGAGGAAGGCTCCCTACAAGAGCCGCAAGGGAAAGTCTCTTGATGGATCCTCTTCAAGTGGCACCAAAGTTGGTTCTGTTAATCCCTCTTCGAATCCAAAGGAAGCAGAGTGCTTCCACTCTCATGATAAAGGGCACTGGAAACGAAGCTGCCCCAAGTACTTGCAGGGCATTAAAGATGGGAAGATCAAACCCTCCTTTGCAGGTATTTACACTATTCAATCTAATAACTCATCACATGCTAATTCTTGGGTCCTTGATACAGGTTGTGGTATTCACATTTGTTCTGATTTACAGAGACTAAAAAGAAGTAGGGATGTGGAGCACGGGAAGATAAACTTAATCATGGGAAATAGGAAAGTGTCTCATGTGACCAAGATTGGAGTTTATTCTTTATTGCTTAGTAATGGTTTAAATTTAGATTTGAACAATTGTTGTTACTCGCCCGATATGGCGAGAAATGTTATTTCCTTTCACAGTTTGTATAAACAAGGTTTTACCTTTTCCTTTAATAATGAAAATGGTGGTATTTATGCTTATTGTAATGGTGTATTTTATTTTGAAGCATTACCTTGCAATGGTATATATGAAACTGTGATGATTGTAGATAACTTAGGAAATAATGTGTTGAATATTGATTATTCCAATGAATTGGACAAAGCATGCTTGTGGCATTTTCGTCTTGGACATGTCAACAAGAAGCGCATAGCCCAACTCCAAAAGGATGGAGTTTTGGAGTCATTCGACATAAAGTCGGATGACACTTGCGAATCTTGTTTACTTGGAAAGATGACCAAGTCACCCTTCACTGGTTCTTGTGAAAGGGGTGAAGGTCTGTTGGATCTCATACACACTGATGTATGTGGACCATTCAGAACCGCCACAAGGGATGCTAACCGCTTCAGAATATGTGACTTTTACTGATGATTATAGTAGATATGGGTATATTTACTTAATCAAGCATAAGTCAGAAACCTTTGAGAAGTTCAAAGAGTTTAAGCAAGAAGTGGATAATCAATTGCGTAGGAAGATAAAGATGTTGCGATTCGATCGTGGATGAGAGTATCTTAGTATCGAGTTCCTTGACTATCTTAAGGAATGTGGAATTGTTTCACAACTGACGCCACCTAGGACACCACAGCTTAATGGTGTGGCTGAGAGGCGCAATAGAACCTTGCTAGACATGGTTTGTTCCATGATGAGTCGAGCTTCATTACCTATCTCAATCTGGGGGTATGCCTTAGAGACTGTAGCCTATATCCTTAATCTAGTCCCTACCAAAAAGGTTTCTAAAACACCTCACGAGATGTGGACAGCAAAAGTTCCCACATTAGACCACATCAAAGTTTGGGGTGGCGAGGCTTTTATGAGAAAAGAAACTCACAACGAGCTCGAACCTCGGAGTGAGCAATGTATTTTCATCGACTACCCACATAAATCCTTTGGATATCTCTTCTACAGACCGAGTGACAATGTTGTCTTCGTTGTGAGGAGAGGAGTCTTTCACAAGAGAGAACTCATAGGCCAAGGAAGAATTGGGAGGCAAATTGACCTTGAAGAGCTTCAAGAGTCAAGCGGTGAAGGAACCTTAAACACTAGCAATCAACCTGAGGAGGAAACTCCAGTTTATCCAATTAACGAGTCCTTACCTCTGAGGCGTTCCAGTAGAGTTAGAAATACACCTGAGTTTTATGGTTTCCATATTACTACTAAAGGTGATACATTTACCAGTGATAGCACATTGGTAAATTTGGATGAACCTAACAACTATAGGGAAGCCATGGCAGTCCCCGAGTCTGCAAAATGGAAAGAGGCTATGGACAGTGAGATTCAGTCCATGTATGACAATCAAGTTTGGAACTTAGTTGATAATTTACCGGGTCATAAGACAGTCGGGTGCAAATGGATCTTCAAGAAGAAGACCGACATGGATGGGAAAGTACACACATATAAAGCGCAATTGGTTGCGAAGGGCTTTATTCAAACTCCGGGAGTTGACTATGATGAGACCTTCTCACCAGTACCGAAGATTAAATCTATAAGGGTTATGCTAGACATAGCTACATTTCATGACTATGAAATATGGCAAATGGATGTCAAAACCGCTTTCCTTAATGGAAAGTTGGCTGAAGATGTTTACATGTGTCAGCCAAAGGGTTTTGTCAATGCAAAGTACCCTAATAGAGTTTGTAAGCTTGAGAAATCCATTTATGGATTGAAACAAGCATCTTGCAGATGGAATCTTTGTTTTGATGAGAAAGTCAAAGAGTTTGGATTTTCGAGAAACGAGGATGAGTCCTGCGTATATGTCAAAGCTAGTGGGAGTATAGTGAGCTTTCTGGTATTGTATGTAGATGACATACTGCTCGCAGGAAACAACATCCCAACCTTGCAGGAGGTCAAGTCCTAGCTTGGGAACTGTTTCGCTATGAAGGACCTCGGAGAAGCTGCTTATATTATATGGATAAGGATATGTCTCTTGCACTCAGCAAGACGTTTGTCGAGACTACGAGTATGTTAGATTGTCCTTTGGAGGTCGAGATTGTTGGATTTGTTGTCTAAGCCCATAACTATAACTGGTATGCACTTGACCCGATTGTAGCATGGTCCTTTTGGGTTGCCTTCACCAGTGCAATTTTAATAGGATGGATTTTGAGAATAAGGTTATTTAGGGTTTATTAATATATTACAAGTATAATATATTAATACGAAATTATTTAATTAGTATGATCAATAATTAATTTATTAATTTTGTGATCAAAGGAGACTAATTAAATATATGGGGATTGATTATGTGAATCAATCATTCTTGTAGTGTGGGCTAATGATCCATGATTATGGGCTAAACTAATCCATGGATAATCCATGGAGGTTAAACCCATGGAGTAGGAGAATGTGGAAAGTCATGGGTTATTAGGGTTTACCAAGTGTAACCCTAGCATGTCCAACACTATAAATAGAACCCTCCATAGACCAAAATTGGTTGCCTCTTCTCTTTGAGATAAATAGATTATTCTCTTAAACCATCCTCTTGCATATTGGTGTTTGTGAACCATTAGAGGCATCACACTTGAGGTGCTCAAGCTTTCAAGGGCCAAGAACTACAAGTCCTTTAAAAGGTATGTCATCTAACTAGATGTTTTATTCATTTGGCAATTTGTATGCTAGTTAGGACAATGCTTTGGAAAAATTAACAAATATGCATGTGTAATAGAGAAAACATAGATCCAAAGCATTTAGGGTTACATGTGCACCATAGGAGTGTTATAGTGCTCAAAACCCAACAGTGGTATCAAATCCTAGGATTGTTTTCTATTATATTTGATGCTTACTAGTTTTTCAAAGCTGAAAAAGTCGAAATTTTGTCCTCTGACTGGTGAACTCGCCGAGTACATGAACAGAATCGACGAGTCCACTCAGTAACAGAACAACTCGGCGAGTCCAGTTCATGTACTCGACGAGTTGAAGGCTCTGTGTGCAGAATTTCGAGTTTCTTGGTCTGGTTTGGATTGGGAACACTACCACAAATTGTTTTGGATCAGTGGAAATGTTTTTTATGATATGGTAGTGCTTGTACTCATCAAACCACAAGATATTTGTCAAAGTTTTAAAATAATTGTTGTTTTTATATGATAAACAAAATTGCTTCCAAATTCTTGTTTGTGAACCATTAGAGGCATCACACTTGAGGCATCACACTTGAGGTGCTCAAGCTTTCAAGGGCCAAGAACTACAAGTCCTTTAAAAGGTATGTCATCTAACTAGATGTTTTATTCATTTGGCAATTTGTATGCTAGTTAGGACAATGCTTTGGAAAAATTAACAAATATGCATGTGTAATAGAGAAAACATAGATCCAAAGCATTTAGGGTTACATGTGCACCATAGGAGTGTTATAGTGCTCAAAACCCAACAGTGATTGCGGACGAACGATCCGTTCGGGCATTAGAGGTTTATAGAGATTGTGTCCTGAGGATTTATGGCGAGCGTTACCTCGTGGATTTGGTTCCCATTCCTTTACGTGGGAACAAGGTCATCATAGGCATGGATTGGTTTATCCCTAATGGGGCGGTGATCGATTGTGAGCAGCAGTTGGTTCGGGTTAGGGCCCCAAGTGGGGGAGAGCTGGTGATTCAGGGTGAGGGACCGCAGCATGGACCGGTCGTGTGTTCTACAGCAAGAGCCAGACGCTACCTTCAGTAGGGATGTGCAGGTTTTGTCACCAATGTTATGGATACCTGGGAGAAGGGTAAGGCGACCGTGGAGGATGTGCCAGTTATGCGAGAGTATCCGGACGTATTCCCGGAGGATTTTCCCGAGGTACGTCCGGAGAGGCAGGTATAGTTCGGGATTGACCTAGTTCCTGGTGCGGATCCGATAGCCATGGCACGATATCGGTTGGCTCCTCCCGAGATGTAGGAGTTGACTACACAGCTGCAGGAGCTGTTAGACAAGGGATTTATCAGGTCGGGTAGTTCGTCATGGGGATCCCCGATCCTGTTTGTGAAGAAGAAGGACAGGTCATATCCGATGTGTATAGATTACTGGGAGTTGAATTGTAACACCGAAATTTTTCAAACCAAAATTTTCATTTCAAACATAAAAATCACATGTCATATTTCCCGAAAATCTCAAGTATCAACATTAATACAATTGATTTATCTAAAGTTGTTTATCACATAAACCAGGATCCTCCAAAACATATCTCCAATGCGAGTGTGTGTACAATCAAGTCGGGGCCCTCCCGTGATCATTGGAAGTACCTGAAACACATAACACATAACACGGTAAGCACGAAGCTTAGTGAGTTACCCAAAATACCACATACAGCTCATTAGCCACTCTAGGCTATAACTCGATAAGACCCTCCGTTCAATGTGTCTTAGTGGGACCCTCCGGTCTCAACTCGGTAAGCTCATAATAACAATACTCAGCTCTAAGCACAAAGACATAATGCAGAATATCAAATACACAGATAAATACAATAAACAGCTCAATCACACAAGGTACCACTCAAGGCAAGTATAGTGAGAAGACTCACCTTGCAAGAAGTCAACAAATCTTGAACTTAAATCACCGGTCTAGCCTCCGCCTAACATACACGACAAGTATCCCTAATTAATCACGGCTTTCAAGAGGCTACACTAACACACAGAAGGGTAAAAGACCATTTTACCCCTCAATGGCCCTAAATATCCATAAATTGACCAAACCCTAAAAGTCAAAAAAAGTCAACGGCAGGGAGTACGTTGCGCGTACCAGCTCCTTACGTTGGGAGTACTCGGCTGCCATGCAGATATCGGGGATGCGCGACCCCTACGCTGCGCGTACTAGAATTACGCCCGACGTACGCTCCAGTTTCATCCTCCTCACTTGTTTGGTCTTAAACGGTTAAGACATTGGCTCATATTTCAAATCTAGACTCTCTAATAGCTCTTAACCCATAAAGTCAGGGACTTTAAGCCTTTGCATGGCTGGAAAGGTCCCAAACACACAAATCACTCACCCTCTTTGACAAAAAGCACATATCTCATGCATGGCTTGATCCGAACGTCCAAGATTGGATTTTTATGACACTACACCACTGAATATACTCAAAGGGGGTGGATCATGGTCTCTGGAGTACAATATCACATAAAGTCTCCAACTTTTGGGACAAACCCCTAGAATACTCTACTAAGATGCAAAAACCAAAAGAGTGAGAAAGCTTTGAGCTTTATACCTCAAAATGAAGCTCCACACTCAGATAAGCTCAGATCCAAGGCCTGGAATCCCACTCCTTCTTCTTCAAGACTCCTTCTTCACTCCAAAGAAACTCAAGAATACTCCCAAGGCTCTCAAATGCACTCACAAGCTCTAAGAACGAAAAATAGGGTTTAGGAGGGTTGGTGTCTGAGAATGGTGGCCAGGAATGAGGCCATCATATCCTTTAAATAGGGGTCTCACTATAAATTAGGGTTTTCACTCTGAGCCTAGTACGCCCAGTGTACCCTCTGGTACACCCAGCGTACTAGGTGGCTTCCGCGTCAAATGCACGCATATGAGTACGCTGAGCGTACACTCGTGTACGGCCCGCGTACTCATTCACCACCTTTTCTCATAAAGGGACTAAAATGGCCAATTTCTCAAAAGACCAAGGGTTACGAGGTATACCTGGACTCAGGATGTTACATGAATAAGGTAACGGTGAAGAACTGTTATCCCCTCCCGAGGATTAATGACTTGTTTGACCAGCTTCAGGGTGCATCTTGGTTCTCCAAGATTGATCTGCGATCAGGCTACCACCAGATGCGAGTCAGGGACGACGATGTGCAGAAGACAGCCTTTCGGGCTCACTATGGTCACTATGAGCTCGTGGTGATGCCATTTGGGCTCACCGATGCTCCTGCCACGTTCATGGATCTCATGAAACTGATGGGTTTCGAGCATTCTAACACTCCTAAGTGTACATGCAACCCTAAATACCTTGGATCTATGTTTTCTCTATTATACATGCAATTATGAACTTTCCAAGGTATTACCCTATCTAGCATACAATACTTGATACTTGGGTAATCAAATGGATAGAATACACACCTTTGTTTGATGTAGCTTGTCTCCATGAAGCTTGAGTGCCTAGTGCCCCAAGTGTGACACCTCAAATGGTTCAGACAACACCAAATGCACATGGAATGACTTGAGAGAAATGGAACACTCCTTGAAATCGTCTAGCCCTCATATTCACACATTCGTGCACGATTTCTTGAGCCATGGGATTCTTTTATATGGTGGCTATTAGGGTTACACCATGTAACTCATAACTTTACCCATTCCTTATGCTCCATGGATTTTAACCTCCATGGAGTATCCATGGGTCACCCCATGGACTTAGTCCAACATAAGGAATCTTGGATCACAAGCCCACATATATAAGAATGAATGATTTACACAATCAACCCATATATTTAATTAGTCTCCTTTTGATCACTTAATTAATTCCAAATTAATTCTTGATCAATACTAATTAAATAACCTTATTAATATATTAGAACTTATAATATATTAACCAACCTTAAGTGTTATTTCTCTCATTATAGTCTATCCAAATGCATGATGCCATGCAACCCAAATGGACCATGCCGGGTCGGGTCAAGTCTTACCAATTATAGTTATGGACTTAGACATTAATCCAACAGTCTCCCACTTGGATAAGTCTAAAACTATTATTGCGTATGACTTCAGGAACCGATCAGCAATCGTAGCTCTCAAAGGCTTCTGTCGAACTCTGACCTTGTCGATGAACTCTGACCTTTGTCAATGACTTGTCCATTATATAAGGGATCATATATTCCTCCATTCTAGATATCATATGGACTGAGACATGGATTATCAATCATTCTCTCTGTCCATTTGTTGTTTCCCGATTTATGATTCATGGTGACTGACTGATTGAACAAATCAAATCAGTCCTGGCTTGGCCAAGCACTCACATGTATCATCTTTAAATCATTGAGGGGCCCACAGATATCGCTTTTATCCCGAAGGTAAAAGGAATGGATAAACTTCGACTCATATGGCTTGTTCTACTACTTGTTGAATCATACACAAAGGCACGTTTTATAACATCGAGTTACCAATGCGTTTTCGTGCAATCAATGTATAACCAACTCATAGTAACAACTCATATCTCTAGGTTTGAAGAATATAAGATATTATCGTCTCATGATCACTCGTGATAAAATCCATGAAGTGATTCAAATGAGCGCGGGTTGAATCCAATACTCAGAACTTATGAGCACTCATGAGTGTTGTAGCACCACTTTGTCCACCAACTTGGACCTCTACAAACCAACCCATGACAGTCTTGATTCATATCTACTTCCAACATATGACCGACTGTGGATGGTTTGAATAACTTAATCATTCAGGAAGAGCGACTTAGTTATTCTGGAAGTCAAAACATGCAAAGTGAAACACAAGAATAAATGAATCAAATATGGTATCAAACCCTATGAATATAAATAAACACTTTTATTTATCACCATACTGATTACTCATTATTCATTGTTTCGGTTTTATCAACTTTATACTTGAATTAAAAACACTAGTTGTCCCATGCTCCAAGCATGTACACTATGTTTTTCTTAAACAATAGCTTTGCCATACACCAAGTATGCACTCTATGTTTGTCTATGATCCTTACTTTGTGAAATAAACCAATTGAACATAATTTCAATGATTCTAATTTCACACTCCCAAATCCTTATCGAAAAATGTGAGAATTTCAAATTCCTATCATTTATCGAAATCTGTTTAGATTTTAAACTTATATGCACTGACCCTCCTGTAATGAATATGTACAAAGTCACAAAGACTTGTCAACAGTCATTATAAGGTATTCCAATGGAGATCAACTCCATGGAAACTAAGTCTCATATTCAAAGTACATTGCTTTGGACATGCTTCTTGCATTAAGTTTTCTAATCTTACACAGATAACTTCCACCTATGGAGACAACTCCATATTCTCATTTTGACTATCACTTCTGAATAAGAGATGCCTCTTTTCAGAATATGTCAATATGGTCCTTCCAAAATTAGCACTATACTTCCAACTGTCCCTGAGCAACCAATCTTTGGTAAACCTCAGATTGTCCTCGACAATTGATTAATCATTTTAGTCATATCCAATTCTAGACCTTTTCCCTTCTTAATGCCTCTGGGCATTTGGAAAAATTTAGAAATGAAAAATATTATAGCACATGCAATCGATCCTGTACCCAAAGCAAATGGTACACGATTCATGATGTCTCACATAAAGACATGATTCTAGACCAGTCTTTTGCTACAATATTTTTATTTGCCATGTTTTCAAAATTTGACTATGAAGAGGGATGCCGTAATCATAATCGAATTTTGAGAACGCAATATATAGAATTTCCTTAAGTTGAACCAATCCAACATGAAATTCATATATATATTCTTGACTAAGGATGATTAAGGTCTCAATCTAAGCCTTTAGAACTGAAATGAAGTATATCCTCTCCCTTAATTATAGAAAAACAACTTTTTCAATCCCTGCAGCCTCACGAATTGAAACTTTTGTTTTCTATAATTAACATTGCTAACTTGCAACACTAACAATAATTATCATGCTCCCACTAACATGATGATTATTAGCATAACACTTATGCTCCTACTAGCTTTGACATGTACTCAGAAATCAGCTGGACTTCTAGAAATCAATACTTTATTGACTTTCTTACCAAAGTTCAGATTTCTGATACGAGATGCTTTGATAAAACTTTATCAAAATCATACACTTTTCCTTAGATAGCATGCATGTGTGTCTAAACAATTTCAGAACTATGAAAAGGGATGCCGTAATCATAGTCTCAATTGTTTAGACCTTTTGCCATCTGCTTCAAATCTACTTGGTGGAAGTGTTTCCTCACCATCATTTTCATGAATCGGAGAGAAACCTTATGACCCTTAGATTTTATGGTGTATGTGTTCTTATCCATGTGAATCGTCAAAACCATAGTCACAAGACAAGGATAATGACAAATCCAAACTCATATGGACTAAACTTATGCAATCTTAACTTCTTGCCACCTGGCAGTACAGGGCCTGCCATTGCTTCCAAGTTGTTATGCAACCAATTGAGAACTTTCAGAACTCCTATGCAAAGCCAACTTTAACTGGAATGGGCATAGAATATGTCAACATGATAGGTTATAAACCTCAAGTCGTGTGCTAGTGAAGAACCTCAGGTTTTATTCTTGATTAGTTCTTGAAATTCTTTTTAGGATCTTTAAGACTCCCACTGTCCTCTTGACATATAAGACTATCTTGTCAAATATTCAAGAGATAGTGCGGATTCTTTATCAAGACAAACACTTCACACAATTGGCCTTAGTTGGTCTTTGTTTAATCCAAAACATCACAACTTACCAACTTCAAATGTACAAGAGTAGGACACTTTTACTCTTACATTTGACAAGTGTTATAAACCTTTCTTTAAGATATGCCACTCAACTTATAGTCTTGGAGTATGACTCTAAGACTTGTTTTGAAACGAAGTATGACTCATCTTCTTGATTTAACCATTTCAACAATTCATGACTCCTCTTCTTAGTCATAAGAATGCACTAAGATGTCCTTAGAATACCAATTGTGGTGTGGTTCTTAAATCATTAATATGATCACAAAACATGATACTAAAGTACTCTCCCATATTTTTAGATTTGAGAAAACTTTTATCTTTCTGCCTAATTTGATTCTTCTTATTCGCTCTGCCATACATTGGAACCTTTTCCAATGTCTCAGAATTACACTTAAGCTTGTAAGTATAACCATATTTACTGAGCTATAGTAAATTATGACGAATAGTCTTATCGATCTTTTGTGGTGGACATGACCAGTGCACAAGAATCTGTACTCGATCCCTTTAGTCCTTCACTTGACTCACACATCCATGTGAACAAGTAATTAGTCTTGATTTTCCAATGCTTGAAAGTTCTCATTCATCATACTATTCAACTTGCATGATTCCAAGTTTCGGTCCAATTGAAACTTGGGCGATGAGGAACTTTCCTGATTTGGTAAATTTAGACACTACCACAAATGAAAGAATCAAATCCATTTTCCAATATTGCTGTCAGTGGAATCATATAAGCAACAATTTTCCACAAATGCCATTGTAAGGATACTTCAAATAAATAAAATTAAACAATTTTCTTTTATTTTAAAACTTTGCGGAAAAACTTATCCTTACAATCCACATGGAAAATTGTTTTTATCTATTCCTTGCTCAAAATTCTGATGCGATCGAAATCCACCTTCGCGATCAGAATCAACATATACTTCCTTTAAGATTTCTCTCTATTCTTTGATTCTTAAAACATCAACATGTGACCCAGTCACATCATGTAATGAGGATCTCAGAATAGAACTTAACAGAGTTAGATAATGGGGTCTACCTGATGTAGAGTCAAACTTATTGACTTTAACATCCTTAGGTAAATTTGGCAGCTTTGCAATCAACGCCCCTTCCTTTGGCAAAATAAACATATGGACCCTTTGGTAATGGTACTATCTCAGACTTAGCCTTTCTCTTTACCATTTGGTCAACCGGGTTGACTATGGCCAATCCCTTTCCATTGGGAAGAGAATGCTTTTTCTGGATTTCCAGTGTCACCATTGTCACTGTCCATAAAGTTTTTGGGAAGTTGATCTTCTAATCAAATTTGCTTTACTATCATTCCAAATCATTGCTGATTTAGCAACATCAAGCAAATAGATATGATCATTAAGGTTCATGTCATAGTCTGTTTCATAGTAGTCCCAAAGGAACTCACTATGTGACTTAGAAAGTGATTGAACATCCAACTTTCTCAAGACTTTGACACCCAACTCTCCCAGCTTGTCAATATGTGACTTCATCTCTAAGATGTGATCACACATAGACCTTGCTTGCCATTAGGGCTTGAGTGACCTTGAACTTGTGGGTTAGGGAGAATAATTGGAGGAGGTGGAGGAAGTAAAGTTCCAAGAGATTTGGGAAGATCATAGATGTCTGAACTAGACATCTTTTGGGAGATATTCAAGATAGTTGATCTAAACTCCTTAATATAACACCCAATATGAAATATTAAGGCTAGGATCCAACAACCTATTTATAACTAGAAGAGGGATGCCATAATCCGAGTTATAAAATAGTTGAAGGTAGGTAAATGACGATTTACCAATTTCCACCATGAAAAACGAAATAATGTAATTAGGTTTTTAATTGGATTTGAAACTCCTAGATCTTTTGAGATTCATTGAACTTTTCAATGGCATGTTTCAATCTCGAGTGTGCCCTTCAGTTTTTGTGACTGGGATGCCGAGGATCACAAAACAAGGTGTGAAGTAACCATGCAAATATACTTGGTACCCTTAATATTTACCCCTCAATCGATGTGCCGGTTAACCACACGAGCTCCACCGATACTATGATAAATATTAAGTTACCCTTTGCCTACTTTATTAAATCCAGGTTAGTGTGCCGGTTAACCACACACGCTCCACTAACGGTTTAAACAAAGTGCAAAGTGTAATTTCATGGATTAGCACCTTATTCACATTTTCCTAAGTAACTAAGATTGGGAATTTATAAGTGTTTAGTTACTTAGTATTTATCATTAATACTTTTAATGAAGGGAGAATTATAGTCCTTGTCCTACCCGTTCGGCTAACGACCCTCCACCAGTCAAGGAAGCGGTGGGTGAGAGTGGACACCCATTAAACTGCCATTTTATAGACAGTAACCTTATACCCCCCTTATAGACCGACTTCGTGAATGAGGCCTACTAATGGTAAGACGACTTGCTCTTATACATATAATATATTAAAATTTTAATATTATAATAGTATAAGGGTGTATTTTAGACATTTAAAATACTTGGTGGTTTAATCTATTAATTAAACTATACTCTTAATTTAATTAAATTTAAATCATGTCATTATGGAATTATTAATTCTCTTTTAATTAAACACTTTAATTATCTATTAATAAAGTCCATAAGAGTTAATTGAATTATTCAATAAAACATCATAATTCCAATTATTAAATTCAAAATTAAAACCATTTAATTAATTGTTTAAGTTATGAACCCAAGAGTTTTAGAATTCAATTCTTTTTTTTTTGTCATAAAAAACTTTTTCCAAATTCCAAAACTTGAGGGCAAGTTTTGTAACTCTTGAAAACTTTTGGATTCCATAACTTATGTAGTTAAATACTTGTTTTATGATGAAACTTTTCATGTTCCATAACTTAAGAACAAGTTATGGAATTCTTTAAAACATTAAGACCAAGTTTTGTAACTCCATAAAAAACTTTGAATCAATTTTTTTAAAAACCTTTTCATATCCATAACTTATGGAGGTTTCAAAAAACTCTTTAGATCAAACTTTTAAAACTAATAAAATAATCATATCATTTTATCTTTTACTAAATTTGACCTAATTCAACTCATATAGCAAATGATTCAAATTTTACAAATAATTAGTTTTTCACAAAAACAAGTAATTATCTTAAAATTTGACAAACGTCATGTTTTTTTTCTTTTTTTCCAACTTTGAAAATAAAACATTTGCATCAATATAACAGAAAACAACCTGGCTCTGATACCACTGATGGGTTTTGAGCATTCTAACACTCCTAAGTGTACATGCAACCCTAAATACCTTGGATCTATGTTTTCTCTATTATACATGCAATTATGAACTTTCCAAGGTATTACCCTATCTAGCATACAATACTTGATACTTGGGTAATCAAATGGATAGAATACATACCTTTGTTTGATGTAGCTTGTCTCCATGAAGCTTGAGTGCCTAGTGCCCCAAGTGTGACACCTCAAATGGTTCACACAATACCAAATGCACATGGAATGACTTGAGAGAAATGAAACACTCCTTGAAATCGTCTAGCCCTCATATTCACACATTCGTGCACGATTTCTTGAACCATGGGATTCTTTTATATGGTGGCTATTAGGGTTACACCATGTAACTCATAACTTTACCCATTCTTTATGCTCCATGGATTTTAACCTCCATGGAGTATCCATGGGTCACCCCATGGACTTAGTCCAACATAAGGAATCTTGGATCACAAGCCCACATATATAAGAATGAATGATTTACACAATCAACCCATATATTTAATTAGTCTCCTTTTGATCACTTAATTAATTCCAAATTAATTCTTGATCAATACTAATTAAATAACCTTATTAATATATTAGAACTTATAATATATTAACCAACCTTAAGTGTTATTTCTCTCATTATAGTCTATCCAAATGCATGATGCCATGCAACCCAAATGGACCATGCCGGGTCGGGTCAAGTCTTACCAATTATAGTTATGGACTTAGACATTAATCCAACAGAAACGCGTGTGCAGACCGATGTTGGATCGGTCTGTGATAGGTTTTATCGATGACATCTTGGTGTATTCCAAGACTCAGCAGTAGAACGAGGAGAACCTGAGGGAGGAGCTGGAGACACTGAGGAGGGAGAGAATTTTCGAAAAGTTCTCCAAGTGCGAGTTCTGGTTACGCGAGGTGCAGTTTCTGGGGCACCTTGTCAACCAGAACGGCATTTTGGTCGATCCGGCCAAGGTGGAGGCCGTGACGAGATGGGAGGTTCCGAGGTCTCCATCCGAGATTCGAAGCTTTCTTGGTTTAGCAGGCTATTATCGAAGATTCATTCAGGATTTCTCTAAGATAGCGGTTTCCCTGACCCGGATAACCAAGAAGTCGGTGACTTTCCGTTGGGGACCTGAGCAGCAGACGGCTTTCGAGATTTTGAGGTTGAGGTTGTGCGAGGCACCGATCTTAGCCCTGTCAGAGGGCATTGAGGATTTTGTAGTGTATTGTGACGCGTTTATCTCGGTTTTGGGCGCAGTGTTAATGCAGAGAGGGCATGTCATCGCTTACGCCTCGAGCCAGTTGAAGCCTCACGAGGCGAATTACCCGACGCACGAATTGGAGTTGGGGGCAGTTGTTTTTTCCCTCAAGATTTTGCGACACTACCTCTATGGGGTCCGTTGTACCATTTACACGGATCACAAGAGCTTGAGGTACTTGATGGACTATCCAAATCTAAACATGAGACAACGACGGTGGTTGGATGTGGTGAAGGATTACGATTGCGAGATCCTCCACCACCCGGGGAAGGCTAATGTTGTGGCCGATGCACTTAGCCGCAAGGCATTCACGGCCCCGATCAGAGACATCTGCCTAAGGATGACAGTAGTGACTCTGCTTTTGGAGCGGATTCGGGAGGCTCAACAGGAGGCTATGAAGGAGGAACACCGGAAGAGTGAGCGTATTGTGGGTCAGATTTCCTCCTTCGACTATGATAGCCGCGAGCTATTGACACTCCATCGTAGAGTGTGGGTTCCGTACACGGGCGGTATGCGCCAAATCCTGATGGAGGAGGCACAAAAATCCAGATTCTCCATCCATCCCGGGGCGACGAAGATGTATAGAGATCTCCGTCCTGATTACTGGTGGCCCTGCATGAAGTGGGATGTAGCCTGGTATGTCGAGAGGTGCTTAACCTGCAGGAAGGTCAAGGTCGAACACCAGAGACCTCATGGCAAGACGCAGTCGTTGGATATCCCTGTGTGGAAATATGAGGATATTACCATGGACTTCATTACGAAGTTACCTCGGACGGCACGTGGAGTTGATGCGATATGGGTCATCGTGGATTTGTTGACCAAGAGCAACCATTTTATACCGATTCAGGAGAGTATTTCGGCTGAGAAGTTGCCATACATCAACATCAGAGAGGTAGTATCTCGACATGGGGTGACAGTTTCTGTGATTTCTGACAGGGATGTGCGGTTCACTTCCAGATTCTGGAAGAAATTTCATGACGAGTTGCGTACTCGTCTGCACTTCAGCATGGCTTTCCACCCGCATACGGATGGTCAGAGCGAGCTGACCATCCAGACCTTGGAGGATATGTTGCGGGCGTGCGTTCTATACTTCGGTGGTAGCTGGGATACCTACCTTCCCTTGGCAGAGTTTTCCTATAATATTAGCTACCACGCTAGTATCGACCGGCCTCCCTTCGAGATGCTTTATGGGAGGAAGTACAAGACCCCAATATGTTGGGGTGAGGTTGGCCAGAGGGTCATGGGGAGTACCGAGGTGGTACTAAAGACAACGGAGAAGATCCATCAGGTCCGGAGTAGACTCCAGCCGGCCCAGAGTCGGCAGAAGAGCTACGCCGACAGACGCCGATCGGACTTGGAGTTTCAGGTCGGGGATATGGTCCTTCTGAGGGTGTCACCTTGGAAAGGTGTCATCCGCTTCAGAAAACGTGGCAAGCTGGGCCCTACGTATATCATACCTTTCAGGGTTGTAGCCCGGGTGGGCAAGGTAGCATATCGGTTGGACTTCCCGGAAGAGCTTAGACAGATCCATAACACTTTTCATGTTTCACAGCTGCGGAAGTGCATAGCCGATGTTTCCGTGGTGGTTCCTTTGGAGGACATTCAGGTGGATGACAGCGTGAACTACATCGAGAGACCAGTAGCCATTCTCGACAACAAGACGAAGGATATGAGGAACGCGAGGGTAGAGTTGGTGAAGGTGTAGTGGCAGCACCGCATGGGCTCGGAATAGACGTGGGAGTCGGAGGACGAGGTGAAGGAGCACTACCCAAAGTTATTTCCAGCCACAGCAGACTTCGAGGACGAAGTCTAATTCAAGTGGGGGAGATTTGTAACGCCCGGGATTTGTCAGGTATTATGTTGCTTTCTGTTTAAGTTATAATTACGATATGTTCGAATTTTGGGGTGAAGCGTACGCTGCGCGTACAGGGTGTACGCACAACATACATATATGAGGCGCGAAGCGAGGAGCCCCCATGCGTACGCTAGGCTTAGGTTGATCAGATGAAAACCCTAAAATTTAGGGTTTACACCATATTTAAACAACTTATAACCCTCAAAACCCTTATCCTCTCAGCCTCCCTTGTCCTCACAGTGCCCAACTCGAACCCTAACTCCATTGCATGTATCTTGAGCTTACTTTGAGCATTTTGGTGTTGTTTGGTGGTTTTGAAGAGCAAGGAGTTTGAAGAAGGAGCAAAGACTTGAAGAGAGCTTGTAGATCTATAAGTTTGGCATCTTTTCTGACTTGTTTGAGGTATCAAGTTCCAACCTTGACCATTACATGCTTATATGTAGTTTTGGGGTGTTGTATGTCACATTTTGGTCCCATACTTGAGGTCCTTTGAGTTTTGGAAGAATCTGTCCATAAGAGTTGTCCTTTTGAGCTCTTGGAAGCATGTAGGACCATAAAAGTCAAATCTTGATGGTTTAGCCCCAACCATGCAAGTGATAGATGGCCACAAAGTGAGCTTATGGACTTAATGGGTGTCTTAATCCCCATCCATGCATGTAAAAGCATAAAGTTCATAACTTTATGGTTAAGGATGTTGTTAGGTGCCTAGATCTATGTTATGGACGTTGGGACTTAATGGATTAAGTCAACAGAAGGACTTTAAGGTGACTGGCACGAACTCTGGGCGTACCCCCTAGTACACTGCGCGTTCTAGGTCAGTTTCCAGCTTCTGGTCAAGTCCAGCGTACGTTGGGCGTATGTTCCAGGTACGTCGTGCATACGCATACAGAGTGGTTAATGTGGTTTTTGGGCCATAGGTGATTGGGCCTGGATTTTTTGGGCCTCATGGCCCACTGTGGTGTAAGGCCTCTGGGCCTAGGACTGGGATTTATGGTATTGGGCCTTTTGGGCCTTATTGGGCTTTAAAGCTTAAAGTAATGGACTTGCGCCTTAAATTGATTAAGTATTGGACCTTGGGAGAAAAGGCCCATTAGGGCAAGGACTAAGGGACCTTGCCTTGGGATAAGAATTAGAAGGTGGGCCATAAGGGAATCATACTTGTGATGGGTTATGAGCATATCTACATTCCTATGTGATCTTGCAACCCTAATTGCTTTGGATCTAAGTTTCTCACTAATTGAACATGAAAATAAAACACCAAAACAATAACCCTAGATCTAGCCTACAAGATTCGAAATTCATGTGAAATTAGGTTTAGAATATTACCTCACTTGTTATATAGTAATAACAAGAACTATCCTTGACGATCCTTGACTCTTGAAAGCTTAGTGCCCCAAGTGTTGCACCTCTAATGGAGTCACAAACACCCAATGCAAAGGATGAGAGGAGAGACACTAAGAAATCGGCTAGGGTTTCTTTCTTTCAAGCATAGGCCGAAATTCCAAGTGCTTAGGGGTCTTTATATAGTTGTAGGCTGCTAAGGTTTCTGGAGGAAACCCTAATTCCTGCTTAAGGCTTAAGCAGCCCATGGACTCCTCCTTATGAGGCCTTGGACAAAATCTATAGGGCCTCCCTATAGGATTTCGTCCACTCCTAATTAAGGAGTCCAATAGCCCAGTTCTGCAACTATCAATGATTTGCAAAACAGCCCCTTTAATTATTAATCAGTTCCTTTAATCCCAAAAATAATATCAAATTAATTTATGATTAATACTACTTAATAATATAATTTCCAAATAATATATTAAACTTGCAATATATTAATAAAATCATTTTGAATACCAATTTGTTATTTCAAATAATAAATTCTACTCTCTCTCCACTAGTCATCCTGTCAAGTTGCATGAGTGAAGGCAACCCAAAAGGACCATGCTACATATCAAATCAAGTACATACCAATTATAGTTATGGGCTTAGACACCAAATCCAACAGTCTCCCACTTGGATAAGTCTAATAACTATTATTGCAAATATGACTTCAAATTTTGGCTGGCAATCGTAGCTCTCAAAAGGCGTTGTCGAACTCTGATCTTATTAGTAACGTGTCCTTAGATAAGGGATCAAATATTACTCCGTTCTACAAGATATCATATGGACATGAGACATGGATTATAATCAATCTTTGTCCAAGAGGGATTTCCTGATTTTCGATTTATGACGACTGACTAATTGAACAAATCAAATCAGTCCAGTCTTGGCCAAGCGCTTAGGGTGTCATCACTAAATCATCGAGGGGCCTACATATATCGCTTTTATCCCATTTAGGGTAAAAGGAACGGATAACTTCGACTCATATGCTTGCACAATTTACTCATCAAATCATACACAACAATACGTTTTATAAAATCAAGTTACTGATGTGTTTACGTATTATCAATGCACAACCAACTCGTAAGAAACAACTCATATGTCTCCGTTTCAAGAATATAAGATATTACCGTCTCAAAATTACGCGTGATAAAATCCATGAAGTAATACTTGAACATGGGTTAATCCAATACTCAAATTCCTATTTCAGGAGTACTCATGAACACTGCAGCAAACATTTGCCATGTCTAAGCACTTTGACAATCTACAGTCGGATTCATGACAATCTTAATTCTTTACTTACTTCCAAAGTATGATCGAATGTGGATGTTTGAATAACCTAGTTATTCGGGAAGTAAAACATGCGAAGTGAAACACAAGAATAACCTAATCCAATATGGTCTCAAAACTTTTGAATATAAATAAAACACTTGTTATTTAATCACCATATTAATTAGACCTTATTCATTGTATAATGTTTCGAACAATCAACTTAATACTTGAATTAAAACAATAGTTATCCCATGCTCCAAGCATGCGCACTATGTTTATCTATGGTCCTTTCCTTTGTGAAATAGATCAATTGAACACATTTCCAATGATGCTCATTTCACAATTTAAATCCTTATCGCAAGTGTAAGAATACCAAATTCTTGACACTACTAGAATGTGTTAGATTCTAACCTCACATGCAATGATCCTTTTCTAATGTCAAGGCACCAAAGTCAAAGAGACTTTGCCAATGATATTACAAAACATTCCACTAGAGACTTGTCACAAAACAATTCCATGGAAATGAAGTCTCACATTCAAAGTACATTCCTTTGAACATCCTTATTGCATAGAGTTTCTGTTAGGTCATAAATTGTGGTTTATACTTTTCTTTTCATAAGCTATTAGAGTTCTTGGTCTATGATTGAAAACACCATGTTTTGGTGTTGTTTGGACCGAAATCACATGTGATTTCGGTTGGACTTAATATTATTTTGTTTGGGTTTTGGGTTGGGCCTTGGTTATTAGGTCTAGGTATATATAGTGTCATTTGAGCCTTGTAAAGTGAGTGGGACGTTTTTGGGGGCTGCCATATGCTTAGAACGTTTTGGAGTGAAACAAGAGACAACTAAGTGTAATCAAGAATCTTATGTACCCGACTATTCAATAATAATGTGCATTGAAGATTAACTATTGTGCTCTTATTCTATATTTCGTCTTGTCTAATTCACTTGATTGGGATTCCGCACCATCAAGTGAATCCGATTGAAACATCATAGCATTTTGGGTTTTACAGTTGGTATCAGAGATTGGTTCGATATCAATCGAATTGGCAAGATATTAAGAGTTTCTTGGATTTCCGGGCGTTTTTGAATTGTTTTAGACGAATTTTTGGTTATTTGTTCTTCGTGTTCTTCATATTTTTGGAGTTTTGATTGAGTTTGACTTTAAAAATTAAAAATTTCGTGTTTTTGGCAAGTTTTGGGTGATTTTTGGCAAAATTTTGCGAGATCTCGGCGGGATCTTCGGTCTTGGTTAAACCCTAGGAAGATCTCGGCGGCCAGCAGCAATTTCGGAGGCTCAGCAGCGTTTTCGGTCGGCGTCGCAAGCTTTTGGTCCGGGTTCTCGGTCTCGCTTTCTCAGTGCGGAGGTTCTTGGTGCGCTGATTTCGGCCTCGCTTGTTTACGGTCTACTTCTCGGCCTCGGATTTTACTTCCTTAGATTTCAGTCTCAGAGTTTGCGGTGCGAGACTTCTCGGTTAGGATGAGAAGCCTCGCATTTTCGGTCTAAAAATCAAGTTTTCGGTATAAAAGCCTCATTTTCGGTATTAAAGCCTCATTTTCGATATTAAAGCTTCGTATTTGATGAAAAAGCCACGTATTTGGTCAAATACTCTCGTTTTTGGTCAAATTCTCTCGTTTTTGGTCTTGAAATTTCGTTTTCAATCTAGAAATTTTTGTTTTCGGTCAAGGTTATTTTTTTTGGACAAAAAGTTTGACTTTAATCTTTGACTTTCATGTCTGACTTTTGACTTTCAAGTTTTCATGTTTGACTTTCACGTTTGACTTTCAAGTTTGACTTTCGAGGTTTCAAGTCAAAGGGCATTTTTTTTCTTGGTTTCACAAAGACTTCTATTTTTGGTAAATTATTCTTTTTGGTGAATAATGAGTTCTTCAATCACCAAGGTTAATGAAGCTTCATGCTCTCAGTCCTGTGAAGGTAAAATTAAACTTTATCGTGATCAACATGAATTATTAATTAGGGAAATTGAGGACCTTAAGTATGAACGATATACTATCAGAAAGGACCAAAAACCCTTGAAAGAAAAATTAGAGGCCAAAACCAAAGACTTTAGAAAACTTCAAAAAGAATACAGCACAAAGTGTGTACACTATGATTGTGCTAAAGAAAAGATTGTCAGTCTAACTGTCGAGCTTAACACATTGAAAAATAAGTTTGAAAATGCAGACTTTAATTTTAAAAAGTTTGATGTGTCAAGTAAGAAAGTTGAGTCCATGATTGAAAAACAATTAAAATTTAAAGATAATCAAAAGAGTAAATTACACAAATGGTCCCTATGGTTTGGGGTAATTTGCGCGCTTGGTCCCTAACTTATATTTTTAACTCGGAAGGTCCTTAATGTTTCTTTTTGTTACGCATTTGGTCCCTACTGTTTTTTTTGTCATACGTTCGGTCCTTGTCTTACCTAAAATGACTATTATTTAAATAGAGAAAAATTATGGGGTAGGTAAGGTAAGGTGAGGGGGTGGAGTTGGGGGTGTGTTTATTTAAATAAATTAAAAAATCAAAGGAAAAATAGTATTTTTTATGTACGACAGGGACCAAACACGTAACAAAAAGAAACAGTAGGGACCTTCCGAGTTAAAAAAATAAGTTAGGGACCAAGCACGCAAATTACCCCAAACCATAGGGACCATTCGTGTAAATTACTCTAATCATAATAAGGGTTTAGGGTATCACAGTGTTCCACCTCCCTTCAATGATAACTATACTTCATCCATTGAAACCAATGAGATAGAGACATCTGCACAATATAGCCAGCCCCCGGTAACAAATTCAGTTAAGACTGAACAATCTGGCCCCACTAGAAGTGTTGAGGTGAACGATTCGGATACTTCTACCTCAAGTGCAGAGCAGATCACAGTACATGATGGGCATGAGCAGAACACAAATAATTTTTGTTCTGCTGATAATGATTCAAAAGGTCATGTTGAGGTGAACAATTCTAATGCTTCTACTTCATGTGCAGATAAAGAAGCAGTACAAGATGGGAATGAGCAGATCAAAATCAATTCTGAGTCTGCTGGAAGTGTTTCAAATGCTTGTGATGATGACACTTCCACCGTTGAAAAATCCCAGCCACAAAAATTTGTCAAGCAGTCTAACAAATGTTCTTGTGCTTGTGCTTGTGGAAGTTCTTCGAAACGAACCTCTGTTGGACAAGGACCAAGTCACAATCTGATTTATATGAAAAGACAGACTTGCTTTAACTGTGGGACTCCTGGTCACATTGCCAGAAATTTCCCACATCATTTATATGTTCCTTACTATGCACAAGGTTGGAAGAACGTGCCTAGAGGGAGATCCTCCAAAAGAAACCCTTCGAGGTCACGTTCACACAATGGTAACTGGAAAGCTAAGAAGGGTAAGAATAAAACTCCCAAGGACAAGAAGTAAATATCTGACAAGAAGCAAAATTCAAGAGATGGTTCCGTTAGACAAAGATCAGTTAGGTCGAAGTCATCCCGACGGTCGGTTTCAAGTTCTAAAGCAAGTGCTGAGACATCCATCCGATCAAACAAGAAATGGGTTAAACCCGACTACAGATGGGTACCAAAGGTTCACACTCCCAAATCATCTAATGATTCTAACATTTCTTCATCTTCTGTGTCTGATAAACGGGATATGTCATGGGAGAAAGTACCTTGTATAGATGATAAAGGTCAACCCAGCTTCAAAATGGACTGGGTTCCAAAGACCAACTAATCCGCACTCTGTGCTGGAGCAGCTATGGAGGAATGTCATCGGACTTCGGTTTGTTGATAGTGGTTGTTCTAGGCACATGATAGGAGACATCTCTCATCTGTACGATATTCAGAATCTTCATTGAGAGTATTTGTCCTTTGCGGTAAAGGAAGAAAGAAGAGGATCACGAATGGGGATTGTACTTAACGATGTGAAGAATTTTTGAATCTGTTCTGGAATTGAAACACAACTAAGGTTGAATGTGTTGTTGCAACTGTGTGCTGTTCTCAGATCATCTGGATGCAACTTCAATTGCTGAATTACGGTTTTAGTTTTCTTCTCGATACTTCTAAGTTTTTCTTAAAATGATTCGTTTTGAAGACAATTTTTTAAAAATTTGTGCATTTATTTTATTTTCTTTCTTCTCATGCACAAATCAAGGGGGAGAAATCAAAATACAAAAAAATTATAAAATATCAAAAATAAAAAAAAATATGTTTTCTTTCGTAAGTATTTTTGGGAAGTGATATGAAGTTTAGTGTTAAAGGGCAATTTGAAATTCGTGTTATGTACTGAAACTAAACTGTTTAGAATCTGTGTTCATTGTGCTGGTAGGCACGAAGAATTCAAAATTAATGGACTAGACACATCTGACAATGAAAGGACTAGACAATGTTAACTCATCTAGACTTAGATAGTTACATTTGGACTGACTATACGACGCTTGGATAGATTGAGCAGTGAGATAATTATGGGAGCCTACATGATACATTAAAGTTACTTATCATCTAGAAATGTGGCTCAAAATTTCTTCGATGTACGGACTAATGTCCTTAATTCTGGTGCTGATAGGGTGACCGTGGGGTTCTGATAAAGTAGGTCTGTGTGAAATTATTTTTCTTTCTTATCCTCTCTGTCAGTCATATGTTGCCCCATTTGTGTGATCGGAAGATCCAACTTGGGACGCAACATATGCACCTCTATTTCTATACATCTCTATATATGCTTCTCTCTATCTATCTATGTCAGTCATATGTTGTCCCCTTTGCGTGATCGGAAGATCCGACCTAGGACACAGCATATGCAACATTCTACCTCCCAATCCCTCCATTCAAGTTAGCCATATGTTGTCCCTTTACGTCATTGGAAAAGATCCGACCTGGGTATACAACATATGCATCTCTAAATCTGACTTCTCTCTTAATAATTGACTATTCACCTAAAGTAAGGAGTTCTTTGGAAGTTCTTGATTGTCAGGGTATGTCGGGAAGTGGGGAACATGTTCTAGTGCACCTAAAATTGAACTATTTAAATGGTTTTCTGTAGATCTTACTGTTGAATTTAAGTGGACAACAATATCCTTGGTCGTCGTCAGCAAAATGGTCTATTTAGGAATATAGTTGCAATGTCTTGTCATTTATAATCTGTCCAAATTGTCAATATCCTTTTTGTTTAAGTGGACCACAATATTGGCGATTGACTAGAGCTAAACGTGCAGGTCTGTGCTGATAAACGATATTGAATTGCTTGACAACTTTGATCCCAAAAAGTTTTTCAATTTAGTTATTATTTTTGTTTTTGTTAAATTTGTTCATATTTTTCCTCTATGCACAAATTTAGGGGGAGAATTAAAAAAATATAAAAAAAAATCATAAAATTTAAAAATCCAAAAATATGCTTATTTTAGTTTTATTTCCTTTTTCAGAAAATTAAAATTCCAAAAATGTTATTTTTTACTTTTGAGTGTATTTTAATTTTAATTTTATTTTTATTTCTTAGTTACTTTTATTGTGTGCTAAGTTTATTTTTACTTTTATTTTTTATCTCAAAGTTTTGTTTGTCTTAAAAGCGAATTCAAAATGAAAAAGACACTCAAGGAGACTCTATCGGAATTTTCTGAGCAATGAGAATAAACTTGGAAAGGAGTTGATTGTTATTATACTTCACTCTATTTTCACAAGGAATTAAAGGATTGAAACTGTACAAATTGTCAGTTAGGCAGTATCTTTCTAAGAACTGTCGTATTTAAGGAATTAAAAGTCTAAAACTGTACAGATGTCATGGCACCAGGGCGATGCACCTCGCAAGGCACGATTATCGCTGAACGTCTCGCCAAGGGCCACATTAACTTGTTAACTTGAAAAACTGCGTTGAGATCTTTGATCAAGAATATGCAGGGGATAACATCAAAATAGCCATGAGTAGTTCTCTAATACTCAACAAATCGCAATGCGTTCCTCCGTGTTCACATAGATACTGCGAGTAGTCTCCTTCTGAGCCAAGGCTGGGTCCTTGAATAACTGTGGTGAGATGGGTTTTTATGACTCTGTGATCCATAGGGACTTTTCAGTCATGATTACTTTTCAAGGCGCAACGATGATCATTAAAGAACACTCATTCGAAGGAACTGGAAGTGAAGATTATTTTTCAACATTCAATTTTTCAACCCCAGAAGCAAGGTGAAGCTGTACTTGAAGTTATGTGACAAATTGCATTGAAGCCTCCTCAATCAATTTGCTGCTATTTATGAACTTGCTGAAGAGATCTATAAGAGTTGGTCTCTCTATTATTATCTCTGAAGTTTTTCAAAGCTGAAAGTGCTGATTTTCAAGAACTTTACAAGAAGCCTCTACACCCAATGTGTGTTCAAGGTCAAATCTTTGAAGGAAGTACGACTGTTCAAGATGAAGTCGTTCCTGCAGAAATTCATATGTTCATCTTGAAGTTGTGAAGAAATCGAAGATTAAAGCTGAAGTCAAGAACGAAGAGAAGATTGAAAAGAAAAGAAAGCTATAAACCAAGGGGGAGATTGTTAGGACTAAATTATGGTTTATACTAAGTGAAAAGAAAGCTATAAACCAAGGGGGAGATTGTTAGGTCATAAATTGTGGTTTATACTTTGCTTTTCATAAGCTATTAGAGTTCTTGGTCTATAATTGAAAACACCATGTTTTGGTGTTGTTTGGAGCGAAATCACATGTGATTTCGGTTGGCCTTAATATTGTTTTGTTTGGGTTTTGGGTTGGGCCTTGGTTATTAGGTCTACGTATAAATAGTGTCATTTGAGCCTTGTAAAGGGAGTGGGACGTTTTTGGGGGCTGCCATATGCTTCGAGCGTTTTTTGGAGAGAACCAAGTGTAAGCAAGAATCTTATGTACCCAACTATTCAATAATAGTGTGCATTGCAGATTAACTATTGTGTTCTTATTCTATATTTCGTCTTGTGTAATTCACTTGATTGGGATTCCGCACCATCAAGTGAATCCGATTGATACATCATAGAATTTTAGGGTTTACAGTTTCTAATCTTACACACAGATCACAATATCCAACTCCCATAATGGAAACATTTCCATGTTTCAATATGACTATCAATTCTGAACAAGAGTTACCTCTATTCAGAACATGTCAATATGACCCGTCCTGATTAATACTATACTTCCAACTGTCCACAAGCAACCAATCTTTGGTAAACCTCATATTGTCCTTGACAGTTGTTTAGGAACTTTAGTCATGTCAGGTTGTATTCCTTTTTACCTCTTAATGTCGTGGGCATTTGGAAAATCAGAACGAGTGAATATATAGCATATGCAATCGATCCTATACCCGAAGCATATGGGATTCGATACATAATTTCTTACATAGAGACGTGATACTTGACCAGTCTCTTGCTATAATATTTCCATATATAGAATTTCCTGTGTTGAATTACTTCAACACGATATTCATATACCTTCATGACTAAGTTCCATTAAAACTTCAATCTAAACTTTTAGATTTGAAATGAAGTATAATTATCCTCCCCCTTAAACCTTACTATAGCGAAACAATTTCCAAACTCTACAACTTTGCAAATTTAAAACTTTGTTTCCTATAAAAAGCATTGCTAACTTGCAACACTTAACATAATAATTATGCTCCCACTAGCATAATAATTACATTCTTACTAGCATAACAATTATGATCCCACTAGCTTTGACATGTACCCAGAAATCAACTGGACTTCTAGAAATCAATACACATTAACTTTCTTACCAAAGTTCAGATTTTTGATACGTGGTGCTTTGATAAGTCTTTATCTAGACTTCTCAAGCTCATACACATTTCATTAGATAGCTTATGTGAGTGTCTAAACCACTTCAGAACTTATAGCAGTAAGTCCTGAATGTTCAAACTATTTTCCATTTCTCACAATTCGAACTATGAAGAGGGATGTCGTAATCATACTCGAATTTGAGAACGCAATTACCACAACTGCTAACTATAATGATATTAATCAATCCTTTAAAATCTACTAGCGAAAGCGTTTCCTCACAATCATTTTCATGAAGTAGAGAAACCTATTGCCACTTAGATTTTATGGTGTATGTGTTCCTATCTATGTTAATTTGTCATTTCCAAACTTGCCTATCTTGATTTCTTGCCATCCGGTAGCACAAGGGCCTACCAGTGCTTCCAAGTTTTTGAGCAGCTCACCCATACAGATCAATGCAGTTTCACTGATGAGTGTGCTTCACCTTATGCAGTCAAATGAGAACTCATAGAACTCACATGCATAGTCAACTTAACTGGAATGGGCACAGAAACAAGAATATGTCAACATGATAGGTTATCAACCTCAGGTCGTGTGCTAGTGATTACTAAAAGGTTTATTCTTGATCAGTTCCTCAAACTATTCAAGACCATTAAGACTCGCACTGACCTCTTGACATATAAGATTCTCTGTCAAGGAACATTCCTTGACAAACAAATATTCAAGAGTTAGTGTGGGTTCTTATCAAGAAACACTTCATCTAATTGGTCTTAGTTGGTCTTTGTTTTAACCAAAACATCACAACTACCAATTTCAAATGTGCAAGAGTAAGAAAACATTTCTACTCCACATTTCATGAGGTGTTATAAACCTATTTAGAACATGTCACTCAAGGTACAACTTGAAGCAACTAGAGTATGACTCTTAAACTCGATTTAGGAACGAAGTATGACTCATCTTCTTAATTTAACCATTTCAACAATTCCTAATTCCTCTTCTTAGTCATACAAATGCACTACGGTGTCCTTAGAGGATCAATTGTGACATGGTTCCTAAATCATCAAGATGATCATAAAACATGATACTAAAGTATTCTCCTTTCCTTTCAGATTGGAGAAACTTTTATCTTTCTGCCTAATAGATTCTTCTTATTCGTTCTGCTATACTTTGAAACTTTTCAAGGTATCAGGATTACACTTAATCTTATAAGCATAACCATATTTACTGAAACATTAGTAAATCATGACGAATAGACTTATCGTCCTTTGTGGTGGATCTGACCAGTCCACATCAATGTGTACTAGATCCTTTAGTCTTTTACTTGACTCACATATACATGTGAACAAGGAACTAGTGTTAATTTCCCAAAGATCAAGATTCTCATACATCATACAATTCAAATCGCATGATTCCAAGTTTCTGTCCAATTGAAACTTGGGTGATGGGAATCCTTCCTCACTTGGAAAATTATGACATTACCACAAACGATATAACTAAGAATCAAATCCATTTTCAACATAGCCAATAATAGAAATATAAACACCAATTCTCATAAATGCCATTGCAAGGAAACGAAAAATAAGATAAAATCAAAAATTATTTTATTGATAAAAATGCGGAAAAAATTGTCCTTACAACGCAAATACATATGAAAACTATATTTCTAAACATTCCTAAGTAATCTATCATAAATCCTAAGTAGCAGCTCTAAATTCCGATCTTTTAAACCATGTGACCGAAATCCATCTCTTCAGATCAGAATCAGCCTTTACTTCCTCTTAAGCATCCTTTAATTTCTTTGATCCTATAAAACATCAAAATGTGATTAACACATCATGTAATAAGAATTTATAAACACGAACTTAATAGAGTTACATAGTGGATGTACTTGAAGTAGAGTCATATAATTTGACTTTATCATCTCTAAGATCTCACAGGTAGTCAGGGCAGCTTCGCTTCCAATTCCCCTTCACTTGGCAACAGAAACAGATGGACTCTTTAGGAATGACACATGGAACAATCTCAGACTTGGCCTTTCTCTTGTGGTCAAACTTTTTGACCTTGGCCAATTTCTCTCCCTTAGGAGAAGAAATCATTTCTGGACTATCATCGTTGTCATATCCTATGTCCATGGAAGTTTGGGAGGTAGATATTTCAAAAAAATTTGCTTGACAAGTGCACCAAAGCATTATTGCTTCAGCAGCAATTAGCAAATATATCAGAACAATAAGTGTCACGTCGTGATCTGTCATATAGTAGTCTTCAAGGAACTGACTATATGACTCAGGAAGTGATTGAAGAACCATGTCAACAGCTAGCTTCCTTGGGAAAACGACACCCAACATTCTCATTTTGTCAATGTGCGACTTCATCTTCAGGACGTGTGCACACACAGAACTTCCATCTCGGTGTTTGCATGCCAATAGGGCTTGAGTGACCTTGAACTTTTCAAGTCGACGAAAATGTGGGGCAGGGAGATTCACTGGATGAGGTGGGGGAAGAGAAGTATGATTTCCAATTCCACCAATGCTCAAAGAAGGGAACAGTCTTTCACCTCGATCGACACGTGGAACATCATCTTCAGAAGGAAAACCTTTTCCAAACGATTGAGGAAAACTATAGTTGTCAGAACTAGACATCTACAAAATGGAAAAATACAAGTTAGTTGATTTAATCCTTAATATAACACCCAAATGAAATATTAAGGCTAGGACCCAACACAATAATTCACAATTCGGAATAGGGATGCCGTAATCCAATTGTAAATTATTTGAAGGTAGGTAAATGACGATTTACCAATTCCACCATGAAAATGAAATTTTAAACGAATTAGGGTTTAAATGAAATTCCTAGATCTTTTGAGATTCATTGAACTCTTCAATGGCATGTTTAATCTCGATTATGCCCTTCAAGTTTGTGACATGGATACCGAGGATCACAAACAAGGTGTCAATAACCATGCAAATTAGCTTGGTACTCTCGATGTCATTTATCATCTAATTAATGTTCCAGTTAACCACACACGCTCCATTAATCAACGATAATTTACGAGCTACCCATTGCCATCCTTCATTAGTCCCATATTAGTGTGCCGGTTAACCACACAAACTCCACTAACGACCAATAGGGTGAAATGTGCAATTTCATGGATTAGCATCAAATTCACATTTTCCTAAAGTAACTAAGATTAGAAATTTATAAAAGCGTTTAGTTACTTTATAGTTCATTATACTTTTAATGAGAGTTTAGTGTCCTATCCTACCCGTTCGGCTAACGAACCTCCACTAGTCAAGAGTGCGGTGGGTAACAGTGGATACCCAATGGCGGTCATTTTATTGGGTCTATTTCACCCCCTTCAGTATCTTTCAATCGGTATTGGGTCTATTTAACCCCCTTCAGTATCTTTCAACCAATACGGGGTCTATTTCACCCCTTTGGTATCTTTCAACCGATATCGAGTCTATTTCACCCCCCTACAGCTAAGCATACAATCAAATCAGCAAGAGTCACAAAGACAACAAGAACATGCAGGCATAATAGTAAGTGTCACAAAGATAAATATCATTCTACAAATATAATCCATTGGGCCAACATTATTTCCTTCGACCCACGAGTACCATGAAGGAAAACTCACCTCAGATTGGAAAACAACAAATCACCCTTGAGCTGCTGAATCTAAAACTCCCTACAATAGATCGCAACAATACAACCCTAATTAGCAATTAGGTCACTAACCCAAACTGAGGGTCCAGATTCTAAACCCCATCTCCTAGGGTAAAAGGTCGCTTACCCATCTCTTAATGGGCCTAACATAACATAGTCCAAATCCAAACTGGCCCAAAGTCCCAAAAGACACTAAAGCCCAATATGGGCCCAAATCCTAAAAAGCCCAACTCAGAAAAGCTCGTAGCCAAACAAGGCCCAAAACCCTAAAGTCCAAGGTGGCCCGAAAAAGAAGGCCCAAAAACTCCCTGGTGAGTACACTAAGCGTACCACCAGTACGCCCGACGTACTTGAGAGCTACTCACGGATCAGGATTCTAGGTGTGTACGCCCCAGTTGGTCAAAGTCTTATTTTAATGTCTTAATCCGTTAAGACCTAACTTCCAACTTCAGATCTAGCTCTTTTGGAACTTCCTAAGCAATAAATTTGGCAACTTAACTCCTTTGCATGGTTTAATGGGACTCAAATCATAGATCTAGCCTTCTATTTCCATTAAATGGTCACTAACTCATGCATGGTTGGTTTAGAACCATCAAGGTGCAAGCTTTATAGATCAAGGACCTCAGAGACATCAACATGAACAACTCATAACATCTAGAGTAGCATTTACTCACAATAGTTCATCCATGGGACCAAAATATGCTAAATTCTTCCCTAAACCTATATCTGGACATAGGATGAGCAAGGTTCAAACTTTATACCTCCAATAAGCTGGAAAGAGTGAATAATCTCTGGATCTACAAGCTCCCTCTTGTCCAATGCTTCTTTACAAGTCTTCCTCTTCTTTGATATGGACCACACACACCAAAACACACACTCAATGGTCAATCTCTTAGGAAATGGATTAGGGTTTCGAGGTATAGCTTAAAGAGGCAATGGAGGATGATAAGGTGAAGAATTGGGGGACTTAATGTGTTTAAATAGGGTGCAAACCCCAAAAATTAGGGTTTGCCCCTGACTGACGTACGTCATGCGTATGCATGGGTACGCCCAACGTACCAGGGGGGCACCCCATCTCATGCATGCTTTGGAGTACACCCGATGTACCATATGTACGCCCAGCGTACTCGGGTCCAAGTGTCCAAAATAATAAATTAGGTAATTAACTTTTACCTTACATATCGGGTGTTATAGTTACTCATTTGTATCATTGTTATTATTACACCTGCTTTTTGGATATTATGTATTTAAGCCTTGTATCACTATTTGTATCCCTCATCATTTCAAAGAATTTATGGGGAGATTGTTTGAGCTGGGAATGCTCTACAATACTGAACGATAGCTAAGTTAGAATATTCCCTTTATGTAAAGGTATATTCCTGCCATAAGTATATAAAGTAGAGGATGTGGTTATTATTTGTGTTGCACCAAAATATTTAGTCATTACATTAGAGAGAGTGTGACCGATAATTCCTCTCCATAGCCACTTTTTCTTCACATAACATTTTGTGCTCTTTCTATCTAAGAATGTCATTTGACTCATTGTGTTCATTAGGTTGTTACATCGATTATCTTTATGTTTATTCATACTCTGCACCTACCAATCGTCAAATGGGTTCCACACCTCTTAAGGTAACGATTTATTCCTTTTATGAATCTTTGATCTTCAATGGTGAAATTGTTAGATTGGTTAGATTGTTTGAATTAATTGACTGGTAGCTCGATTTATATGTTATTGAGAGTGTTTAGAAGCTTTGAAAAAGCTTTGTATGTGATTTCTAAGGTAAAATCCATATGTGTATAAGTTGGGGTTTCAAACCCTAACTAGTGAAAAAGTTGAAATGATGCAATAGAGTTTAGAGTGTAATGAATCATGTAGTATGGGATGCTAAATTCATTGGGGGTATAATAGATTTAGAGGTAGAAGATAAAATGTTAGAATTATGATCAATTAAGTGATAATTTTGGTATAGAGAGTGATTAAGCTCTTAATAGGCTAAGACAAGTTCTAGGGAGCTTGATATGTTGTATGAATAGGCCTTGAGCAAAGAAGATGAAGCAAGAGCATCAATTGAAGATTTAGAGCCAGTGGTAGTTAGTTTTCACTAACAAACAAGGTGAGTTATAACTCTCTTTCACTAGATTACCTTAGGGATGAAAGTGGGTCCAAACCCGGACTGCATGGACCCGGACCCGGAAAACCCAGAACCATTTAACGGGATTTTGTAGAACCGGTATACAGGAACCGGTTCCGGTTCGGTTCCGGGTACGGTACCGGGTAAAGTGCGTCTAGAACCGGAAAACTCGAAAAATAAAAGTGGGTAGGCTGGAACCGGATAAAGTGGGTTTAGAACCGGAAAACCCGAAAAAACCAGAATTTTTTGGTAATTACTTACTACTTAGTGGGTTGAACTTTGAAAATTTTCATATTGATATCCCAACTTTGGGGGACTGTAACTCATTGAATATGAAACCAGAATTGACAAAATTATAGTCTAAAATCATGTACAAACTCTAAACTACACTCTGGAAAATACTTAATGTCAATCCGACTTTAAACGAATGAGATATTCATGTGTTAACATTTTTACATAATACAAAGTACAAAAACAAATAGCTGAAAAATTGAAAATTTTCAGCTTTGATATCCCGACTTCGGGGGACTGTAAATCATTTAATATTAAACCAAAAATGACAAATTTATAGTCTAAACTCATGTACAAACTCTAAACTACAAGTTGGAAAAAACCGCATGTCAATCCGACTTCAAACGAATTAGATATGTGTGTTTTACAACTTTCACAGAATACAAGAAAACTGAAAAATTAACAATTTTCAGGTTTGATATCTTGACTTTGGGGGACTGTAAGTCAATGAATATAAAACTGAAAATGACAAATTTATAGGCTAAAATCATGTACAAACTCTAAACTACACGTTGGAAAAAACCTCATGTCAATCGGAGTTGAAACGAATAAGATATGATTCTTTTAAACGTTTCACAAAAACCGGTTCCGGCCCTAAAAGTGGTTCCGGTTCCTAACACCGGTTCCGGTTTTTAGACCCGGTTTACCCGGACCCGATGGACCCAAACCCGGATTACCCGGAACCCGGATAAAGCCAATTTTTAAAACTGGAAACGAAATCGGTTCTATATATTCCGGTTCTAACGGTTCCGGTTTCGCTCCGATTCCGGTTCCGGTCCGGTTTTCCGGTTCCAAATCTCATCCCTAGATTACCTATGCATGTTTATATGTTAATGATATTATGTATGCATGTTTAAATGTTAGTGGTATTGTGTTAAATACCCACAATGTATTAAATGAAAATAGAGCAGGAATGTATGTTTAAATGCAAATGGTATTATGTTGAATACCTATAAGATTTTAGATGAAGATAGAATAGGATTATATAAACTATAATCTTGTAAATGAGTATGAAGGCATATTAGATGTTAAGGGTATTATGTTAAATACCTATAAGTTAATAGATTAAAATAGAGTATGATTATATGTATTACAATCTTGTGAATGAGTATGTATGTGTGTTTAGATATTAATGGTATTGCGTTAAATACATATATGTTAGTAGATGAAGATTTAGATTAAGTACTTAACGAGTTAAGTAATAGATTGATAGTAGAAGATCTCTTAATGAGATGATGAGATAGAATTTTATGTGACATGTGATGTGTAAGTCTATGGGTAGACCATAGCCTTCACATGAAATATTATGAGAATGTAGAAAGATGATTCCTATGGGAATAAGATCATGATTCCTTTGGGAATGCAATCATGATACCTTCAAGAATGAGATGATGATTCCTACGGGAATGAGATTATGTTTCCTTCGGGAATGAGACTATGATTCCTTCAGGAATGTAAATAGATGATTCATGCGGGAAGAAGATTATGAGTTGTTAGAGAAGTTTGAGAAAGAGGTTCCATGAATGGAACAAAGTAAGAGAGGTTCTATTAGAGAACCTTGGTAAGCAATCCATGAGAGATTATGTGTAGAGGATCCGTGAGGGATCATTTCAATCCATGAGGGATGCATAAAAAACTGTTGACAAAGGATCCGCGAGGGATCAAAGTGAGGGGACTAAGTGTTGGATTTGGTATCTAAGCCCATAACTATAATTGGTATGTACTTGACCCGATAGTAGCATGGTCCTTTTGGGTTGCCTTCACCGGAGCAATTTGATAGGATGGATTTTTGAGAAAGAGGTTATTTGTGATTTATTAATATATTATATGAATAATATATTAATTGAGAAATCATATTATTTAATTGGTATTGATCAAGAATTAATTTGGAAGTAATTTAGTGATCAAAAGAGACTGATTAAATTTATAGGGACTGATTGGGTAAATCAGTAATACTTATAGTTTGGGCTAATGATCCATGTTGATTAGGGATGGACTAAATCTATGTGAGAGTCCATGAAGGCTTTGTCCAAAGGGCCTATCAAATGTGAAGAGTCCATGGTGAATTAGGGTTTACAAGTTGAAACCCTAGGAATTCCACACTATAAATGCAACCCTAGCACCCTTAAAATCGGCCAAGAACTTCCAAGGTGAAACCCTATATGATTTTGGTGCTTCCTAATGTCTCCCTCTCTCTCTCTCATAAGCCTCCATTTGCTTTTGGTGTTTGTGACTCATTTGAGGTACTAAGCTCTTGAAAGGCCAAGAACTACAAGCTACAACAAAGAGGTATTCATCTAACTAGTTTTTATGTTGTAAATCTCCAATTGTATGCTAGCTAGGGTTCATGCTTTGGATAAAAATGAAATTGCATGTATAACTTGAGAAAACTTAGATCCAAAGCATTTAGGGTTTTATGTGCACCATAGGATTGTTATAGTGCTTAAAACCTATCAGTGGTATCAGAGCCTAGGGTGTTTTCTATTATATTGATGCAATTGTATTGTTTTCAAAGCTGAAAAAATTTCAATTTTGGCCTCTGACTGTTGGACTTGACGAGTCCCATGAGGGAAGTCGACGAGTTGGTCCAACTCGACGAGTCCATGCCATGACCTCGACGAGTTGGATCATCTGTTGGCAGATTTTTCGAGTTTTTGGCCAGATTTGGATTAGGATCATTACCACAAACTGTTTTGACTGATAAAATTCGATTTTTCTGATAAGGTAATGATTATCCTCATCCACTTGAATGATGATTGTCAAATTTTAAGATAATTACTTGATTTTGAGAAAAACTAATTATTTGTAGAATTTGATTTGAATAATCTTGCTTTATGAAATTAGATTAGGTCAATTTTGTGATATAGTTAATTATATGATTAATTTAATTGTTTTCAAATTGATCCAAGAAGTTTTGAAAAGTTTCAAAACTTGCCCTCAAGTTTTGGAATTAAAAAATTGATTAAAAGGTTTTATTTTTGAAATATTTAAATTCTAAACCCTAGAGTTTCAAAACTTGCCCTCAAGCTGGTCTATAAGGGGATATAAGGAAATTGCCTATAAACTGGCGATTGAATGGATATCCACTCTCACCCACCGCTTCCTTGACTAGTGGAGGCTCGTTAGCCGAACGGGTAGGATAGGACATTTATTCTCATTAAAAAGTATAATGATAATTATAAAAGTAACTAAATGTTTTTCATAAATTCCCAATCTTAGTTACTTTAGGAAAAAATGTGAAAATTATGCTATTCCATGAAATTGCACTTTGCACCTTGCCAAGTCATTAGTGGAGCATGTGTGGTTTACCGGCACACTAACTTGGACTAACAATGTAACTCCAGTCAAAATAGGTCAATAGACAATCACATGTGATTATGCCAATCATGTAATGTGATTTTGTTAAACTAGTAATGTGATAAGAATGCTATGTAGTTCATGATAAATTCTAATACAAATATGAACTTTCTTTATGATGCAACTCAAAGTATACGTCCATACGATTCCAAAAATATAAAGAACGTCTGAATCTGACTTAGCATGAAGAAGTTATGATAAACCGAACACTATAAATCTCTATATAAGAGGAATTAAAAATAGACTTAGAGTTAGCTATTGCAGTCTAAAAGAGAGTTGTAGTACTCGTAAATACCTACGTGTGGATATAAAGAATGTCAAAAACGGAGTTTGTATGTGAAAGTTACGACCTTCCGAAGATTCAGCTGTCAGAAACCCTAATCTGACTAAGCTTACGACGTGAGCACAGAAACTCACGACGTGAGGAGTCATTTTGCCACATTTCGGATCTAGAAGGTTCGTGACGAGGCTACGAAGGGATAAGTTCTAAGCTCACGACGTGAGCAAGGATATGTCACGACGTGAGGAGTCACATGGCCACCTTCTGAAGCTTGGGACGCAAATGGCAAGTCTACGGGGTGACCAGCCATGGCTCACGACGTGAGACTATATGGCTCACGACGTGAGAGGCCAAAAAATCTTCCTATAAATAGCAGGTCCGACCTTGACACTTCCTTACACCATTTCCGTTTCTCCTCTCTCCTTTGCTGAAGCCCTCTTGCATCCCGAGCCCCGACGACCTCGTACCACTGACCGTTTCTGCTTAGATTACATAAAATCACGCTACTAGGGTGAGTTTCACAGCCCCACTTTCTAATATTTTCGGGGGAAAACGCATGCTAAATATTGTATATATGTTATTATTATGTCTATATGATACTATATTAGTATCAACATAGATAGTTATAATAATCGGGATATAGTTGTTCTACATATAATATTTTGAATATATACAACTATTATCAACTTGTTAGAAGGTTCTGGTACTAATGTAGATCTTGAGTTATACTTAGGATTCTATATATATGTTGTGTGTGATATAGTTCCGAATTTATATTCGGAAGTTCTATATGTTGAAAAGTATGTTGTTATTACTGGTTTTATGTCAAGATAAAACTTGGTATACTATAGGTTGTTATTCTTGATTTTATGACAAGATAAAACTTGGTATGTTATGTATTGTTATTGTTGGTTTTTATGTTAAGATAAAACATGGTTTCTTCCTCAAGTTATAGTTGTTGTACTACCTAAAGTAATATGAACTTAGGAGAAATGTTTAAAAGCAAAGTCTAATAACTTAGGGTTTTAGACATGAAAATGCTTTTGTTGTTAGAGCTATAGGAAGCCGTTGAAGTCTACATGAGTAATTGTATTCATCAACTAAGATTGGGGATCTTAGTGGAAATCCTCTAAACTATAACTGTTAATCCTGTGTGAGCGAGGAAGTCGTGTATAATTAGTATATGGGTTGACCACCCCACTTGTGATTGTTAGCTACAGTCAACCATAAGCGAGTGACGAACTATCCTTTTACTTGTTATTGTTCCGGCGTCGATGAAGTGTGCGGTATTGTTTCTCATGGTAAATCATGAGTGTGTTTTATCAGAGGTATTATGTCATAGCAGCGGTTACAGGCTCATGGGAGCAAATTGTTAGAAACATTATACTTTGTCGTATACAAGTATTAATGTTAAGTCTAAGTTTCCCCCTACTTATACCTTTGGTTCAAGGAACGTTTAGGTATAACACTTATTTGATAAGTAAACTATTATACCTAATATATATACTAAATGTTGGAGCGTCAAAATGATACTTTCAAAAACTAAACTTTTGAACTTAGGAAAAGTATTATTTTCATATGGAGTCAAAACCTGTGTACTCACCAACTTTATGTTGACGTATTTTAAAATGCATGTGTTTTCAGGAACTTGAAAAGCTGGTATATATTCAAACAGGAGAAGTTTTACTATTACCTTTCTGTTCATTAAGAAGTATGCCATAGTCGGATATTATGTAATAAGTACTAGGAAAACAATAATGTAACTTTCAATCATCAATAAAGGTATGTATTTTCTTTAGTACTGTTCAATGTATGCTATATAACTGTGATACGAAGAATGACGTTACACCACCCGGTGTTTCCGCCGACGGATGGGGGTGTGACAGAATTGGTGTCAGAGCTATTAACTATAGTGAACTAGTACTTTCTTAGGAAAGCACGTCTATAGTTTAGGTATATCCCTTAGCCTACAATAAAAAGTATTATTAATTATTCTACTGAACGACTACTTACAGGAGCGGTGACAGGATAGACATGTCGATTTGGGTTGCTGGATTCCAGAACGGTTATATGCTAAAATGATCCTGCCCTGTCGACTGTCCTGACTGGCCGGAGCCTTATCAGATAGACCTGAAGTAACAAATAATAATTAAAGCGTGAATACAAAAAATAAGAATATAGAGTCATATATAAAGACTCAGACCCGTGATGAGAATACACCTTAATACCTGGAATGTTTTTGATCTCAAGGATTTAGATCAAATATTCCAACTAAAGTTTATATGTGCGTAGATCCTATCACAACTAGGTGTAGGTACGCAACTACATTTTATTATGATCAGATCATATGAGCTATTTAATTTAGGAGTAATATTTGATAGACTAAAACTCTTGGTGATCCAAAATGTATAGGAATTTGACATGGCACATTCACAAGAATGGATAATCATTGAGGATACGGATGAAGAAGAGGAAGTTTCATTCCCCATGATGGTAGCCGATCCTTACTCCCCTATAAATCCAACCACCATTCATCCAATACCTTCTGACGATGGAGCACCTTTACCTTCCAACGAATGGGAAGAGAGTGAACCAATGGAAGAAAGCGAATCAATGGAGAAGACAGAATCGGTGGCATCATATTTACCACCAATGAACACTCTTTACCGTCAAGTTCCAGGAGGAGCAAAGATGAAACGCACGACACGTAAATCCATACCAATATGGAAAAGGATTAAGAAGAATCAGAAGGCGACATCTTTAGGAAGTCATAGAGTTCAAGATGAACCTGCAGGGATCACACAAACCGTTGATAAGTGGGTGGCAGAAGAAAGAACTGCTAAGATGTATGAGACTGGTCAATCATATCGACCACATCTCCCACATTCTTCTGAAGTTAACACTTTATCTCAATTGTTTGAGAAAAGTGTGAAAATTAAAGATAAGATGGAAATTGTCGAAGGAAGGGCTACTTATCTCTCCGGAAGAGTACGAAGGCTAGAAGCACAAAGTGTTGGATAAGGTGTCTAAGTCCATAACTATATCTGGTATGTACTTGACCCGACCCTGCATGGTCCATTTGGGTTGCATGGCACCATGCAATTGGATAAACTAAAATGAGAGAAATAACACTTATGGTTTATTAATATATTATAAGTTCTAATATATTAATTAGTTTGATCAAGAATTAATTTAGAATTAATTAAGTGATCAAAAGATAACTAATTAAATATATGGGTAGATTATGTAAATCTTCCATATCTTATATAGTGGGCTAAGAGGCTCCATGGATTATCAAGTTGGGTTTCACCCATAGGATGCTCCATGGGAGTTACAAACCCATGGGTCATGGAAATGAAGAGTCATGACACATTAGGGTTTACATAGTGTAACCCTAGATGTGTCAACACTATATAAGAAACCCATTCTCCACCAAAATTGGCTACACATAAGAAACCAGAGGGCTAGGCCGATTTTAGAAGTGTGTATTCTCTCTAAAGTCATTCCAAAAGCATTTGGTGTTGTGTGAAGCATTTGAGGCATCACACTTTGGGTGCTATGCGCACAAGGTTTCAAGGATCATAAGCAACAACAAGGTAAGTTATTCTATCTTTCATGCAAGTTAAAATTTGTTCCCCATGTATGCTAGATAGGAATATAACCTTGGAATTCAACTTTGCATGATAATTAGACAAACATAGATCCAAGGTTATTAGGGTTGCATGTACACTTAGGAAGTGTTAGAATGCTCAAATCACATCAGTGGTATCAGAGCCAGGTTCGTTTGTTGTTGTTTTTTTTTTTTTTGTGCAAACAGCTTGAAAAATAATCGTTTTTCTGTTTTCTGCTCGTATGAAAGTTTGCACATTTGTTGCTGGAAATGGACTAGAAACATTACTCTAAACTGTTTTGATGTTTTAAAGCTTGTTTTAGATGGTGTAATGTTTATGCTATTCCATTTACAATGGCAATTATTAAAATTACAAGTTTTTTTTAAGTGTAATTTTTGATTCTTGAAAGTGTTCATATTCATGTTCTTGAACTTATGAAGATTAGATGATCATAGGAATTGTTTGTAACCTTCATGGCAGTCTAATTCATGATCATAATGTGTTTTAATGGAGTCCATAACTTGTCCTCAAGTTATGGAAAACCAAAAGTCTCACTTTTATTAAAGCCATTAAAAGAACACAAGAGTTATAAAAATGAAGAGTCTTCATTTTTATTACTCAATTAATTCATAAGTTATAAGAAATGAAAAGTTTTGGAAGTTTCCAAAACTTGCCCTCAAGTTTTGGAACATGTAAAGTCTTGATTAAAACTTTAGTTCCAACCCTTAGAATTTTAAAAGTTAAAATTCAACCCTTATACTTTATAATATTATAAGTTACTAATATATATGTATAACGACAAGTCGTCTTACCGCTAGTACGCCTCATTCACGAAGTCGGTCTATAAGGGGGGTATAAGGTTGTTGCCTATAAAATGGCAACTTAATGGGTGTCCACTCTCACCCACCGCTTCCTTGATCGGTGGAGGGTCGTTAGCCGAACGGGTAAGGCAAGGACTTATAAATTCTCATTAAAAGTATGATGAATATTATAAAGTAACTAAATGCTTTTATTAAATTCCCAATCTTAGTTACTTTAGGAAAATGTGAATAAGTTGCTAATCCATGAAATTACACTTTACACTTTGTTTAAGTCGTTGGTGGAGCGTGTGTGGTTAACCGGCACACTAACTTGGACTTAACAAGGTAGGTAAAGGGTGACTTAAGGTTTACCATAGCATCGGTGGAGCGTGTGTGGTTTACCGGCACATCGATTGAGTGATAAACCTTGAGGGTACCAAGTGATTTGCATGGTTACTTCACACCTCGTTTTGTGATCCTCGGTATCCCAGTCACAAAACTTGGAGGGCACACTCGAGATTGAAACATGCCTTTGAAAAGTTCATTGAATCTCAAAAGAATCTAGGAATTTCTAAGAACCAATTAAAAACCTAATATTTATATTTCGTTTTTCATGGTGGAAATTGGTGAATCGTCATTCACCTACCTTTCAAATATGTTATAGCTTGGATTACGGCATACCTCTTCTAAGTTATAATATATTGTGATTGGATCCTAGCCTTAATATTACATTTGGGTGTTTTATTAAGGACTCTCTTAATATCTAAACTAATCTTGTTCTCTTCTTTCAGATGTCTTCAAACAATGTTGCTTCTGGCTCTAATCCTAATGGCTCCTTTACCCTTATGAACTTGTGTGGGAAAGTCACTTTTGATGGATCCAACTTCAATGAATGGATCAGAAACATCAGGATGATTACCCACTACGAGGACAAAGAATATGTCCTTGACAAGGAGCTTAAGGAGATTGATGAGACCACTGCAACTCCCAAGGAGATCGCTGACTTCCGGGCACATGAAAGGGATGCTACAAAAGTGGCATGCATCATGTTGGCCACCATGACAGCGGAACTCCAAAAGTCCTATGAGGACTTCTACCCTTTTGAAATGCACCAAGATCTGATGGAAAGATACCATCAAAGTGCACGACAAGAGAGGTATGAAATCATATGCTCTATCATAACAACCATGATGAAGGACGGGGAATCCGTCACGAGCCACATGCAGAAAATGCAAAGGTATGTGGATCGGTTGCTGAAGCTTAATGTGAACTTCCCTGAGGAGCTTGCAATAGATATCATTTTTCACTCCTTACCATCGTGCTATGATCAATTCCGCATGACATATCACATGAATAAGGAAGAGGTCACACTCAGCAAACTTCAGGGACTCCTCAAGACCGCAGAAACAGGTCTTAAGGGTAAGTCGGTTGTTAACACTCCTACTCCAAACTCCGCCCCGGTTTTGGCAATCGGGAAAGGTCGAGGGAAGAAGAGGAAGAGCTCTTCGAAGGGTACCAAGGCTAGGACCCTTGATGGCTCTTTTTCAAGTGGAACCAAGAAAGGTTTCGTCACTCCTTCTTCTGACCCTAAAGAGACTGAATGCTTCTATTGCCATGAAAAGTCACATTGGAAGCGAAACTGCCCAAAGTACCAGCAAGATGTGAAGGATGGGAAAGTTAAACCCAACCATGCAGGTATGTACACTATCTTATCTAATAACTCACCCCATTCTAACTCTTGGGTCCTTGATACCGGTTGTGGTATTCATATATGTTCTGATTTGCAGGGACTAAGAAGAAGTGAGAATGTGGAGCATGGAAGAATAAACTTAATCATGGGGAATAGGAAAGCTTTACCTCTCACCAATATTGGAGTTTATACTTTATCGCTAAGTAGTGGGTTTAGTTTAGATTTGAATAAATGTTGTTATTCGCCAGAAATGGCAAGAAATATTATTTCCTTTCATGCATTGTATAAACAAGGTTTCACCTTTTCATTTGATAATGAAGTTGGTTCGATTAATGCTTTCTTTAATAATGTTCTTTATTTTAAAGCATTACCTTGTGATGGTGTGTATGAAACTGTATCTGTGGTTGATAACTTAGGAAATAATGTATTGTGTATTGATTATGTTAATGATAATAACTTGGATAAAGCATCATTATGGCATTGTCGTCTTGGACATATAAGCAAGAAACGCATAGGCCAACTCCAAAAGGATGGAGTATTGGAGTCATTTGACCTAAAGTCAGATGATAGTTGCGAATCATGCTTACTTGGAAAAATGACAAAGTCACCCTTCACAGGTACTTGTGAGAGGGGTGAAGGTTTGTTGGATCTCATACACACGGATGTGTGTGGGCCCTTCAAACATGCCACAAAGGATGCTAATCGTTATTATTTGACTTTTACTGATGATTACAGTAGATATGGATATGTCTACTTAATCAAGCATAAGTCAGAGACTTTTGAGAGGTTTAAAGAGTTTAAACAGGAAGTCGAGAATCAATTGGGCAGGAGCATTAAGATGCTTCGATCCGATCGAGGTGGTGAGTATCTTAGTTCAGAGTTCCTCGACTATCTTAGGGAATGTGGGATGTCTCACAATTGACACCTCCCAGGACACCGCAGTTGAATGGTGTAGCTGAGAGGCGTAATCGAACCTTGTTGGATATGGTTCGTTCCATGATGAGTCGAGCTTCGCTACCAATCTCATTTTGGGGGTATGCCTTAGAGACTGCCGCCCATATCCTTAATTTAGTTCCCACAAAGAAAGTTGCCAAAACTCCTCATGAGATGTGGACTGGTAAAGTACCCAAACTAGACCACATTAAGATTTGGGGTTGCGAGGCTTTCGTGAGACGCGAGACTCAAGATAAGCTCGAACCTCGAAGTGAGAGGTGTATTTTCATCGGCTACCCACAGAAATCCTTTGGTTACCTCTTCTACAGACCTAGTGAGAATGTGGTCTTTGTAGCTAGGAGGGCTTTCTTTCGAGAGAGAGAGAGAGAGAGAGAGAGTTCATAAGCCAAGGAGACAGTGGGAGGCAAGTTGACCTTGAAGAAATTCAAGAGTCAAGTGGTGAAGGAACTTCAAACCCTAGCACTCAAGTTGAGGAGGAAACTCCTGTTGAGCCAATTGACAAGTCTGTACCTCTGAGGCGTTCCACAAGGATTAGGAATGCAACTGAGCATTACTATGGATTCCATATTACTGTAGAAGGTGATACACTTATCAGTGGTGAGACACTGATAGGTCTGGATGAACCTAACAGTTACGCGGAAGCCATGGAAGGCCCTGAGCCAGCCAAGTGGAAAGAGTCAATGGACAGCGAGATACAGTCCATGAATGACAACCAAGTTTGGAACTTGGTTGAGAATGTACCAGGTCGTAAGACTGTAGGGTGCAAATGGATCTTCAAGAAGAAGATCGACATGGATGGTAATGTACACACTTATAAGGCACGACTAGTTGCAAAGGGTTTCTCACAAACTCCGGGAGTTGATTATGATGAGACCTTTTCTCCAGTGGCCAAGATTAAGTCTATTAGGGTTCTGTTAGCCATAGCTGCATTTCATGACTATGAAATATGGCAAATGGATGTCAAAACCGCTTTCCTTCATGGAAAGTTGGCTGAGGATGTTTACATGAGTCAGCCAGAGGGTTTTGTCAATACAGAGTACCCTAATAGAGTGTGTAAGCTGGAGAAATCCATTTATGGGTTAAAGCAAGCACCTCGCAGATGGAATCTTTGCTATGATGAGAAAGTCAAAGAATTTGGCTTTTCTAGGAGTGAAGATGAATCTTGTGTATATGTCAAGGCTAGTGGGAGTATAGTTAGTTTTTTGGTATTGTATGTGGATGACATACTACTCATAGGAAATGACATCCCAACTCTGCAGGAAGTTAAGTCCTGGCTTGGGAAGTGTTTCTCTATGAAGGACCTAGGAGAAGCTGCCTATATTCAAGGGATAAGGATCTTGAGAGACCGGAGTAAAAGACTAATTGGACTTAGTCAGAGTACCTACTTGGATAAGGTGCTGAAGAGATTCGGCATGCAGGACTCCAAGAAAGGAGAGTTACCCATCCAGAGTAACGCCAGATTGAGGAAGACACAAAGCCCTAGTACTGAGGCTGAGATAGCAGAAATAAGTCGAATACCTTATGCTTCGGCTGTAGGATCGATCATGTATGCTATGACGTGTACTCGACCTGATGTAGCCTTTGCTTTGAGCATGGTTAGCAAGTATCAGGGGAACCCTGGCAAGGCACACTGGACTGCGGTAAAGAATATCCTCAAGTACCTACGGAGGACTAAGGACTGGGTCCTTACCCTCGGTGGGAGTGAAGACTTGAGAGTTGTAGGGTATAGTGATGCTAGCTTTCAGACTGATAGGGATAATTTCCCCTCTCAGTCAGTGGCTGATTCAACCTGCGAATCAGAGTATATAGCAGTGGCTGATTCAACTTGCGAATCAGAGTATATAGCAGCTAGCGAGGCAGCAAAGGAGGCGATATGGCTGAAGAACTTCATTGGAGACCTTGGAGTTGTACCAGCTATTAAAGAGCCAATGGAAATTTTCTGTGATAGTGAAAATGCAGTTGCCTTAGCAAAGGAACCAAGGGATCACGGGAGATCCAGACACATCGACAGAAAATACCATTTCATCAGACATCGAATAGAAGAAGGACTCCTCGTGGCAAAGTGGGTATCATCGGATGAGAATCTAGCAGAACCCCTCACGAAGGGACTGACTCAGGTTAAGCATCTCCAGCATGCTCGGAGCATAGGGCTGAAGGATGATATTAGATTTAGTAGTTAGATAACCTTGAAATTTGTAAAGTGTAATTGACATTAGATGATGAATAAAAGGTGTTTTATTTATGAGGAAAGTGTTGCTATCTCTTGTCGATCGTTTACTATATTTCTTTTGCATGTTTTGACTTCCAGAATAATTATGTTTGGTATATCATATTATTCGAACCTCCACAGTCGGTCATATGTCGGAAGTAGGTATGAATCAAGACTGTCATGATTGGTTGCAGAGGTCTAAGTTGTTGGACATGGCTACAACACTCATGAGTGCTCATAAGTTCTGAGCATTGGACTCAACCCACGCTCATTGGAATCACTTCATGGAATTTATCTCGAGTGATCGTGAGACAGTAATATCATATAAGTCTTCAAACCTAGATATATGATTTGTTACTTATGAGTTGGTTATGCATTGATTGTACGAAAACGCATTGGTAACTCGATGTTATAAAACGTGCTCTTATGTATAATTCAATGAGTAGTAGAACAAACATATGAGTCGAAGTTTATCTGTTCCTTCTTGGATTAGAAGCTGATATCTTGGCCCCTCGATGATTTTGTTTTGACCTATGTACCGGGCCCGGTCAGAACTAAGTTGATGTGTTCAATTAAGTTCTTTGTCAAACAAATCGGAAATCAGGAAACAAACTGCTGGACAATAAGTAAGACATTGTTCCATGTATTTGTACGGCTGATATCTAGAACAGAGGATTATATGATCACTTATCTTAAATGGCGTATCATCATCTTCTCAGTTCCGAGAGACCTTGAAAGAGCTACGATTGCCGATCGGTTCCTGAAGTATTGCAGTTATAGTTATTAGACTTATCCAAGTGGGAGACTGTTGGATAAGGTCTCTAAGTCCATAACTATTTCTGGTATGTACTTGACCCGACCCGGCATGGTCCATTTGGGTTGCATGGCACCATGCAATTGGATAAACTAAAATGAGAGAAATAACACTTATGGTTTATTAATATATTATAAGTTCTAATATATTAATTAGTTTGATCAAGAATTAATTTAGAATTAATTAAGTGATCAAAAGATAACTAATTAAATATATGGGTAGATTGTGTAAATCTTCCATATCTTATATAGTGGGCTAAGAGGCTCCATGGATTACCAAGTTGGGTTCCACCCATAGGATGCTCCATGGGAGTTACAAACCCATGGGTCATGGAAATGAAGAGTCATGACACATTAGGGTTTACATGGTGTAACCCTAGATGTGTCAACACTATATAAGAAACCCATTCTCCACCAAAATTGGCTACACATAAGAAACAAGAGGGCTAGGCCGATTTTAGAAGTGTGTATTCTCTCTAAAGTCATTCCAAAAGCATTTGGTGTTGTGTGAAGCATTTGAGGCATCACACTTGGGGTGCTAGGCTCACAAGGTTTCAAGGATCATAAGTAACAACAAGGTAAGTTATTCTATCTTTCATGCAAGTTAAAATTTGTTCCCCATGTATGCTAGATAGGAATATAACCTTGGAATTCAACTTTGCATGATAATTAGACAAACATAGATCCAAGGTTATTAGGGTTCCATGTACACTTAGGAAGTGTTAGAATGCTCAAATCCCATCACAAAGGACGCGAGATCAGGAATCGGTGATGGATGTCCATCATCGTATAAATTTCACTTATAATGACATGATTACTCACGATGCAAGGATTGCAGAGTTAGAGCTCTACAATCAAACCTCAAGAAATGAAGAACGCACGGGAAGTCTTGAGCAGAGAACTCAAGCACTTGAGGAGCAAGTGCTTAATGTCACTGACGTGCTAGGTCATCACTTTGGTTTCTGGTAGAATCTTTGATCTTCAATGGTGAAATTGTTAGATTGGTTAGATTGTTTGAATTAATTGACTTGTAGCTCGATTTATATGTTATTGAGAGTGTTTAGAAGCTTTGAAAAAGCTTTGTATGTGATTTCTAAGGTAAAATCCATATGTGTATAAGTTGGGGTTTCAAACCCTAACTAGTGAAAAAGTTGAAATGATGCAATAGAGTTTAGAGTGTAATGAATCATGTAGTATGGGATGCTAAATTCATTGGGGGTATAATAGATTTAGAGGTAGAAGATAAAATGTTAGAATTATGATCAATTAAGTGATAATTTTGGTATAGAGAGTGATTAAGCTCTTAATAGGCTAAGACAAGTTCTAGGGAGCTTGATATGTTGTATGAATAGGCCTTGAGCAAAGAAGATGAAGCAAGAGCATCAATTGAAGATTTAGAGCCAGTGGTAGTTAGTTTTCACTAACAAACAAGGTGAGTTATAACTCTCTTTCACTAGATTACCTTAGGGATGAAAGTGGGTCCAAACCCGGACTGCATGGACCCGGACCCAGAAAACCCAGAACCATTTAACGGGATTTTGTAGAACCGGTATACAGGAACCGGTTCCGGGTACGGTACCGGGTAAAGTGCGTCTAGAACCGGAAAACTCGAAAAATAAAAGTGGGTAGGCTGGAACCGGATAAAGTGGGTTTAGAACCGGAAAACCCGGAAAAACCAGAATTTTTTGGTAATTACTTACTACTTAGTGGGTTGAACTTTGAAAATTTTCATATTGATATCCCAACTTTGGGGGACTGTAACTCATTGAATATGAAACCAGAATTGACAAAATTATAGTCTAAAATCATGTACAAACTCTAAACTACACTCTGGAAAATACTTAATGTCAATCCGACTTTAAACGAATGAGATATTCATGTGTTAACATTTTTACATAATACAAAGTACAAAAACAAATAGCTGAAAAATTGAAAATTTTCAGCTTTGATATCCCGACTTCGGGGGACTGTAAATCATTTAATATTAAACCAAAAATGACAAATTTATAGTCTAAACTCATGTACAAACTCTAAACTACAAGTTGGAAAAAACCGCATGTCAATCCGACTTCAAACGAATTAGATATGTGTGTTTTACAAGTTTCACAGAATACAAGAAAACTGAAAAATTAACAATTTTCAGGTTTGATATCTTGACTTTGGGGGACTGTAAGTCAATGAATATAAAACTGAAAATGACAAATTTATAGGCTAAAATCATGTACAAACTCTAAACTACACGTTGGAAAAAACCTCATGTCAATCGGAGTTGAAACGAATAAGATATGATTCTTTTAAACGTTTCACAAAAATCGGTTCCGGCCCTAAAAGTGGTTCCGGTTCCTAACATCGGTTCCGGTTTTTAGACCCGGTTTACCCGGACCCGATGGACCCAAACCCGGATTACCCGGAACCCGGATAAAGCCAATTTTTAAAACTGGAAACGAAATCGGTTCTATATATTCCGGTTCTAACGGTTCCGGTTTCGCTCCGATTCCGGTTCCGGTCCGGTTTTCCGGTTCCAAATCTCATCCCTAGATTACCTATGCATGTTTATATGTTAATGATATTATGTATGCATGTTTAAATGTTAGTGGTATTGTGTTAAATACCCACAATGTATTAAATGAAAATAGAGCAGGAATGTATGTTTAAATGCAAATGGTATTATGTTGAATACCTATAAGATTTTAGATGAAGATAGAATAGGATTATATAAACTATAATCTTGTAAATGAGTATGAAGGCATATTAGATGTTAAGGGTATTATGTTAAATACCTATAAGTTAATAGATTAAAATAGAGTATGATTATATGTATTACAATCTTGTGAATGAGTATGTATGTGTGTTTAGATATTAATGGTATTGCGTTAAATACATATATGTTAGTAGATGAAGATTTAGATTAAGTACTTAACGAGTTAAGTAATAGATTGATAGTAGAAGATCTCTTAATGAGATGATGAGATAGAATTTTATGTGACATGTGATGTGTAAGTCTATGGGTAGACCATAGCCTTCACATGAAATATTATGAGAATGTAGAAAGATGATTCCTATGGGAATAAGATCATGATTACTTTGGGAATGCGATCATGATACCTTCAAGAATGAGATGATGATTCCTACGGGAATGAGATTATGTTTCCTTCGGGAATGAGACTATGATTCCTTCAGGAATATAAATAGATGATTCATGCGGGAAGAAGATTATGAGTTGTTAGAGAAGTTTGAGAAAGAGGTTCCATGAATGGAACAAAGTAAGAGAGGTTCTGTTAGAGAACCTTGGTAAGCAATCCATGAGAGATTATGTGTAGAGGATCCGTGAGGGATCATTTCAATCCATGAGGGATGCATAAAAAACTGTTGACAAAGGATCCGCGAGGGATCAAAGTGAGGGGACTAAGTGTTGGATTTGGTATCTAAGCCCATAACTATAATTGGTATGTACTTGACCCGATAGTAGCATGGTCCTTTTGGGTTGCCTTCACCGGAGCAATTTGATAGGATGGATTTTTGAGAAAGAGGTTATTTGTGATTTATTAATATATTATATGAATAATATATTAATTGAGAAATCATATTATTTAATTGGTATTGATCAAGAATTAATTTGGAAGTAATTTAGTGATCAAAAGAGACTGATTAAATTTATAGGGACTGATTGGGTAAATCAGTAATACTTATAGTTTGGGCTAATGATCCATGTTGATTAGGGATGGACTAAATCTATGTGAGAGTCCATGAAGGCTTTGTCCAAAGGGCCTATCAAATGTGAAGAGTCCATGGTGAATTAGGGTTTACAAGTTGAAACCCTAGGAATTCCACACTATAAATGCAACCCTAGCACCCTTAAAATCGGCCAAGAACTTCCAAGGTGAAACCCTATACGATTTTGGTGCTTCCTAATGTCTCCCTCTCTCTCTCTCATAAGCCTCCATTTGCTTTTGGTGTTTGTGACTCATTTGAGGTACTAAGCTCTTGAAAGGCCAAGAACTACAAGCTACAACAAAGAGGTATTCATCTAACTAGTTTTTATGTTGTAAATCTCCAATTGTATGCTAGCTAGGGTTCATGCTTTGGATAAAAATGAAATTGCATGTATAACTTGAGAAAACTTAGATCCAAAGCATTTAGGGTTTTATGTGCACCATAGGATTGTTATAGTGCTTAAAACGCATCAGTGGTATCAGAGCCTAGGGTGTTTTCTATTATATTGATGCAATTGTATTGTTTTCAAAGCTGAAAAAATTTCAATTTTGGCCTCTGACTGTTGGACTTGACGAGTCCCATGAGGGAAGTCGACGAGTTGGTCCAACTCGACGAGTCCATGCCATGACCTCGACGAGTTGGATCATCTGTTGGCAGATTTTTCGAGTTTTTGGCCAGATTTGGATTAGGATCATTACCACAAACTGTTTTGACTGATAAAATTCGATTTTTCTGATAAGGTAATGATTATCCTCATCCACTTGAATGATGATTGTCAAATTTTAAGATAATTACTTGATTTTGAGAAAAACTAATTATTTGTAGAATTTGATTTGAATAATCTTGCTTTATGAAATTAGATTAGGTCAATTTTGTGATATAGTTAATTATATGATTAATTTAATTGTTTTCAAATTGATCCAAGAAGTTTTGAAAAGTTTCAAAACTTGCCCTCAAGTTTTGGAATTAAAAAATTGATTAAAAGGTTTTATTTTTGAAATATTTAAATTCTAAACCCTAGAGTTTCAAAACTTGCCCTCAAGCTGGTCTATAAGGGGATATAAGGAAATTGCCTATAAACTGGCGATTGAATGGATATCCACTCTCACCCACCGCTTCCTTGACTAGTGGAGGCTCGTTAGCCGAACGGGTAGGATAGGACATTTATTCTCATTAAAAAGTATAATGATAATTATAAAAGTAACTAAATGTTTTTCATAAATTCCCAATCTTAGTTACTTTAGGAAAAAATGTGAAAATTATGCTATTCCATGAAATTGCACTTTGCACCTTGCCAAGTCATTAGTGGAGCATGTGTGGTTTACCGGCACACTAACTTGGACTAACAATGTAACTCCAGTCAAAATAGGTCAATAGACAATCACATGTGATTATGCCAATCATGTAATGTGATTTTGTTAAACTAGTAATGTGATAAGAATGCTATGTAGTTCATGATAAATTCTAATACAAATATGAACTTTCTTTATGATGCAACTCAAAGTATACGTCCATACGATTCCAAAAATATAAAGAACGTCTGAATCTGACTTAGCATGAAGAAGTTATGATAAACCGAACACTATAAATCTCTATATAAGAGGAATTAAAAATAGACTTAGAGTTAGCTATTGCAGTCTAAAAGAGAGTTGTAGTACTCGTAAATACCTACGTGTGGATATAAAGAATGTCAAAAACGGAGTTTGTATGTGAAAGTTACGACCTTCCGAAGATTCAGCTGTCAGAAACCCTAATCTGACTGAGCTTACGACGTGAGCACAGAAACTCACGACGTGAGGAGTCATTTTGCCACATTTCGGATCTAGAAGGTCCGTGACGAGGCTACGAAGGGATAAGTTCTAAGCTCACGACGTGAGCAAGGATATGTCACGACGTGAGGAGTCACATGGCCACCTTCTGAAGCTTGGGACGCAAATGGCAAGTCTACGGGGTGACCAGCCATGGCTCACGACGTGAGACTATATGGCTCACGACGTGAGAGGCCAAAAAATCTTCCTATAAATAGCAGGTCCGACCTTGACACTTCCTTACACCATTTCCCTTTCTCCTCTCTCCTTTGCTAAGCCCTCTTGCATCCCGAGCCCCGACGACCTCGTACCGCTGACCGTTTCTGCTTAGATTACATAAAATCACGCTACTAGGGTGAGTTTCACGACTCCACTTTCTAATATTTTCGGGGGAAAACGCATGCTAAATATTGTATATATGTTATTATTATGTCTATATGATACTATATTAGTATCAACATAGATAGTTATAATAATCGGGATATAGTTGTTCTACATATAATATTTTGAATATATACAACTATTATCAACTTGTTAGAAGATTCTGGTACTAATGTAGATCTTGAGTTATACTTAGGATTCTATATATATGTTGTGTGTGATATAGTTCCGAATTTATATTCGGAAGTTCTATATGTTGAAAAGTATGTTGTTATTATTGGTTTTATGTCAAGATAAAACTTGGTATACTATAGGTTGTTATTCTTGATTTTATGACAAGATAAAACTTGGTATGTTATGTATTGTTATTGTTGGTTTTTATGTTAAGATAAAACATGGTTTCTTCCTCAAGTTATAGTTGTTGTACTACCTAAAGTAATATGAACTTAGGAGAAATGTTTAAAAGCAAAGTCTAATAACTTAGGGTTTTAGACATGAAAATGCTTTTGTTGTTAGAGCTATAGGAAGCCGTTGAAGTCTACATGAGTAATTGTATTCATCAACTAAGATTGGGGATCTTAGTGGAAATCCTCTGAACTATAACCGTTAATCCTGTGTGAGCGAGGAAGTCGTGTATAATTAGTATATGGGTTGACCACCCCACTTGTGATTGTTAGCTACAGTCAACCATAAGCGAGTGACGAACTATCCTTTTACTTGTTATTGTTCCGGCGTCGATGAAGTGTGCGGTATTGTTTCTCATGGTAAATCATGAGTGTGTTTTATCAGAGGTATTATGTCATAGCAGCGGTTACAGGCTCATGGGAGCAAATTGTTAGAAACATTATACTTTGTCGTATACACGTATTAATGTTAAGTCTAAGTTTCCCCCTACTTATACCTTTGGTTCAAGGAACGTTTAGGTATAACACTTATTTGATAAGTAAACTATTATACCTAATATATATACTAAATGTTGGAGCGTCAAAATGATACTTTCAAAAAGTAAACTTTTGAACTTAGGAAAAGTATTATTTTCATATGGAGTCAAAACCTGTGTACTCACCAACTTTATGTTGACGTATTTTAAAATGCATGTGTTTTCAGGAACTTGAAAAGCTGGTATATATTCAAACAGGAGAAGTTTTACTATTACCTTTCTGTTCATTAAGAAGTATGCCATAGTCGGATATTATGTAATAAGTACTAGGAAAACAATAATGTAACTTTCAATCATCAATAAAGGTATGTATTTTCTTTAGTACTGTTCAATGTATGCTATATAACTGTGATACGAAGAATGACGTTACACCACCCGGTGTTTTCGCCGACGGATGGGGGTGTGACAGAATTGGTGTCAGAGCTATTAACTATAGTGAACTAGTACTTTCTTAGGAAAGCACGTCTATAGTTTAGGTATATCCCTTAGCCTACAATAAAAAGTATTATTAATTATTCTACTGAAGGACTACTTACAGGAGCGGTGACAGGATAGACATGTCGATTTGGGTTGCTGGATTCCAGAACGGTTATATGCTAAAATGATCCTGCCCTGTCGACTGTCCTGACTGGCCGGAGCCTTATCAGATAGACCTGAAGTAACAAATAATAATTAAAGCGTGAATACAACAAATAAGAATATAGAGTCATATATAAAGACTCAGACCCGTGATGAGAATACACCTTAATACCTGGAATGTTTTTGATCTCAAGGATTTAGATCAAATATTCCAACTAAAGTTTATATGTGCGTAGATCCTATCACAACTAGGTGTAGGTACGCAACTACATTTTATTATGATCAGATCATATGAGCTATTTAATTTGGGAGTAATATTTGATAGACTAAAACTCTTGGTGATCCAAAATGTATAGGAATTTGACATGGCACATTCACAAGAATGGATAATCATTGAGGATACGGATGAAGAAGAGGAAGTTTCATTCCCCATGATGGTAGCCGATCCTTACTCCCCTATAAATCCAACCACCTTTCATCCAATACCTTCTGACGATGGAGCACCTTTACCTTCCAACGAATGGGAAGAGAGTGAACCAATGGAAGAAAGCGAATCAATGGAGAAGACAGAATCGGTGGCATCATATTTACCACCAATGAACACTCTTTACCGTCAAGTTCCAGGAGGAGCAAAGATGAAACGCACGACACGTAAATCCATACCAATATGGAAAAGGATTAAGAAGAATCAGAAGGCGACATCTTTAGGAAGTCATAGAGTTCAAGATGAACCTGCAGGGATCACACAAACCGTTGATAAGTGGGTGGCAGAAGAAAGAACTGCTAAGATGTATGAGACTGGTCAATCATCTCGACCACATCTCCCACATTCTTCTGAAGTTAACACTTTATCTCAATTGTTTGAGAAAAGTGTGAAAATTAAAGATAAGATGGAAATTGTCGAAGGAAGGGCTACATATCTCTCCGGAAGAGTACGAAGGCTAGAAGCACAAAGTGTTGGATAAGGTGTCTAAGTCCATAACTATTTCTGGTATGTACTTGACCCGACCCGGCATGGTCCATTTGGGTTGCATGGCACCATGCAATTGGATAAACTAAAATGAGAGAAATAACACTTATGGTTTATTAATATATTATAAGTTCTAATATATTAATTAGTTTGATCAAGAATTAATTTAGAATTAATTAAGTGATCAAAAGATAACTAATTAAATATATGGGTAGATTATGTAAATCTTCCATATCTTATATAGTAGGCTAAGAGGCTCCATGGATTATCAAGTTGGGTTTCACCCATAGGATGCTCCATGGATGCTCCATGGGAGTTACAAACCCATGGGTCATGGAAATGAAGAGTCATGACACATTAGGGTTTACATAGTGTAACCCTAGATGTGCCAACACTATATAAGAAACCCATTCTCCACCAAAATTGGCTACACATAAGAAACTAGAGGGCTAGGCCGATTTTAGAAGTGTGTATTCTCTCTAAAGTCATTCCAAAAGCATTTGGTGTTGTGTGAAGCATTTGAGGCATCACACTTGGGGTGCTATGCGCATAAGGTTTCAAGGATCATAAGCAACAACAAGGTAAGTTATTCTATCTTTCATGCAAGTTAAAATTTGTTCCCCATGTATGCTAGATAGGAATATAACCTTGGAATTCAACTTTGCATGATAATTAGACAAACATAGATCCAAGGTTATTAGGGTTGCATGTACACTTAGGAAGTGTTAGAATGCTCAAATCCCATCAGTGGTATCAGAGCCAGGTTCGTTTGTTGTTGTTTTTATTTTTTTTTTGTGCAAACAGCTTGAAAAATAATCGTTTTTCTATTTTCTGCTCGTATGAAAGTTTGCACATTTGTTGCTGGAAATGGACTAGAAACATTACTCTAAACTGTTTTGATGTTTTAAAGCTTGTTTTAGATGGTGTAATGTTTATGCTATTCCATTTACAATGGCAATTATTAAAATTACAAGTTTTTTTTAAGTGTAATTTTTGATTCTTGAAAGTGTTCATATTCATGTTCTTGAACTTATGAAGATTAGATGATCATAGGAATTGTTTGTAACCTTCATGGCAGTCTAATTCATGATCATAATGTGTTTTAATGGAGTCCATAACTTGTCCTCAAGTTATGGAAAACCAAAAGTCTCACTTTTATTAAAGCCATTAAAAGAACACAAGAGTTATAAAAATGAAGAGTCTTCATTTTTATTACTCAATTAATTCAAAAGTTATAAGAAATGAAAAGTTTTGGAAGTTTCCAAAACTTGCCCTCAAGTTTTGGAACATGTAAAGTCTTGATTAAAACTTTAGTTCCAACCCTTAGAATTTTAAAAGTTAAAATTCAACCCTTATACTTTATAATATTATAAGTTACTAATATATATGTATAACGACAAGTCGTCTTACCGCTAGTACGCCTCATTCACGAAGTCGGTCTATAAGGGGGGTATAAGGTTGTTGCCTATAAAATGGCAACTTAATGGGTGTCCACTCTCACCCACCGCTTCCTTGATCGGTGGAGGGTCGTTAGCCGAACGGGTAAGGCAAGGACTTATAAATTCTCATTAAAAGTATGATGAATATTATAAAGTAACTAAATGCTTTTATTAAATTCCCAATCTTAGTTACTTTAGGAAAATGTGAATAAGTTGCTAATCCATGAAATTACACTTTACACTTTGTTTAAGTCGTTGGTGGAGCGTGTGTGGTTAACCGGCACACTAACTTGGACTTAACAAGGTAGGTAAAGGGTGACTTAAGGTTTACCATAGCATCGGTGGAGCGTGTGTGGTTTACCGGCACATCGATTGAGTGATAAACCTTGAGGGTACCAAGTGATTTGCATGGTTACTTCACACCTCGTTTTGTGATCCTCGGTATCCCAGTCACAAAACTTGGAGGGCACACTCGAGATTGAAACATGCCTTTGAAAAGTTCATTGAATCTCAAAAGAATCTAGGAATTTCTAAGAACCAATTAAAAACCTAATATTTATATTTCGTTTTTCATGGTGGAAATTGGTGAATCGTCATTCACCTACCTTTCAAATATGTTATAGCTTGGATTACGGCATACCTCTTCTAAGTTATAATATATTGTGATTGGATCCTAGCCTTAATATTACATTTGGGTGTTTTATTAAGGACTCTCTTAATATCTAAACTAATCTTGTTCTCTTCTTTCAGATGTCTTCAAACAATGTTGCTTCTGGCTCTAATCCTAATGGCTCCTTTACCCTTATGAACTTGTGTGGGAAAGTCACTTTTGATGGATCCAACTTCAATGAATGGATCAGAAACATCAGGATGATTACCCACTACGAGGACAAAGAATATGTCCTTGACAAGGAGCTTAAGGAGATTGATGAGACCACTGCAACTCCCAAGGAGATCGCTGACTTCCGGGCACATGAAAGGGATGCTACAAAAGTGGCATGCATCATGTTGGCCACCATGACAGCGGAACTCCAAAAGTCCTATGAGGACTTCTACCCTTTTGAAATGCACCAAGATCTGATGGAAAGATACCATCAAAGTGCACGACAAGAGAGGTATGAAATCATATGCTCTATCATAACAACCATGATGAAGGACGGGGAATCCGTCACGAGCCACATGCAGAAAATGCAAAGGTATGTGGATCGGTTGCTGAAGCTTAATGTGAACTTCCCTGAGGAGCTTGCAATAGATATCATTTTTCACTCCTTACCATCGTGCTATGATCAATTCCGCATGACATATCACATGAATAAGGAAGAGGTCACACTCAGCAAACTTCAGGGACTCCTCAAGACCGCAGAAACAGGTCTTAATGGTAAGTCGGTTGTTAACACTCCTACTCCAAACTCCGCCCCGGTTTTGGCAATCGGGAAAGGTCGAGGGAAGAAGAGGAAGAGCTCTTCGAAGGGTACCAAGGCTAGGACCCTTGATGGCTCTTTTTCAAGTGGAACCAAGAAAGGTTTCGTCACTCCTTCTTCTGACCCTAAAGAGGCTGAATGCTTCTATTGCCATGAAAAGTCACATTGGAAGCGAAACTGCCCAAAGTACCAGCAAGATGTGAAGGATGGGAAAGTTAAACCCAACCATGCAGGTATGTACACTATCTTATCTAATAACTCACCCCATTCTAACTCTTGGGTCCTTGATACCGGTTGTGGTATTCATATATGTTCTGATTTGCAGGGACTAAGAAGAAGTGAGAATGTGGAGCATGGAAGAATAAACTTAATCATGGGGAATAGGAAAGCTTTACCTCTCACCAATATTGGAGTTTATACTTTATCGCTAAGTAGTGGGTTTAGTTTAGATTTGAATAAATGTTGTTATTCGCCAGAAATGGCAAGAAATATTATTTCCTTTCATGCATTGTATAAACAAGGTTTCACCTTTTCATTTGATAATGAAGTTGGTTCGATTAATGCTTTCTTTAATAATGTTCTTTATTTTAAAGCATTACCTTGTGATGGTGTGTATGAAACTGTATATGTGGTTGATAACTTAGGAAATAATGTATTGTGTATTGATTATGTTAATGATAATAACTTGGACAAAGCATCATTATGGAATTGTCGTCTTGGACATATAAGCAAGAAACGCATAGGCCAACTCCAAAAGGATGGAGTATTGGAGTCATTTGACCTAAAGTCAGATGATAGTTGCGAATCATGCTTACTTGGAAAAATGACAAAGTCACCCTTCACAGGTACTTGTGAGAGGGGTGAAGGTTTGTTGGATCTCATACACACGGATGTGTGTGGGCCCTTCAAACATGCCACAAAGGATGCTAATCGTTATTATTTGACTTTTACTGATGATTACAGTAGATATGGATATGTCTACTTAATCAAGCATAAGTCAGAGACTTTTGAGAGGTTTAAAGAGTTTAAACAGGAAGTCGAGAATCAATTGGGCAGGAACATTAAGATGCTTCGATCCGATCGAGGTGGTGAGTATCTTAGTTCAGAGTTCCTCGACTATCTTAGGGAATGTGGGATGTCTCACAATTGACACCTCCCAGGACACCGCAGTTGAATGGTGTAGCTGAGAGGCGTAATCGAACCTTGTTGGATATGGTTCGTTCCATGATGAGTCGAGCTTCGCTACCAATCTCATTTTGGGGGTATGCCTTAGAGACTGCCGCCCATATCCTTAATTTAGTTCCCACAAAGAAAGTTGTCAAAACTCCTCATGAGATGTGGACTGGTAAAGTACCCAAACTAGACCACATTAAGATTTGGGGTTGCGAGGCTTTCGTGAGACGCGAGACACAAGATAAGCTCGAACCTCGAAGTCAGAGGTGTATTTTCATCGGCTACCCACAAAAATCCTTTGGTTACCTCTTCTACAGACCTAGTGAGAATGTGGTCTTTGTAGTTAGGAGGGCTTTCTTTCGAGAGAGAGAGAGAGAGAGAGAGAGTTCATAAGCCAAGGAGACAGTGGGAGGCAAGTTGACCTTGAAGAAATTCAAGAGTCAAGTGGTGAAGGAACTTCAAACCCTAGCACTCAAGTTGAGGAGGAAACTCCTGTTGAGCCAATTGACAAGTCTGTACCTCTGAGGCGTTCCACAAGGATTAGGAATGCAACTGAGCATTACTATGGATTCCATATTACTGTAGAAGGTGATACACTTATTAGTGGTGAGACACTGATAGGTCTGGATGAACCTAACAGTTACGCGGAAGCCATGGAAGGCCCTGAGCCAGCCAAGTGGAAAGAGTCAATGGACAGCGAGATACAGTCCATGAATGACAACCAAGTTTGGAACTTGGTTGAGAATGTACCAGGTCGTAAGACTGTAGGGTGCAAATGGATCTTCAAGAAGAAGATCGACATGGATGGTAATGTACACACTTATAAGGCACGACTAGTTGCAAAGGGTTTCTCACAAACTCCGGGAGTTGATTATGATGAGACCTTTTCTCCAGTGGCCAAGATTAAGTCTATTAGGGTTCTGTTAGCCATAGCTGCATTTCATGACTATGAAATATGGCAAATGGATGTCAAAACCGCTTTCCTTCATGGAAAGTTGGCTGAGGATGTTTACATGAGTCAGCCAGAGGGTTTTGTCAATACAGAGTACCCTAATAGAGTGTGTAAGCTGGAGAAATCCATTTATGGGTTAAAGCAAGCACCTCGCAGATGGAATCTTTGCTATGATGAGAAAGTCAAAGAATTTGGCTTTTCTAGGAGTGAAGATGAATCTTGTGTATATGTCAAGGCTAGTGGGAGTATAGTTAGTTTTTTGGTATTGTATGTGGATGACATACTACTCATAGGAAATGACATCCCAACTCTGCAGGAAGTTAAGTCCTGGCTTGGGAAGTGTTTCTCTATGAAGGACCTAGGAGAAGCTGCCTATATTCAAGGGATAAGGATCTTGAGAGACCGGAGTAAAAGACTAATTGGACTTAGTCAGAGTACCTACTTGGATAAGGTGCTGAAGAGATTCGGCATGCAGGACTCCAAGAAAGGAGAGTTACCCATCCAGAGTAACGCCAGATTGAGGAAGACACAAAGCCCTAGTACTGAGGCTGAGATAGCAGAAATAAGTCGAATACCTTATGCTTCGGCTGTAGGATCGATCATGTATGCTATGACGTGTACTCGACCTGATGTAGCCTTTGCTTTGAGCATGGTTAGCAAGTATCAGGGGAACCCTGGCAAGGCACACTGGACTGCGGTAAAGAATATCCTCAAGTACCTACGGAGGACTAAGGACTGGGTCCTTACCCTCGGTGGGAGTGAAGACTTGAGAGTTGTAGGGTATAGTGATGCTAGCTTTCAGACTGATAGGGATAATTTCCCCTCTCAGTCAGTGGCTGATTCAACTTGCGAATCAGAGTATATAGCAGTGGCTGATTCAACTTGCGAATCAGAGTATATAGCAGCTAGCGAGGCAGCAAAGGAGGCGATATGGCTGAAGAACTTCATTGGAGACCTTGGAGTTGTACCAGCTATTAAAGAGCCAATGGAAATTTTCTGTGATAGTGAAAATGCAGTTGCCTTAGCAAAGGAACCAAGGGATCACGGGAGATCCAGACACATCGACAGAAAATACCATTTCATCAGACATCGAATAGAAGAAGGACTCCTCGTGGCAAAGTGGGTATCATCGGATGAGAATCCAGCAGAACCCCTCACGAAGGGACTGACTCAGGTTAAGCATCTCCAGCATGCTCGGAGCATAGGGCTGAAGGATGATATTAGATTTAGTAGTTAGATAACCTTGAAATTTGTAAAGTGTAATTGACATTAGATGATGAATAAAAGGTGTTTTATTTATGAGGAAAGTGTTGCTATCTCTTGTCGATCGTTTACTATATTTCTTTTACATGTTTTGACTTCCAGAATAATTATGTTTGGTATATCATATTATTCGAACCTCCACAGTCGGTCATATGTCGGAAGTAGGTATGAATCAAGACTGTCATGATTGGTTGCAGAGGTCTAAGTTGTTGGACATGGCTACAACACTCATGAGTGCTCATAAGTTCTGAGCATTGGACTCAACCCACGCTCATTGGAATCACTTCATGGAATTTATCTCGAGTGATCGTGAGACAGTAATATCATATAAGTCTTCAAACCTAGATATATGATTTGTTACTTATGAGTTGGTTATGCATTGATTGTACGAAAACGCATTGGTAACTCGATGTTATAAAACGTGCTCTTATGTATAATTCAATGAGTAGTAGAACAAACATATGAGTCGAAGTTTATATGTTCCTTTTTGGATTAGAAGCTGATATCTTGGCCCCTCGATGATTTTGTTTTGACCTATGTACCGGGCCCGGTCAGAACTAAGTTGATGTGTTCAATTAAGTTCTTTGTCAAACAAATCGGAAATCAGGAAACAAACTGCTGGACAATAAGTAAGACATTGTTCCATGTATTTGTCCGGCTGATATCTAGAACAGAGGATTATATGATCACTTATCTTAAATGGCGTATCATCATCTTCTCAGTTCCGAGAGACCTTGAAAGAGCTACGATTGCCGATCGGTTCCTGAAGTATTGCAGTTATAGTTATTAGACTTATCCAAGTGGGAGACTGTTGGATAAGGTCTCTAAGTCCATAACTATTTCTGGTATGTACTTGACCCGACCCGGCATGGTCCATTTGGGTTGCATGGCACCATGCAATTGGATAAACTAAAATGAGAGAAATAACACTTATGGTTTATTAATATATTATAAGTTCTAATATATTAATTAGTTTGATCAAGAATTAATTTAGAATTAATTAAGTGATCAAAAGATAACTAATTAAATATATGGGTAGATTGTGTAAATCTTCCATATCTTATATAGTGGGCTAAGAGGCTCCATGGATTACCAAGTTGGGTTCCACCCATAGGATGCTCCATGGGAGTTACAAACCCATGGGTCATGGAAATGAAGAGTCATGACACATTAGGGTTTACATGGTGTAACCCTAGATGTGTCAACACTATATAAGAAACCCATTCTCCACCAAAATTGGCTACACATAAGAAACAAGAGGGCTAGGCCGGTTTTAGAAGTGTGTATTCTCTCTAAAGTCATTCCAAAAGCATTTGGTGTTGTGTGAAGCATTTGAGGCATCACACTTGGGGTGCTAGGCTCACAAGGTTTCAAGGATCATAAGTAACAACAAGGTAAGTTATTCTATCTTTCATGCAAGTTAAAATTTGTTCCCCATGTATGCTAGATAGGAATATAACCTTGGAATTCAACTTTGCATGATAATTAGACAAACATAGATCCAAGGTTATTAGGGTTCCATGTACACTTAGGAAGTGTTAGAATGCTCAAATCCCATCACAAAGGACGCGAGATCAGGAATCGGTGATGGATGTCCATCATCGTATAAATTTCACTTATAATGACATGATTACTCACGATGCAAGGATTGCAGAGTTAGAGCTCTACAATCAAACCTCAAGAAATGAAGAACGCACGGGAAGTCTTGAGCAGAGAACTCAAGCACTTGAGGAGCAAGTGCTTAATGTCACTGACGTGCTAGGTCATCACTTTGGTTTCTGGTAGATAAGCTAAAACTAGTGGTTGTGTAAATAGAAAAATCAGACTAGTTAAGGCAAGAAGAGTAAAATTTATAGCAAGGATGTAGAAAACCTTGCAAATTTTGCAATGTTTATAGAAACTTTTCTCTTATAGGCCTAAATAAACTGATGTAACCACTGGTAATAATATGAAGCATATATTACAGTAATCATTGTGTTATCCATTATGTTTTACACTTTGAAGAATAATTGAAGTATTTAGTACTCGTGTAGTAAATGACTAATTCTTAATGAAACTTATAAAATTCTTATTATTTATAATAGGAACTAAAACAAAATGCCTAGAAGCAGTAGTGTGCGGCTAAACCCTAACCAACGATCAGCATCACAACAACAACCACCAGAACCAAACCCCCCAATAAGTACAACACAACTTGAAGAAATCATAGCTCAAAGAATTGATGCGGCTCTATTTAATGTCACAAGAGGTGGAGTTAGAAATGAAGGCCATGTAGGGACCGCTAGAACGTGTACCTACAACGATTTTATGAATTGCAGGCCAAAGAGCTTTCATGGAAATGAAGGGGTTGTTAATTTGAATATGTGGATAGAAAAGGCAGAGTCCGTCTTTCAAATAAGCTTCTATCCAGACGATTGTAAAGTACGATTTGCAGCATGTACTTTCGCTGATGCAGCACTTACATGGTGGAACAGCCATGTGAATACAATGGGAATTGATACTGCAAATTCCATGAAATGGGAAGATCTAAAAATGATGCTAGTAGAAGAGTATTGTCCTAGGGAGGAGATACATAAACTGGAACAAGAATTGTGGACCCTAACCATGAAGGGTTCAGAGATAAAAGCTTATACCGCTAGATTTAACGATCTTGCAGTAATGTATCCAGCACTTGTAACCCCTGAATATAAGAAAATTGAGCGATATATCTGGGGTTTAGCATCGCAAATCAAAGGCATGGTGATTGCATCAAAGCCTAAAACCTATGACATCACTAAGAGAATAGCTCATCAGCTAACCCTCACAGAGATCCAAGGTACAGTAGTGGTCTCAAAGGCTGAGTCTCCCAAATCTGGAACAAACAAGCGCAAATTTAATGGGAAGAATCCCAGACAATCATCTGAGAAAAGACAAGAAGTGGCCAACAATTATGCAGCCACGACGGCAGTAACCACTCAACCAAAGTCTGCATGGTGCAATTGGTGCAACCGTCATCACCCAGGTGACTGTTTTGTTTGCACAAATTGCAAGAAGAAAGCGCATACTGCTAGTTACTGCAGGAGCACAACACCTGCAACAGTGAATCAGGGAGCAAATACTAGAGCAGGCCATGGTGAAGGAAGAAAGTGTTTTGAGTGTGGCGAGGTTGGACACATCAAGAGAGAATGTCCAAAGTTAAGGAATCAAGGAGGCATAGGGTGTGGCAGGGCATTCGTGATCGGAAGCAGAGAGGCTATCCAGGACCCTTCGGTCGTATCTAGTACGTTTCTCATAGATAATTTATATGCTACCATACTCTTCGACTCTGGAGCAGATAGAAGTTTTATAACTCCGACGTTTAGAAAATTGTTAAGTCATGAGTCTAGCAAATTAAAAGAAATCTATGAAGTAGAAATCGCTAACGGTCAAACCGAGAAAACACATGAAATCCTAGAAAACTGTATGTTAACTCTTAATAACTATCTTTTTCACGTCAACCTCATGCCAATGTCTATCGGTAGTTTTGATGTCATAATTGGCATGGATTGGTTATCTTCACACCACGCCGAAATTTTATATTATGAGAAAGCTATACGACTACCCTTACCAAACGGCGAAGCCCTGATTATCTATGGTGATAAATCTGGGAAGAACCTCAAAGTCATCTCTTGTACCAAGACCCAGAAATATCTACATAAGAAATGTAGCGCGTTCTTAGCCCACATTCTAGATAAGAAGAGAAAAATAAAAGAAATCAAGGACATACCTCAAGTATGTGATTTCCCTGACGTGTTTCCTGAAGATCTACCTGGAATACCTCCCGTCCGACAAGTCGAGTTTCGAATCGACTTAATTCCAGGAGCAGCACCAGTAGCGAAATCTCCTTATCGGTTGGCTCCATCTGAAATGCAAGAATTGTCTATCCAACTACAAGAACTTCTTGACAAAGGCTTTATCCGACCAAGTTTTTCACCTTGGGGAGCACCAATCTTGTTTGTCAAGAAGAAGGACGGATCCTTTTGAATGTGTATTGATTATTGCGAACTGAATAAGCTAACGATCAAGAATCGTTACCCGCTTCCAAGAATTAATGATCTATTCGATCAACTGCAAGGATCCAGCTACTACTCAAAGATAGATCTCAGATCAGGATACCATCAACTCAGAGTACAAGAAGATGATATTCCAAAAACAGCGTTTAGAACTCGTTATGGTCTTTATGAGTTCTTAGTTATGTCTTTTGGATTGACCAATGCCCCAGAAGTGTTTATGGATCTCATGAATCGTGTTTGCAAACCATACTTGGATAAATTCGTGATCGTATTTATCGATGATATATTGATATATTCACAAACCAAGGAAGAACATGGTCAACACTTACAAATAATCTTGGAGCTACTGAGAAAAGAAAAGTTGTATGCCAAATTCTCCAAATGTGAGTTTTGGATTAGAGAAGTACAATTTTTAGGTCATGTAGTTAGCAACGAAGGAATTCATGTTTACGCATCCAAAGTTGAAGCAATTAGGAATTGGGAAGCACCAAAGACGCCAACAGAAGTGCGTTAATTCCTAGGACTTGCTGGCTATTACCGCATATTCATAGAGAATTTCTCCAAAATAGCCAAACTGCTTACAACACTAACCCAGAAGGATATGAAGTTCAACTAGGAAGACAAACAAGAAGCTGCTTTTCAGAAAATGAAACAAATGTTGTGTAGTGCACCAATCCTATCACTTCCAGATGGGACAGAAGATTTCGTCGTATACTGCGACGCATCAAATCAAGGAATTGGATGTGTGTTGATGCAAAGAGGAAAAGTTATCGCCTATGCATCACGACAACTTAAGGTGCATGATAATAATTACACTACCCATGATCTTGAATTGGGAGCTGTAGTTTTTGCACTAAAAATATGGAGACATTACTTATACGGTACTAAGTGTACTATTTTTACCGACCACAAGAGTCTCCAGCACATCTTCAACCAAAAAGATCTTAATATGAGACAACGAATATGGATCGAATTGTTGAATGATTACGAATGTGAGATTCATTATCATCCCGGAAAGGAAAACATTGTAGCAGATGCCTTGAGTCTGAAAGAATATATTAAACCCCGTCGGGTATGAGCATTAACTATAACTATCCATTCTAACTTTACCGCACAAATTAGAGAAGCTCGACTTGAGGCTCTAAAAGAAGAAAACATCAAAAACGAAGCTTTGCGCGGAATGGAAAAGCAACTCATACAAAAATATGACGGAACGCGACACTTTATGAACCGAATTTGGATGCCTAAGTTCGGTAGAGTTAGGGACTTGGTCTTAGAAGAAGCCCACAAGTCCAGATATTCCGTGCATCCAGGCTCTGAAAAAATGTACTTAGACTTAAAAGTACATTATTGGTGGCCAAACATGAAGGCTGAAATTGCTACTTATGTGAGCAAATGCTTGACTTGTTCTAGAGTAAAGGCAGAACATCAAAAGCCTTCAGGTTTACTTCAACATTGTAGCAGATGCCTTGAGTCTGAAAGAATATATTAAACCCCGTCGGGTATGAGCATTAACTATAACTATCCATTCTAACTTTACCGCACAAATTAGAGAAGCTCGACTTGAGGCTCTAAAAGAAGAAAACATCAAAAACGAAGCTTTGCGCGGAATGGAAAAGCAACTCATACAAAAATATGACGGAACGCGACACTTTATGAACCGAATTTGGATGCCTAAGTTCGGTAGAGTTAGGGACTTGGTCTTAGAAGAAGCCCACAAGTCCAGATATTCTGTGCATCCAGGCTCTGAAAAAATGTACTTAGACTTAAAAGTACATTATTGGTGGCCAAACATGAAGGCTGAAATTGCTACTTATGTGAGCAAATGCTTGACTTGTTCTAGAGTAAAGGCAGAACATCAAAAGCGTTCAGGTTTACTTCAACAACCGGAAATACCTGAATGGAAATGGGAGCAGATATCAATGGACTTCATCACTAAGTTACCTAAAACTCCTAGTGGGTTCGACACTATTTGGGTAATAGTCGATAGATTGACTAAGTCCGCCCATTTCTTACCAATTAAGGAGAACGACAAGATGGAGAAGCTGACTAGAATTTATCTTAAGGAAATTGTCAGATTGCATGGAGTTCCAAATTATATTATTTCTGACCGAGATAGTAGATTCACTTCACGATTTTGGCAATCTCTACAAAAATCCTTAGGAACACGTCTAGATATGAGTACAGCTTACCATCCACAGACTGATGGTCAGAGTGAGAGAACCATTCAGACTTTAGAAGATATGCTCCGAGCCTGTGTAATAGACTTTGGAAATGCGTGGGATACTCATTTACCGTTAATTGAGTTTTCCTACAACAATAGTCATCACACCAGCATCAAGGCTGCACCGTTTGAGGCTCTTTATGGACGAAAATGTCGTTCCCCAATATGTTGGGCAGAAGTTGGAGATACACAGATGGCCAGAGAACGTTCAGGCGATACCTTACGTACTGGACCAGAAATACTCTACGAGACAACTGAAAAGATAGTGCAAATTAAGGATCGATTAAAGGCTGCACGTGATCATCAAAAGTGCTATGCTGACATAAGACGTAAGCCTTTAGAATTCCAAGTTGGAGATAAAGTAATATTGAAAGTCTCTCCTTGGAAAGGCGTAATTCGATTCGGGAAACGAGGCAAATTAAACCCATGGTATATAGGACCTTTTGAAATTCTAGCAAGAATTGGTTATGTCGCATACCAACTCAAGTTGCCTCAAGAACTAAGTAACGTGCACGATGTTTTTCACGTATCAAATCTCAAAAGATGTCTATCCGATAACACCCTTGTTATACCTCTCGACGAGATACAAGTCAATACGAAACTCAACTTTGTAGAAGAACCTATCAAGATCATGGATCGAGAAGTCAAACGATTAAAGCAAAGTCGTATTCCCATAAGATAAATTTTGGGACGAAATTATTCTAACGGGGGGAGAATGTAACACCAGTAAAACTAGGTCAATAGACAATCACATGTGATTAAGCTAATCATGTAATTTGACTTTGTTAAACTAGTAATGTGATAAGAGTGCTATGTAGTTCATGATAAATTCTAATACAAATATGAACTTTCTTTATGATGCAACTCAAAGTATACGTCCATACGATTCCAAAAATATAGAGAACGTCTGAATCTGACTTCGCATGAAGAAGTTATGATAAACTGAACACTATAAATCTCTATAATAAGAGGAATTAAAAATATATTTAGAATTAGCTATTGGAGTCTAAAAGAGAGTTGTAGTACTCGTAAATACCTACGCGTGGATATAAAGAACGTCAAAACCTGAGTTCGTATGTGAAAGTTACGGCCTTCTGAAGATTCAGCTGTCAGAAACCCTAATCTGACTGAGCTCACGATGTGAGCACAGAAACTCACGACGTGAGGAGTCATTTTGCCACATTTCGGATCTAGAAGGTGCGGTACGAGGCTACTAAGGGATAAGTTCTAAGCTCACGACGTGAGGAAGGATATCTCACGACGTGAGGAGTCACATGGCCACCTTCCGAAGCTAGGGACGCAAATGGCAAGTGTACGGGGTGACCAACCATGGCTCACGACGTGAGACTATATAGCTCACGACGTGAGAGGCCAAAAATCTTCCTATAATAGCAGGTCGGACCTTGACACTTCCTTACACCATTTCCCTTTCTCCTTTCTCCTTTGTTGAAGCCCTCTCGCATCCCGAGCCCCGACGACCTCGTATCGCTGACCGTTTCTGCTTAGATTACATAAAATCACGCTACTAGGGTGAGTTTCACGTTCCCACTTTCTAATATTTTCGGGGGGAAAACGCATGCTAAATATTGTATATACGTTATTATTATGTCTATATGATAGTATATTAGTATCAACATAGATAGTTATAATAACCGGGCTATAGTTGTTCTAAATATAATATTTTGAATATATACAACTATCATCAACTTGTTAGCATGTTCTGGTACTAATGTAGATCTTGAGTTATACTTAGGATTTTATATATATGTTGTGTGCGATATAGTTCCGAAGTTATATTCGGAAGTTCTATATGTTAAAAAGTATGTTGTTATTGTTGGTTTTATGTCAAGATAAAACTTGGTATGCTATAGGTTGTTATTGTTGGTTTTATGACAAGATAAAACTTGGTATGTTATGTATTGTTATTGTTGGTTTTTATGTTAAGATAAAACCTGGTTTCTTCCTCGAGTTATAGCTGTTGTACTTCCTAAAGTAATATGAACTTAGGAGAAATGTTTAAAAGCAAAGTCTAATAACTTAGGGTTTTAGACATGAAAATGCTTTTGTTGTTAGAGCTATAGGAAGTCGTCGAAGTCTACATGAGTAATTGTATTCATCAACTAAGATTGGGGATCTTAGCGGAAATCCTCTGAACTGTAACCGTTAATCCCGTGTGAGCGAGGAAGTCGTGTATAATTAGTATACGGGTTGACCACCCCACTTGTGATTGTTAGCTACAGTCAACCATAAGCGAGTGACGAACTATCCTTTTACTTGTTATTGTTCCGGCGTCGATGAAGCGTGCGGTATTGTTTCTCAAGGTAAATCATGAGTGTATTGTTTCTCATGGTAAATCATGAGTGTGTTTTATCAAAGGTATTATGTCATAGCAGCGGTTACAGGCTCATGGTACACTACAAGAAAAATCCGAAATAACTACAGAAAAATTCCGTAGGTAAAACATGATATTCCGTAGTTAAGTGTGATTAGAGACAGAATTTGCTACGGAACCCATTTGTTGCAAAAATCTTCGTTACTAAACTATTGTTACGGAATCCGTAGGACCTTCGCGACGGATTTTGCAACAGACTTATTCCGTAGCAAAATAGCTATAAACTATATCCGTAGCAGTAACGTAGCAAATTAACTACAATTGTTGTTCGTAGCATGTCCGTAGCAAATTACCTACGACCCGATCTGTAGTTAATCTGTCACAAATTAACTACAATTGTTTTCTGTGGCACATCCGTTGCAAATTACTTACGACCTGATCCATAGTTAATCTGTCACAAATTAACTACAAACCATCCCCGTAGCTACTTTCCATAGCAAATCCACTACGGGTAATGTCGTAGCAAATATTCCATAGTGAATCTACTACGATCTAATTTTGTAGCAGATAGTTGGTAGTAGATTTACTACGATCTACTTCCATATCAAATTTACTACAATATACTTTTGTTGCAAATATTCCATAGTAAATTTACCACAGCGTATTTTCGTTGCAGAAAAAATATGACGGAATAGATTCCATAGCAAAATCCATAATAATTCAACTACATAATAACAACGTAAAAATATCCATAGTAACTCTGTAAAAATATCAATAACAAAAAATGGTGACATGATTAGTTAAAAAAAACATACAAAAATGATTCAATTTTTTTCTGAAGCAAATTTATAACAAAATCAAGATTCTAAAATTGCAATAACAATAAAACAAATTACAAAAATTCTTAATAAAAAATAGTTTATCATCAAATGAAATACCCCTTTGTCCAAAGCACCAATCAAATTAGTCTAATACTCAAACTCAACTAGAAATCCTAAAATGCAATCAATAAAAAGTGTATCGCTGATTATTTGTGTTTCTCATATCATTAACCATGTTTCTTACATCATCCAACTCCATCCTTTGTTGGTCTATGGTTTCCTCTAATTTCTGGATCTTCGTCTCGAGATGATGTTTTTCAAAACTTGTATCTGGTGAAGTGCATGTTTGAGAGGAGTTTTCACAAAAAATGGATTTGCCATATGATCCAAGCCCATAAACTCTTTTCTTACGGTCATGTCCTCCAAACAGTTGTATAAAACAGTTCGCTTTCAGGTACTTCCAGATTAAATTAATATTTGTGGGTCTCTTTCCTTTTAGTGTCTTCCTACTTTTCTGTAAAGCCAAATATGGTTGTCTAGTTGCACTGTGTTCCTTACTGTTTACTGAGAAAGATTCTAGAATAGTAATATACATGAATGTTAAATATATAATCAATTGACTGTATTGGAAGCATTATTAGAAGTATCGGAAATAAATTGTATAATAAGATGTAAAGCATCGTTCGTTATCAGTCGGGTGGATGGTTTTTGTAGCAATCTTCAAGTCAGAGATCGATTCTCCAAATTGGAGATGCCAAACGCCAAATTGGCAATCCCAATCACGAACGGGACATATTCTGATCGGTAAAACCATGTTTCAACAATCAATTTTTTAATTCGGTGGGATCTCGATGTAGAAACTAGAGAAGGTCGATCAGAATTATGTATAAATTGTAGAAACACAAGTAAAACTACATATAAAAGATGAAGACTAGGAACAAGATGGAAGAAATAAAAGAAATTTTACCAGAATGTGTGGGAGCACGATAGTAAGAAGCAACGAACAGGCCCTAGAAGTTGAGAGGAAAACAGGACGAACACAGACGTCCACCACCAAACTTATCTTTGACGTGGGGAATTTATGTGTAATTAATGGGGAATCGGTTTTCAAGGAGTATATACAGGGAGATTTGGTTTGGCGGGATTGGAAAGAGGGATTAAAAAAATTGAATATTTTATTTGTATACGATTTAATTTTATTGTATATATTTTTATTGTTTTTACAACCTATATATCTTTAGTAACAAACAATCAATAAGAATATATATATATATATATATATATATATATATATATATATATATATATATATCCGTATGAAGCAATATACATGATTTAAATGGTAATGATTTCATATATATAAGGAATGTGGTTTAAACAGATAAAGATCTGTGAAGATCACAAATCATCTCCAATTGCAATACTAAGGCCACATGATGGTCTTTGGGTCAACTCTGTTACATTCTTGACTGCCCCTCATCGCCTGGATCACACCATACTGATCATTGGGGTATGCACTAAGCACTATGCACTATGAAACCGTTTCCTTTGAAAATACCCAGAATACCCTTCCTTTTGCTCATTCTGATACTGTGCAAGGTCCCTTTAACTGTGAAATGAAAATATGTGCTTCAGAGGAAAATTGAAATTAAAAACCTTTCCTGTCAAAGGAAAATCTAGTCAACCAAATTGTTTTGACTTTTCACTATTTGTCAAATGTCTAAATTAACCTTCAAGAAAATTGATAAGAATATACAAAGGAAGATGCCCAACATAATAAAATTTTAAGAGTAAAGATTAACCTGAGGGGTAAACCTGGCAAACCAAGATTATTTCCAGCTTCAATACATGTAATTAGTAAAGAGGAAGGGGTTCCATCTCTGGAAGACTCCTCACATATAACTGATATAGAATCCAAGTATATTACAATATCTAGTGCATGTGGAGGAGAAACATTCTGCATAATCATGATTAATTAACTCCTAATATATTTACTTTTGGTAAGATACGATTATATTCAACTTAGAAGAGTAAGTTTGGACCTTTATTTGAATACAAAGAATATTGCATTCAGCAGCAAAGCAACGAATCTCTAAAGTTTTATAATTTCAATCCCAGGGTTACTTGTTATCTGTTCATCATCTAACTCTTTAGTCTTTACTATCTGTAAAGTTTCTAAGCTGCTGATGTGCTCCTATGGAAGGACAAGAAGGTATCTGGTGGAATCCTACGTGGAGTTTCGATCATCTGGTTCCTTTTTGAAGTGTTGGAATATCATTTGCTGACACTTGTTTGTCACAGTTTGATTCTTAAATTGCCAATACTATTCCTATGGAAGGACAGAGAAACCCGTTTTGGAAATTGTGTCATCCATGAGAACTGAGTTAAACAAAGGTTTTGCGGTTATTAGGGATATCGGTTCAGGGAAAGACCTTAATTTTTGGAACCGGTCGGGCCGGGACCGATACTATAATTTCATCAATTTTTGGAACCGGGACCCAGCCCAAAACCGGGAAGCGGACCGGATAAATTTATAAAAAAAATCGTGGCTTTTTGTCGTTTGGAGTTCTAATTTGGACGTAAAAAAAAATTTATCGTAAAAAAAATCCCACGGAATAACCCATATAACAAAAGACAGCTTAGATGCAATCAACCATTGACCGGTTCCAAAATAGAAAACCCGGCAAAAACCGGACCAGGAACCAGAACCGGTTGTACCGCCGGGCCGGTTCGGTTCTAGATTTTGGCCGAAGCCGGTTCCCGGGTTGGGCCGGTTCTGCCGGTTCGGTCCTTTTGCTCATCCCTAATAATTATACATATATGACGTGGGCTTAAAATCAATTCTTTAATGTTTTGATGTGTTATCTAACTAGTACACTAAAATTAGAAAACATTGGGGTGGCTAGGCATCTGGCTGCCCCGGTATTAACTTGCAAACATATAGGTTTTTTATGGCATTTGCCTTTTTTTAAAATTTGGAACTAGTAAATGTATGTTTGTTGGATGGAATTGAATGGATCAAATAATTGAATAAACAAGATAATAGAATTATTATTATTTCATCGTCTTAGTCAGTGTATGGGTTGAACCCAAGAAACCGAAAAACCGTCCAAACCGACCTCAGAACGAGAGAAACCGAACCGACCAGAAATCGATCCTATTAGGTTCTAAAAACCAGAAAGCGGTTGGGTTGGGTTTGGGACCAAAACTGACCCATGCACAACAACCCTATTTTCTATTAAGAGGAATTCGATCGAGGTCAATGCGCATCGGAAAGCACCACAATTGATCAAACAAACGGGATGTGACCAGCCCCCTACCAAACTATTTCTAAGATTTTGGCGGTTCTTGCTTACCTCAAAATGACACGTGGTTGCTACTAAAGTCTGGAATCACAATTTAAGAAAGGCTTCAATCTTAAATATTAGAGGTGGGAATCGGTTTCAGTTTATGGGTTTTTTGGTTTCCTTGAATCGTTTCCTCGGTGTGAGTCGTGAATTCGTAAGGATTATGAGTCGTAAATACTGAATACCGAAAACCATAAAACGGTCTAAGGTCTAAAATGTATTTTACTTTATATTGGTTATTTAATATTTTATTTAATGTATAAAATATAAAAATAATTTTTAATTAAGTAATTAGTTAATGCAATTCAAAATTTCGGTTTTAATGGTTTAAACTTTACTTGAGAAACCTCCAAACACTTAAAATTGCATACTGGAAAATTCTACTGTATAATCTTTATGGTTTTTATATTATAGTATAATAGCTATGACCTATGATCTTGTAGCAAATTCTGTAGCGACATAGCTACGGATTTTGACTTCATAGCAAATGTCGTAGCAAGCTAGCTACGGACTTAGATGCGGTAGCAAATTTTGTAGCAAAATAGCTACAGATTTTGATTCCGTAACAATTTCTGTAGCAAAGTAACTACAAACTTTAATCTGTAGCAACAGTTGTAGCAAAATACCTACGCCTTATAATTTTGTAGCAAATTTCGTAGCATGATAACTACAGACTCCGATTGCGTAGCAAAATTCTGTAGTTATTCACATATTAGCTATAGAATGCAATTTTGTAGCTAATTCTGTAGCAAATATACCTACGTCTAACTAGTTTGTAGTATATTCCATAGTAGAATAGCTACGATTTTTAATTCTGTAGCAAAATTCCATAGTTATTCAAATATTACCTACGGAATGTAATTCTGTAGCAAGTTCCATAGTAAAATAACTACGACAAGCCATTCCGTAGCATAATCCGTAGCAGAATAACTACGGATTTTACTTTCGTAGCAAATTTTCGTAGTTATTTCAACTTTTTCTTGTAGTGGTAGCAAATTGTTAGAAACATTATACTTTGTCGTATACAAGTATTAATGTTAAGTATAAGTTTCCCCCTACTCATACCTTAGGTTCAAGGAACGTTTAGGTATAACACTTATTTGATAAGTAAACTATTATACCTAATATATAAACTAAATGTTGGAGCGTCAAAATGATACTTTCAAAAACTAAACTTTTGAACTTAGGAAATGTATTATTTTCATATGGAGTCAAAACCTGTGAACTCACCAACTTTATGTTGACGTATTTTAAAATGCATGTGTTTTCAGGAACTTGAAAAGTTGGTATGTATTCGAACAGGAGAAGTTTTACTATTACCTTTTTGTTCATTAAGAAGTATTCCATAGTCGGATATTATGTAATAAGTACTAGGAAAACAATAATGTAACTTTCAATCATCAATAAAGGTATGTATTTTCTTTAGTACTATTCAGTGTATGTTATATAACTGTGATACGAAGAATGACGTTACACCACCCGGTGTTTCTGCCGACGGCTGGGGGTGTGACAAACAAGGGTGGCAAAGGGTAGCTCGATGTTTGTCATAGATCAATGGAGCGTGTGTGGTTAATCGGCACATTGATTAGGTGATAAATGACATCGAGAGTACCATGTATATTTGCATGGTTATTCACACCTTGTTTTTAATCCTCGGTATCCCAGTCACAAACTTGAAGGGCATAATCGAGATTAAACATGCCATTGAAAGGTTCAATGAATCTCAAAGATCTAGGATTTTCATAAACCTTAATTATTTTAAATTTTGGTTTTGGGTGGTGAAAATTGGTAAATCACCATTTACTTCCCTTCAAATAATTTGCAATTAGATTACGGCATCCCTTTTCTAAGTTGTGAATTATTGTGTTTGGGTCCTAGCCTTAATATTTCATTTGAGTGTTATATTAAGAAATTTCTATCTAATGAAACTTGTCCTTCTTTTCAGATGTCTACTTCAAACAACGCTTCAAACTCAAATGCTTCCGGCTCTTTCTCCCTCATGAACTTATGTGGGAGGGTCATTTTCGATGGGTCAAATTTCAATGACTGGATTCGAAACATTCGCATGGCCATTCGATACGAGGAAAAGGAATATGTCCTCGACAAAGAGATAAAGGAGATTGATGAAGAAACTGCTACTCCTGAGCAATTGGCTGAGTATAGGGCTCATGAGAAGGACGCGACAAAGGTGTCATGCATCATGCTAGCCACTATGACTTCTGAGCTTCAGAAGTCCTACGAGGACTTCTGGCCTTTCGAGATGCACTAATACTTGATGGAAAGGTACCATCAGAGTGCTCGACAAGAAAGGTATGAAATCATTGCCTACATGATAACAACAAAAATGAAGGATGGAGAGTCCATCACGGCCCACTTGCAAAAGATGCAGAGATATGTGGACCGCTTACTAAAGTTGAATGTCAATTTTGAAAAAGAGTTGGATATCGATATTACCCTACACTATTTACCTTCTTGTTATGATCAGTTTCGAATGACTTATCATATGAACAAGGAGGAAGTTGTCACACCCCCAAACCGGAACGGCTGAAACATTCGGGGGTAGATGATGTCATGTACAGTATCACAACAATTGAATAATAGTAATCAAAGCAACAACCATTACATTGATAAAGTATAGTTTTTACATCTGTTCATAACATTGTTTGTATGACAACAAAAGTGTAAAGCAAAAACTATAAGACGTGACTGCATAATGCTCCGTCTTCTCAAAACCAGTAAGTGCACCTGTCTACTGGTTCCCTGAGAATACAAGTGATTTTGAAAGTGTATCAACGTTTAAGTTGGTGAGTTCATAAGTATGTTTGTAGTTGAAATCAGTCTATTGTTCTTTGAAAATGTAAGTATGTTCTTCCAGAAAATCCTATATTTTCTGTTGTAAATGAATTGTAGTCTTAATACCATAAGACCAAAATATGTAAGTGTTGTGGTATTCAGTAATAGTGTATCATAGTCTTATTATTAAATAAAACCAAGTGAAAATGAAAGTTTGTCTTAAATGTAAGTTTATCTATATTGGAAAATAGTATATTGTATGTGTTTTTGTATGAAAACTCTATAAATGTAAGTGCCTGGAATCCACCAGCTGTACTATATAATAGTGTAATGTAGTTCAATTATTAAAATAAAACCTTTCAAGATATGTTTGTCCCGTAAACGAAAATGGTTAGTTAATGCGTATTGTGAGTGATATTATAACCATGCTAAAATGACTAGTGGCCTGCACGACGTTCTTCAGGCATCGGAATGTTATGACATTTGTCACCCCGGGCTTGCCGGCCTAACTGTAGCTAATATTTTAGGTGCGAGATTGTCAGTTCCATATAGATCTATACACAAATTCACGCTCTCGCTACAGGAGACTCTGGTTATGATTCAGAACTTTAGTGGGTACCTTAGAAGGCACAGTGAAGTAGTGGCTCACAATCATGTATTAACTAGTTTGCGTATAGTGTTATGATGTTCTCTTGTAGTTAAAAATATATGTATTGCCTTATAGTAGTGTACTTGTAGTGTAAATAATTATACTTATATAATTATTTTAGTAATGTATCCTTGAAATAGTGGAATAGTGTAAGTGTTCCATAAACTATACCTATTATAGTTTATATGCTTGTTTCTGTATAGTGTTCTTGAACTAGTAAAATAGTGTAGTGTTCCACAAACTATACCTATTATAGTTTATATGTACGTTCTGTATGTAATGTAAATGTTTATGAAAATACCCCTTTGCTCGGCCTGTTACAAAAAGGATGAAAGTTTTATACTCATATATATATATATATATATATATATATATATATATATATATATATATATAAGGCATATATAATTAAAATTAAAAAGAGAGTCGGACAAGTAAATTTTGCCCTAAGCCCACAACCAAACAAGGAACAGGATTGAAGGCGAAATTGTTGGATTAATGTCTAAGTCCATAACTATATTTGGTATGTACTTGACCCGACCCGGCATGGTCCATTTGGGTTGCACTTCACCGGCACAATTTATATGGATAGTCTTTTGAGAATAGTATATTTATGATTTATATTAATATATTATAAGTTCTAATATATTAATATGGAATCATATTATTTAATTAGTATTGATTAAGAATTAATTTAGAATTAATTAAGTGATCAAAAAGAACTAATTAAATATGGACTCTTATATATATGGAATGGGCCAAGTTCATTTAGGTTGGGCTAAGCTTTCATGGATGGTCCATGGAGCTTTTAACCCATGGATCCTATGTAAATGAAAGGTCATGGGTATTAGGGTTTACATGGATATAACCCTAATCCTCCATAATATATAAAGGGGTCATTGGCTCACAAAATTGGCACAAGTGTGTGAAAATAAGAGTGGGCCGATTTTAGTGTGCATACATATTCTCTCAAGTTCTTCCAAGGTGTTTTGGTGATTTGTGATTCCATTTGAGGCTTCCACACTATTGGGGCTAAGCTCTTAAAGCTTGAAGACATCAAGCTACATCAAAAGGTATGTCATCTAACTAGAACTTTGTAGTATAGGTGCTTCATAATATGCTAGTTAGGATGAAACCTTGGAATAGTTAATCTTTTCATGTATAATAGAGAAAACATAGATCCAAGGTTTATAGGGTTGCATGTACACCATAGGAGTGTTAGAATGCTTAAAACCCAACAGTGGTATCAGAGCCATGGGTTGTTTTCTGTTATATTGATGCAAATGTTTTATTTTCAAGTTGAAAAAAAAAAGGAAAAAAAAACATTACATTTGTCAAATTTTAAGATAATTACTTGTTTTGTGAAAAACAAATTATTTGTAAAATTTGAATCATTTGTTATATGAGTTGAATTAGGTCAAATTTAGTAAAAGATAAAATGATATGATTATTTTATTAGTTTTAAAAGTTTGATCTAAATGTTTTAAGGAGTTACAAATTTTGTCATAAAATTTTGGAGCTCAAAAGTTTTTTTTAAAGTTGTGATCTTAAGGGTTTTTGAAACTTCCATAAGTTATGGATATGAAAGTTTTTTTTAAAAAAAAAAAAATTTGATTCAAAGTTTTTATGGAGTTACAAAATTTGGTGTTAATGTTTTAAAGAATTTCATAACTTATTCTTAAGTTATGGAACATGAAATGTTTCATCATAAAACAAGCATTTAACTCCATAAGTTATGGATTACCAAAAGTTTTATGTTTCCTTGATTTATGAGTTAGTTTAGATTAATGGAAAAAAAAATTGTGTTTTAGGTTTTTTCAATCCTAATTAATCTAGAGGTAATTCATAAAATGTGTTTTTGTAACTTGTCCTCAAGTTACATAAAAGGTCACATTTATGAATCTTAAAACTCATAAATGTGTCATAGGTTACATAAAAATGAAGAGTCTTTTTCATTAAATAGTATTGTGTAAGAGTCACTTCTTTAAAAGTGTTATTAAAGAATAAGAGGTTACATAAAAAATGAAGAGTCTTCATTTTAATGAACCATTAAACTCATAAGTTATGAAATGAAAAGTTTTGAATAGTTTCAAAAACTTGCCCTCAAGTTTTGGAATTTGTAAAGTTTTCACTTATGAATACTTTAATTCCAAGTTAAGCCCTTAGAATTTTAAAAGTTAAAATTCAACCCTTATACTTTATAATATTATAAGTTAATAATATTTATATATATGTATAAGAGTAAAGTCGTCTTACCATTACTAGGCCTCATTCACGAAGCCGGTCTATAAGGGGGCATAAGGTTACTGCCTATAAAATGGCAGTTTAATGGGTGTCCACTCTCACTCACCGCTTCCTTGACCGGTGGAGGGTCGTTAGCCGAACAGGTAGGAAAAGGAATATAATTCTCCCTTCATTATAAGTATAATGATAAATACTAAGTAACTAAACACTTATAAATTCCCAATCTTAGTTACTTAGGAAAATGTGAATAAGGTCCTAATCCATGAAATTACACTTTGCACTTTGTTTAAGCTGTTAGTGGAGCGTGTGTGGTTAACCGGCACACTAACCTGGACTTAACAAGGTAGGCAAAGGGTAACTTAATGTTTATCATAGTATCGTTGGAGCGTGTGTGATTAACCGGCACATCGATTGAGGGGTAAATATTAAGGGTACCAAGTATATTTGCATGGTTACTTCACACCTTGTTTTGTGATCCTCGGCATCCCAGTCACAAAACCTGACGGGCACACTCGAGATTGAAACATGCCATTGAAAAGTTCAATGACTCTCAAAAGAATCTAGGAGTTTCAAAACCAATTAAAACCTAATAATACATTTCGTTTATCTTGGTGGAAATTGGTGAATCGTCATTCACCTACCTTCAAATATTTTATAGCTTGGATTACGGAATCCCTCTTCCAAGTTATAAAATAGTTTGTTGGGTCCTAACCTTAATATATCATATTGGGTGTTATATTAAGGACTTAAATCAACTTTACGTTAATTTCTCCCATTGTTGATGTCTGGTTTAGACAACAATGATCTTCCTAAACCAAGCTTTCCTAATGAATATGACTTCCCGAGTTTGGCTCATGGAAGTCATACTTCTCTTCCTCCACCTCCTCCAATTATTCTCCCTAACCCACAAGTTCAAGGTCACTCAAGCCCTAATGGCAAGCAAGGTCTATGTGTGATCACATCTTAGAGATGAAGTCACATATTGACAAGCCGTGAGAGTTGGGTGTCAAAGTCTTGAGAAAGTTGGATGTCCAATCACTTTCTAAGTCACATAGTGAGTTCCTTTGGGACTACTATGAAACAGACTATGACATGAACCTTAATGATCATATCTATTTGCTTGGTGCTGCTGAATCAGCAATGATTTGGAACGATAGTAAAGCAAATTTGATTAGAAGATCAACTTCCCAAAAATTTTATGGACAGTGACAATGGTGACACTGGAAATCCAGAAAAAGCATTCTCTTCCCAATGGAAAGGGATTGGCCATAGTCAACCCGGTTGACCAAATGGTAAAGAGAAAGGCTAAGTCTGAGATAGTCCCATTACCAAAGGGTCCATATGTTTATTTTGCCAAAGGAAGGGGCGTTGATTGCAAAGCTGCCAAATTTACCTAAGGATGTTAAAGTCAATAAGTTTGACTCTACATCAGGTAGAGCCCATTATCTAACTTTGTTAAGTTCTATTCTGAGATCCTCATTACATGATGTGACTGGGTCACATGTTGATGTTTTAAGAATCAAAGAATAGAGAGAAATCTTAAAAGAAGTATATGCTGATTCTGATCGCGAAGGTGGATTTCGATCGCATCAGAATTTTGAGCAGTTGCTTAAGAAGTTATGATATATTGCTAAGGAATAGATAACAACAATTTTCCATGTGGATTGTAAGAATAAGTTTTTCTGCAGAGTTTTAAAATAAAAGAAAATTGTTTAATTTTATTTATTTGAAGTATCCTTACAATGGCATTTGTGGAAAATTGTTGCTTATATGATTCCACTGACAGCAATATTGGAAAATGGATTTGATTCTTTCATTTGTGGTAGTGTCTAAATTTACCAAATCAGGAAAGTTCCTCATCGCCCAAGTTTCAATTGGACCGAAACTTGGAATCATGCAAGTTGAATAGTATGATGAATGAGAACTTTCAAGCATTGAAAAATCAAGACTAATTACTTGTTCACATGGATGTGTGAGTCAAGTGAAGGACTAAAGGGATCGAGTACACATTCTTGTGCACTGGTCATGTCCACCACAAAGCTCGTTAAGACTATTTGATTTACTATAGTTTAGTAAATATGGTTATACTTACAAGTTTAAGTATAATTCTGAAACATTGGAAAAGTCTCAGTGTATGGCAGAACGAATGGGAAGAATCAAATTAGGCAGAAAGATAAAAGTTTCTCAAATCTGAAAAGATGGGAGAGTACTTTACTATCATGTTTGTGATCATCTTAATGATTTAGAAATCATATCACCATTAGTCGTCTAAAGGTCATCTTAGTGCATTCTTATGACTAAGAAGAGGAGTCATGAATTGTTGAAATGGTTAGATCAGGAAGATGAGTCATACTTCGTTCCAAAACAATTCTTAGAGTCATACTCCAAGATTGTAACTTGAGTGACATATCTTAAAGAAAGGTTTAAAACACTTGTCAAATGTAAGAGTAAAAGTGTCCTACTCTTGTACATTTGAAATTGGTAAGTTGTGATGTTTTGGATAAAACAAAGACCAACTAAGGCCAATTGTGTGAAGCGTTTGTCTTGATAAAGAATCCGCACTATCTCTTGAATATTTGGCAAGATAGTCTTATATGTCAAGAGGATAGTGGGAGTCTTAAAGATCCTAAAAAGAATTTCAAGAACTAATCAAGAATAAAACCTGAGGTTCTTCACTAGCACACGACTTGAGGTTTATAACCTATCGTGTTGACATATTCTGTGCCCATTCCAGTTAAAGTTGGCTTTGCATAGGAGTTCTGAAAGTTCTCAATTGGTTGCATAACAACTTGGAAGCAATGGCAGGCCCTGTACTTCCAGGTGGCAAGAAGTTAAGATTGCATAAGTTCAGTCCATATGAGTTTGGATTTGTCATTATCCTTGTCTTGTGACTATGGTTTTGACGATTCACATGGATAAGAACACATACACCATAAAATCTAAGGGTCATAAGGTTTCTCTCCGATTCATGAAAATGATGGTGAGGAAACACTCCCACCAAGTAGATTTGAAGCAGATGGCAAAAGGTCTAAACAATTGAGACTATGATTACGGCATCCCTTTTCATAGTTCTGAAATTGTTTAGACACACATGCATGCTATCTAAGGAAAGGTGTATGATTTTGATAAAGTTTTATCAAAGCATCTCGTATCAGAAATCTGAACTTTGGTAAGAAAGTCAATAAAGTATTGATTTCTAGAAGTCCAGCTGATTTCTGAGTACATGTCAAAGCTAGTGGGAGCATAAGTGTTATGCTAATAATCATCATGTTAGTGGGAGCATGATAATTATGATAAGTATTGCATATTAGCAATGTTAATTATAGAAAACAAAAGTTTCGATTCGTGAGGTTGCAGGGGTTGAAAAAGTTGTTTTGCTATAATTAAGGGAGAGGAAATTATACTTCATGTCAATTCTAAAAGGCTTAGAGTGGGATTTTAAGCTTAGATTGAGATTTTAATCATCTTTAGTCAAGAATATATATGTGAATTTCATGTTGAATTGGTTCAACATAAGGAAAAACTCTATATATTGTGTTCTCAAAATTCGATTATGATTACGGCATCCCTCTTCGTAGTCAAATTTTGGAAACATGGCAAATAAAAATATTGTAGCAAAAGACTGGTCTAGAATCATGTCTTTACGTGAGACATCATGAATCGTGTCCCATTTGCTTTGGGTACAGGAACGATTGCATGTGCTACAATATTCATCCTTTCTAAATTTTCCAAATGCCCGGGGGCATTAAGAGGAAAATATCTAGAATTGGATATGACTAAAGTAATTAAGCAATTGTCAAGGACAATCTAAGGCTTTACCAAAGATTGGTTGCTCAAGGACAGTTGGAAGTATAGTGTTAACTTTGGAAGGACCATATTGACCTAATCTGAAAAGAGGCAACTCTTGTTCAGAAGGGGTAGTCAAAATGGGAATATGGAGTTGTCTCCATAGGTGAAAGTTATATGTGTAAGATTAGAAAAACTTAATGCAAGAAGCATGTTCAAAGCTATGTACTTTGAATATGAGACTTAATTTCCATGAAGTTGATCTTCATTGGAATACCCTGTAATGATTGTAGACAAGTTTTGTGACTTTGTACACATTCATTACAAGAGGGTCAGTGCATATAAGTTTAAAATCTAAACAGATTTTGATAAATGATAGGAATTTGGAATTCTTACATTTTTTCGATAACGATTTGGGAGTGTGAAAAGAGAATCATTGAAATTATGTTCAATCGATCTAGTTCACAAAGTAAGGATCATAGACAAACATAGAGTGCATACTTGGTGTATGGCAAAGCTATTGTTTAAGAAAAACATAGTGTACATGCTTGGAGCATGGGACAACTACTGTTTTTAATTCAAGTATAAAGTTGATAAAACCGAAACAATGAATAATGAGTAATCAGTATGGTGATAAATAAAAGTGTTTATTTATATTCATAGGGTTTGATACCATATTTGATTCATTTATTCTTGTGTTTCACTTTGCATGTTTTGACTTCCAGAATAACTAAGTCGCTCTTCCTGAATGATTAAGTTATTCAAACCATCCACAGTCGGTTATATGTTGGAAGTAGATATGAATCAAGACTGTCATGGGTTGGTTTGTAGAGGTCCAAGTTGGTGGACAAAAGTGGTGCTACAACACTCATGAGTGCTCATAAGTTCTGAGTATTGGATTCAACCCGCGCTCATTTGAATCACTTCATGGATTTTATCACGAGTGATCATGAGACGATAATATCTTATATTCTTCAAACCTAGAGATATGAGTTGTTACTATGAGTTGGTTATACATTGATTGCACGAAAACGCATTTGGTAACTCGATGTTCTAAAACGTGCCTTTGTGTATGATTCAACAAGTAGTAGAACAAGCCATATGAGTCGAAGTTTATCCATTCCTTTTACCTTCGGGATAAAAGCGATATCTGTGGGCCCCTCGATGATTTAGCGATGACACATGTGAGTGCTTGGCCAAGCCAGGACTGATTTGATTTGTTTAATCAGTCAGTCATCATAAATCGAAAATCGGGAAACAACAAATGGACAGAGAGAATGATTATAATCCATGTCTCAGTCCATATGATATCTAGAATGGAGGAATATATGATCCTTTATCTAATGGACAAGTCATTGACAAGGTCAGAGTTCGACAGCGGCTTTAAGAGCTACGATTGCCAGTTAGGTTTTGAAGTCATACTCAATAATAGTTTTAGACTTATCCAAGTGTGAGACTGTTGGATTGATGTCTAAGTCCATAACTATATTTGGTATGTACTTGACCCGACCCGACATGGTCCATTTGGGTTGCACTTCACCGGCACAATTTATATGGATAGTCTTTTGAGAATAGTATATTTATGATTTATATTAATATATTATAAGTTCTAATATATTAATATGGAATCATATTATTTAATTAGTATTGATCAAGAATTAATTTAGAATTAATTAAGTGATCAAAAAGAACTAATTAAATATGGACTCTTATATATATGGAATGGGCCAAGTTCATTTAGGTTGGGCTAAGCTTTCATGGATGGTCCATGGAGCTTTTAACCCATGGATCCTATGTAAATGAAAGGTCATGGGTATTAGGGTTTACATGGATGTAACCCTAATCCTCCATAATATATAAAGGGGTCCTTGGCTCACAAAATTGGCACAAGTGTGTGAAAATAAGAGTGGGCCGATTTTAGTGTGCATACATATTCTCTCAAGTTCTTCCAAGGTGTTTTGGTGATTTGTGATTCCATTTGAGGCTTCCACACTATTGGGGCTAAGCTCTTAAAGCTTGAAGACATCAAGCTACATCAAAAGGTATGTCATCTAACTAGAACTTTGTAGTATAGGTGCTTCATAATATGCTAGTTAGGATGAAACCTTGGAATAGTTAATATTTGCATGTATAATAGAGAAAACATAGATCCAAGGTTTATAGGGTTGCATGTACACCATAGGAGTGTTAGAATGCTTAAAACCCAACAGAAATCACCAATCCTAAGTCTGTAGAATCACAATAGTTGGAAACAGTTGAAATAATTGAGAATAGCATGAAACAGTTTAAAATAGTTTGAAACGTTTAAAATTGTTTGGATGTTAACACAAAAATTAATTGTGTTGTACTTGTATTCCTCCTCTAAAAACTTGGAAAAATAGTGAAAACGTAGGGGTATGAACTCACCTCGAATGCGTGTTCTCGTTTGGATACGAAGTGGTAGCGGTGATCCTCGGGTTAGAACACGCGTGAGTAGTCGTATCCTAATAATAATTATACACGATATCGTATTTAAATTAATGAAATAATTTAAATAATAATTAAAGTGTTATACAACACTAAATTATGTAAGAAATACTTACAAAAAGCCTTAGAAATTATTTGAAAGTGTTCTTGGTGTTCTTGGTGTTCTTGGGTGAAATATGAATATTTGAAGATGTGCTTGGTGTTCTTGAGGAAAACCTTGAAGATATGAAGGAACTTATGAAGATTTGAAGGTGGGATGATGATTTCGGTTGAAGATTTGGAGAATGGATGAAGATCTGGGCAATATCTTATGAAGATATGAAGATTTGAGAGAAAATTGAAGGTGTTTTCGGCTTGGGAATTGAGAAATGAATTGTGTTTACGGTTGAATACTTTTATATAGAGGGTGTGTTCGGTCCTTAATGGGCCTCAAAACAAATGGGTTTTCGGTCCTATAGTGGGCCTTATAGTGTTTTCAGTCTTAAAGTCAACAAGGAAAAGGGTTTTCGGTTTTTAGTCAAATAGAAAAGGGATTCCGGTCAAGCTTTTCATCATTTAGGGTTTTCGGTTTTTGACTTATTTTAAAGAAGGGATTTTCGGTTTTGCATTGGTATAAGATTCCCTAATTCGAAAACTATATATACACCTTGAATTATTATATTTTAAGTTAGGTATTAGTCTCTTATATTAATAAGTGAAACCTTTTGTTAGGGTCGAAATGTTGTAATAGTCGAAGTTTGTATTTAGGGTCTTCGAACATTTTTGTAATGTATTTTACTAGGGCATAATATTCGAAGCTTCATGTTTAGTCCTTAATATATTTTTTGTACGCTTTTCTCTTCTATAAATAGGAGTGGTTACTAGTGTCTTTGTAACGAAGTCTTTACAGAATATTCATTGTACTCTATAAAATTTGCAAAAGCGTAATAGAGCCAAACAGATCATATTTACATCGGTGTTCAAATCTTTCAATTCTACTTTGAATTTACACTCTAATTCGTTCAATACTTGATTCATTGTCTCATCAATTGGTATCAGAGCAGGAATCATATCTCTGATCTGATTTTCACTTTGTTCAAAAGGTTTTTGAGTCAACTTTTTGATTCAAAAGTTTCCGCACTTTTTGAAAGTGAAAAATTGTTTAGATCTAAGTCTGTGATTCGATTCTGCACTTAATTCATTGAATCGAGTGTTCTAAGAGTGATTGTGATTTGAATCATACAGTTTGTTGTCAAATTCTCAAAGTTTCTTCAAAAATTCTCAAGGATCTATTACGTACAACAATGGCGTCATTCAATCTGAATTCCATGACTTCATTTTCTCATCTTCTAGGATCATCCACCAAAATTCCTATGCTCATCCCTGAGTATTACGATCAGTGGGCTGATCGTATGCAGGATTATCTCAATGGATTGGATGAAGAGCTGTGGAATTGCATTTCTGGCAATCTCAATCCACCATCGAATGTTCAACCAATTGGTTCTTCCTCTGGAAACTCTGAAGTTGAAAATCAATCTGATCGTCTGAAAAAGCTGGAGAAAAGGTGTGTAAGAGAGCTAAGAGGAGCTTTGCCTCCAGTTGTTTACAACTACGTGAGGAGTTGTACAACTACAAAGGAAATCTGGAACAATCTCAAGGAAAAATTTCAGGGAAGTGAGAAGACGAAAGTTAATTCTGTGAAGCAATGTTTAGTGGAGCTGAAGGACTTCAGACAGAAAGATGGTGAAACAATTGAAGTTTATTACGATCGTCTTAATGAATTGATATATCGATGCAATCGATATGGTATCACCAGATCAGCCATGGAATTCAATCTGATATTTGTTATGGGACTTCGAAAGGAATGGCGTAGTGTGAGCATGATGGTGAAGAATCAACAGAGCTTTGATACGTCAACATTGAATGACTTGTACAACCAACTTAAGACTCATGAAAGCGAAGTGAACGAAATAGCTGAAGAATCGAAGGCTAAGTTGGGAGGTCCACTAGCTTTGGTTTCGAGGATCTCTGAAAAAGATGCTGAGAAAGATGCTTCGGATGAAGATGAAGGGTTCATCATGAACTCAGATGATGAGGCAGTTGCCTTTTATTCAAACAATCGTGTGAAAAAGTTCTTCAAAAAGCCTTTCAATCCGAAGGCAAAGTCGTCTGAGACAAAAGGGAACTTTCTGAGTAAAAGTGTTGGGGAAGAGAAAAAGAAAGATGAGATGAAAGATTCGAAGCCTGTTGAGGGAAAGTCTGAGAAGAAGCTAAAGGGAGATGCTGGGATTGATTGTCATTATTGCAATGGTGCTAATCACCTTGCTAATGACTGTATGCTTCGAAAGAAGGATGAGAGAAAGAATAAGGTCAAGGATGAGGCGTACTATGCTGAAAAGTTGGAGGAGGTTCGTGCGAAAGCCAAGAATTTGTCTCTGGTTGCAAAGGGTGCGAATAAGGATGAAGATGGTACTTATCAAATCTGGTCATCTGGATCAGATGATGAGGAAATGCGAAATCCAACCCATGGAGCTATGTTTGCAAAAATGGAGGAAGAATCAGAGGAGGAAACATACGAAGTGCATGGAAGATGCTTCGTATCAAAAGCTGCTGACAAATCACCAATGACCACAAAGGTACGAAACATTCTTGAATCTTTTAATATTCCAGTACATGCTTATAATTCTGAATTAGTATCTTTTGATGAAACTGTTACTTATTTTGATTCGATTGTGGTATCTGCTAGCAATGAGGCTAAGAACCTGTCAATGCAATTGCTAGAGACAAAGAAGAAATTAGATTCGAAAATCACTAAGATAGATTGTCTAGAACTTCAAATAACGAATATCATGGTTGATAGGGTCAATTTATCTAGTGATAATAAACTGTTGTTAGCACAAAGAAACATTTACTGTAATGCTGCTAAAAGATTATATGGGAAAATAACTGAACTTCATCATTCATGCGAAATCAGTAAAGAACAACATAGAAAATTGCTGCCATTTTTAGCTTATGAAAGAGCTAAGGTAGATAACATTTCGTATGACTGTGAAAAAGAAATAGCTGATTTTGACAAAGTTCCGAATGACAAATATAGATATGGAATTGTCAAAGTTGATGAATGTCTTGATTCGAATGATTTAGTTAACATTGTAAATGATACTTTGACTAAATCTGAACAAATTCACATTTTGAAAAAGACTGAGAATTCATCATCTGATTCTCAATCTAATTTTGCTGATATTGAAGATAATTCTGACAATATTAGTGAAATTAGTGAGCTTGAAGATGTTGATTGTTCTCAGTTGTCTATTGTTAATGTTGCTTCGAATTCTAAAGGGAAAGAAAAAGTTAAGGATTTGATAGTTGAGGAAGAAACTGATATTCCCTCAACTTCGAAAGTTAGTGAAATGAACTTCGTGGATCTCAAAGATTACCAAACTGATGATAGTGATGATGAAGATGTAGAGAAAGTTTCGAAAGAAAAGAAATCTTCAAAGAAAGAAGTAATTCCACGAATAGTTGTTGACCAAGTGTATGGTGATACACAAAAGTTCGAAAAAGTGATGAATGAAAAAGGTGAACATTATCTTGAAACAAACACGGTGGTTTTTCCAAATTTCAAATGCACAGATGATGTCATTTTTCCAAATCAAGTTTTCGTAACTACCGGAAATGTTGAGAATATCAAACCAGAGTTCAAGAAGATGGTTGAGGAGGATAATTCAAAAACAACTGAGGAAGGTTTTTTCGCAAATCAAAACACAGTTGAAAACAACTTAACAAAGAATTCATATATTTTTCAACGACAAAAACCACAAAAACAATGGGTTGAAAAATCAAAAGTTGAAAAAGAGAAAGTAATTCGTGTTGAAAAGGAAAATGAAAAAGTTGTCAAATTAAACTCTAAGGAATTTAAAGATCAAATTGACAAATTTTCGAAGGAAAACAACATTTCAAAAACACAAGCACGAAAGAAAATATTTTGGCAAAATATTGAGTCTCAAAAGATGTCTGAATCACAATCCATCAAAAAGGTTTTCAACGTTAAAAATGATTCTTTTTCAAAAACTCAACAATCATCTCAATCAAATCAAACAAGGTCTGAAGTACATAAGCAAACAAAGTTTTCGAAAGTTTCTGAAACTAACAAAACAAGAAATTTTTCAGAAAGATCCAATTCAAATCAAAAAGTTTTTCAACGTCAACATTTTAAATCAAAAATTGATACATCCTATTCTTACTCTTATGTTACCAAACCCAAAGTTGATTTTGTACCTCAAAAGCCAAATTTTCCTAATTACACAAAGAAAGAAACTATGAGGACGTCACGGGAAAAAGGAATGACTTCAAGGAAGAACATTGATCATTGGCTTGACGGAAGAGGAAAAATGTATCAGTCAAATAAATATTCAAAAGAGCAAATTCATGAAGCATACGAAAAGTATGTCAATACTTCTTCGAATGGCAGCTCATCATCTAAGGATTCGAATATCTCAGTCAAAACATGGAGACCTGTCACAAAAGCGAAGACTGTTCAATCACAAACTCAAGATGCGAAGGGAAAAGTCAATGAACATTCGAAACTATCAAACACTTATGTTTCAGTTCCTTTAGATGATGAAGTGAACTTAATTGATAGTCTCAAAACCAAAGTTTGTGATTGGGTTAAAAGTTCTTCATTTCATTCGAAATTGAAATCTAATTTCCAAGGATCCAAAAAGCCTTGGGTACCTAAATTTTTTCATTGATTGCAGGTATTGTGTGACGAGCAATATGATAACAAATGGTACATTGATAGTGGTTGCTCACGTCACATGACTGGAAAGAATGAGAATTTAAGAGATTTTCGAAGTCTCAAAAATGCTGGAGTAGTAAAGTTTGGGAACAATCAAAAGTGTCAAGTCATGGGATATGGAAAAATCACAAATGGACAATTCACAGTGAATCGTGTTGCATATGTTGAAGGTCTTCAACATAACTTGATTAGTGTTTCTCAACTTGTTGTGGGCACTGGCAATCAAGTTCTTTTCAACGAAGAAGGAAGTGTTATTTCGAATGTTAACACAAACGAAATATTACTGAAATCTAAAAGGAAAGGTGACATGTTCACTTTGGACATCAATCCAATTGTAGGCAAACCAGCAGTATGTCTTCTTTCGAAAGCTACATCTGATTTAAGCTGGTTATGGCAGCGAAGACTTTCACATCTCAACTTTCGAAACATAAATAAACTTGTGGTACAAGATCTGGTAAGAGGTTTACCTGTACTTAAATTTGACAATGATTCTTTATGTGCAGCTTGTGAAGTTGGCAAGCAACATAAACAAAGTCATCCAATCACAATTGATTCGAAAATTGTTGCACCTCTTGAGTTGATACATATTGATTTGTGTGGTCCTTCGACTGTTTCAACTCTCAACAATAAACGGTACATTTTAGTTATTGTTGACGATTTTTCCAGATTTACGTGGGTTTATTTTCTCAGGCTCAAATCCGAAGTTGCACAAATTATGATTGACTTTATCAAAAAGATGGAAACCACGTTGAAGAAGACTGTTAGAAAAATCAAGAGTGATCATGGAACTGAATTTAAGAACAAAGTTCTTGATTCATTTTTGGTGGACAAAGGAATTTCGCATAATTTTTCATCTCCATATACACCACAACAAAATGGTGTTGTAGAACGAAGGAATCGCTCATTATGCGAAGCAGCAAGAACCATGTTGGCATATGCGAATTTACCTCAATATCTATGGGCTGAAGCTGTTTCAACTGTATGTTTTACTCAAAACAGATCGTTCATTCATCGTCGATTTAATATTACACCATACGAAATTCTGAATAATCGTAAACCTAATGTGAAGTTTTTTCATGATTTCGGATATAGGTGTTTTATTATGAATCTCAAGGATCATCTTTCGAAGTTTCAAGCAAAAGCTGATGAAGGAATTTTTCTTGGATATTCGCACAATTCAGTGGCATATCGAGTGTTAAATAAGCGAACATGAAAAGTGGAAGAAACATTCAATCTCACATTCGATGATTATTATGTTAAATCAAATGAGCATAGATTTACGAATCATCCAATTTTACAAGAAACACAAGTTGAAACTGAATCTATACAAATGGATGATACTGATTATGATTTGATTTTTGGAATTTCAGATCATGCAGTTGATGCTGAAGTTCATGCTCCTGATAATCACATACCAGAATTTTCAAAACTTACTGATGATTCACCATCGACTCCTCAAGAAGGCGAAACTGTGAGTGATAGTCCACTGGAGGGGGAGCAATTGGATTTGAATACTTTAGATGATGAAGAGCATTCTTTCGAGGGGGAGAAAGAACAATTGAATGCTGAAATTGAGGGGGAGCATGTTATTGAGGGGGAGCATAATGTTGATGATGCTTGTTCGAATGCAGGCTCAGAAAATGATGAAATATACAAAGATGCCCCTTTGGAATTTGATCCAGCATATCCACCCATGGAAAAATGGACAAGAGACCATCCGAAGGATCAAGTTATTGGGAATCCACAAGAGGGAGTTCTGACAAGAGCTCAAATTCGTGCAAAGAATGAGGTATTGAATACTCATCAAGAATTTTGCATGTTTAATGTTTTCATCTCTAAAATTGAACCAAAAACAATTAAGAATGCAATGGAACACTCAGATTGGGTTGTTGCAATGCAATCGGAGTTGTCTGAATTTGAACGAAACAAGGTTTGGAGATTAATTCCTAAACCTGAAAATGTTTCGATTGTCGGGTTAAAATGGTTTTTTAAAAATAAAACCGACAAAGATGGAAACATTATTCGAAATAAAGCCAGACTTGTTGTAAAAGGATATTCACAACAAGAAGGAATCGACTATGAAGAAACTTTTGCCCCTGTCGCAAGACTCGAGGCGGTTCGAATATTTTTGGCTTATGCAGCTCACAAAGATTTTGATGTTTATCAAATGGACGTGAAATGTGCATTTCTCAATGGAGAGCTTGAAGAAACAGTTTATATGGAACAACCCCCAGGTTTTATTAACGAAGAATATCCTAATCATGTTTATATTTTAGATAAGGCAGTTTATGGTCTGAAACAAGCACCAAGAGCATGGTATGCAACACTTACATCATTTTTGAAACAATCTAAATTTAAACAAGGATCAGTTGATCCCACATTATTTCGAAAGAAAGTGGGGAATCATCTAATGCTTGTTCAAATTTATGTTGATGATATTATTTTTGGCTCGACTGACCCTGCTTTGTCTAGAGAATTCGAAGAATTGATGAAAAGCAAATTTGAAATGAGCATGATGGGAAAAATCAATAATTTCCTTGGATTGAATATTCGTCAAAACAGAGAAGGGATTTTCATTAATCAGGAAAAATATACGAAAAATCTGTTAGAAAAGTTTGGATTGACGAATAGCACAAAGCTTCGTGTACCAATGGCAACAGGCATAAAGCTAACACCATCGTTGGACAAACCTGCTGTTGATATAACGTTGTATAGGAGCATGATTGGTTCATTACTTTATCTAACAGCAAGTAGACCTGATATCATGTTTTCTGTGTGTAATTGTGCTAGGTATCAGATTAATCCACGCGAACCACATCTTATTGCAGTGAAGAATATTTTTCGTTACCTTAAAGGCACAATTTCGTTAGGATTGTGGTATCCTTCGAAAATTGGATTCTTCGTTCAAGCATACTCAGATGCAGACTTGGGTGGTTGTAATCTTGATCGAAAAGGCACAAGTGGAGGATGTCAATTTCTTGATCGCAAATTAGTCAGCTGGCAGTCGAAAAAGCAAACGTATGTGTCAATTTCCACAGCTGAAGCAGAATATGTGGCTGCTGCTGCTTGCACTTCGCAAATAATATGGATCCAAAGTCAATTGCGTGATTATGCAATTAATATGAAAAAGATTCCGTTATATTGTGATTCTCAAAGTGCAATAAGAATTTGTCATAATCCTGTGCAGCATTCGAAGACTAAACACATAGCTCTTCGTTATCATTTCATTAAAGATCACGTGGAGGATGGAAACATTGAAGTACATTTCGTGAAAACAACTGATCAGTTAGCTGATATATTCACGAAAGCTTTGGATGAAAAATCTCTAATGCGAATAATAGAAGGTCTTGGAATGATCGATGGCAATTCTGTTCCATGCGAAAAAGAAGAATGATAGGCGAAAAAGAATGAATCAGAGGCGCTGAATAAAAGATAACACAAAGTCATTCAGCATTCAGAGGTTACTGTTCATAGTCAACGCTTCGACCGCTTCGAATTCGCATGATTGTCACTTATTTTCAGTGTTGAGTTAGTGGTTACTGTTCATAGTCAACGCCTCGACCGCTTCGAATTCGCATGATTGTCACTTATTTTCAGCGTTGAGTTAATGGTTACTGTTCATAGTCAACGCTTCGAACGCTTCGAATTCGTACATTTGTCACTCTTCAACGAATGCCAAATATTCGTCTGTTTGCAACAAATTCAAAAAGATTTTCTTTTGTTTTGTCCTTAAATTTTCGAAAAATCAAAAATCCAAAAAGATTTTCGTTTGTTCGGTCTTTATTTTAAAAAATATATATATATATTCAAAACAACAAAAATATTTTTATTTTTAGACTTTTGTTGCAGATTATGATGATGATTCAGAGGGGACAATGCAGGCAGTTTTAGGGTCAGGTAAAATTTTTCGTATGAATTGATATGTTTCTCATTATTCGAATTAGTTAGGTTGTCCCTAGAAGCATGTTGTTGCATGTCGTCCAAAGCCTCCATGACTCAATGTGTGTGTACGAAAGCCTTAATGAAATGTTTCGTACGAAAATTTCTTCCCAATCAGGCTTATATTCACATTAGTATCTGAGCTACCTTACTCTTCTCACAATGAGTTAAGAGTTTCCTGTTTGGTCCAAAACATAACAGAGGTACTTTTCGTGTCTTACACTAATCTTTTTCATCCAAAACATTCTTACACGATCACACACAAAGACGTATATCCGAGAGGTCTCTGATCAAACCTATCGAGACTTAGATATATAAAAACTCTGTGTTTATGATCTGACATCATGAGTCCGTGATGGAAGTGAAACCCAAAAATCTTACAAATTAAGGAATTGACGGGGAACATTGTTCCAGATATATACGAAACTTTTGTTTCTGTACCAATTTTCGAAACTCCAAATCATATTCATTTCGAATGAGTGGTCTTGATCAAGCATTCGAAACCCACGATGTTTGTTACCCAACAAGATCCAGTATACAAATTTTTTATGAATATGATTTCCGTGTGAGTTTCATTCGAATGTCCTAGTCATGTTAAAATTTTTCAAAGCCGACTTGTCACTGACTACACTGGTCATACAAGTAATTTCTGTTACACTTTATCACCTTATGTTTAGGTTGACATGTAACGAAATTTTGAACCTACCCACGAAGCATTCTTAAAAGAAGCCCTTTGATACTTATCAAAAAGTATTCGATTGTAATTCACGGGAACATACACAAGCTGTTGATCATCTCTCTTGATGATTAACGAAGCAACCTTTGCCCGGGGTTTAACTGCCTTCGTGTCAAATTAAATTTTTGACATCACAAAATTCATCAAAAAAAAAAAAAAAAAAAAAATTGTTGTTTCTTGTCTAAACTTTCTTTGGCACACTACACACACGAAATCCTTGAGGTTCTGAGTAATACCAACTCAGGCTGATGATTTCGAACATCTGGAAAATGACTTTGCTTTTTATCCCAAAAGTGAAAGAGCCTTGCCTCCATTCGAAGGGTTCTAACAGTTACAATTCTATTAAGGGGATAATGACAGGCTGTGTATACGTGACGTATGGTATTCTACCCGGTTTTCTAGGTGATGTGACAGACACTTTTTGACGCATGGCTACCTTTCCGCTGTACAGGTCCGATTTTCAAGGTGCCACGTCGGATCTCATTAAATGCATCCCGCTTCAAATTCAAATCATTTAGGGTTACATATAAAAGGGGGTTCAAGAGTACTTTATACGTTTACGCGATCAAAACTCAAAACTTCCCAAATTCTCTGTTCTTCATCTTTTTCAAACCCTAACAATGGCGACTACTGCTCATGTCGATCCTTCTACTGAAGATACTTCTTTTGCACCAGTTATGAAGATTCAATCTACCAATTATTATGTGGATGGTGAACTTTCTCAATGTCCAGAAGAATTCAAGATGCTTATTGTTTCTTTAAAACACTCTGTTTTATCCAAAGCAATGTTCAATTCCTTTTCTGTTCCGGTATCCTGGCTTTCTCAAGCAGGATCTACTGCCACATACAACAAAGCCTCTGATTCGATTACTTTTCACCTAATCAATGACAAAAAGGTTCGGCTTTCCAAGAAACTGTTTTGTCAGATTCTTGACATTCCAAATACACCTCCTTTTGTTGAATTTCAATTCTCCCAAATAATTCATATGTTTAATGAAATGGGATATCAGCCCCCATTGTCAAAGATAAGTGACTTTAAGAAGTCTGGTCTTCCAAAAGTATGGAATTTTTTGTTTGGGATATTTTTGTGTTGTTTAACCGGAAGAACAGTTGGATTAGATAAAGGAAGGATGGAGGTTTATGCCATGGTGGCTGGTTTATACTATGATCTTCCATCAGACTACTCTACACAGCTATGGAAGGAATTCCAAAAAGGAGTAGAACATACGAATGTTGTTCATGGCATTTCGTGTGCTAGGTACTGGAGTCTAATTCTGCAACATTTTTACAACAAGGAAGGCATCTTGGTTTCAAATGAAGAAGAGAAGGTTACTTTTCAATCTTATCACTTTCCGAAGGAAGTTGTTGACAATAATGATGAATTTCCAAACGTTGCTCGGATTCCAGACGCGATGCTTAAAAGGGTGGATCCTACGAATCCTGTTTTGATTGCATATCTGAAAACATTCGATTCTTCTATTCCTACGGGAATTTTGTTGCCACGCGACGAAAAGAAGACCAAAAAGTCGAAGAAAGCTGATCCTGCTTCACCTGAAAAGAAAACGAAGGGTTCAACATCCTCTAAATCTCCAAAGAAGAAGACAGAAAATGTTGCAGTGACAGTTGAAGCAACACAAGTGATTGAGCCAATAGTGGAAGAGACTCAAGAGAACGTGATTATTCCTTCGAAAACAGGGATGTTTCGAAGAATCAAGATGAAATCCACTCACAAACGAAAGTCACCATCACAGAAGTTGATTCGCAAGCCTCAAATTACTCACCAAGGAGTTTTAATTCGTGAGGTACCTGTTCCTGTTTCTCCCGGATCCAAGAAAAGAGCAGCAGAAGATATGGCAAAACACTTGTCACAACCGAAAAAGAAGAAGATGAAGAAGACTCGAAAGATTGTTTTATCTACTGAGTCTACAGAAGAGGATGAACGAATACCAGAAACTCTAGAGTTCACTTCTATCATTACAAGTTCCATTCCTGAGAAGACTGTTATCATACCACCCGAAGTTTCGATTGCCAAGTCAATTTTTGAGGAGGTTCGAACTTCAGGCATCCATGCACACGTATCTGATACGGATGCAAATGTCAACATGGGTGAAGGTGGTTCGAAAGATGCAGATCAAGGTCCAATTATCTCTACTCCTTTCGAATCATTGGTTTCTGTTACACCAACATCTACTATTCCTCTCACATCAACCACTGTTTCACCAACCTTTGAACATATCATCAATCAACCAATTACTTCCATTTTTTCCTCTCAATCCACTGATACACCCAAACCATCTTCACCCACTGAAATTGATAATGAAGGGTTTGGTGGAACATTCGAAGACCTAGAGTTTCATGATGAAGAAGAAGAATTTCCTGATCATATGTTAATGACAATGAAGCAATACAAAATTCTTAATCAAAAGTTGAACTCCATCATTCAATCCCAAGCTGATCTTGGCGGAGGTTCATCTATTTCAAGTTTGGAGGTTGATTATATGCTCAAGATATTTGAATCAAGAGTAATCGACAAAGTTTCTGGAATGATGAAAGCCTCAGAGTCTGTTATTTTAGAAAAGGTTGATTACATAGATCAGAATTCTGAGCTTCGTGTTAAAACTCTCAGATCTGATTTTATGGGAGAAGTTAAGGATCTGCGAAGCATAATAAAAGAACGACATGTTCTTTTTGTTCAGGAAGTCAAGAAAGTGAGGGAGGATGTTAACTCCCAAATTCACGAACTTCGTGAAGACATGAAAAAGGAAATTCTATTTGTTCAACATGATTATGCGTCCTTGAATCAGAAGGTCGATATCATTTGTGATGATGTCACTCGATTTGTCAAGCTATACGAAGGTTTGAGTCCTCAAATAACTCAAATCTCCAAGTCTGTAAGTGAAAATTTTGAAGGTGTGATCAAGTTGTTAAAGGAGTTGAAGGAGATCTCAACGAAACCGGTTTCTTCACCGTTGATTACTCCAGAATTTTTATCCCAGAAGTTTGTGCAGTTCGAAGCCATACTTAACAAGCAACTTGCTCCACTATTTCGCATATCCAGTCTTCTTCCCACAACTACTGCCCCTCCTGTTTTCACAGGGGTGCAAGGGGGAGAAAGGAAGTCAACAGAAGAAGAAGCGAAAGTGGTGGGCAAGGTATTTCCATCTAGCATCCCTTCAACAAAACCAGTAATTGTGTCTGCTCAACCAGTGACCTCAACAATCGTAACAACATTACCAATTACAAGAACAATTTCGAAAGGAATTGTAATTGGTAAACCTTTGGAATCTGGTGGAAGTGGTTCGAAGCTAAAAGACGTAACTGAAAAATCTTCTTCGAAAGACAAAGGAAAATCAATTCTGGTTGAAAAATCTAAAGAAGAAAAGAAGGCTGAAGCTAAAGCTGAACTCGAGAAAATGAGGCTTATTCAAAGCATCATGACTCAGAGGGCTGGTGATCCGAAAGGCATGAATAAAGGTGATCCAGCAAAACATTACAACTATGAAACAATCGAAGCCTTGGTTGCCTTTAATCACATGTACTCATTTGATAAGAAGCCAAAACAGAGTTATGTGGTTACAAACACTGATGCATGCCAGTTGGATTTCCCTATAAATGAGATGATGTTCATCATGCCTCGGTTCAAAGCTGAAGGGAATTTCAAAGAAAAAGATGAAGGGACTCATATGAAAATTCGTTTTCATACAGTACTTGGCAAAGCCCTTGAGGATGTTTGGTCACTGATCAAGATCAAGAAGGTGATAAGCATGAAAAAGGATGTGGTCTTTGAAAACATTGTTCAAAATGTTAAATATGTTGTGGCCAGGGCAAATGGAAAAACATACGAATTCACTATTGCAGATTTTCCTCTGATGAACTTGTATGACCTTATACAAGTGGCATTGCTTCTGAAAGACAAATCCTTTTCTTTTCTGCAAAACACAGATCCAAAGGAATTCAAACTTGGAGTTGCTCACATCAAAATCTTCATTGAGAATTATTATGAGTGCCTAGCACTGACTGATGTGGAGTTGGCTACTGCAAAGGGAATGGAAGTAAAAGTTCCAATGGCTCCTTCGTTGACTCAGACTGAGTTAAAGAAATATGCTGATGGAGAAATATGTTTAAAGCCATTTGGAATAGTTTTTGCTGGAAAGGATAAAGCTGGAAAAGCGAAGCGGTTTTTGTTCCAAGCTAGCGAAGTGGAGAGATATTCTACATCTCAATATACGAACTTGATTGTTCGTATGAACCACTGCAAAAAGAACAATGAAGGAGACAAGAAGGAATTGAAGAAAATTATTTCTTGGTATACTGAGGTTCGAAGACTTTTGCTGTACTCCATTACTCTACTTACAATCTGAAGACTTCGACTTTGGTTACAAAGGGGGAGATTGTTAGGGTCGAAATGTTGTAATAGTCGAAGTTTGTATTTAGGGTCTTCGAACATTTTTGTAATGTATTTTACTAGGGCATAATATTCGAAGCTTCATGTTTAGTCCTTAGTATATTTTTTGTACGCTTTTCTCTTCTATAAATAGGAGTGGTTACTAGTGTCTTAGTAACGAAGTCTTTACAGAATATTCATTGTACTCTGTAAAATTTGCAAAAGCGTAATAGAGCCAAACAGATCATATTTACATCGGTGTTCAAATCTTTCAATTCTACTTTGAATTTACACTCTAATTCGTTCAATACTTGATTCATTGTCTCATCACCTTTATTTGAATTAGTTTGACTTACATGGACTTGAAATAAAGGGTTGTTACATTATCCACCCGTTAGAGGGAATTTCGTCCCGAAATTATTTCTATAGTGAGTACTCATGGATTAGGGAAAAGATGCGGGTACTTTTGTTTCATCTGGTCTTCTCGCTCCCAAGTGAATTCAGGTCCCCGCTTTGCATTCCAGCGAACCTTCACTATTAGTATGCGACTTTGTTTTGTTCGTTTGACTTCCCTATCCATGATTTCTATTGGTTCTTCCACAAAGTTTAGGCTCACTTTTATCTCGATTTCATCGAGTGGAATCATAAGAGTCTCATCAGGTAGACACTTCTTTAGGTTAGACACGTGGAAGACAGGGTGTACGTTATTAAGTTCTTGAGGTAATCGGAGTTTGTAAGCTACTAGGCCGATTCTAGCAAGAATCTCGAATGGTCCAATGTACCTTGGATTTAGCTTTCCACGTTTTCCGAAACGTATCATGCCCTTCCAGGTTGAGACCTTCAACAGAACGCGGTTACCAACCTAGAACTCCAAGGGTTTTCGTCTCTTGTTTGCGTAGCTCTTTTGTCTGACTCTAGAAGCTTTTATTCGTTCTCAGATTTGAACGATCTTCTCAGTCGTTTCCCTGATGATCTCCGGGTCGGTGAGAGTGCTGTCTGGAACTTGCCTTTTAGCTAGTTGTGTGTCACCCACTTCAACCCAGCACAGAGGGGATCTACACTTACGGCCATATAGGGTTTCGAACGGGGCAGCCTTGATGCTAGTGTGATAGTTATTGTTTTAAGAGAACTGGACAAGTGGCAAATGGGTATCCCATGCTTTGCCAAAGTCGATCACACAAGCTCTCAGCATGTCTTCTAAGGTTTGAATAGTTCTCTCACTCTTCCCGTCGGTTTGTAGGTGGTAGGCTGTACTCATGTCCAGCCTAGTTCCTAGAGATTTTTGTAGTAACTGCCAGAACCGTGAGGTGAATCTGCTGTCTCTATCAAAGATAATATATATTGGCACCCCATGCAGTTGTACTATCTCTCTAATGTAAGTTCTGGTCAATTTCTCCATCTTGTTTGTTTCCTTTATTGGTAGGAAGTGAGCGGATTTGGTTAATCTATCGACGATTACCCAAATGGTGTCATGACCATCCTTAGTCTTGGGCAACTTGGTTATGAAATCCATTGTAATCCGCTCCCACTTCCACTCAGGTATCTCTGGTTGTTGTAGTAAACCTGAGGGCTTCTGGTATTCTACCTTGAATTTGGCGCAAGTTAGGCACTTGCCCACATAGGCAGCAATTTCTGCTTTCATGTTCGGCCACCAATAGAGTTTCTTGAGATCCAGATACATCTTATCTAAACCTAGATGAATGGAGTATCGAGTTTTGTGGGCTTCGTTCATGACAACATCTCTATAGCCACCAAACATCGGTGTCTAGATCCGAGTCATGAGATAACGAACTCCATCACCCTTGATCTCTAAGTTCTTCTCCATTCCTCGTAAAGCTTCACCTGCCACATTATCAGCCTTCAAGGCTTCTAGCTGAGCCTCTTTGATCTGTGTGGACAGATGTGAATGGATGGTCATGGTTAGTGCTTTTACTTTGCGACCTGAGTACTCCTTTCAACTAAGGGTGTCTGCTATTACATTGGTTTTGCCGGGATGATAGCGAATCTTTCATTCATAATCATTGAGTAGTTACACCCATCGTCGTTGTTTCATTTTAAGTTCTTTCTGATCGAAGATGTGCTGAAGACTTTTGTGGTCGGTGAAGATGGTGCACTTGGTACCATAAAGGTAGTGCCTCCAGATCTTCAGAGCAAACACTACTGCTCCCAGCTCAAGGTCATGAGTGGTGTAGTTGGCCTCGTGTGTCTTTAGCTGTCTCGAGGCATAGGCAATAACCTTTCCTCATTGCATAAGTACACAGCCTAGTCCCTGATTTGATGCATCGCAGTATACTACGAAGTCTTCTGTCCCTTTAGGAAGAGACAAGATAGGTGTGTTGCACAGGGCTTGCTTCAACGTTTGGAACATAGTGTCTTGTTTCTCTCCCCAGCTAAAAGTTACACCCTTCTGAGTCAGGGTGGTAAGCGGTTTAGCGATTCTGGAGAAGTTTTGTATGAACCTACGGTAGTAGCCAGCAAGGCCTAGAAATTGACGAATCTTTGTTGGCGACCTAGGGGTCGCCCAGTTTTCTATAGCTTTGATTTTGGAGGGATCCACATGAATCCCTTCCTCACTGACCACATGACCAAGGAAATTTACCTTCCTAATCCAAAACTCATACTTTGATAACTTCGCATACAGCTTCTCCGCCCTTAATGTTTCTGTAACTTGTCTCAGGTGCTGGCTATGTTCTTCCTTACTTCGTGAGTATATAAGTATATAATCTATGAATACTATCACGAATTTGACTAGGAAAGGACGGCATACCCGATTCATTAAATCCATGAACACTACGGGTGCGATTGTTAGACCGAAGGGCATCACTACAAACTCGTAGCTACCATAACGAGTTCAGAATGTTGTTTTGGGAACATCATTCTCCTGGACTCGTAGTTGGTGATACCCCGATCTTAGGTCGATCTTTGAAAAGTAGCTTGCTCCTTGGAGTTGGTCGAACAGACCACCTATTCGCGGTAGAGGGTATCGGTTCTTAATGGTTAGCTTGTTTAGTTCGCGGTAATCTATGCACATTCAGAAAGATCAATCCTTCTTCTTCACGAACAGGATCGGTGCTCCCCAGGGTGAGAAGCTCGGTCTGATAAATCCTTTGTTGAGCAGTTTGTTTAGTTGGTTGGATAATTCCTGCATCTCCATTGGTGGTAGACAATACGGGGATTTGGTTACAGGGGTAGCTCCAGGAATCAAGTCGATTCGGAACTCGACTTAGCGTTCAGGAGGAACTCCTGGAAGATCTTCGGGAAAAATTTCGAAAAAGTTACAGACTTCGGGAATGATCTCGATGTCTTTTATTACTTGCTTCTCATTCACTACATGAGCTAAGAATGCGTAGTACTCCTTGCGCAGATATTTTTGGGCTTTGACGCAAGAGATGATGTGAAGGTTTGTACTGGGTTTGTCGCCGTAGATAACTAGGGTTTCGCCACTTAGCAGATTAAGGCGAATGGCTTTTTCGAAACATAGGATATCAGCACGGTGAGGACTTAACCAATCCATGTCGATGATGATGTCAAAGCTTTTTATGGAGACCGGCATAAGGTCGATTTGAAAAGAATGGTCGTTTAGAGTGAAGGTACAGTTTATGAATATGTCGTTAGTGCTCTCTGTCTTCCCGTTTGCCATCTCGATGGTGAATGTTTCGTTTAGTGATTGTGGTTTTTGTTTGAGTAGATGTTTAAATTTATGGCTAACGAAACTCCTCTCGGCACCACTATCAAAGAGTATGCATGCATAAGAGTTATCGAGAAGGAACGTACCCATGACTAGCGTGGGATCTGCTATTCCTTCTTCCTGCCCTAATGCTAGCACTCTTCCCACACTACCAGCATTCTTTGTCTTCGGACAATCTCTCTTGTAGTGTCCTATTTCACCACACCCATAACATGTCTGGCTTACTCCTCCGTCGGGTACCTGGGTGATGGGTTGTGTTGGTGCCTTACAGAAACGGGCAGTATGCCCCTTCCTGTTGCAGTTATTGCAATGTAACTCCCGGCAGGGTCCGTGGTGATGGAAACCACACTTATTGCACTTCGGAAGGTTTCCAGTATATCGACTGCGAGGTGTTGGAGCAGCAGGAACAGTAGCAGCATGGACTGCCACGATTTGTTGTTTCTTTGAGGACTCTTGCGAAGATTGGCCCTTTCTTTTGTTCCAGAACTTCTTTTTTTCCAGTCTCTTTGGTTTGCTCAGGAACAACTGTCATGAAGCCTAGACGAACTCCATGATCCACGAGTGTCTGTGCCAGACGCTTGACACTGTCGAAAGTAAGTGGATTTGCAGCTATTACGTTCCCTTGGATCTGAGGAGATAGTCCCCAGATGTACCTTTCCACTTTCTTACTTTCCAGGATGACCATCCCGGGACACAGAATAACCAGGTCACTGAATCTGGCAGTGTAAGCAGCAATATCGGAGTCCTTCATCGTCATACCCCAGAGCTCTTGCTCAAGTTTTTGCGCTTCTCCTCTTGGACAGTATTCTACCAGCATCAGAACTTTTAAGTCTTCCCAGCTCATGGCATTGGCTACTGGGAGAGTCAATTACTTGACATAGTTGTTCCACCAAGAGAGGGCTCTGTCTATGAAAGTGCATGCTGCAAATTTCACTTTGCTAGCTTCGGGGCACGCACAAATTTCAAACACCGATTCTATTTTCTTGAACCAGCGTGTTATAGCAATGACACCTCCGGTTCCATCAAAGGATTTGGCGTTCGTGAAGTCTTTGTATGAACACTCCCTTGGGTGTCCATGGCTTTCTCCGTGGTTAGAAAGGTTACCACCACTACCCGCCCCACTAGTGCCACTTACATTGATTTGTGACATGGCGCCTGCAACGGCGGCTGTTACTACTGCTTGGAAAACAACATGATCATACTGAGGAGGTGGTGGCGGTGGTGGAATGTTGTTGGAACGCCTTCTTGATCTACGTGGCGACATCTTTTTCTAAAAAGATTTAAGAGGAAGTGACGATAAGTCCTCTATAGTGGTCATAAGTCAGGGGATATTGAACAAGATATATCTTAGTCCTAAACACATTATATCTTGACTTTTATAGTGCTTTATCAGGTATTTACAATAGAGGTTTACTAAAATAAGCAAACAATCACAGTTTCAATTTATGAAATTTATAGCAACACTTGTAACGAATTTGTATAAGGTGATCCATACTGGGTTCTCCTATAATCACATAGTGTATACAAATTATATATAACCAAGACCAAATAGACCTTCAAATAAGTGATCCTACTCTAAGTCCATAACCAAACAAGGAACAGGAAGTAAAGCAAAACCACTAATTCTAAGTCTATAAAATCTTAGTTATATATAACCCTATCATATACACTTAGTAATTATAGGTCTACCAGCAAGGGTTCTTTGTTTTCACATGATTGATTCTGGAAAGAAGGCCTTTCTCGACTACTAGTTTATATAACTATCGAGGCCTAAATGTTGTTGTTCTAGTGTTATAGTGTCATAAAATACTCCTATAGTATTTTAAATCTTCTGTTTGGTTCTAGAGTTTCTCTTGTATATAGAGTTGGTAAGTTTTAGAGTTGTTGCAACACCACTATCACTCCCAAACACATGTTGGTCGTATCTCAAATAATTATAGTTGATCAGACTATATTTATCCTAGATATGATTACATAATTGTCTAGGTTTAACTGCAGTGTCCAACATCTAAATACTTTTGTGTAGTTCTTACTGTGATATTGTTTCTGGTATGTATGTATGTTTGTATACTTCTTATAAAATACTTAGTTTTTAAAAGTATACTTTTAGTCAGAGCGTTTCAGCCCCATTGTATTTATAGTTGTATATCTTGCATGGTTTGATATACTTAGTTCACTATAAACAATACTCTGATACCATTCTGTCACACCCCCAAACGGGAACGGCAGAAACGTTCGGGGCTGGATGACGGCATGTACAGTATCACAACAATTGAATAATAGTAATCAAAGCAAAAACCATTACATTGATAAATTATAGTTTTTACATATGTTCATAACATTTTTTGTATGACAACAAAAGTGTAAAGAAAAAATTATAAGACGTGACTGCATAATTCTCCGTCTTCTCAAACCCTGTAAGTGTACATGTCTACTGGTTCCCTGAGAAGACAAGTGATTTTGAAAGTGTATCAACATTTAAGTTGGTGAGTTCATAAGTATGTTTGTATTTCAAATCAGTCTGTTGTTCTTTGAAAATGTAAGTATGTTCTTCCAGAAAATCCTATATTTTTGTTGTAAATTATTGTAGTCTTAATACCATAAGACCAAAATGTGTAAGTGTTGTGGTATTCAGTAATAGTGTTCATAGTCTTATTATTAACTAAAACCAATTGAAAATGAAAGTTTCTCTTAAATGTAAGTTTCTCTGTATTGGAAAATAGTATATTGTATGTGTTTTTCTATGAAAACTCTGTACATGTAAGTGCCTGGAATCCACCAGCCGTACTATATAATAGTGTAATGTAGTTCTATTATTAAAATAAAACCTTTGAATATATGTTTGTCCCATAAACAAAAATGGTTAGTTAATGCTTATTGTGAGTGATATTATAACCATGCTAAAATGACTAGTGGCCTGCACGACGTTCTTCAGGCGTCGGAATGTTATGACATTTGTCACCCCAGGCCTGCCGGCCTAACTGTAGCTAACAGTTTAGGTGCGGGATTATCAGTCCCGCATAGATCTATACAAAAATTCATGCTCTCCCTACAGGAAAATCTGGTTATGATTCAGGACTTTAGCGGGTACCTTAGAAGGCACAGTGAAGTAGTGGCTCACAATCCTGTATTAACTAGTTTACGTATAGTGTTCTGATGTTCTCTTGTACTTGAAAATGTATGTATTGCCTTATAATAGTGTACTTGTAGTGTAAAATAATTATACTTAAATAATTATTTAAGTAATGTATCCTTGAAATAGTGGAATAGTGTAAGTGTTCCATAAACTATACCTATTATAGTTTATATGTTTGTTTCTCTATAGTGTTCTTGAACTAGTAAACTAGTGTAGTGTTCCACAAACTATACATATTATAGTTTATATGTAAGTTCTGTATGTAATGTAAATGTTTATGAAAATACCCCTTTTCTCGGCATGTTACAAAAAGGATTAAAGTTTTATACTCATATATATAAGGCATATATAATTAAAATTAAAAAGACAGTCGGACAAGTAAATTTTACCCTAAGCCCACAACCAAACAAGGAACAAGAGTTAAGGCGAAATCACCAGTCCTAAGTCTGTTGAATCTCATTTATATATATATATATATATATATATATATATATATATATATATATATATATATATATATATATATATATATATATATATATATATATATATATATATATATATATATATATATATTTCAGTAAAAACAATTGTTGGAAACAGTTGAAATAATTGAGAATAGCATGAAACAATTTAAAATAAGTTGAAATGTTTAAAATCGTTTGGATGTTAACACAAAAATTAATTGTGTTGTAATTGTATTCCCCCCCCCCCAAAAAAAAACATGGAAAAATAGTGAAAACGTAGGGGTATGAACTCACCTCGAATGCGTGTTCTCGTTTGGATACGAAGTGGTAGCGGTGATCCTCGGGTTAGAACCCACGTGGGTAGTCGTATCCTAATAATAATTATACACGATATCGTATTTAAATTAATGAAATAATTTAAAGTGTTAGACAACACTAAATTATGTAAGAAATACTTACAAAAAGCCTTAGGAATTATTTGAAGGTGTTCTTGGGTGAAATATGAATATTTGAAGATGTGCTTGGTGTTCTTGAGGAAAAACTTGAAGATATGAAGGAAATTATGAAGATTTGAAGGTGGGATGATGATTTCGGTTGAAGATTTGAAGATTGGATGAAGATCTGGGCAATATCTTATGAAGATATGAAGATTTTCGGATGATATTTGAGAGCAAATTGAAGGTGTTTTTGGCTTGGAAATTGAGAAATGAATTGTGTTTACGGTTGAATTATTACACCTTGAAATAGGGGTTTCGGTTTTGAATTGGGATAAGATTCCCTAATTCGAAAACTATATATACACCTTGAATTATTATATTTTAAGTTAAGTATTAGTCTCTTATATGAATAAGTGAAACCTTTATTTGAATTAGTTTGACTTACATGGACTTGAAATAAAGGGTTGTTATAGAAGTCACTCTCAGCAAGCTTCAAGGCCTACTGGGAATTGTTGAAAGTAGATTAAAAGGCAAATCTGTTGTACCCACTCCTACTGCTGCAGCCCCAATCCTGGGAATTGGACATGGGAAAGGGAAGAAAAGGAAAGCTCCTTCAAAGAATCACAAGGGAAAGTCTCGTGATGGATCCTCTTCTAGTGGGTCCAAAGGTGGCTCTGCTACTCCCTCATCCAATCCCAAGGAAGCATAGTGCTTCCATTTTCATGAAAAAGGGCATTGGAAACGAAACTACTCTAAATACTTGCAGGACATTAAGGATGGGAAGATAAAGCCCACCTTTGCATGTATTTACACTATTCAATCTAACAACTCATCGCATGCTAGTTCTTGGGTCCTTGATACAGGATGTGGTTTTCACATTTTTTCTGATTTGCAGGGTCTAAAAAGAAGTAGGGATGTGGAGCACGGGAAGATGAACTTGATCATGGGGAATAGGAAAGTCTCGCTTGTCACCAAGATTGGAGTTTATTCTTTATTGCTTAGTAATGGGTTAGGGCTAGATTTGAACAATTGTTGCTACTCGTCTGATATGGCGAGAAACATTATTTCTTTTCATGGTTTTTATAAACAAGGTTTTAGATTTTCATTTAACAATGAAATTGGTTCTATTATTGCCTTTTATAATGATAAATTTTATTTTGAAGCATTGCCTTGTAATGGTAAATATGAAACTGTGATGGTTGTAGACAACTTAGGAAATAATGTACCGCATATTGATTCATCCAATGGTATGGACAAAGCATGCTTGTGGCATTGTCATCTTGGACGTGTCAACAAGAAGCGCATAGCCCAACTCCAAAAGGATGGAGTGTTGGAGTCATTTGACTTAAAGTCGGATGACACATGCGAATCTTGTTTTCTTGGAAAGATGACCAAGTCGCCTTTCATTGGTACTTGTGAAAGAGGTGAGGGTTTGTTGGATCTCATACACATCGATGTGTGTAGGCCCTTCAGATCCGCCACAAGGGATGCTAACCGCTTCTATGTAACGTTTACCGACGATTACAGCAGATATGGTTATATCTACTTAATCAAGCACAAGTCGAAAACCTTTAAAATTTTCAAAGAGTTTAAGCAAGAAGTGGAGAATCAATTGGGCAGGAAGATAAAGATGCTCCAATCCGATCGAGGTGGTGAGTATCTTAGTATTGAGTTCCACGACTATCTTAAGGAATGTGGAATTGTTTCACAATTGACTCCACCTAGGACACCGCAGCTAAATGGTGTGGCTGAGAGGCGCAATCGAACCTTGTTGGATATGGTTCGTTCCATGATGAGTCGAGCTTCATTACCTATCTCATTCTGGGGGTATGCCTTAGAGACTGCCGCCCATATCCTTAATTTAGCCCCAACTAAGAAGGTTGCCAAAACACCTCACGAAATGTGGACAGGGAAGGTTCCCTCGTTAGCACATATCAAGGTTTGGGGTTGCGAGGCTTTCATAAGACGAGAGGCTCACAACAAGCTCGAACCTCATAGTGAGCGTTGTATTTTCATCGGCTACCCACAGAAATCCTTTGGATATTTGTTCTATAGACCTAGTGAGAATGTGGTCTTCGTAGCACGAAGGGGTGTCTTTCGTGAAAGATAACTCATATGCCAAGAGGATAGTGGGAGGCAAATTGACCTTGAAGAGCTTAAAGATTTAAGCGATGAAGGAACCTCTAACACTAGCACTCAACCTGAGGATGAGACTCCTGTTGAACCATTTGACCAGTCCTTACCTCTGAGACGTTCCAGTAGAGTTAGTGTTCCACCTGTGTTATATGGTTTTCATATTACAAGTGAAGGTGATACGTTTATCAATGATAGCACATTGGTAAATTTGGATGAACCTAACAACTACAAGGAAGCCATGGCGGGCTAAGAGTCTGCAAAGTGGAAAGAGGTGATGGACAGTGAGATTCAGTCTATGTATGACAATCAAGTTTGGAACTTGGTTGACAATGTACCAGGTCATAAGACGGTCGGGTGCAAGTGGATCTTCAAGAAGAAGACCGACATGGATGGGAATGTACACACATATAAGGCGTGATTGGTTGCGAAGGACTTTACTCAAACTCCTGGAGTTGACTATGACGAAACCTTCTCACCAGTAGCAAAGATCAAGTCTATAAGGGTTATGCTAGCCATAGCTGCGTTTCATGATTATGAAATATGGCAGATGGATGTCAAAACCGCTTTCCTTAATGGGAAGTTGGCTGAAGATGTTTACATGAGTCACCCAGAGGGTTTTGTAGATACGAAGTACCCTAATAGAGTGTGTAAGCTTGAAAAATCCATTTATGGATTAAAGCAAGCGTCTCGCAGATGTAATCTTTGTTTCGATGAGAAAGTCAAAGAGTTTGGTTTTTTGGGAAGCGAGGATGAGTCATGCGTATATGTAAAGGCTAGTGGGAGTATAGTTAGATTTCTGGTATTGTATGTGGATGACATACTACTCATAGGAAACGACGTTCCAACCTTGCAAGAAGTTAAGTCCTGGCTTGGGAAGTGTTTCGCTATGAAGGGCCTCGGGGAAGCTGCTTACATTCTAGGGATAAGGATATTGAAAAATAGGAGTAAAAGACTAATATGACTTAGTCAAAGTACTTACTTGGACAAGGTGTTCAAACGTTTCAACATGGAGAATTCCAAGAAAGGAGAATTGCCTATCCAGAGCAATACCAAACTGGTTAAGACTCAAAGTCCGAGTACCGATGTCAAAATAGCATAAATGAGTCGAGTACCATATGCTTCTATCGTTGGCTCAATCATGTATGATATGACATGTACTCGCCCTGATGTGGCTTTTGCTTTGAGCATGGTTAGTCGATATCAAGGGAAACCTAGTAGAAATCACTGGATAGCAGTAAAGAACATTCTTAAGTACCTGCGGAGGACTAAGGACTGGGTCCTTACCCTAGGTGGGAGTGATGACTTGAGAGTGACAGGGTATAGTGACGCCAGCTTTCAGACCGACAAAGATAATTTCCGCTCTCAGTCGGGCTGGGTATTTACCCTAAATGGAGGAGCAGTAACATGGAAAAGTTCCAAACAGGAGAATGTAGCTGATTCAACGTGTGAATCAGAGTACATAACAGCAAACGAAGTGTCGAATGAGGCAATATGGCTAAAGAACTTCATCGGAGACCTTGGAGTTGTACCAGCTGTAAAGGAGCCTATGGAGATTTTCTATGACAACGAGGGTGCGGTCGCCTTAACCAAGTAACTTAGGGATCATGGCAGATCCAGGCACATCGACAGAAAAAATCACTTCATAAGACATCAAGTAGAAGAGGGACTCCTCATAGTGAAGAGGGTATCGTCATAGGATAACCCAACAGATCCCCTTACGAAGGGACTGAGTAGGGTCAAGCATTTATAGCATGCTAATAGCATTGGTCTAAGGGACGATATTACTTTTAGTAGTTAGATAGGCAGTTAGAAACTTGTAATAAATAAATGTAATTGACATTTGATGATTAAATAATAAGGGTTTTATTTATAAATAAAGTTTACTGTCTTCTGTCAATTGTTTATTTTATGTTTCACTTTTTGCATGTTTTGACTTCCAGAATAATATGATTATTCGAACGATCCACAGTCGATCATACTTTGGAAGTAGGTTACGAAGTTAGACTGTCATGAATTGGATTGTAGATTGTCTAAAGTGTTTACACATAGCAAAAGTTTGCTACAACGTTCATGAGTGCTCCTGAAATAAGATTTGAGTATTAGATTAAACCCACGCTCACATGAATCACTTCATGGAATTTATCACTAGTGATTGTGAGACGATAATATCGTATAGTCTTCAAACCAAGATATATGAGTTGTTGATTACGAGTTGGTTGTGCATTGATAGTACGAAAACGCATCAGTAACTTGATGTTATAAAACATATTGTTATGTATAATTTAACAAGTGATTAGTACAAGCATATAAGTCGAATTTTATATGTTCCTTTTATCCTAAGAGGATTAAAAGCGATATCTTGGGCCCCTCGATCATTTTGTTTTGACTTAGGTGTCGGGCCACGTCAGGACTTAATTGATGTGTTCGATTAAGTTTATATGCCAAACAAATCAGAAATCGGGAAACAAACTGTTGGACAATGAGTATGACTTAATTCCATGTCTTTGTCCACACGATATCTTGAAGAACAGAGGATTATATGATCCCTTATCTAAAGGACGCGTTATTGACTAGATCGGAATTGGAAAGCGGCTTTTGATAGCTACGATCGCTAATCGGATTTTGAAGTTGCATTAGCAGTTATAGTTATTAGACTTATCCAAGTGGGAGACTGTTGGATTATGTGTCTAAGCCCATAACTATAATTTGTATGTACTTGACGCTTGACCCGATAGTAGCATGGTCCTTTTGGGTTGCCTTCACCGGAGCAATTTGATAGGATGGATTTTTGAGAAAGAGGTTATTTGTGATTTATTAATATATTATATGAATAATATATTAATTAAGAAATCATATTATTTAATTGGTATTGATGAAGAATTAATTTGAAAGTAATTTAGTGATCAAAAGAGACTGATTAAATTTACAAGGACTGATTGGGTAAATCAGTAATACTTATAGTTTGGGCTAATGATCCATGTTGATTAGGGATGGACTAAATCTATGTGAGAGTCCATGAAGGTTTAGTCCAAAGGGCCTATCAAATGTGAAGAGTCCATGGTGAATTAGGGTTTACAAGTTGAAACCCTAGGAATTCCACACTATAAATGCAACCCCTAGCACCCCTAAAATCGGCCAAGTACTTCAAAGGTGAAACCCTAGCCGATTTTGGTGCTTCCTAACCTCTCTCTCATAAGCCTCCATTTGCTTTTAGTGTTTGTGACTCATTTGAGGTACTAAGCTCTTGAAAGGCCAAGAACTACAAGCTACAACAAAGAGCTATTCATCTAACTAGTTTTTATGTTGTAAATCTCCAATTGTATGCTAGCTAGGGTTCATGCTTTGGATAAAAATGAAATTGCATATATAACTTGAGAATACTTAGATCCAAAGCATTTAGGGTTGTATGTGCACCATAGGATTGTTATAGTGCTTAAAACCCATCACTAAGTATGTGTGATTGTACACCAATAAGATAGAGTTATGGTTTCCCCTATATGATAAGTGTAGTATGTTATGTGATTAGACTGTTTGGGTCTAAATGAGAATAGAATGGCAAAGCATGAGAAGTTGAATGAAAATAGAGTATGGGGCGAGAGAGAAAAGTAGGAGAGAGGCATAGACAGAGTACAAGAAGGTAAAAATAGAGTATGAGATGAGCATGAGAAGAGGTAAAGATAGAGCATGAGATGATGTGAAGACAGAGTAAGAGTATGGGAAGAGGCGTAGATAGAGTAGAAGAAATGTATGAGATGATATGGAGATAGAGTGAGAGTATGAGAATAAATGAAGATAAAGTGTGAAAAGAGCATAGTATGAAAAGATGAGATTAAATTTATAGAGTAGATAAGAAAGAAAAGAATGTTAGAGTATGTAAAGAAAGAAAGAAGAGAAGTAGAGTGATAACATGAAGACAATGTATTATTTAACTCACCAGACCATGAGACCTACGGTTTGATGTTGTAGATTTTAATGTTTTGCAGGTTTAGGTAGTAACCGTTGTACGAGAGAAGGTACGAGCACCAAGGACTTGGACTAAAAGTAGATTTTAGTTTTAATATATTCCTTGTTGCTTTAAATTGTGGTTATGATTTATTGTAAACCCGATGATAGTACTGGGATGTAAATTGTTTTTGAAAAGTTAGAATTCCGCATTTGTTAGAAAAACTCTGATACATTCCCAAAATATTAGATGAAAAAATCGGATCGTTACAACAATTATAAGACATTTTGACAACTTCCTACTAATTTTTATGTTCTTCGGCATTAAATCCATTTGTAAATTTTAAAGATGATATCGACGGTATACTATTATCTATCAACTTTTGGATGGAAATAAAATTTGACTAAAGGGAAATATATAAAAATTTGAACATTATATTCAATAATTATATAATATACATGATAATAACTATAGGGAGGCACCCTTGAGGAAACCAACTAATAAAATCGTTTTTTCTTTGAGATCACTAAACAAGTTTATGAGTATTAGCACCTCATGATTTATTGAATATTAGCACCTCATGATTTATTGACTGTTCTCAATAAAATGTTCAAAATTGGAAACGAATTAAGAAGAACTTTTAATTTATGAAGCAAGCCTCTATGTTTGTATTGTAATTGTCGAAGAATTTGTAAAATATAATATTTTAAAGGGATAATCTCTATGGCCGATCCTGAGGATGCAATCCTCAAATGCCCAAGACGAGTTAGAAAAAAAGGGTCCATGTCGATATTATTGTTGGAAAGTGTGTCCAATGTCATTAACTATTGGTGATATTTCTAATAATAACAGGGTCCTCTTGGGTTGCCATCAAGATACAAATTAAGTAGAATAAATAAAGGAGGAATTAGTTTATTAATTATTATGGTTTGATAATTAATTAGAAACTAATTGGAAAAAAATTTGGGAATTAATTAACAGTTTAATTAATAGAAGAGTAGAATATCAATTAATCAATAGTTGATTAATCAGAAATATTCCAGAACCCTAGAAAGAAGGGCGTGGACGAAAATTCCCTTTGGATAAGGGGAATTTCGTTCTAGGGCTATCTCATCCGACATGGGCTTGAGGATAAAACCCTAGGAGGTATCCAAGGCTATAAATAGGGCCTTAGGGATTCATTCCTCCTTGCTCATTCTTGGCTTGATTTTTCACCACTTCTTTCTCCCTCCTTGTTGAAGAACTCTCCTTATAGTTCATCCCCTCCTAGTTATTTTTTATTCTACTCTTTTGAGTTCATTGGGTGTGAACCAAGATAGGTGTAACTTCCCCAAAATAATGACATAAAAAATTTTGTTTTTAGATTAATAAATCGTTATTACATATCATTCTCATAAAACCAGGGTAGTCAAGATTTATCAAAACATCATCAAATCAGAGTAAATCACAGAATGCGGAAACATGTGGTGTGTGCTCTGCAATCATCCCGAGGTCTTCCATTTGAAAACCAAAGTACCTGAAACATAAACTAAAAACCGTAAGAACAAAGCTTAGTGAGTTCCCCAAGATACCACATACATACAACCACAAAATATCATGCGGCATACCCCATGGTCTTTACCTGGAATGTCATGGGCTCCTCCCATAGTCTGATATCCAGGTGCCATGGACTACCCCCATGGTCTTTACCTGGAATGTCATGGGCTCCCCCCCCCCATGGTCTGATATCCAAGTGTCATGGGCTACCCCCATGATCTTTACCTGGAATGTCATGGGCTCCTCCATGGTCGGATATCCAAGTGCCATGGGCTACCCCCATGGTCTTTCATGCAAGTATCACAGAGACAACTAGCATTTCACGTAACAAGTAATGGGCTGGAATTGGTGCCTTCGACCCATAGATATGGTGAGAAGACTCACGTCGCACTGCCGAATTAAACAGAAAATCCCTGGCTGCTGGCTGACAGATCCCCAAACTATCAAAGTAAAAAAACAATACCCAATCAACAATTGGATTCCAATCCATAACCATAAATCCATACTTGGGGTAAAAAGACCATTTTACCCCTAACCTAGCTTGGTCCAAGTCTAAGGCCCAAACTCACAATCTGAAAGGCCTAAAGGCCAATTAATCAACCAATGCCCAAATATGGCCCAATTTTCCAAATTGGGCCCAAACCCCTTACATGGGTCTTACCCTAAAGCTCAACCATTCTTCCTAGTCCAAAAAACTTGTACTCAGATGGCCCATTAATAACCCAACACCCAAGCCCAAAAAGAAAAATCTCATATGACAGAGTACGCCCCGCGTACTGTGACAACCCGAAACATTTTCCGTTTTCCTTACCCAATTTCCGTTAATAAAATTGGGTTTTTATTTATTTTTTTCGTTCACGTTATAATTATTTTCGGTCTAACGGAATAATCTAAACTCAGTTCGATCGAATTTCGTATTCGAAAACGAGGTTTTCTAAGTCAAAGCATAGCTAGAGGAGTTTACGGCCGCAAACTCGTTTTACGACCGTAAACTCTGTTTACGACCGTAAACCCTATTTACGGCCGTAAACCTTCCACTCCACCCCTTGACCGTAAACTCACCCCTATATAAGGGATGAGTGGCCTTCATTTATCACTTTACACACTCCAGAAGCTTTCTCTCTCTACTCTCTCTCTCTCTCTCTCTCTCTACAAACTTCGAATTTGCCCAAGGATCCTCAAGAATGTAAGTGATTCTTCACCTTGATTGTGTTTCTATCTCACTTCTAGTGGCAAATCCATGTTCCTAGCTCATAAATCTCATCTTTTTCTAGATTTTCTCTCTCACCAAGAACACCAAGAACACACAATAGTTCTTGGTGGCTAAAAACCTCATTTCAAGCTTCTACTACGTAAGTACACTACCCCTAGCTTGTTGGATACAAAAATCACTTGTTAAGCACCTAGAAATCATGACCATAAGGGTGTTTACGGTCAAGGCAATCTCCCTTGACCGTGAACTCTATTTATGGGGTGAAAAGTTGCCACAACACCCTCCCAAGTTTAGAAACGAGTCTTAGAACACTTCCAGAAGGCTAGAAAGGACCTTGAAACACCAAAAATCGCATCTTTTCGCCAAGTGTTTACGGCCGTAAACACCTGGACCGTAAACCCAGGAACCGTAAACACCTGGACCGTAAACCCAGGAGCCGTAAACCCAGGGACCGTAAACACCTGGACCGTAAACCCAGGAACCGTAAACACCTGGACCGTAAACCCAGGAACCATAAACCCAGGGACCGTAAACCCGGGGACCGTAAACCCAGGGACCGTAAACACCTGGACCGTAAACCCATGGACCGTAAACACCTGGACCGTAAACTCCTGATTACGGCCGCAAACTCCCCTCTTCAAACACATGAAATTCTAACACTTAGTTTTAAGTGTTTCCTAGTCCCTAAGGTGATTTCCTTCCATAACAAATAGTGTTATGCCCTCACCTAATGTATATATGTACTTTTACATGCTAAATAGGATCCGTTTGTGTCCGAGGCCTTATTTGACACTCAGAAATTCCTAGCAACTTACACTCGAATCCCACGTCAAACGGTGAGTTCATACCCCTACGTTTTTCCGAGTTTTTCATGTTTTCAGGGGGGAATACAAGCAAAAGTACAAGGAAATTTGTACTCAAGTATATTATTTTGTTTAAAATAATTATATGTTCAGTATGCTTTTAACTCAGAAAACCGTTTTACCAATCGATTAAGAAATCAACTCGTAGAAACAGTTTTCAAAACTAAAGCAAGGAACTTGTAAATCTTATCATAGAATGTGATATTTTCTAAAGGATTTATACAAGACATAAACAGGATTTTCGATGCTATTACTTGTAAGTTTGTTATTTTAGGATTGGAGACACGTCCTTGGTAACACTCCACCGGATTCGTGAGTGTAGGACTAGCCCTTATAACCAGAATCTCTTGTAGGGAGAACGTGACTATTGTGTATAGATCTATACGGGACTGACTATCCCGCACCTCGCTGCTAGCTACAGTGGGACCGTTAGGTCTACGGGTGACAAAGTCATAAAAGGATACTGGCCCCGTTTCGTGCCTTATCTAGTTTAATGTATGGTTATAAAACTCGCAACCAAGATAACAGAGATTTACTTTTGTAATAATGAAACAAGTGAACTAACCTCAAAGTAATAACCGATTTGAATACTAGAGGGTATTGGTAATGCCCTTAGGATCTAGTTCACTATCTATTTATTAGTTTTATTTATGTAATAAGGCTAATACAACTTTCCGAGAGTAAACAGGGTTTTCAAGGAAACTACATCTAACGATAAAAGTATGGTAGATACTTGTACACCTCATTTCAGAAATCGATAGCCAACTATCAACTTTTGAGGAAAATATAGGATTTTCCTGGGATAACTAAATCTTTCGTAAACAAGTTGATTAACTAATGGATAATCGAACTTCTTTCATAAGAAAATATAGGATTTTCTTGGGAAATACTTTTCAAATGATTAAAGAAACATTTTCTTTCACCTGATCTAAACGCTTATGAATTCACCAGCTTTATGCTGATATTTTAAAACTGCTTGTATTCTCAGGGCATCAATAGACAGGTATTCTTGCCAACTTTTGGAGAAGACGGAACATTCTGAAGTCACGTCTTTTACTTTTGTCATATATCGTTATGTATAAACCATGTTTTTGAACAATGTAAATACTCATATTATAAAATGTAATGGTTGTGTTTACTTCGCTTACTATGATACAACTGTTGTGATACTACACATGACGTCCTCCGCCCCGGAACGTTTCCGTCATCGGTTTCGGGGTGTGACACGTACTCAGTGGGTATGCTAAGCGTACGACCAAGAAACACAGTACCTCCCTGAGTATGAGGAGGTACGCCCCGCGTACTGACCCTGTCCACAACCAACCTAGAAAACATCTTAATCCCTTAAGCCAAGACGTCCAAAACTTTATAATAGATAAATATAAGTGACTTGATCCATAAAGTCGAAGGCTTTAAACCTTTGCATGGCTTAATGAAGCCAAACACCAAAGATGAACTCCAAGGGTCCAAATCACACCAATATGTCTTAAAAACTTCTTAATACCTTAAGACCTTAGTCCAAACTTCCAGATCTGATTCAAATGGACTTCTTATGTCATAAAGTTCCTGACTTTATGACTTGGAATGACTCAATGGAACCCAAATCAAAACCCTAAGTCCCAAGATTTACCAAAATACTACCAAATCTTGCATGGAAGGTTTGTATTCATCAAGATCCAAACTTTATGACTCCATAACCACAACAAGCGCCAGATATGAAGCTCAAAAGTTCTAGAGTAACTTCTACTCACAAGAACCACTACAAAGGGACCAAAATCATAACAAAGTGCCACCTAACTAGATCTACAAGAACGATTTGTCAAGGTTGAGACTTTATACCTCCAGAAGTTAGATCTAGGTTAACAAAGTCTGGATCCATGAGCTCCAAGTCAAGCAATGACTCCTCAAGAAGTTCCCTCTTCCCCCTCAAGCACCAAAAACACACATAAATCACTTTGAAGCTCAAGAATCACTAAAATGGAGGCTAAGGGTCGATTTCTAGGGTTTAGAGGGATGGAGGCTGAAGATATTAGGGTTAGGTTATGAGATAAGGAGCTTAAATAGGGTCCAAGACCCTCCTAAAATAGGTTTTGGGTCTGATTGGAGTACGCCCAGCGTACTCCGTAGAGCACCCGCGACCATCTCGGTCAGTGCGCCCAACGTACGCCAAGGTACGCCTCGCGTACTGATCTCTTCACTAGTACGCCCCACGTACCCTTTGTGTACGCCCCGCGTACCCGGCTAACCCTAAAACCACCAAACTTCCGAAGGCCATAACGTTTTCGTTATAAATCAGATTCTAACGATCCTTATATCCACGAAGAGGTGGAGAGAAGCTCTATGCTTCTATCGACTCATATTTTCCTTAAAACTTCCTGATTTAAAATCCAATTTCCACAAAAGCCAGAACTGACACTTTACTGAAATACCGTTAGGCTCCAAAACACAAACTGAACACCCGAATCACTTCCACTACATCACTCACACCCAAATGGGCCGAGATCTCATCCATTCAAAGGCCCTAAGCCTTATCATGACCGATCTTTGGGCCGCAGCCTCGAATTAGGAATCGATTCGGAATAGGGCGTTACAATTCTCCCTCACTTAAATTAGATTTCGTCCTCGAAATCATTCCTTACCATCCCTGGAACGCCAAACAAACCTGAGCCACACGACCACAATCCCGAGTATACCACAGCCTTCCCCAAGGCAACCGAAACCAGCCCTGGCAGGGCTCTCCAGGAACCGTAAACCCAAGGACCGTAAACCCGGGGACCGTAAACCCAGGGACCATAAACACCTGGACCGTAAACACCTGGACAGTAAACTCCTAGACCGTAAACTCCTGATTACGGCCGCAAACTCCCCTCTTCAAACACATGAAATTCTAACACTTAGTTTTAAGTGTTTCCTAGTCCCTAAGGTGATTTCCTTCCATAACAAATAGTGTTATGCCCTCACCTAATGTATATATGTACTTTTACATGCTAAATAGGATCCGTTTGTGTCCGAGGCTTTATTTGACACTCAGAAATTCCTAGCAACTTACACTCGAATCCCACGTCAAACGGTGAGTTCATACCCCTACGTTTTTCCGAGTTTTTCATGTTTTCAGGGGGGGAATACAAGCAAAAGTACAAGGAAATTTGTACTCAAGTATATTATTTTGTTTAAAATAATTATATGTTCAGTATGCTTTTAACTCAGAAAACCGTTTTACCAATCGATTAAGAAATCAACTCGTAGAAATCGTTTTCAAAACTAAAGCAAGGAACTTGTAAATCTTATCATAGAATGTAATATTTTCTAAAGGATTTATACAAGACATAAACAGGATTTTCGATGCTATTACTTGTAAGTTTGTTATTTTAGGATTGGAGACACGTCCTTGGTAACACTCCACCGGATTCATGAGTGTAGGACTAGCCCTTATAACCAGAATCTCTTGTAGGGAGAACGTGACTATTGTGTATAGATCTATACGGGACTGACTATCCCGCACCTCGCTGCTAGCTACAGTGGGACCGTTAGGTCTACGGGTGACAAAGTCATAAAAGGATATTGGCCTCGTTTCGTGCCATATCTAGTTTAATGTATGGTTATAAAACTCGCAACCAAGATAACAGAGATTTACTTTTGTAATAATGAAACAAGTGAACTAACCTCAAAGTAATAACCGATTTGAATACTAGAGGGTATTGGTAATGCCCTTAGGATCTAGTTCACTATCTATTTATTAGTTTTATTTATGTAATAAGGCTAATACAACTTTCCGAGAGTAAACAGGGTTTTCAAGGAAACTACATCTAACGATACAAGTATGGTAGATACTTGTACACCTCATTTCAGAAATCGATAACCAACTATCAAATTTTGAGGAAAATATAAGATTTTCCTGGGATAACTAAATCTTTCGTAAACAAGTTGATTAACTAATGGATAATCGAACTTCTTTCATAAGAAAATATAGGAATTTCTTGGGAAATACTTTTCAAAGGATTAAAGAAACATTTTCTTTCACCTGATCTAAACGCTTATGAATTCACCAGCTTTATGTTGATATTTTAAAATTGCTTGTATTCTCAGGGGATCAATAGACAGGTACTCTTGCCAACTTTTGGAGAAGACGGAACATTCTGAAGTCACGTCTTTTACTTTTGTCATATATCGTTATGTATAAACCATGTTTTTGAACAATGTAAATACTCATATTATAAAATGTAATGGTTGTGTTTACTTCGCTTACTATGATACAACTGTTGTGATACTACACATGACGTCCTCCGCCCCGGAACGTTTCCGCCATCGGTTTCGGGGTGTGACACGTACTCAATGGGTACGCTAAGCGTACGACCAAGAAACACAGTACCTCCCTGAGTACGAGGAGGTACGCCCCGCGTACTGACCCTGTCCACAACCAACCTAGAAAACGTCTTAATCCCTTAAGCCAAGACGTCCAAAACTTTATAATAGATAAATATAAGTGACTTGATCCATAAAGTCGAAGGCTTTAAACCTTTGCATGGCTTAATGAAGCCCAACACCAAAGATGAACTCCAAGGGTCCAAATCACACCAATATGTCTTAAAAACTTCTTAATACCTTAAGACCTTAGTCCAAACTTCCAGATCTGATTCAAATGGACTTCTTATGTCATAAAGTTCCTGACTTTATGACTTGGAATGACTCAATGGAACCCAAATCAAAACCCTAAGTCCCAAGATTTACCAAAATACTACCAAATCATGCATGGAAGGTTTGTATTCATCAAGATCCAAACTTTATGACTCCATAACCACAACAAGGGCCAAATATGAAGCTTAAAGGTTCTGGAGTAACTTCTACTCACAAGAACCACTACAAAGGGACCAAAATCATAACAAAGTGCCACCTAACTAGATCTACAAGAAAGTGTTGTCAAGGTTGAGACTTTATACCTCCAGAAGTTAGATCTAGGTGAACAAAGTCTGGATCCATGAGCTCCAAGTCAAGCAATGACTCCTCAAGAAGTTCCCTCTTCCCCCTCAAGCACCAAAAACACACATAAATCACTTTGAAGCTCAAGAATCACTAAAATGGAGGCTAAGGGTCGATTTCTAGGGTTTAGAGGGATGGAGGCTGAAGATATTAGGGTTAGGTTATGAGATAAGGAGCTTAAATAGGGTCCAAGACCCTCCTAAAATAGGTTTTGGGTCTGATTGGAGTACGCCCAGCGTACTCCGTAGAGCACCCGCGACCATCTCGGTCAGTGCGCCCAACGTACGCCAAGGTACGCCTCGCGTACTGATCTCTTCACTAGTACGCCGCACGTACCCTTTGTGTACGCCCCGCGTACCCGGCTAACCCTAAAACCACCAAACTTCCGAAGGCCATAACGTTTTCGTTATAAATCAGATTCTGACGATCCTTATATCCACGAAGAGGTGGAGAGAAGCTCTATGCTTCTATCGACTCATATTTTCCTTAAAACTTCCTGATTTAAAATCCAATTTCCACAAAAGCCAGAACTGACACTTTACTGAAATACCGTTAGGCTCCAAAACACAAACTGAACACCCGAATCACTTCCACTACATCACTCACACCCAAATGGGCCTAGATCTCATCCATTCAAAGGCCCTAAGCCTTATCATGACCGATCTTTGGGCCGCAGCCTCGAATTAGGAATCGATTTGGAATAGGGCGTTACAATTCTCCCTCACTTAAATTAGATTTCGTCCTTGAAATCATTCCTTACCATCCCTGGAACGCCAAACAAACCTGAGCCACACGACCACAATCCCGAGTATACCACAGCCTTCCCCAAGGCAACCGAAACCAGCCCTGGCAGGGCTCTCCAACCCGAAGATGAACGAATCCTTTCTCCTCATGAAAATAATCCCCTACAACATAACCACATCCACTTAATCTGGAATTTGAAGCCTCGAGATGGTCTGACTCCCTGACATACTGCCCATACTGAACCATTGCTAAATCCATTCCACTTATCCCCTAACTGACTACTCATCTTCTGATAACTTGAGGTCCCCACTAGAAAACAGATTTACATACAATTTGTTGCTGCAGAACACTTATACTTGAAAAAAGGCTCAGATAATCCTTCGAGTAGAAAACTCATCCCTGCAACGGTTAGACTCAGACAAGAGTTGCGCAACAGGGTCAAATATTTGACTCTGGGATTATTTAACCCAAACTGCAATTGACCTAATCATACTCTCCGAATATCAAGCGACACAACACCCAGGTTCCAAATCAATAATACTGCCTTGACTTATCTTGATGCCCTTCACAGCGGGAACCAATCCAAGACACAAGCACCATGACTTGATCCTTCAGAAAAATTGAATCCATTCTTACCCTTGAACCCTTTGATTGATTCCCTTGGCATATAGATACCCCAATTCTTATCCCACTGAAAAGAAAATCCTGCACATAAACACTCGCGAACCCGACTCGATATCTCACCCAAAACCAACCGGATCCTCAACTCATAACTCGAGATCCACGGATCTGCACTTTCATTTCACCCAAGACCTTCTGATTTGTGTCAACCCCTCACTAGACTGAGATAAAAAGGTTCCCAAACCATCGCTAAGACTACCAGTCTCGCACCTGGTCCAACCACCAGGTTCCCAATAGTCCAAAGAACAAGGCTGCCCAGCCTATAAACCCCTCTACGTCATACACTGACCACCCACTTAACCATGTAACTCAAGATCCAAAACCCTAACCCAACGGTCTCCACCAGGTTCCACCTGTATTGCCATAATCACATGGGCCTCGCCCATCGGTCCCACCCAACTAGAGCTACACAGGCCCGACTTCGCCTCGAACCCCACTGGTCCTCACCCTAGAACAGAGCAATACTCCTCGACAATCCTGACCGACATGCCCAAGGCACGATTTGATTCCCCTTTTATGCTCATGACCACCTCCAACGATAGTCTACCTCGAACTGGTGAATGCTACGATCCCATCGCAGTCTTACAACACTTCTAACCAACCGTGGTTACCACCCATGGCCTTACCACACCATAACCATCACAACCCCATGCATCCTGAGCCGAAACCTACATCCATCTGCATCCCGTCAGATATTCGGTACATACTTCGAATTCTGAAGCCCTCAACCTGGACTTAACCACAAGCCTACTATGCATAATAAAGGAGACGCCAACCAGCAGTGGGAAGTTTCCTGAATTCTTACTTGCACAACCTCAATCTAAACGGCCACTCGGGTCGTCTGTCCTCCTGGCCAGGATGTGAAACTTGCCCTTGTTCCACACCCTTCCTAACTCCCAGAAATCTTGACCGATTCTCCCCCACTTCGATTCGACAAAGCTCTTTCATCTCTTAAATACTGATGGATTTCCCAACCCATTCACCTCATATAGCATGAACCGCCTATAAATTGCGCTAATTAATACTAGCGTTCCATTGCTAGCCAAACTCCATGATCACCCAACTCCTGAAATCCTGAAGAATACTCTTGAAATCTTAACCAGTCTGATATTCCAAATCACCTCTCATGATACCATACCAATTCCTGAGTTTTTATGCTGGCGACTAACACTATGACCCTTGCCCTGAACTGACGAATCTTTATCCCAACTTCCATTCTCAAAGAATCATTGAATTCTAACCGACTACAACCCATGCGAAAGTAAAACTCCCCTGACACTTCCAATGACCAAACAACTCATGAATCTGACACTACCATCTTCATGCTACCGCTTCTTCCCTAGCAACGGTAGTGATTAAACCCAAATCTTCTTTCATAGACAACCGCCGATCATACCAGAACAAATGATAAAACAAGTGAACCTTGAATTCACTGGAGAACTAACCCGCTAACCCTGACCAAAGATCCTTCAAACAATACCCCTGAATTGATTCCGTCGAAACTTGGAACAACAACTGAACACGCTGAAACCCACTCAACAAGATACGACCCACTACTGATTCATATAAGACTTTCGGCATGCGGAAAGGCATATCACAATCCTTGATAATATAACCCAGAAAATAGTAGAAAATCAACCCGAGATAATGCTTACCCGAACCCGAACAATATTCCAACACAATACAAACACTGATAACAATCAGAGAGAAAGAAAAGATAACCTACTCGCAATATCACTTGCTAGAGCACTGGCCTCCCTTCTCTGAAACTGCAATGACCAGCTCCTCTCTGCTGGGGCTCCTCCTATACCCTCGAGACCATCATAGATCCGCAAAATAGTCGGAGCATGTGCACTCACTGCTCCTTCCCTCCTCATCGGGCAGACGGACCTCTTATGGCCCACTTGGTCGCAGTGATAACATAACGGGCTTGCCCCCTGAGGACAATCCCTGCTGACATGATCAACCCGGCCACACTTGTAGAAACCCATACCCCTGGAACGGCAAGATCCATAGTATAGTTTCCCGCACGTGTTGCACTGACCCCGGCCCTGTTGCCCCCCCCCCCCAATCGTTGATCCGAAGTATTGGGTCTTTTCCTGGGACCTTCCATTTCCTGCACCTGATCTGGCCCCCTCTTCCCCAGGTGCTCCAAATCGATCTCCCGCTCACGGAATGATAATATATAATATATAATAAAAAAAATTGGACCTTGTGCACCTGCATCCTAATCACAAATACAAGATATTTCAGATAAGAAACAATGAGATTAGGTAATGAAAATCATAAATCAAAACAATAAAACATAAAAAGTATACCTCCAATCTCTCGATATTCTAAGAAATTAAAATAGAAAAGTATACCTCCTGATTCACAATACAAAAATATGAAATCAAAGATAAGAAACTAAAGACATGAAGTCCAGAAATTCAAAAATCAAAACTCAGATTAATCAGAGGTGAAAATGATACCTCCTGAAGGCTGGAGCAAACCTTAAACTCCAACTTTTGTCTCTGGTATTTACTATTTATATTAACAAAAATCGGAAGATGGTATCTAGAAATCAAATAGGAGAGGTATCCAAAAATCAAAAGTGAGAAGGTATCTAGAATCGGGAGTTTACTCATTTATAAATTGAATGACTTACGAGATAAGATTTGAATGGGAGAGGGACAAAGGGAAACCATAAATTGAGAGTTTAGAGAAAGATTTCGATAGGAGAGTCGACTCCTCGTCTTCTATGTGTTGATCCTTTCATTTTTCTAGGAGTTCGATTGGCGATTACATATTCCATATTTTCAACTTCTGGAGCCCTTGCCTAGCCTCCATGTAATCCTGGAAATTAGATTGTCGATCGGGAATAAGAGACACCGAATATTGGGCCAAAATTATACATATATTATCACCATACTGGGCCAAAATTATGCCTCCTCTTCTTTGCTACCCTGGGCCTTTGCTTAACTCGCTTAGGTATTGGGTTGATGTTGAGTGAACTTATAACCTAGACAAGCAGTTATACATCCAATATCATATAATCATGGATAAACATAGATGGATATCTTGCTTATAACATTCTGTGACATCCCTATTTTCACGGTCAGAAAAGACCGATTTCGTTTATGCTTTTAAAATAAAATCAGAGTAATCTTTCAAAAGGTGGTGCAGAATTTGTCCCCAAAACAAAATATGATAAAATTTTATCAAATCATTTCTTGAAGAAATGTATTTTCGTTATATTACAAAATCTCGGGATGTCATGTTCCGATACAGACCAAAGCATAACAGTACGATATAGGCCTTACAACAGATATTTACATCTACCAGCCTATAATCCTAAATCCTTCGTCATCATCCAACTATGCTCTTGTTCCACTACCTGTAATATAAAAAGTTGAGTGGGTCAGGCTTAGGAGCCTGGTGGGCACATAGGGTTTTCAACCCATAATAAATAAATTTATTAATTTCACCAACCAATAATAAATTTATTAATTTATCAACCAACAATAACCCTGATTACTCGTTCCCGTTATCCTCACTTTACGTCCCTAAACATCTATCATAAGGGACCTAGCCTAAGGATCATCATCGGGATGGACACTACTGCTAAGGGGGTTCCTCAGCAATAATAGTCTGTAAGGCAACCATGGGGGGGATGGAGTACACCGGTGAACACATCGTTCACAAACACCTACAGGTTGTGAGCCTACGAGCGTTCCACTGGACTGTCTAGAAAGGACCGTGGTCGTCATCTATACTCCGCTATATGACTGAAACAACAACAACATCAAGGCCTCTCATCATTTTATCACACATCAACTATTTCATCTACCCATGTTTTACCCAACATATTTGTAGATAATATATATATATATATATATATATATATATATATATATATATATGTACAGTTTAAAACCTATATAAAACATCCATTCAACACCCATCTCAAATAAACAAACAATATATATACACATAGCACGTATTTTATAGAAAATACTTTATATCTATGTGTAAGATGAAAGTGACTACACACTCACTTGATAAGACGGTAATTGGACAGCACTTCGTCCTTTAAAACAATCTTTTTCGATAAAACCGGGATGTTTTCTCAAAAACTGGGCTCTGTGCGGGCAGAGTTTCGACTCGAAAACTCTTTTTCTCGGGGTCTTTGGGCTCTCCGGGGCTTTCTAATTTTGCTAGGATGGTATTCTAGGCTTGGGGTATTTATTGCATCTTAAAAGAAAGTATAAGGTGAAAGAAAGTATAAGGTGAAAGGATGCTAGGATGATGTTGTGCCTTAACCCTCGCACATGTCACACACTCGGCCACATACTTTGCAACATCGAGCTTCATCATCGGCCACCAGTAGTAGGGTTTCAGATCCCTATACATTTCCGTGCTGCCAGGATGAATCGAGTACATGGTCTTGTAAGCTTCTTCCATCAGAATATCTCTTATTCCTCCCGTCTTAGGTACCCAAATCCTATCTTGGAATACCTTCAGTCCTTGACCGTTTGTATCGAACACTAATGTTTTGCCCAAACGTCCTTCTTTTCGGTCATTTTTCTCTAAAGCTTCTTTCTGAGCTTTCTTGATGCTTTCTACAATCATTGAGACAACTTCGATTCTTAATGCTCTCGGCCTTTTCTTTTCAAGGCTCACTTTTCTGCTTAAAGCATCAGCTACAACATTTGCTTTATCAGGGTGGTAAAGGATTTCACAATCGTAATCCTTAAGCAACTCTAGCCAGCGTCGTTGTCTCATATTCAATTCCTTCTGATTAAAGAGATACTGAAGACTCTTATGATCAGTGAAAAGTTTGCATTTTGTGCCATAAAGATAATGCCTCCATATCTTTAGGGCGAATATTACTGATGCCAACTCCAGATCATGAGTGGGGTAGTTCTTTTCATGTTCTTTCAATTGTCTCGATGCATATGCTATCACCTTATCATTTTGGGTCAGAACACAACCTAACCCAACTCCATATGCATCGCTATAAACTGCAAAGTCTTCAACTCCTTCGGGTAAAGAAAGAATCGGTGCTTCACACAACTTCTTCTTTAGCTTCTCAAATACTTCTTCATGCTTCTCACAATAAGTATAAGTAGCTCCTTTGTGGGTCAAAGCTGTCAATGGAGCAGCTATCGAAGAAAAGCCTTGGATAAATCTTCGGTAATATCCGGCTAATCCCAGAAAGCTTCGGATCTCCGTGGGACTCTTTGGTTGTTCCCACTTTATTATAGCTTCAATCTTAGCTGGGTCAACCATTATCCCTTCTTGGTTAACCACATAACCCAAAAATTGGACTTCTTAAATTCAAAAATCACATTTGGAGAACTTTGCATACAGCTTCTCCTTTTTCAGAACTTCTAACACTTCTCGCAGATGCTTGTCATTCTCCTGCTTGTTTTTTTAATAAATCAAAATATCATCTATGAACACTATCACGGATTTATCAAGGAATGGTTTACAAACCCTGTTCATCAAATCCATGAATGCTGCTGGAGCATTGGTTAGTCCAAACGACATAACCAAGAACCCGTAGTGTCCATATCTTGTTCTGAATGCAGTCTTCTCAATATCCTGCTCTCTCACCTTTAGCTGATGATATCCTGACCTAAGATCGATCTTCGAGAAATAGCTCGAACCTTGCAGCTGATCGAACAGGTCATCAATCTTTGGCAACAGGTACTTATTCTTTATTGTTGCCTTGTTCAGCTCTCTGTAATCTATGCACATCCTCATGCTTCCATCTTTCTTCTTCACGAATAACATCGGAGCTCCCCAGGGTGATGAACTAGGTCTAATGAAACCGTTGTCCAACAATTCCTGAAGTTGCGTCATAAGCTCCTTCGTCTCTGTCGGTGCTAATCGATATGGTGCTTTTGCTATTGGTGTTGTTCCTGGTAACAAGTCTATTCTAAACTCCACTTGTCTATCAGGGGGCAATCCAGATAGATTTTCGGGAAAAACTTCTGGATAGTCACACACCACTGATATACTTTGCATATCCTTTTTCTCCTTCTTAGCATCGATCACGAATGCCAAGTATGAGGTGCATCCTTTAGATAAACATTTTCTAGCTTTCATTAGGGAAATGATTCCAAAATTTACTCTGTGCTTGTCTCCGTATACCATAAATGACTCTTTTCCAGGAAGGATTACCCTCGCTATATTTTTCTTGCACAGTATCTTGACATCATTGGCGCTAAGCCAATCCATCCCTAGAACGATGTCTAAACCATTCAACTCAATGGGTAACAGCTCATCGAGGAATTTGTTTCCGTTCAAGTCGATAACGATATTCTTAATGCAATTGCTAATAGGTATGAATTTGCCACTAGCAACTTCTACAATTAGGGCATTATCAAGTTTTTCTATAGGCAATGCTAGTCTTTCACCAAATTTATGTGATATAAAGGAGTAATTCGCTCCGGAATCAAACAATAAATTGGCAGGCAATCCATTTACAAGAAAGGTACCTGAAGCGACATCCGTTGCATCCTTTGCGGCTTCCAATGTCATCTGGAAAGCTCTGGCTTTTGGCTTTGGTTGGATATTGGGCCTTGCTGCCTCTTTCTTCTTCGGACAGTCCCTCAAAATGTGCCTTTCTTCATTGTACCCATAACAGACTTTCTTATTGAAGGTGCATTCATTGGCATAGTGCCCAGGCTTTCCACATTTAAAACAAGTGACCTCCTCGCCACATTTCCCAACATGTTTCTTCTTACACTTGTCACACCATTTTGCTTCGCCTCCTCTTCCTCTCGAACCAGACTTCGAGAATTTACCTTTCTTGTTGGATCTCGAAGATCCATCGAACCTCCTTTTCTCACCAACCTCTGCCCTCTCCTGACCCCTTTCCTTTAACCGGGTCTCCACATTTTTAGCTGCTCGGACTGCTGTCTTCAGAGTAGTTTCCATCTTGATCGTTGGGCCAAAGTCGACTGGCATTCTGTTTGCGAACCTCTCAATTTTTGAGAGTTCAGTTGGCACTAAGTATGGAAATAAATTCATCTTTTTGGTAAACGCAATAGCATAGTCGTCAATGCTCAATTTCCCTTTCTTCAAGTTCTGAAATTCATTGTTTAGATCTATCAAATCTATCTTTTTGCAGTACTACATCTTTAACTGCTCCAAGAACATTTCCCAAGACATTTTCAGGGCTTCTCCATGTGGCATCGTATCTGCCAATAGCTTCCACCAACTTAAAACTCCGGTCTTCAGTTGTCTGACCGCAAAAATAGTTTTATGCTTATCGCTACAGTTGCAGCTTTCAAATACCATCTCCATTTCGGAGATCCAATCCATAATCTCTACAGGTTTTGGGCTTTCGGCAATACTTGGTGGTTTGGCGCCCAAGAAATTCTTATACATACGCCCATCTCTGTTGATTTCCCTCTCCGGTTTATTCCTTTCTGCCACTGTGGGTTCCGCTTGACTGACAATACGACTGTAATTTCCTTCCTCTGACTATCCGTCATTTAGTTCAGGTTGTTCAACAGGCATTGAAGGTTCACTCCTGTTGTTCAGCAATAGTTGTCTCATTTCTTCCATTTGTCCATCCATCATTGCCTGAATCATGGCTTGTACTCCAACCATTGTGATTGGTTCTGGTGCAGCTTCTACTATCGGCACCTGCTCAATCACTTGGGGTTGAGGTTGCTGATTCCTATTCGTATTTCCAGCTCCACTTCGGGTTCTTTCCATTTGATCTATACACCAAATTAGGCGAATTTAGATCTTTATTCACGATAGACATTTAAATTCTCCTTATCACTCCGAAACGTTTACATGCTAGTTCTAATATCGTAGTCATACGCTTAGAATCCTGAACACATAAGGTTTCCAGATCCGATCGGCAACAGACCATAGATCCGAACAAATAATGGCATATATGGCAAACATATAGCATTTAACACATAAAAGCATTTTAAGCATCTTTCCTAAAATATACTAGTGCTCGTGTCTAAAATATGGTAGACACTCATCTCACGATCATCACTTAACATTCTAAGTTTAAGTCTTGAAATCCTACAAATTCCTAGTTCGTTTAAACTAATGCTCTGATACCAACTGTGACATCCCCATTTTCACGGCCAGAAAAGACCGATTTCGTTTATGCTTTTAAAATAAAATCAAAGTAATCTTTCAAAAGGTGTAACGGAATTTGTCCCCAAAACAAAATATGATAAAAATTTATCAAAGCATTTCTTAAAGAAATGTATTTTCATTATATTACAAAATCTTGGGATGTCATGTTCCAATATAGACCAAAAGCATAAACAGTACGATATAGGCCTTACAACAGATATTTACATCTACCAGCCTATAATCCAAAATCCCTCGTCATCATCTAACTATGCTCTTGTTCCACTACCTGTAATATAAAAAGCTGAGTGAGTCAGGCTTGGGAGCCTGGTAAGCACATAAGGTTTTCAACCCACAATAAATAAATTTATTAATTTCACCAACCAACAATAAATTTAATAATTTTATCAACCAACAATGACCCTGATTACCCATTCCCGTTATCCTCACTTTACATCCCTAAACATCTATCATAAGGGACCTAGCCTAAGGATCATCATCGGGATGGACACTACTGCTAAGGGGGTTCCTCAGCAATAATAGTCTGTAAGGCAACCATGAGGGGGATGGAGTACACCGGTGAACACATCGTTCACAAACACCTACAGGTTGCGAGCCTGCGAGCGTTCCACTGGACTATCTAGAAAGGTCTGTGGTCGTCATCTATACTCCGCTAGATGACTGAAACAACAACAACATCGATGCCTCTCATCATTTTATCACACATCAACTATTTCATCTACCCATGTTTTACCCAACATATTTGTAGATAAATATATATATATATATATATATATATATATATATATATATATATATATATATATATATATACAGTTTAAAACATGTATAAAACATCCATTCAACACCCATCTCAAATAAACAAACAATATATATACACATAGCATGTATTTTATAGAAAATACTCCATATCTATGTGTAAGATGAAAGTGACTACACACTCACTTGATAAGACGGTAATTGGACAGCACTTCGTCCTTTAAAACAATCTTTTTCGATGAAACCGGGATGTTTTCTCAAAAGTCGGGCTCTGCGCGGGCAGAGTTTCGACTCAAAAACTCTTTTTCTCGGGGTCTTCGGGCTCTCCGGAGTTTCTAATGATGCTAGGATGGTATTCTAGGCTTGGGGTATTTATTGCATCTTAAAAGAAAGTATAAGGTGAAAGGATGTAAATTTGTAAACAAAATTCGGATGGCCTTGTGTTCTATTTATAGTGGTTGATGCCTCGAATTACGTTGGGCGTAATATCCTGGTACGCAGGGCGTACTACTTCACCAGCCATTACGTTGGGCGTACATCGAGTACGCTGGGCGTGCGAAGGGATTATCTTGGACGCGTCAAGGCTACGAACACGTGTGAACCATGCGTAGGAGTAGGAGACGTGGCCAATTACGGACCGTGTACACATAAGTACGCTAGGCGTACATACTTCGTACGCTGGGCGTACTTCCAGTCTCGAAGTTTGTGCCTGAAACTTCAAAAATTCATACCTTTTACATACTGGCTTCGTTTTTTACGTTCTTTATATCCACGCGTAGGTGAAATTATACTCTACAACTTTCATTTAGACTATATCGGCTAGTTTTGACTTTATTTTTAAAGTTATATTTTAACAGGTCGGGACAGAAAAAGTCCGTTAAAAATTCATAACTTCTTCACCCGACATCCGTTTTCGTCTGTCTTTTTACCGTTAAACTACTATCGACGAGATCTTCGATTCTCATTTAGGTTGTTTTGGCTAAAAATCTCTATCCATAATTCGAATTTCGGGCTACAAACTACTATGCCAAATCTTATAAAATTCATAACTTCCTCATACGAAGTCAGATTTGGACATTCTTTTTATGCACGCTCTCGGTTTAACATATACTACGACTTTCATTTAGATCGCTAAGGCTAAAAAGCACTTTATCGTAAATTCACTTTGTACGTCACACAGCGTCGTGCCGGTTCTGTCGCGAAACTTTGACAGGTCATAACTTCTTCGTTATAACTCGGATTTCGGCGTTCTTTATATCTCCGGAATCCTTGTTACGACTACTACAACTTTCTTCATAGATATCGGGTTTATCTAACATTTTACTTTCGACGCTTATTTTTATCCTTAATTTATTAAATCATAATAATTAAGTATAAAACACATAACACTCAAATAATACATAAGGTTGACCTAGACTATTACATCATCATTAATGCCTAGCCTAGAAACACGGGCGTTACACATTCTGACTTAATGTGGTAATTAACCACTATGGTACTCAATCATCATGACACTCAGCCTATCACAAACATTCAAGACATAGTTTATTTTCACATAAGTATAAAACATGTAAAGGAGTAAAGACTTACCTGATGGTTGATGGTAAGCTTGAAAAAAAAATAAGCAAGCTTGAACTTTCCTAGTAATATCAACCTTCAAACAATAATATTTCTCACACTCTAACCCAACCAAATATATCAATACTATACAAGTCTTATTTTAACAACTCATGCAATTTTTCTCACTACACAACCCTCTGTTTCGAACCATTTTAAGCCATCTCAAACTCCTTTCCACATAAGGGTTTTGATATATTATTTTTGTTCCAAATCTGAGGTTTATAGAAATATATGGAACTCCTTCTAACGAGTTTTCTAGAATTTATGGCAACTTTTACAAAATTGCATATACGATTAGATCATTTTTGGATCAATCTGTGGAAATCGCAATTTTAACCATAGCTAGAGTCGTTTCTAACTTTTATCATAAACTAACAAAATGTAGCACCCATTAGTTTCAACTAAACAATATTTTTCTAGAATTAGTTATAAATTTATGAAAACACTTCCATATTGCAGATTTTTTACCACAACAATAAATCATCACTCAATGGTTATAGATTAATCATCAAAGATTCTATTGTTTAATTTAGGTGTAACATCCTGTTTCTCGCCATTTCTTATTTCAGGGACGTGGGCTGGAATTCAATTGTGTAAAAGCTTTGGGCCTTAAGGAGGTAAATATTAGACCTTGTGGAAGGAGATAATGATGGTTGAGAGATTTAACCCTTAAATTGTGTTTTGGGCCAAAGGGTAAAAAGGGAAAATTCATAGGCCTGGTTCTTGCATGAAATATGGATTTTTGTTCGAGAAGTTTTTAGCCCATGATATTTAGATAATATTGTATAGATCTTCAACACCTTTTCGTGGATATAAAGAACGTTGAAAATAGAGTTGGAACGAAGGAGTTACGACCGTTTGAAGTTATGGCGATTTTGGGCTAGTCGTGTACGCTGGGTGTACAGGGAGTACGTTGGGCGTACTAGGGTATCCCTAGTACACTGGGCATACCAGGAGTATGCTAGGCGTACGCGATCAGTGCCCAAACCCTATTTTTGTGGTTTGAGCCCTATTTAAGCTCCTTAACTTCCCCAAAGCCACACCATTCTTAGCATCCACCTCTCCAACACCCTCTCTTGAAACCCTAATCCTAGTTAAAGTCTTGTGAGCAAAAAGAAGGTGTTTTTCAGTTCTTTGGAGTGTTCTTGGTGCACCTTGGAGAAGAAGGAACTCATTGAAGAAGCGTTGGTTGCATTGTAGCTTGTAGATCCAGACCTTGTTCACCTTGATATTTCTTCTGGAGGTATAAAGTTTGAATCTTGATGATGAAATTGTTAGATCTAGCTAGTTTTGGGTGTTATGAGCTTTTGGTCACTTTAAGTGCATAAAGTTTAGATCTTGAAAGTTTGTGACCTTGTTATGGATAAAGTTGGAAACTTTATCCATCTAAACATCATATTGATTCAGATCTGAAGGTTGGAGACTTGGACTTAATGGATTAAGTTGAAAAAGATGCACTTTTGGTCCCTTTGTGACTTAAAGACTAGATCTTGTTTGTTGGGACCATTCTAATGGATAAAGTTGGAAACTTTATCCATTATGGAGCTATTAGGAACCATAAAAATGTGATCTTGGTCCTCTTATCCCTTCCATGCAAGACTTGTAATGTCTTAATGGATTAATAAGTTAGGGTTTTAGCTTTTGGACCTTCCCTAGCCATGGAAAGTCATAAAGGTGGAAAATTTATGACATAAGACAATGTTTTGAGGCTAGATCTACGTTTGGGTGAAAAGTCCTTAATGGATTAAGTGCTTAATGGAAAGTATGGAACCAGCTCGAGTACGTTGGGCGTAACTTTTGTATGTTGGGCGTAGTAAGCCATCCCATGTACGTGGGGCGTAAGTTGAGTACGCAAGGCGTACTCAACCAACCTTGGACTTTGACTTTTGTTGACTCCGTTGACCGTTGACTTTTTGACCAAGTTTGACTATAGGTCAAACTTGAGGGTTTTGATTGGTGTTTAAGATTTAATATGGTTCTGATGTTAGTGGATTCGCGGGAGTAAGCAGTGTAGCAGGGAGTATATCACAATGTTCTCGGGTTTCTTCATTTCAGGTGAGCTTCGCCTCACTGTACCCGTGGGTTGAAGGTAATAATGCCAGCCCATTAGTTTTGGTTATCTGTTAGTAGAGGGATGCCTTAGGGATTGTATATAGTCATGTAGGTTAGACTGAGGACTCTTGAACTAGGCTCTTTTACTTGTTCCTTGTTTGGTTGTGGTTTTAGAGTAGGATCACCTATATGGGTGTCTATCTCACCTCTGATTATATACTGTCATGCATTCCTTGAATTGTTGATATTTAGTATGTTGATATGCTGTAGAGATGTATTAGATATGTATCATGGTATCGAGTATGTTGTTATGTTGTAGTGATCTGTTAGATCTGTATCCTGGTATCGAGTATGCTGCTATGTTGTAGAGATCTGTTAGATCTGTATCCTGGTATCAAGTATGTTGTTATATTGTAGTGATTTGTTAGATATGTATCCTGGTATCAAGTATGCTGCTATGTTGTAGTGATCTGTTAAATATGTATCGTAGTATCGAGTATGCTTCTATGTTGTAGTGATCTGTTAGATTTGTATCCTGGTATCGAGTAGGTTGTGTTGATGTAGTGATCTGTAGAAATGTATGTTATCTGTACTTGTTGGTTATCATCTAGTGGAATATCCTAGGGGACTGTCTGTGGTTAGGGGTGGCAATTTATGACACGACACGACAAAAATACATGACACGAAACGAAATTGGGACGAAACTAAAATTTGAATTCGTGTTCGTGTCGTGTTCGTGTTAGTTGTAAAAAACACGATGTCGTGTCTTGTCGTGTTCGTGTTCAAAATTTGACACGAAATTGACACGATTTAGCAGATCTTTATTGTGTTTGTCGTGTTTATCGTGTTATATTTGATAAAGTATTCATTAAATAAACTAGTTTTTAGTATATGTTATATTTGCCGTGTCGTGTCGTGTTTGTCGTTTTTTAATTCGTTCGTTTTCGTGTTAGTTAAAAAAAACACGACATCGTGACGTGTCGTGTTCGTGTTACAAAAAACTTTGTCGTGTCGTGTCGTGTCGTGTCAGACAAAAACACGAAACGATAGCACGATTTGCCACCCCTATCTGTGGTCATGTAGGATAGCCTGAGAACTCTTGATCTAGGCTTTCTTTCATGTTCCTTATTTGTTTGTGACTCTAGAGTAGGATCATCTGTTCGGGTGACTATCTCACCTCTAGTTACTTATGGTTATGCATTCTATGGAAGTTAGATGGTACCAGGACTGTATGTTGTGAGAGTATTAGTAGGCGGTAGTGAGTTGTATGATTGATGTTTGCTTGTATTATGTGCCTACTTGATCCTTGATTGTTTATATGTCGACATATGGTAGTAGTGGGTTGAGGCGGTCCTACTTTTTGTTATAGCCCAAGATACCCGGTGCGGGCCAGCTGTAAGCCGTAGGCACGGAGGCTCGGGAAGAGCGGTTGAGTTGAGGCGGTAGGCCAACAAACGTTGGGTATTCCAGCCCGATGGATGAGTAGACCCGATGCATGCTTGTATGTTTATCATATGGGGTATTTTGGGAGAAACCCACTAAGCTTTGTGCTTACCCAGTTGTTTATTGTTTCAGGTATCATCGGTCATCATGGGAAGGCAAAGGCGTGACTGTACACATTCATCAACAACAATGAAGATTCTGCACTTTAATATTACTCTAATTTTTATAAATGTATTTAGAATAAACGGTTTTCTCAATAATAGATTTACAATTGGGAAGATTTACTTAAATAAAATTGAAATTTTTTTGTTGTGAAAATGGGACGTTACAATAGGGGTGTGTATGGGGCGGTTTGGTTCGGTTATTGGTCAATACGGAACCATAACCATTACAATTGGTTAATGTATTTCGATAACCATTGGGTAGTGGTTGTTAATGGTTTTGTTTAATGGTTTTAGTCGGTAAATGGTTATGGTTAATGGTTAATATCGGTTAATCATAATTGTCCAATATGACATAAAAATAAAAACAAAAATTCTATAAAAATTGAAATACATGAAGTCCATTGTTATAAAAAGTGAATGATTGTATATATGTAATTGTATTGATAGAAGATTACTTATCCTAGTTAATTCCAAATAATTAGCCTTTAAATTTTCAATTCGTAATATAATTACATACCATATATTTAATATTGTAATATATTAAAAAATTTATTAATATTATTGGTTGGGTTCTGTTTATAGGGGTTCGGTTTTAAGATAAAAACCATAAACTAACCATATGTATTCGGTTATTCAAAATTAGAAACCACATCATATCGTTTAGTAATGGTTCAGTTAAAATGGTTTGGTTATATCAGCTAATTTGGTTATGGTTCGGTTTTTCGGTTAATATGATATCCCCTAGTTTAATTCAACAAATTAGAAGACCAACCAACATACCAGGCCTCAGGAATATCAAGCACAACCACCCCTAACATCATGGTGGTTGCAGTGATGGTGGCTATCATCGACCATGATGGTGACGTTGGTGATGTATGACTCAAAACACATAAGAACTTACCGAGTGTTTTATCAAATGGGAAAAAAGCAAAATCATCTTATTCTCTTCCCCAAATCGGCGCCTCCTCTCTTCTTTCACTATTGGATTGGCCGCAAAAATGAAATGGAGGATTAGGGTTTGCCCTTTTATAACTAGCTCATCCCTAATTTCCTTTTTTTACTTCTCATAGCTTAATATTTACCTCTAAGGCCTCCCTTTCTCAGTTCTCCAAATTACCTCCCTTCTTCTTAATTGTGTTTCTTTTTAAGCCCTCACAAAATTAATTTATGCCATCTAATACATTTTTCTCAATCGGAATTAAGAAATACACTCAAAACAATTACTCGAACTTATATCATGTTATTTATTTGGCAACTTAAGGATAAAACAAATAATTAAATACAATAAATGGAAAATGGGGCGTTACACATAAAATCAAAGACTTCCTTTTTCTTTAACTTCCAGAACACCAATTTGGACCCAATATTCAATTTCAAATGCTTTTGTCCCTCAATCCAACTACCATGAACCAAAACTTTTTGCATCATAAAAAGACTCGATTTTGACTAACACTTTAATGCTTCGTATCCCTTTAATAAAAATAACACTACTTCGTCATTTTTCAAATCAATCAACTATTACACTTTACATATTTGGATTCCAATGAGTTTTACGAACAACAATTCAATCGCTTCTCAATACAAATTATTAAGACGTTATGTGATGCTTCACACCGTCTTCGAATCTTGAATAAACACCGAATCATCAATTTCGACCCAACTTTCCAGATCATACCAATCCATTAATAAAATACAAAATCCAACTTCACCGATCAACAAATTCATTATCATTTCAATTAATTTTTCTGGAAGAATTTATTCAAATCATTTTCCATATCTTTAAATCCACCATCAATCCCTCATAATTTTCATCAATCAATAATTACCATCGATCCATCATACTTTCAATTCCAGGAATATCGAATCCACATTCAAATCAAAATCAGGCATATCTTGAGATATTAAACCTAATCAAATCATGAATGAATCTGGATGAAACATAATCAAGGAAAAAAACTAGTCTCATACTGATTAATTAGAGATTCAAAGATAAACAAAAATTAATCTGGAATTGATATTCACGATGAAGAGAAGATACATGATCTTGATTAAGCATACGATGCGAACGACTATTGATTTTGAATGAAAGCTTAATCCAATGAATACAATGAAAGTCATCGCGATGGAGGGTTTAGGTTTGTGTTTCCATGTTTCCTTTTGTGTTAACCAGTGTCTTAAGGTAAAGGGACTAAATTAAACCAATTTCAAGTAATTTATAGTGCGGCAGTCACGTTATCCGTATTTTAAAATAGGGTGTAACAGTCCAAACTAGTATCACGATTTCAAAATGTTGTTTTTTGTAGTTAGTGGCATGATATTAAGTATAAGAAAATGTACGCCGGTAACTTGGTACATGAATTTATGCAAATGTATGTGATGCTTAAAGATTAGTATGATTCCGTAAACAGAACATAAAATTATATGGATCTTGAGGAAGGCTAAATCCATATGGAAAATGAGATTTTGAAAAACAAAATGGAAAGAATGTTAACGAAAGTGTCATCATATACTAATTCTGATGTTGTAGAAATTGGCAAGACTTCATCGTCGATACTTACGCCTTGTTCCCGATTTTAACAAAAGAAAAGAAGAGAAGAAAAAAGAAAATCACGAGAGAAAAGAAGAGAAAGGAAAGGAAAAAAAAATTCATTTCATGTTCCCGAGTTGGAGAGAAGTGGAAAGAAAATGAATGATTTTATTCTTTCTTTCCAAATCCTCCCAAATCGGAAGGAAAGTGATCCTCTCATTTCCCTCCTTTAATGAAACTCGGGAACACCAAATTTTTTTATTTTCTTCTCATTTCCTTTCATTTGTCTCGTTAAGTTAAACTCGGGAACGGGATGTTAAGAACAGAGTGAAGATTACGTGGCAAGTATATTGTCCAACACCATCCCGACCAAGAATACACATAACACCATCCCGACCAAGAATACACATATAGCATCGATAACTACACGTTTTGGAATTCCCCTACAGATACGTCGTTTAAATAATACGATTACGTTTTACGACTTATGTAATGTTATGTAATGTTATCAAACAATTTTCAACTTCTTTTTATATTAATGGACTATTAAAATTTTGAAACAAAACCGCCCAAAAATGACCGGAACAAAACCAGACTGATTTACATTTAAATGCTCTTCTGCGGTTGTCGGACCGTAAAGATCTCCGCATCAAACTGGCTGGATAAAACCGAGACCGAAAAATCCAAAATCGAACAAGTCCAAAATCAAGACAGCATCGGGCTTAGCTTAATCGTAAGCCCAAAACCCAGAAGCCCAACCGTAAATGCCCAAACTCCAAAGCAATCATCGCCAGTCGCCACCACGACACCAACTTCTCCTCCAACGCCGTCGTCACTTGTAAAGACCCGATTATGCCATCGGGAGCCTCAGCTAGCCTGCATAACCCTGTATCTACTCGGTATTATACGTTGCTTGTTGCCTATGAGTTTGGTAATGGGGACGACTAGCTAGGTTGTTGCCAGCAATTGACTCAGTGGAGAAAGTCATTCCTCGATTGTAATCTCCCGCTGTGGTGGCAGAGAAGAATGCGGAATAATAATGGTAGCGGATGGGTTTATGACTGCTGGGAGGAAGATTTATACTCGAGGGACGCCGAAGAAACGAGGATCCTATCCGAATTACGATGGCCACAGTGTACAGATTGTGATATTGGTGTGTGAATTTTTATTCCTGATGAATAAAGTTCAATTGTTCATCATTCTCGCTGCATTCCCATTGACTATTATATACCCTTACTACTTATTAGTTGTCCATCAGTCCATGGTTCTTGAGAGCTTTTGTGATTGTAGGAAAATGATATGTTTATGAATATGGAAGAAAGACGTGAAACTGGCACATATTCGAGCTTTCGATCGTTGACATTTTAATAAGTTTTGTTTTCGATTATTGAAACCTGGAGATTTTGTTCATCAAAGATTTAAGGCAACAAATGGACGCACAAAAATTAACTCTGTTATCATAAGCAACGTCGGCAATTACACATATTTACAAGAATTGGCGATGGTACTTAATGGACCTCAACAAGGTAAGTATGAAAAGCAGAGCAACAACGTTAGTCTAAAAGCCGGCAACATTAATTTTTTAACCAATTTCAGCCGGCCAAACATTTTTTTTGTTGTTTATATTAACTTTATTTCAAACGTTCTTTAACGTCTCTCCATTGGGCATTCACAGCTTTCATTTCTTGATTACATCTCATCTTTGTAAATTCAGCCAACTGTTTTTGCATCATATAACTTGATTGTTTCCATTTTTACTCCTGCTACAATTCACCTGTGTACAATGCAAGTTCTTCCAATCAAAACTGCATAGAAGCACTGTAGTCATATTTCACGTTTCTTACTCAGAAATGGGTCGGAATATTCAACCCATTTTCTGCGTTTCCTTTGTTTTCTTTCTTCTTTTTTCAGTAGGAAAGATGGAAGACGATGATGTGAGAGATGCATTGGTCGATTTCATGAACGCACTTGGTCCTCCTCGGACCATCCAAAACACCACGAATTGGGGATGGAATACTTCATCAGATCCTTGCACGAATACATGGCATGGAGTTACGTGTGACACCGGAAACAAAACCGTGCAAAAAATCGTTCTTGAGAAGCTCAGTCTAACGGGAACCCTCGATTTCGAATCCCTTTGCGAAGAAACTTCGCTTCTTGTACTAAGCCTCAAGTTCAACAATCTCACCGGAGACTTGTCACCGGAGATATCAAACTGCAAAAAGCTCAGGCATTTATACCTTACCGGAAACCACTTTTCCGGTAGCCTTCCCGATTCCCTTACCGGTTTGGCCGATTTGAAACGAATCGATATATCCAACAACGAGTTAGATGGTAAGTTACCGGATATGCCAAGAATCACCGGCTTATTAAGCTTTCTTGCCCAGAACAATCGTTTGACTGGGCAACTACCAAACTTCAATTATCACCAACTTCAAGATTTTGATGTCTCCAACAACGATTTCAGTGGTCCAATTCCCGATGACACCGGTAATTTTGGCGCCAACAGTTTCTTGGGTAACCCTAATTTGTGCGGGAAGGAGTTGCAGAAGGCGTGTCCAGTGAAGAAAAGAAAGAAAAACTTAAACAATATTCTTATGTACTCCGGTTACGCGATTCTTGGTTTGATAGTTCTGGTTTTAGTTTCTCTCTTATTCCTCAAAAGAAAAGGAAAACATGAAGATACGAAAAGTGTTGATTCTGTAAAGAAGGGAGTTAACGATAGTGGTATTTCAAGCGGGAAGAACAGGTCGGAATTCTCGATTACATCGGCTGAAAACGGCGGTGTTTCAGCTTCGCTTGTTGTTCTTTCAAGTCCAGTGGAGGCTGTTAACGGGATGAGATTTGAAGATCTGCTCAGAGCTCCGGCGGAATTGATGGGAAGAGGGAAACATGGAAGCCTGTACAAAGTCATTCCCTCCGGTGGAATTCCGCTCGTTGTTAAAAGAATCAAAGATTGGGATATTTCAAGAGACGAATTCAAGAAAAGAATGCAAAGAATTGATCAAGTCAAACACCCTAAAGTGTTACCTGTAGTCGCTTATTATTGTTCTAAACAAGAAAAGCTTCTAGTTTACGAGTTCCAACAAAATGGGAGTCTCTTCAACCTTCTGCATGGTAAGTTTCCTTATTTTTTCGAAACTTCATAAAATCATAAAAAAAAAAATTAATTTTTAATTAGCTAGGTTAACTTACAGGATCACAAAACGGGCAACATTTTGACTGGGGAAGCAGGCTAAATGTTGCATGTGGCACAGCAGAAGCACTTGCGTTCATGCATGCAGAGCTTCAAAACGATGGAATAGCTCATGGAAACATAAAATCTTCAAACATTTTGTTTACGCAGGATATGGAGGTTTGTGTTAGTGAGTATGGTTTAATGGTGGTAGAAGATAGTTCTCAGAACAGCAATGTCTTCAATCTTGACGTGTATGCATTTGGTGTGATTCTACTCGAGCTGCTGACAGGGAAGCCTGTCCAGAGCAACGGGTTGGATCTGGCTCAGTGGGTTAACTCAGTGGTGAAGGAAGAATGGACGGGTGAGGTTTTTGACAAGAAGTTGGTAGTTGAAGGTGCAAATGAAGAACGCATGGTAGCGTTGTTACAGATAGCTTTGAAGTGCATAAATGGTTCACCTGATGTGAGACCTGGTATTGGTCAAGTGGCAGCCATGATAGTTTCTTTAAAGGAAGAAGAGGAAAGATCCATGGTTTCTTCTGATCCATGATTTTAAAGGTAAGAATCTTGATTAGGGTTTTTCTGAATGGAAGATCACTTTGCATATTCAAGATTTATGTTAGTTTATAGTATAAATTTAAACCTGGTTTGTAGCAAATTAAAGTTTCATTGTTTTTTAATTGTCTTAAAGAATAAGTGCATGAATATGCTTAATTATAAGGACATAATTTGTTTAAGAACGTAATCTTTTGAAATATTATTGACATGATTCTTTGTAAATTTTCTGGCTAAGGTTTACGTTATCTGTATTTTTATTATAATAGGCGGTGTTAAAAATATCTTGATTTATTATTATTGTCTATTAGAGTACTATATAAAGACTCCATATAGATAACATTATAATGAATATGAGCGACTGGTTTGTGCATGTTAAATAAAAAAAAGTACATGACATTTATCAAATAAATTGAGAATTTTGTTTAAATTATATTGAAGAAACCTAAATCCATGGGAAGGCCATGAATGCCTCAAATTTATTATCATTATCTATTATCTATTAGATATAAGACTTATGTATTACATGGGTTAATTAAAAAAATTAGATATATAGGTCTAAATATTTAAGAACTTTGGATTTATAAAAAAATAAAAAAATTAATGAATTATTAAAATTGATTTTTTTTAATCTTTTAAATTTAAATAAATAAACAAAATAAACTAATGAGTTTTAATTTTGGAATTTTGAAATAAGAAGGTAAATCCATTAATGAAATTGATATTCATTTATTACTGTATTTATTGTAATTATTACATTAAAATATTATGTGTAATTTATTAAAATAGAAAAACCAATGAAATGACATATGGAAAAGAAATTAATTTAAAATAACCACAAAACGACATTTGTCAAATTGAATGAGAGTGACATGTGGCAAAAAAATCTTCATTTATTAGAGTAGATTAGAAAATGATTATAATGAATATCAATGACTCGTTTGTTCATGTTAAGTAAAAAAGTACATGACATTTATTAAATAAACGAAGTTTTTTTTTTAAAAAAAAATTATATAGAAAAAACCTAAATCCATGGAGGAGGTCCGGAGTGCCTCGCTATATGAACTGTTGTCACACAAAGAATGGAAATAATATCATTAATATTATTGGTGATAACTTGGCGTTGTCTAAGATTTGCTTCAACCTTCAAGTCAATATAGAAACAAAAGGCATGTAGGAGACGATAAGGAGAGTAGCAGATTTGAGAGTAATACGATGCTATCCATTTACCGTATGCGTTACTGTGGGTTATCTTTGTTACTCTGGGTTATCTTTTATTAATGTAGTGTCCTGCCTCCTCGAACCCTCCATATGTGTCACAACCAGGAAATTCTAATGCTTTTGTAAACATTAACAAGGATAACATTTGTAACTAAAACTTGAAAGCATGCACGATGTTCATTCAATGACAACAAAATTCCATCAAACACTTCAAATAGTCAACAAATGATTGGAAACCCTAAAAATCTCGGTTTAAGTCCAATATGGACTAGAATATTCTTATTGGGCCTAATGGACCAATAAGTCTCCAATTTGACTAGTTTGGGCTTAGAACCCTTAAATGGGCCCTAATTGGACCCACTTTCATGAAACTTAACATTTTGGGCTATAATGGGCCTAAAATGGATTAGTTTACCTTTAATGGGCCTTGTTGGGCCATAACAAATCTAATTAGCCCTAATGGGTCATGAATCCATTCTTTTATACAAAATTGGGTCGTGAGTTTCCCAAAAGGCCCAATGGGCAAAAAAAATTATTGGGCCTCATAAATTCGAACCAAGGAAAGGATTTGGACCAAGCTACTTCATCCTTTCTCCTAGCCCAAGTTCACGGCCCAACTCAAACAAAAAAAAAAGATTAATTTGAATTATTAAACCTTGACACATCATTATTACTCAAAGGGTATCAAGGCTTAATACATCACATACATCTAAGACATCTCATTTTCCCATGCAACTTATCTCTTCTCTCCTCTCCCTTCTTTTTCTTCTCGGCCGAGGATCACACACACACACACCTCACTTGAATTTTCTCTCAAACACTCACAATAACAATCCCTCATTTCCTCTCAAAAATTTCAAGATCAAGGGCATTTCAAGAAGGCTTTTCCATAAAAATCATCATCCTTGGTAAGTTGTTACTTAGATCCATGGCTTAGTTTCCTTATTTCATCAAAAATCTCCTCTTAACTCATGCAAAATTCGTCATCTACTCCTTAGAATCCATCTAAACCAAAGTCCTCTCAAGAAACTCATCTAGGGCCGAAAATCACATCAACCTCTTCCATTTCTACTTCAAAACCGAAGACAACTAATCAAGGTGAGTTCATACCCCCTTGTTTTTGGTTTTTACTTGTTTTGGGGGGAGAATACAAGTACTATGTGTTGATCTATGTGTGTATGCTTGTTATATGTGATTTCTTTGGTTTATGTTATGAAAAATATGATATTATTTGCTAAATCACGAAATCTATGGCTAAAGTGTGAAGGTTACATAAACAAATAACATAATAAACCACACACTTCAAAGATCTAAGAGTCTTTAGGTTCAAGAAGTGAAAACAAAGCCAAAATCCTTATAAGTGTCATTTTTGCAAAAATAATAAAAGTTTGGGTAAAATATGATATTTTCGGTTTTATAAGGACAAAATGGTATTATTTACATAGAAATCTGACTTTTATGAAAATAACACTTGTCTAGGGGTCAAAAACATAAATTTTAGCTTAATGGGCTTTAAATTTGGGCCTCACGAGTTTTGGGCCCAAAGTTGCGAAAAATGAAGTATTTGAGGGGCTGAAATGGAAAAGTTAACAAAGTATGAGTTTAAAAACGTGAATAAAACCGTTTTAAGGGCTGAAAATGACTTTGATGCAAAAATTGGACTAAAAATGCAAAGTTTTTTATTTTGGGGTCAAAATTGTAAAACTTACGGAATTTGAGCCAAAAATGTAACTTTTTACAAATAAAGGCTGGAAATGACAAATACAATAGTTTTGGGTTGAAATTATTGTTTAAATAAAGTTTGGGTCGAAAATGTCAAGAAAAATGGTTTAATGACCAAAAATGTCAATTTTCATAAAAAGGGACTAAAAGTGTCATTTTTATAGATAAAGGGGCTGAAATGGTCAAACTAAATGTTTTTGGGCCGAATAGACAAATATAAATTTTTGGGTTAAAAACATCAAGTTTATAACGCATGGTTTTTAAATATATATATATATATATATATATATATATATATATATATATATATATATATATATATATATATATATATATATACATGTATATATATATATATATATATATATATATATATATATATATATATATATATATATATAACCAAAGCTTCGTTATAAATCAAACGTCAAAGTATTTTAACACTTCGAATAAACATTTCGCTTACAACAAATAGCTACATTACGAACTTAAGATCAATAAATTATAAATGATTCAATGGTTGGGCTCAAATACCTTCTATTCGTGCTATTGGGCCTTTGTGGCCCAATATCATGATTATTGGGCCCAATATAATCACACATGTTTATTGGGCTTCCGGTGACCCAATTACATACCCAATGGGCCTTTATCAGCTTTAACATGCTATTGGGCCTTAATGGTCCATTTGCATAGCTAATAAGACCCTAAACATTCATAATATGCTTAATGGGCTATAACGTGTCTGTAGCATACTCGACAGCCTGTAATAACATACAAGGTTAGTGGACCTCCGTTGTCCTCTTCTCTTCGTCTGTGAGGCTTACCTTTTATTCAACTAAACATAAATCGGGTTGTAAAACAATGTTATTCAATTTCTTTTGGATTTAGTGAAAAATAACGGGTGACACCAATAAGTGTCGGTCGTAGTCTGTAGTTATAATCAAAGTCTCCTGGAGGGAGAGCGAGAGTTTGTGTATAGATCTATACGGGGGTGACTCCCCCACACCTAAGCTGTTCGCTACAGTTAGACTCGGCTAGTCTAGGGTGACAAAATCTTAATTCAAGACCGGCATTCGATAAAATGCCAAGACAGACGAATTAGTCATTATTATGCATGGTTATAACGACTCACATAGAGATCCATTACCATCTAAGTAATCATTGGGAAATCATATTCATGCGCTGTGTCGATACAATAAAACAAAACTATTTATATCGGAAAACATCGGGTTTTCCGGGGGAACAACATTATTCACTTTTACTTACAACAACTATGATACAAGAAACTATTATGAAAAACATATCACTTTTACATGTTTTGAAATCATTCACATGTATACTTATGTATCATCACACCTTTTTCGTAAACAATTTCTGTTTCAAAAAATATCGGATTTTCTGGGTTTTACAAACAATACAAAACATTTTCATATCAAACCTGCTTATGAACTCACCAACATTATATATGTTGACCGTTTTCAAAATAACTTGTGTTCTCAGGTAACCGTTAGAATGAAGAATTATCAAGCTTGTGTCTGAATGTCTTTTGTGATGTCATTTGATAAACCATTTATGTTTTGGGATTATGTAATGTAAACAATGTACTTGATGTGAACAATGACGGTTGTAATGTATTAATGCATGGTGATGTTTATGTTATGTTTCATGTATATTCATTGTGATGATATTTCAATTTAAGTCACACGAGCCCTCGGACGTTTCCGCCGTCTGGTTCGGGGGTGTGACAATATGGTGATATGTCATTAAGGCCATATTCAATTGGAGTTTAATGGGGTTTAATGGGGAGTTTAATCTCATTAAACTCAAAATCTTCATTGTGGGAAAATGACTTGGATTCAATGGAATGGGGAATTCAATCCCCATTGAACTCTATATTCTCTCTCCTCACACAGACACATAGGGCTGTTCACTATTTGGATAAAACCGAATTGTCCAATTGGACAATTTGGATTGGACAATTTGGTTCGGATAATTGGATTTTCGGATTGGTTTTTAGCAAAACCGAGTTATTATTTTGAATTTCGGATTGGTTTTGGGTTATAAAATAAAAACCGAATAGTCCAAAAAACCGAATAACTATTTATCATTTGTTAATTTATATACATTGTTTGTTTTTATTATATTTCTTTTAATTATTTTTTAAGTGTAAATTGTTTTTTAATAGATTTGAATGTATTACCCAATAAAACACCTAAATATGTACTTCTCAAATGTTTTTATCTATAGAATATTAAATGATAACACATTTTTCTTAACGGTTGTTCATAAAGTTTAATTCACAACTAAACAATTTATTTTTGTTTAAAGTTGTTGTAAGGGTCGAATTTAGTTGTAATATGTCGAAGTCTTTTGTTCCCTTCGAATGTTTGTTAAGTTTATTTACTAAGGTGTATTTCGTACGACGCTTAAGTTTCAATGCCTTAGTATTTTTTGTATGCTTTCACTATTCCTATAAATATGGAACTTTACTAGAGTTAGATAAGAGTCATTTACAGAACCTGACTATTTTTCTCTGTAAACGTTGAAAGCATAAATGAGCAGAAACCAGATCTTATTTACATCGTTTGTTCAATCTGCATTCGTTTTACTCTGATTTTGATTAATACTTGATTCCACGATTCATCAATTGGTATCAGAGCAGGAATCACAACCTGAGATCTGATTTTCACGTCGTTTCAAAAGGTTTTTCGAATCAATTTTGGTTCAAAAAGTTTCCGCGCTTTTTGAAGTGAAAATTCGTTCTAGATCGTTAGTTGTAATTCGATTCTACAACTGAATTGTTGAATCGAGTGTTATGTTTGTAATCTCAATTCAATTCAGCTATTTGCTTTCAAATTTTCATTGAATTCTCAAAAATCTCAAAAATCAATATTCGTACATCAATGGCGAACTTCAATCTCAATTCAATGACTTATTTCTCTCATCTGCTCGGATCTTCTACTAAGATTCCGATGCTTATTCCTGAATATTATGATCAATGGGCTGATCGCATGCAGGATTACCTAAATGGACTCGATGAAGAGTTTTGGACTTGCATCTCTGGAAATATCATTCCTCCTGCAAATGTTCAACCAATTGGATCATCTTCTGGAACTTCTAGTGTTGAAAATCAATCTGATCGTTTGAAGAAACTGGAGAAAAGATGCATGAGAGAATTGCGAGGTGCATTGCCTCCAGTTGTGTATAACTACGTTAGGAGTTGTACAACTGCCAAAGAGATCTGGAATAATCTGAAAGAGAAGTTTCAAGGAAGCGAGAAGACTAAAATCAATTCTGTTAAGCAATGTTTGGTGGAGCTGAAGGATTTCAGACAAAAGGAGGTTGAAACAATTGAAGTTTATTACGATCGTCTGAATGAGTTGATTTATCGTTGTAATCGTTATGGAATCACTAGGACAGCGATAGAATTCAATCTCATTTTCATAATGGGTCTTCGTAAAGAATGGAGAAGCGTGAGTATGATGGTGAAGAATCAGCAGAGTTTCGATACTTCAACTCTCAATGATTTGTACAATAAATTGAAAACTCACGAAAGTGAGGTGAATGAAATGGCCGAGGAGTCGAAGCTCAGTCTGGGAGGTCCGTTAGCGCTTGTCTCCAAAGTATCTGAGAAAGAAACATTCGAAAAAGATGATTCTGAGGAGGAAGAAGGTTTTATAATGAATTCGAATGATGAGGCAATAGCTTTTTACTCAAACAATCGTGTCAAAAAAAATTTCAAGAAGCCGTTTAATCCGAAGTTCAAGCAAAATGAGGGAAAAGGAGATTTTATGAGTAAAGTTGTTGGTGAGGAGAAGAAGAAGTTTGAGAAGAATGATGCAAAAGTTACCAAGGTGAAGAATGAGAAAAAGTTAAAAGGAGATTCGGGGGTGGATTGTCACTACTGCAATGGAGCAAATCATTTATCGAATAATTGTATACTTCGTAAGAAAGACGAAAAGAAGAACAAAGTCAAGGATGAAGTGTACTATGTCGAGAGGTTGGAGGAGGTCAGGGCTAAAGCTAAGAATTTGTCTTTGGTAGCAAAAGGAGAGCAGGAAGAAGATGGCACTTATCAAATCTGGTCTTCGGGATCAGATGATGATGAAATGCGTAACCCAACGCATGGTGCTATGTATGCGAAGTATGAGGAAGATTCGGATGAAGAGGAGAATAAGGTGACAGGACGATGCTTCGTAACAAAATCTGTTGACAAGTCTCCAATGACACCAAAGGTACGTTCTATTCTTGAATCTTTTAATATTCCAATAAGTGCTTATGACTCTGAATTAGTATCTTTTGATGAAACTGTTACTTATTTTGACTCAATTGTTGTGTCTGCTAGCAATGAGGCTAAGAAATTGTCAATGCAGTTGTTAGAGACCCGGAAGCGTTTAGATTCGAAAATAAGTAAAGTTGAGTGTTTAGAATTACAAATCACAAACATCATGTGCGATAGAGATTCTTTAACTAGTGATGTAAAACTTCTGTTAGCACAACGTAATATCTACTGTAATACTGCTAAACAACTCTATGGAAAATTAACTGATTTACATCATTCGTGTGAAATAAGCAAAGAGCAACATAGAAAATTATTGCCTTTTCTAGCTTTTGAGAGAGAGAAGGTTGATAATATTTCGTATGATTATGAGAAAACTATTGCTGAGTTTGACAAAATCCCAGATGATAGATATGCATCTGGAATTGTCAAAATTAATGAATGTCTGGATACGAATGCATTAGTTGATATAGTGAATGATACTTTATCTAAATCAAAACAAATCAAAATTTTGAAAAAGACTGAGAATTCGACATCTGATTCTCAATCTAATTTTGCCGATATTGAAGATAACTCTGATAATATTAGCGAAATTAGTGATATTAAGGATGTTGATTGTTCTCAGTTGTGTGTCATTAATGTCGCATCAAAATCTAAAGGAAAAGAAAAACTTAAGGATTTAGAAGTTACGATTGACACTGACAAACCTTCTACTTCGAAAGATTGTGATTTTGTGGATATCCGAGATAGTCAAACGGATAGCAGTGATGATGAAAATGATGATGACAATTTGGATAAAAAGGTCTCATCAAACAAAGATTCGACAGAAAAAGAAATTCCTCGTGTTGTTGTTGATGAAGTATTTGGGGACACTGAAAATTTCGACAAAGTGTTGTCTGAAAAAGGAGCCCATTATTTGGAAACAAATCAAGTGGTGTATCCTAATTTCAAGTGTACTGATGATGTTGTCTTTCCAAATCAAGTGTTTGTTACTACTGGAAATGTTGAGAACATTAAACCAGAATTCAACAAAATGGTCGAAGATGACAACAAGAAAACAACAGACGAAGGATTCTTTTCAAATCAAAGCACAGTCGAAAATACCTTAACAAAGAATTCGTATGTTTTTCAAAGACAAAAACCACAACGCAAATGGGTTGAAAAATCGAAAATTGTGAAAGAAGTTACAAAAGAGGTTGTTGTGGAAAATGAAACTGTTGTCAAATTAAATTCCAAAGAATTTAAAGAACAAATTGACAAGTTTTCAAAAGAAAATGCAATTTCAAAAAGACAAGCTCGAAAGAAGATTTTTTGGCAAACCATGGAGCTTCGAAAACAACAAAATGGTTTGAATTTGAAAACAACTGAAAACACAAAGACTAAATCTGTTGAGAACAAGTCTTCTCATTCAGCAGTTCATTCAGATCAAAAGCTAAATCCCGCTCAAACAAATAAAACTAAATCTGAAATTCATCCAAAAACAAATTCTTCGAAAGTTTCAAACTCATCATTTTCAAAAGATAACAAAAATACCTCAAAGAATGTTCAAAATCAACAATCACAACAACGATTTTCTTCTAATCAACAAACTCGGTTTTCTCAAAAACAAACATTTCAAAATCGATTTTCTCAAAATCGAAGTGTTGGAAACAATGATGGAAGTCGATACGCCATGGCATTTCGACCTAAATCAAATGTTGATTTTTTCCCACAAAAACCGAATTTTCCAAATCCTACAGGGAAACAAACCTCAAAAGTTTCGTACACAAAAGGGTTGTCTCGTGACAAAAACATCGATCATTGGCTTGAAGGAAAAGGACGACAATTTCAATCAAGGAAATATTCTCAACAACAAATTCACGAAGCCTATGAGAATTATGTGAATAATTCGTCAACTGAAAGCTCATCTTCAAAAGATTTGAATGTTTCAGTAAAAACTTGGCAACCGGTTTCGAAAGAAAAGCATGATCATACACAATCTAAAAAGACGAAGGCATGTGTCAGTGACAATCTCAAACTAACAAAGACTTATGTTTCTGTTCCTTTAAATAATGATGTGGACTTAATTGATAGTCTCAAAACTAAAGTTTGTGATTGGGTTAAAAGTTCTTCATTTCATTTTGTTTTCAAAGCTAATTTCCAAGGACCCAAAAAGCCTTGGGTACCTAAATTCTTTAATTGAATGCAGGTGCTATGTGACGAGCAATATGATGAGAAATGGTATATCGATAGTGGTTGCTCACGTCACATGACTGGACGAAAGGAAAATTTAAGAGATTTTCGAAGCTTGGAAAATGCAGGGGTTGTAAAGTTCGGCAACAATCACAAATGTCAGGTGAAAGGATATGGCAAAGTCACAAATGCAAAATTCACTGTTAATCGTGTTGCTTATGTAGAAGGTCTTCAACATAACTTGATAAGTGTTTCACAACTTGTTGTGGGCACTGGCAATCAAGTGTTTTTTAACGAAGAAGGTAGCATCATTTCGAATGTCGAAACTAACGAAGTTTTGCTCAAGTCCAAACGATATGGTGACATGTTTACTCTTGATATCAAACCAATCATCGACAAACCCTCAGTGTGCTTACTTTCGAAAGCTTCCTCTGACATCAGCTGGCTATGGCATCGTCGATTATCACATTTAAATTTTCGCAATTTAAATAAGTTGGTACTTGATGATCTTGTTCGAGGCTTACCAGTTTTAAAATTTGACAATGATACCTTATGTGCAGCTTGTGAACAAGGAAAACAGCATAGGAAAGGTCATCCAATTGTGATAGATTCGAAAATTGTGGAACCGTTGGAACTTCTTCATATTGACCTCTGTGGACCATCAACTGTTGAAACTCTCAACAAGAAACGGTACATTTTGGTTATTGTTGATGATTTTTCTCGATTCACTTGGGTGTATTTTCTCAGGTTAAAATCTGAAGTCACTCAAACAATGATTGATTTTATCAAGAAAATTGAGATGAGTTTGAAAAAGAATGTTCGAAAAATCAAGAGTGATAATGGCTCTGAGTTCAAAAACACAATGTTGGATTCGTACTTAATTGAGAAAGGAATTTCGCATAACTTTTCGTCTCCATATACACCACAACAAAATGGTGTAGTTGAACGAAGAAATAGATCACTTTGTGAAGCAGCAAGAACTATGTTGACATATGCGAATCTTCCTCAGTATCTATGGGCCGAAGCGGTGTCAACAGCATGTTTTACTCGGAATCATTCTTTTATTCATCGTCGTTTTAACATCACTCCGTATGAAATAATCAATAACTGAAAACCAAATGTTAAATTCTTTCATGTGTTTAGCTGTAGATGCTTTATCATGAATCTCAAGGATAATCTTTCGAAATTTCAAGCAAAAGCTGACGAAGAAATTTTCTTGGGATATTCGCACAATTCGGTTGCATACAGAGTGTTAAACAAGCGCACACGCAAAGTCGAAGAGACATTTAATCTTACTTTTGATGATCATTATGTCAAACAAGTTGAAAAACAATTCGAACAAAAGCCAATTATTAATGAATCAACAAATGAATCTGACATTGTGAATTCATCTGATTTTGATTATGATTTAATTTTTGGTATTCCTGACAGGGCTGTGCATGCTGAAGTTCGTGCAAATGCTAACCAACAATCTGAATTGTCGAAGCATACTGATGACTTGCAAATCCCTCAAACTATTGAAGATGTTAATTCAATAACGAATTCCCCAGAAGTTGGTGAAAGTATGCATAATAATCCAGTGGAGGGAGAGCACTTGGATTCGAATACTCTGGTTGAGGGGGAGCATTCTTTCGAGGGGGAGAATGGGAGAATGGATGAAGTTGTTGAGGGGGAGCATCAAAATGATAATTTTGTCGAAAGTCTTGATCAAAATGATGAATTTCACGAAATAAATGATAATCTTTCTGTTGCAGGATCTGAAAATGAAGAGTTGTACGAAGATGCACCTTTATAATTTGATCCAGCATATCCACCATTAGAGAAATGGACAAATACTCATCCAAAAGATCAAGTCATTGGAAATCCTAAAGATGGAGTGTTAACAAGAGCTTAGATTCGTGCGAAGAATGAGGTATTAAATACTCATCAAGAATTTTGCATGTTCAATGTTTTCATATCTAAAATTGAACCAAAGACAGTTAAGATGGCAATGGAACACTCAGATTGGGTTGTTGCAGTGCAATCTGAACTGGCTGAATTCGAAAGAAACAAGGTTTGGAGATTAATTCCTAAACCTGAAAATGTTTCGATTGTCGGGTTAAAATGGATTTTCAAAAACAAAACCGACAAAGATGGAAATATTGTACGAAATAAAGCACGATTAGTTGTAAAAGGATATTCGCAACAAGAAGGTATTGATTATGAAGAAACCTTTGCCCCTGTTGCAAGACTCGAGGCTGTTCGAATATTCTTAGCATATGCAGCTCATATGGATTTTGATGACTATCAAATGGATGTGAAATGTGCCTTTCTCAATGGAGAACTCGAAGAAACTGTTTACGTAGAACAACCTCCAGGTTTCGTAAATGAAATGCATCCTGATCATGTATATACTTTAGATAAAGCTGTATATGGGTTAAAACAAGCACCAAGAGCATGGTATGCAACTCTTACCAGTTTCTTAAAATAGTCGAAATTTAAACAAGGATCAGTTGACCCCACATTATTTAGAAAGAAAGTTGGGAATCATCTGATGCTTGTTCAAATTTATGTCGATGATATTATTTATGGCCCTACTGACCCTGCTTTATCTAATGAATTTGAAAATTTGATGAAAAGCCAATTCGAAATGAGCATGATGGGTAAAATCAATAATTTTCTTGGCTTAAACATATGTCAAAACAGAGAAGGCATTTTCATCAATCAGGAAAAATATACAAGGAATTTGCTCGAAAAGTTTGGATTAACAAATAGCACGAAGTTAAGAGTACCAATGGCTGTTGGCACAAGGCTAACACCTTCGTTAGAAACGCCTGCGGTTGATCTTACTTTATACGGGAGCATGATAGGTTCATTGCTTTATCTTACTGCAAGTAGACCTGATATCATGTTTTCTGTATGTAATTGTGCTAGGTATCAAGCAAATCCTCGAGAACCACATTTAACAGCTGTGAAGAATATCTTTCGTTATCTCAAGGGAACAATTTCGTTAGGATTGTGGTATCCTTCGAAAACAGGATTTTTCATTCAGGCATTTTCAGATGCAGATCTAGGAGGATGTACCTTGGATCGAAAAAGTACAAGTGGTGGTTGTCAATTTTTGGATGGAAAGTTGGTTAGTTGGCAGTCGAAGAAGCAAACGTGTGTTTCGATTTTTACTGCTGAAGCCGAATATGTTGCAGCTGTTGCTTGTACATCACAAATTATTTTGATCCAAAGTCAGTTGAGAGATTATGCTGTGAATATGAAAAAGATTCCATTGTACTGTGATTCTCAAAGTGCTATACGCATTTGTCATAATCCAGTACGACATTCGAAAACAAAACATATAGCTCTTTGTTATCACTTTATCAAAGATCATGTGGAAGATGGAAACATTGAAGTTCATTTTGTAAAAACAACTGATCAGCTTGCTGATATTTTTACAAAAGTTTTGGATGAAAAATCATTTGTTCGAATTTTGACAGGTTTGGAATGATTGAAGCGAGTTCTGTTCCAGGAAGGATTTCGAATGTATAGCAAAGCAGTGCTATACAAATGTGTCGATTTAGAGGCAATAAGACGTCATTCAGCGGGAACTGTTCATAGTCAACGCTTCTACACGCTTCAAATTCGACAATTTGCATGTTGGTTATGTGGTACAAAATTTTCGTTCGTTTGTCAAATTTTCGTAAGGTTGTCAAATTTTCGTTAGTTTGCCAAATTTTCGTAAGAATGGCAAATTGTAGTTTGTTTACAAATTTTCGTATGTTTGTAAAAATGTTTTTCGTAAGTTTGTATCTTAGTTTTATTTTCGAAAAATCAAAAACTCCAAAAAGATTTTATTTTCGTTTTGTTGTTTTCTTTTCGAAAAATCAAAAATTCCAAAAAGATTTTCTTTTGTTAATTGTTTTCTTTTTCGAAAAATTCACAAAAACACAAAAATATTTTCTTTCTGTTAGAAAAACCAAAAATATCAAAAAGATTTTTGTTATTTTCTTTGTGCAGATTACACGAAAATTTTTTCAAGGGTCATGTTTGCGTTTCTATGAGAAGGTAAACTTTCGACAACTATGTACTAGTTAGACTGTCCCTAGAAGCATGCTGCAGCATGTTGACCCAAGCCTCTGTAGACTCAATGTGTGTTTACGAAAGCCTTAATGAAATTTTTCATACGAAAATTTCTTCCCAAGTCAGGCTTATATTCACATTAGTCAATTTGAGCTACCTTACTCTTCTCACATGAGTTAAGAGTTATCTGTTTTGTCCGAAAATAACAGAGGTACAATTCGTTACTCAAAACCAATCTTTTTCATCACTAAATTTCTTACACTTGCATACACGAAGACATATGTCCAAGAGATCTTTGATTCGAACCATCAAGATTTAGATATATCAAAATTCTGTGTTAATGATCTGACATCATGAGGTCGTGATGAAAGTGAAACCCAACTTTCTATCTTCGTAAGGAATTGACGGGGAACTATGTTCCAGTTTTGACGAAACATTTGTTTCAGTACCATTTTTCGAAACTCAAAATCATATTCCTTTCTCATGAGTGATCTTGATCAAACTATCGAAGCCCACGATGTTTGTTACCCAACAGGATCCAGAACAAATATTTTTTGATGAATATGATTTATGTATGAGTTTCATTTGCTTTCAAAGTTACTATCAACATAATTCAAAGCATACGTGTCACTGACTACACTGGTCAAACAAGTAATTTTCGTTACAATTACTCACCTTATGTTTAGGTTGATATGTAACGAAACTATAAACCACCCGATAAGACTAACAAAAGAAGCCCTTCGATACTTCTCTATAAGTATTCGATTGTAATTCACGGGAACATACACAAGCAGTTGATTATCTCTCTTGATAACTAAAGAAGCAACCTTTACCCGAGGTTTATCTGCTTTTGTGTCGAAATTTTTTTGACATCACAGATCCAAATTTTCGTTAATTTGCTTCTTATCTTTTCTTTGGCACACTGCACACACGAAATCCTTGAGGTTCTGAGTAATACCAACTCAGGCTGATGATTTCGACAGTCTAGCAAATGACTTCGTCTCTAAACCCAAAGATGAAAGAGCTTAACCTCCATCTGAAGGTTGGTGACGGTTACTATTCTTTGAGGTGACTCGTACAGATTGTCTGATGAGACGTTTTGTATTCAGTCCTGGTTTCAAGGCGGTGTGACAGTTACTTTTTGACGCATGGCTACTTTATCAGCAGTATAGTGCGATTTTCAAGGTGCCACGTCAGATCTCAATTAATGCTTATCCCGCGTTCAATTCAAAATTCAGGGTTACATATAAAAAGGGTATTTACGGGTTCTTTGTCTCTTTACGCTCACAAAAGAAAAAAAATACCCAAATTCTCTCTGTTCTTCAAAGCTTCAAAACCCTAATCATGGCTGGTGTTGATTCTGCTTCTCGGACAACCGAAGACATCACTTCTCAACCAATAATGAAGATTCAAAGCACCAATTATCAAGTGGAAGGGGATGTGTCTCTATATCCTGAAGAGTTGAAGATGTTAATCGTCGCATTGAAGAGTTCTGTTCTTTCGAAGGCGATGTTCAACTCCTTTGCAGTTCCTCTCTCTTGGCTTTCACAGGCAGGATCCACTGCTACGTATAGCAAAGCAATGGATATCATCACTTTTCAACTGGTGAATGACAAGAAAATCTGTTTGTCTAAGAAGATCTTTTGCCAAATTCTTGATATTCCCAATTCTCAACTTGTTACTGATCTCACTTATGCACAAGTTGTTCACATGTTTAATGAGATGGGTCATCAACCCCCACTCACGAAGATTAGTGATTTCAACAATTCAACTCTTCCAACTGTTTGGAATTTCTTGTTCGTAATTTTTCTTCGATACTTGACTGGTCGAAGTGTTGGATTAGACAAAGGTCGCATGGAGGTTTATGCAATGGTGGCAGGATTGTACTATGATCTTTCAGTCGACTACTCTACACAACTGTGGAAGGAATTCCAAAAGAGTGTCGAAAACACGAATGTGATTCAAGGCATTTCGTGTGCTAGGTATTGGAGTTTGATCCTTGGTTATTTTTATGAAAAAGAAGGAATTGCAGTACCTGCCGATGAAGAAAGAGTTGAGTTTATGAATTATCACTTCCCAAAGGAAGTTTCTGATGATATGGAAGTGTTCACACACTTTGCCAGGATTCCTGATGCAATGCTAAAGAGGGTTGAGCCAACAAATTCGGTGTTGGTTGAGTACTTGAAAACAATCAATCCTGATGTTGCGACTGGAAAGTTATTGTCGAAAGAAGAGGCTGGTCCTTCGAAGAAACCAAAACGTTCTAAGAAGGATGCAAAGGCTACACCTGAGAAGCCATTGCACGAAACTAAGAAGTCTCCTGAGAAGCATGTGCATGAATCCAAGTTGTCCCCAAAGAAGCCTGAGAAGCCAGAAGTAAATGTTTCGACTGTTGTAATCAAGCCAGTGGAACCTGTTGATGATACTCTAGTTAAGGAGAAAATTCCTTCAAAATATGGTGTTTTTCGAAGATTAAAGAAGAGGACTCGGGGTTCAAGACACTCTTCAGATGGTTTGTTCAAATCTGCTCCTTCAAATGTTCGTAAACCACAACTTTCTCATCAAGGAGTAATTTTTCATGAAGTTACAGCTCCAGTTTCGCCTTTGTCAAAGAAACGTAGAGCTGAAGACGTGGCTAAACACATTTCGAAGAAGAAGAAAAGGCAACGAAAGTTGGTTATACAAGAGGAGTCGTCCGAAGAAGAGATAGTTCCTGAAACACCAGAAACAATTATTTTTCAATCTCTATCTACTCCTGAGAAGACTACTGGTCATACCACCTGAAGTTTCGTTAACTGAATCACATACTGAGGAGGTTCGAACTTCAGGCATTTTTACACACGTATCTGATACGGTTGTAAATGTCAATATGGGTGAAGGAGAGTCTAATAAAGAAGTTGGTGCTACAACTCAAGGTATTCCTGCATCTTTGATAAAGGATACTTTCGTTTCATTACCTCCTTTTATTGTTCCAAATACTACAAATTCACCTACCTTTGAAAACATTCTCCATCAACCTTTTACAATTCTTTTTCCATCTCAATCCACTGATCCACCCAAAACCGATTCACCTGTTAAAGGTTCACCTGTTGTTGAAACTGATAATGACAACGAAGGTTTTGGAGGAATGTTTGAAGATTTGGAGTTTCATGATGAAGAAGACAACTTTCCTGGTCATATGTTGATGACGATGAAACAATTCAAGATTCTAAACAAGAATTTGAATTCTATTCTTCAATCTCAAGCAGATTTGGGGAGTAGTTCGTCTGTGTCCAGTATGGAAGTTGACAGTTTGTTGAAAACCTTCGAAGCAAAGGTGGTGAGTAAAGTTTCTGGAATGGTTCGAGACTCGGAGACTAGACTCGTAGAGAAGGTTGATCACAATGATCAGAATGATGAGTTAAGAGTGAATTCTCTAACTTCGATGTTTAGAGGGGAGGTGAAAGAATTCAAGAATTTGGTGAAGGAACGACATGTGTTATTCGTTCAGGATGTAAAGAAAGTCAGGGAGGATGTGAATTCGCAAATTCAGGAGCTTCGTCAGGATATGCAAAAGGAGATTGTAATCGTGCAAAGGGATTATGCTTCGATAAATCAAAAAGTTGACATTATTTGTGATGCTGTTACCAAATATGTCAAGTTGTACGAAAATTTGAGTCCTCAACTTACTCAACTTTCTACAACGGAAAATCAAAGTTTTATGGAAGTGCTGAAGCTGCTGAAGGAGCTGAAAGATTTAACTGTAAAATCAGTTTCATCTTCGTTGATTACTCCGGAATTTTTGTCTCAGAAGGTCACCCATTTCGAAGCCATTTTACACAAACAATTGGCTCCTCTTTCTCAAATTTCGAGCCTTCTTCCAACGGATGCCCCACCTGTTTACACAGGGGTGCAAGGGGGAGAGAAGAAAGTTGGTGGTACGAAGGCTGGTGGTGAAGATTCGCATGCAGATGCAAAGGTTGTTGGAACGGTGTTTTCTTCGAAGATTCCAACAACAAAACCAATTATGTCAACAGTTGGGCCAGTTACTTCAACAATTGTTACTACGGTGCCAATTCTCACGAAGCCAATCTCTAAAGGAATTATGATTGGGGAAGGTGGCAGTAGTTCAAAGCCTAAAGAAAATGTTGGTGGCTCTTCGATCAATGATAAAGGAAAAACAATTTTGATCGAAAAATCGAAGGAGGAAAAGAAAGCTGAAGCAGAGGCTGAGGTTGAAAAGTTACGAATTGTGCAAAGCATAATGCGACTTCGTGCGAACGATCCACCTAGAATGAACACGGGTGATCCTTCAAAGCATTACAACTATGAAACGATTGAGTCGAAAGTTGCATATAATCGTATGTATGCTTTTGAAAAGAAGCCGAAGCAGAGCTATGTTGTTCTCAACACAGACATGAATCAACTGGATTTTCTTGTTAATGAGATGATGTTTATTATGGCTCAGTATAAAATTGCTGAGAAGTTTGACAATGATGATGAGTACACATACATGAAAATCAGATTTCATGTTGTACTTGGAAAGCTTCCAGAGGAAATTTGGTCACTCGTGAAGATAAAAAAGGTGATAAGTATAAAGAGGGATGTGTTATTCGAAAATATGATGCAAAATCTTCGTTTCTTTGTTTCGAGGGCAAATGGTCAAGTTTGTGATTTCTCAGTGGCAGATTTTCCTTTGATGAACTTGTATGATCTGATACAAGTTGCATTGTTGTTAAAGGATAAAGATGCTTCATATCTTCAAGAAACTGATCCTGAAGTTTTTCGACTTGGGCTTGCTCACATCAAGATTTTCATTGACAACTACTATGAGTGTTTAGCTCTTACCGATGTTGAGTTAGCTACTGCAAAGGGATTGAAAGTGAAAGTGCCAATGGAACTTCCTTTAACTCAACCTGAGTTGATGAAGTATGCAGACGGGGAAATTTGTTTGAAGCCGTTTGGCTTGGTCTTTGCTGGGAAGGATAAAAATGGGAAGGCTAAAAGATTCTTATTCCAAGCTTCCGAAGTGGAAAGATACACAACATCCCAATATACGAATTTCATTGTTCGTATGAATAGCTGCAAGAAGAATAACGAAGGAGATAAGAAGGAGCTGAAGAAGATTATCTCGTGGTACACTGAGATTCGAAGGGTAATGTTGTATGCTATACAGATACTCTTGAACTGACGAAGGTCGACATTATTACAAAGGGGGAGATTGTAAGGGTCGAATTTAGTTGTAATATGTCGAAGTCTTTTGTTCCCTTCGAATGTTTGTTAAGTTTATTTACTAAGGTGTATTTCGTACGAAGCTTAAGTGTCAATGTCTTAGTATTTTTTGTATGCTTTCACTATTCCTATAAATATGGAACTTTACTAGAGTTAGATAAGAGTCCTTTATAGAACCTGTCTATTTTTCTCTGTAAACGTTGAAAGCATAAATGAGCAGAAACCATATCTTATTTACATCGTTTGTTTAATCTGCATTCGTTTTACTCTGATTTTGATTAATACTTGATTCCACGATTCATCGGTTGTCTAACATTCAAGTTTTATAAGTTTTAAATGTTACGCCTCTTGAAAACCGAATTGTAAAAGCCGATCCAACCGAATTGTAATTTGGTTGGTTCGGATCGGATTTGAATTTAGTTTGGATTGTTTAGATTCATGTTTTAAAAACTGAAATCCATTTGGATTCACTTGATTGGATCGGATCGAACCGATCTATCCAAACGAACACACCTACAGACACACACACACACACATACACACACACACACATATATATATATATATATATATATATATATATATATATATATATATATTATTTTTTATTTTTAATTAATGTTTGTTTTAATTGTAGTTTTTAATTTTTAATTTCATGCTAATTAATTTTATACAAAATAACAATAAATAAAAAGAAAATGATAAATGATGTAACAATCCATTAAATTGTATAGAGTTTAATGGAGTGTAGAGTTTAATGAGTAAAGTTGTATAGTGAATGAAATGTATATGTGTCAATCTATTGAATTCATATGAGTTCAATGCATTGGAGATGGTCTAAGTCTCCCCTAGTTCAAAGCGAAAGGTTCCACGACTTTTTATTTTTACTGTTGGTTAGGGATGGTAAAAAATCTCGTTTCCGATGATGAACTCCATACATGACCTTGATCAGACCGTAGACAAAGACGGGGATGGAGTATCCTGAATCATACGACATGGATGGAGATAAGGATGGGAACTCGTATATACTATATCAAAAGTAATATATATTATAGACAAAACTGCAATATTGGTCCCCGTGGTATTCAAAAAACTTTGGATAGGGTTCAAAAAGTTTCCAACTTGCATTGAAGGTCCAAAATCAAAACATTTATGTGATTTTGGTTCAAAAAACTTGAAAAGATGATTATGCTTTTTTATTTTCTGTTTTATATTTTTATAATTATTCTTGTACTATTTTAATTAAAAATAAAGAAAAAGGGAAAAAAATTATCCCCCACCCCACCTACCCACCTACCATACTTTCTCTCTCTCTCTTACAGTAACATAACTCCTGAGGCTTCATCTTACTCGTAAACTACTGGGTTGTTTTTGTTGGGTTTCATTATCTTTGAAGAAAACCTGATGAATCACATGGTGAAAGTCACACATCATGACCATCTTCATCAACACTATCAAATCCTTCTATCACAGCTTTCGTCCATGTCCCCATCACAAACCCTAACCCTAATTCGTCAAATTTAGCTAAAAGAAAACGCAATCTTTATGGTAGCCCAGGTAAACCCTATCAGATGCCCATGAATACACAACTTTAAATCATTATTCTCTGATTTCCTCCACCGCCACCATTAAATCAATGACATCGCAGCTTCCCTCGCTCCATCTTCAGTGATTAAATCGACAGCCATTTTATGACTTCACTTCAACTTCTGGATTTTATTTGGGGATTCAAGTTCATCAGTAAAAACCAAGGCGGTGAATCGACTTAAACAATACAAATCTATCGATCTGTAGCGGAGAAGGGCAGAGGTCGGCGAAGGCGGAGAAAAAGAGATTGACGAAGGCGGAGGTGGAAGCGGAGGCAGGGACGGGCGAAGATGAAGATTTGTGGTGGGGTAGGTATATCATTATTCTCGTTTTCTTTACACTACCCACTTGCAATCGCAATACATAAATCACGCAGAGAAGAAGAAGAAAAAAGGACCACTTTTCTTGTTTTCTTTACACTTAAACCTGTAAAAGTTAGATTCGGAGTAGGAGCTGGGCATATCATTTTTTTTCTTTTGGATTCTAACCTGCAACTGCAACTGTGAGAGAAAGAGAACTGAAATTATAAGCATTACTAGTAAAGAGAGGTAGGCTAGATTAGAATGTACAGATCGATCCATCCCAATTGTATAAAGTTGTGATATATCAAATAGCTCGGAGGCAACAGAGAGAATTGTGGATTTGAATTTGTTGATTGAATTTTTGGTATGGATTTCTATGATTTTTGATATGGATTTCCAGAGAGAGAGAGAGAGAGAGAGAGAGAGAGAGAGAGAGAGAGAGAGAGAGGTGGGGTGGGGGATAATTTTTTTATTATTTTTTTATTTTTTAATTAAAATAGTATTAGAATAATTATAAAAAATACAAAAAAGAAAATAAAAAGGCATAATCGTCTTTTCAAGTTTTTTTGGACTAAAACCACTGGTATGTTTTGATTTTGGACCTTCCATGCAAGTTCGAAATTTTTTGGACCCTATCCAAAGTTTTTTGAATACCATAGGGACCAATCTTGTAGTTTTGTCTATATTATATTACGATTTTAATATCCGAGAAAATTATTGTACATAATTATAAGATTGAGGATGATTTATGTCTATTTATTCTTTTGGATATTATCTTTGGTATAGAGCGGAGGATGTTTTTTATTAGATTTGGTCGATTAGAATTTCTATATATGTACTTATATAGTTTTTTTATTTTCTTAGTAATATGTTTTTTATTAGTAATATGTTTTTTTATTAGAGTGTATAATTAAGCTATTATAATTAGACAAAATTACAAAAATTGTCCCTGTGGTTTGCCAAAAATCACAAAGTCAGTCACTGCTAATTTTTTCTGATGCAAATGGTCCTTGTGGTTTGCAAAACTTGCACTGATGGCCCTTTTTACTAACTCCGTTAGTATTCAGCCGTTAGGGACTGAATCTGTAAGGGTATTTTCGTCTTTTTAAATATAAAAAGACTGAATTCGCAACATTTAGTAAAACCACAGGGACCACTTTTGAAATTTGTTTGAAAAAAACAATTAAAAGACAGGGAGGGGTCAAACTCAAGACCTCCAACCCCTTAATATACCAAAGCCTTCACCATTTGAGCTGCATGCTCTTTTGATTTTTTCTTTCCTAAAACTAACTAATATAATATAATAAATTGTTAAAATATAAACAATATACAAATTACAAAAAACTTTTTTTCCTAATTTTTTTTAAATAAAACAAAATGTACTTTAGTTTAGTTGTATTATATAAAAAAAATACTTTTTTACAAACAGTTTGTATGTATTTTTATGTATTTGTTTTATGTAAAATATATTTTTTTGTTTTTAAAAAATACATTTTCGTATAAAAAATACGTTTTTGTAAAATATATTTTTTTATGTCTTTGAAATAATAATAATTAACACTGCTCATGACATAAAAAAAATGTATAAATTCTTTTGGGTCGTTAGTATTAAAACCATTTTTTCGGTTATATGTATTAAAAAAATGTTAGTACACTGTATTGGAAGGCAAAATCGGCCGAATATGTTTTGGTTTGGTCCAATCGGTTTTTTGAAAACCGTTTTTTTAAATACGTATTCGGTTATATGTATTTTAAAAAACATAAAAAAGATAAGAAAAAAGCCAAAAAAAAAGCCAAAAAAAAAAATAAGAAGAAAAGCCAAAAAAATATGCTTTGGTTTGGTCCAAAAAAATATGTTTTGGTTTGGTCCAATCGGTGTTTGAGTTATTTTGGTTTTCTATTTTTTTTATTTTTATAATTTTGGTTATTTATTATTTTGTAACTGATACGAAAAAAGCCAAAAAAAAAAAGATAAGAAGAAAGAATTAAAAAAAAACCAAAAAAAGATGAAAAGTGTAAAATATATAATATATTATAGTATATTACAATTTTGGTGTTTGAGTTTTTATTTTTTTGTTTTTCTATTTTTCATTACTTGAATCAAAATAAATAAAAACAATAGAAGAAGAATAAATAACTAAATTATAAAAAGTATAAAAACAAAATGTGAAATAATATATATATATATATATATATATATATATACAAAATTTCAAATTTACAAAATTACACAAATGGTCCTTGAGGTTTGTAGTATATTGCAAATTTGGTACAAGGATAAAATAGTCTTTTTCACTAAAATCTAACAGCTGAAAAGTTAGATTTAACGGTAGGAGGACCTTTCATGTAATTTTGCAAACCATAGGGACTAGTGGCGTGACGTTTTCCTTGAAAGTCCTCAAAGTGAAATATTTTTCAAACCACAGGGACCAATTATAAAATTTTGTCTAAAATATGCAATCTTGTAATGGGAAAAATCCTCGAATCCATTTTTGATCCTATTTTCCATTGGGTATGGGAATGTAGATGAATTTATATTCCTAAATGGGGTAGGGATAGGGATAGACATGGTGGTTTAGGTGGGATTTAGGGATGAGCATGAGAAATATGGTTGCCCTCAAGAGCTAAAATAGTTATATGTGTCCTATATGTATATTCAAGGGATGTTTATTGATATTTGTTGTTTTGGTAACCCTTTGTGGAATGTGTTGGAAATTGGTATCCAATGTCATAATTAATTGGTATAACTTTGGAAATAATAACAAAGTCTTCTTAAGGTTGCCCTTAAGAGCTAAAATAGTTAGAAAAAGATTTAAGAGAGTGAGATTAATAGGTTATTAATTTATAATGGCTTGATAAATTAATTAGAAACTAGTTAGAATTATTTTGAATTAATCAGGAAATTATTTACATATACATGGACTGAATATTAATTTTTCAATAGTTGAGCAACTAGAATATTCTGGAACCCCGTAGGGGTGGACGGTTTTGAGAAGGGATTAGAGTCCTTTTAGAAATCACTCATAGTTGCTTAAAGATAATATGCTTAAATCCTATATTTTTAAAATTGTTTAAAATACACCTTATATAATTATAATAGTTTATATATGGTATATGTAAAACTAAAAGATTAAATAGATCGTTAGTCGAATCAAGAGTAGGTCACATTCATGAGATCGTGCTATAAAATATGTATAAGGAAACGGCCTATAAAATTACCATTGAATGAATGTCATTTTCACTCACTGCTTCTTTGCGTAGTTAGTTATCGTTACTCGAAAGGGTTTGATAGGATGATGTCTCATTAAAAGTATAACATATAAAGTACTAGAACAAAAAAATCTTGTCCTATCTATATATTAGGAAAAATGTGAATAGTTGCTAACCCATGAAAAATACACATTATTCCTTATTGTTTATTTATGGAGCGTGTGTAGTTAACCAGTACATAAATTTGAGACGTAAGAAGAAGATGATGTGGCACTTGTGGTTGTGGTTTGTTGGTGGAGTGTGTGTGGTTAACCAACATGTCAATTAGAGAGCCATGACATAATCAAGGGGTCATGTGATTTTGCCTGGTTGGTTCACCATCTTATTTGTGAGACCTCGGTATCCCAGGAACCAACAGAGGATGTGCAAATCCGAGATTAACATGCCATTGGATAGTTTTAGTGAATCTCAAAAGATCCAAAAATTTCATAGATATTGAAATGGGTAAAGTGCATTACATACCTAGCATAAATTTGTGATATGAATGCGGTATCTCTCTTCATAAAATCAATCTAAAATATGGATCATAGCCTTAAAATAAATTGGGTAATTATTTACGGATTAAAATCAACTAATTAAACTGTCTTTTTCTTTTTAGATGTCGAGTATCAATGGACTTCCTATCCCACCTCCTCCACCCACCAATTCAAACTTCCCCCTTATCTATGTTCTCCAAAGAGAGAAGCTCACTGGCTGGGCTAACTATCTCGATTGGATGAGAAATCTTAGGATTGGATGAGAAATCTTAGGATTACATTAAGGTATGAAAATCGTGAATATGTGCTCGATGATCCTATTCCAAAAATCGATGAGTCCTCGACTGATGAAGATTCAGCAAAGGGCAAGGATAGAATGATTTGAGTTTTTCAAAGCCCTAACGTCATGCAAACTCAAAGAGGGTGGTTCCGTGTGTGCTCATGTTCAACAAATGAAGAGCTACATTGACAGACTCGAGAACCTCGATATTTCCTTTGATAATATCCTATTTTTGGACCTTGTGCTTGGTTCTCTCCCTATTTCATATGATAATTTCATCAAGATTTATCATTTGAAAAGTGTGGACAATACATTGATGGAACTCTACAACCTCCTCCAGACTACAGAAGTCAGTGTGAAGAAAAATCATGTTGCACCTCAAGCTCAAGTTCTCGCCATTCAAAATGGTGGTAGACAGAAAATGAAGCGTTCCATTCTAAACTGGAAAGGGAAAGCTTTGGCTTCACATTCCCAAAATGGAAATAATGGAAAAAGTGAAACTTCTGTTCCACCAGTGAGTGATCCAAAAGAAGCATTGTGTTTCTACTGTGGCGTTAAAAGGTATTGGAACGAAGTTGCCCAAGGTACTTGAAAGATCTCAAGGATGGTAAGGTTCAAGCGAGCGGGTCCAGTTCAGGTATCAAACTCCATAATACTATTACTTCTAATTCATGTGTTCTTGATACGGGATGTAGTACTCATATATGCATTATATTGTAGGGTCTAAATGAAATGTGGAAGCTTAAGCATGGGGAACTAAATCTAATCATGGGTAATAGATGAACATCGCATGTATTGATGGTTGGAGATTTTGAGTTAATGCTTAGTAGTAGAGTTAGGATTAGTTTAGTTATTTGTTGTCACTCTTCGGAGTTGTCTAGAAATATTATTTCATTTCATGTGTTATTTAAACAAGGAATTCCTTCTTCATTTGATAATGTGAAAGGTGATATTTTAGTGTTTAAATATGGTTGTTTTATGTTTAAAGTTTCCCTTTGCAATGACATATATTGTTATTTATGTTTATAATAATAGAAATGTTAATTTAATTGATTCTTCTAATAGCTTAGATAAATCGTGCTTATGGCATTGTCACCTTGGCCATATAAATAAGAAACGCTTCGCCAAGCTCCAATCGGAAGGAACCTTGGAATCATTCGACTGAATTTCAGATGATGTATGTGAATCTTGTTTATTAAGAAAGATGACTAAATCACCATTCACATGGACTTATGAAAGAGGTCAAAGATTATTGCATCTCATACAAACATATGTTTGTGGAACCTTCAGATCCGCCATAAGGGACGGTAAACACTATTACGTTACATTTACTAACGATTTCAGTAGATATAGTTATGTTTATTTGATTAAACATAAGTCAGATACTTTTGTAAAGTTCAAAGAGTATCAAAACAAAGTAGAGAATCAATTGGGCAAGAAAATAAATGTTCTCCAATCCGACAGGCGAGGAGAGTACCTTAGTATCGAGTTCAATGATCATCGTATAAGTTACGGAATAGTTTCACAATTACATCCTCCAAGAACACCACAACTTAATGATGTTGCTGAAAGGAGAAATCAAACTTTGTCGGACATGGTTTGGTTTGAGATGAGTCGGGCTTCATTACCAATTACGTTTTGGGGGTATACACTTGAGCGCAACCCATATCTTAAACCTTAAGCAACTAAGAAGGTTCCAAAGACACCTCATGAGATGTGTACATGAAAAGTTCCTTCACTTAACCACATTAAGATCTGCGGTTGTGAGGTTTTCGTTCGGAATTAAAGCCAAGATAAACTTGAATCCAGATCTGAGAAATGTCGTTTTGTCAATTATCCACAAAAGGATTTTGGATATTTGTTTTACAGACCAGTGAAAATATGGTGTTTGTAGCTCGAAAAGGAGTGTTTCATGAAAGAGAACTTATATCTCAAGAAGTTAGTGGGAGTCAAATTAAACTTGAAGAAAGCTAAGAGTCAAACGATAGTGAACCTATAGTTGACACTAGCTTTCAACCAGAGGCTGAGAAACCTGTTCGGCCAAATGACATATCCTTACCTCCTCGCAGTTTCGGTAGAGCTAACAAACCTCCTGATTTTTATGGTTTCCATATAACGACTGAAGAAAACACATTGATTAGTGATAAAACACTATTCAATTTGGATGAGCCAACTAACTACATGGAAGCGATGGTAGGCCCTGAGGCTGCTCAATAGAAAGAGGTTATAGACAACGTAATTCAGTCCATTATGGATAACCAAGTTTGGAATTTGGTTGATCCAACATCTGGTCTTAAGACAGTAGGGTGTAAATGGTGATGGGATTTATAGGTTACAAATTTACCAGTGTACTATCATTGATAAACGTATCACCATTTGTAGTAATATGGAAACCATAAAACTCAGGTGCCATTCTAACTCTACTGGAACGTCTCAGAGGTAAGGACTCGGCAACTGGTTCAACAGGAGTTTCCTCCTCAGGTTGAGTGCTAATGTTTGAGGTTCCTTCATCACTTAACTCTTGAAGCTCTTCAAGGTCAATTTTCCTCCCACTTCCCTCTTGACATATGAGTTCTCTTTCGTGGAAAACCCCTCTCCTCTCAACGAAGACAACATTGTCACTCAGTCTATAGAAGAGATATCCAAAGGATTTATGTGGGTAGCCGATGAAAATACAACGCTCACTATGAGGTTCGAGCTTGTCGTGAGTCTCTCGTCTTACGAAAGCCTCGCAACCCCAAACCTTGATATGTGCTAACGAGGGAACCTTCCCTGTCCACATTTTGTGGGGTGTTTTGGCAATCTTCTTAGTTGGGACTAGATTAAGGATATGGGCGGCAGTCTCTAAGGCATACCCTTAGAATGAGATAAGTAACGAAGCTCTACTCATCATGGAACGAATCATATCCGACAAGGTTCGATTGCGCCTCTCAACCACACCATTAAGTTGCGGTGTCCTAGGCAGCTTCAATTGTGAAACAATTCCACATTCCTTAAGATAGTCGTGGAACTCGATACTAAGATACTCACCACCTCGATCGGATCGGAGCATCTTTATCTTCCTGACCAATTGATTCTCCACTTCTTGATTAAACTCTTTGAACTTTTCAAAGGTTTATGACTTATGCTTGATTAAGTAGATATACCCATATCTGCTATAATCATTGGTAAAAGTCACATAGAAGCGGTTAGCATCCCTTGTGGCGGATCTGAAGGGTCCACACACATCGGTGTGTATGAGATCCAACAAACCCTCATCCGACTTTAATTCAAATGACTCCAACACTCCATCCTTTTGGAGTTGGGCTATGCGTTTCTTGTTAACATGTCCAAGACGACAATGCCACAAGCATGCTTTGTCCAAACCATCGGACGAATCAATATGCAATACATTATTTCCTAAGTTTTCTACAACCATCACAGTTTCATATATACCATTACAAGGCAATGCTTCAAAATAAAATTTACCATTATAATAAGCATTAATACTACCAATCTCATTATTAAATGAAAAAGTAAAACCTTGTTTATACAAACCATGAAAAGAAATAATATTTCTCGCCATATCAGAAGAGTAGCAACAATTATTCAACTCTAAATTTAACCCACTACTAAGCAATAAAGAATAAACTCCAATCTTGATGACAGGCGACACTTTCCTATTCCCCATGATCAACTTCATTTTACCGTGCTTCACATCCATACTTCCTTTTAGACCCTGCAAATCAGAACAAATGTGAAAACCACATCCTGTATCAAGGACCCAATAATTAGCATGTGATGAGTTATTAGATAGAATAATGTAAATACCTGCGAAGGTGGGTTTGATCTTCCCATCCTTTATATCCTGCAAGTATTTAGGGCAGCTTCGTTTCCAGTGCCCTTTTTCATGACAATGGAAGCACTCTGCTTCCTTTGGATTGGAAGAGAGTTTAGCAAAACCAACTTTGGTCCCACTAGAAGAGGGTCCATCATGGGACTTTCCCTTGTGGCTCTTAGAAGGAGCCTTCCTCTTCTTTCCCTTCCCATTTCCAATTGCCAAGACAGGGGCAGCAGCAGTAGGAGTAGGTACAACATACTTGCCTTTCAAACTACTTTCAGCAGTCCTCAGAAGGCCTTGAAGCTTGCTTAGAGTGACCTCCTCCTTGTTCATATGATAAGTCATACGAAACTGATCATAACAAGAAGGCAAAGAGTGTAGGATAATGTCAATGACCAACTCTTCATCGAAGTTGACATTCAATTTCAGCAAGCGGTCCACAAACCTTTGCATCTTTTGTAAATGGGTCGTGATGGACTCTCCATCCTTCATTTTTGTTGTGATCATGGAGGCAATGATCTCATACATTTCCTGTCGAGCACTTTTATGGTACATTTCCATCAAGTCTTGGTGCATCTCATAAGGCCAAAAGTCCTCATAGGACTTTTGAAGCTCAGCAGTCATGGTAGCAATCATGATACACGACACCTTTGTCGCGTCCCTCTCATGAGCCTTATATTCAGCAATCTGTTCAGGAGTGGCAGTGTTTTCATCAATCTCCTTTAGCTCTTTATCGAGGACATATTCCTTTTCCTTGTATCGAATGGCCATGCGAATGTTTCGAATCCAGTCATTGAAGTTTGATCCATCAAAGATGACCCTCCCACATAAGTTCATGAGGGAGAAAGAGCCGAAAGAGTTTGGGTTTGAAGCAGTGTTTGAAGTAGACATCTGAAAAGAAAAACAAAGTTTAGATTATATAAGAATCCTTAACATAACACCCAAATGAAATATTAAGGCTAGGACCCAACACAATATTTCACAATTCGGAAGAGGGATTCCGTAATCCAATTGCAAAATATTTGAAGGTAGGTAAATGACGATTTACCAATTTCAACCATGAAAAACGAAAATGAGGATTAAGTTTTAAATGAATTGAAATTCCTAGATTCTTTTGAGATTCATTGAACTTTTCAATGGCATGTTTAAATCTCGATTATGCCCTTCAAGTTTGTGACTGGGATACCGAGGATCACAAACAAGGTGTGAATAACCATGCAAATATGTTTAGTACTCTTGATGTTACTTATCACCTAATCAATGTGCCGGTTAACCACATACGCTCCATTGATCTATGATAAACATCAAGCTACCCTTTGCCACCCTTGTTAGTCCTAAATTAGTATGTCGGTTAACCACACACGTTCCACTAACGACTTGGCAAGGTGCAAAGTGCAATTTCATGGAATAGCACCATTTTCACATTTTTCCTAAAGTAACTAAGATTGTGAATTTATAAACATTTAGTTACTTTATAATATCATTATACTTATTAATGAGGATTAATGTCCTATCCTACCCGTTCGGCTAACGACCCTCCACTAGTCAAGAGTGCGGCGGGTAAGAATGGATACCCAATGGTGGTCATATTATAGGTCGCTTCCTTAAACACCCCTTATAGACTAGCTTCGTGAATGAGGCCTACTAACGGTAAGACTGACTTGTCTTATACATATATATATATATATATATATATATATATATATATATATATATATATATATATATATATATATATATATATATAAGTATTAATCTTTTAATAATATTATAATATTATAAGGGTTGAATTTTAAACTTTTAAAATTCTAGGATTTAGAACTAAAGTTTCATAAATGAGACTTTTCAAGTTCCAAAACTTGAGGGCAAGTTTTGTAACTCTTGAATTCCATAACTTATGGATTTAATGTTTCATGAATGAGACTTTTCACATTACATAACTTGAGGATAAGTTATGAAACTCTTCAAGAACATTTAGATTAAATTTTAAACTAATACAATTATCAAATAATTTATCATTTACCAATTTGACCTAATTTAATTCATATAGCAAGATAATTTCAAATTCTACAAATAATTAGTTTTTACAAAAATCAAGTAATTATCTTAAAATTTGACAATCATCATGTTATTGGATGGGGATAATCATTACCATACCAGTAAAATCGAATTTTATGAGCCAAAACAGTTTGTGGTAATGATCCTAATCCAAAACAGGCCAAAAACTCGGAAAAACTGCCATCTGATGATCCAACTCGTCGAGTCAGGCAATGGACTCGTCGAGTTCATCACCAGATTATCCAACTCGTCGAGTCCAATCATAGGACTCATCGAGTCCAGCAGTCAGAGTCCAGAATTGCAATTTTTTCAGCTTTGAAAATAACATAATTGCATCAATATAATAGAAAACACCCTAGGCTTTGATACCACTATTGGGTTTTAAGTACTATAACACTCCTATTGTGCACATACAACCCTAGATGTTTTGGATCTAAGTTTTCTCTAATTATACATGCAATTTCATTTTTCCAAAGCATGAAGCCTAACTAGCATGCAAATTGACATTTGAATCATGAAAACTAGTTAGATGATTACCTCTTATTGTAGCTTGTAGAATTTGGCCTTTCAAGAGCTTATCACCTCAAGTGTGATGCCTCAAATGTTTCACAAAACACCACCAAAAATTGGATGACAATGAGAGAGAGCTTGGAGCACCAAAAATCGGCTATATCCTCTAAGAATACTCTTGGTATCCGATTTTAGGGCTTAGGGGTTACATATATAGTGTAAAATCCCAAGAGTCACTTGTAAACCCTAATTCTTACACTTAGGCTTATGATCCAACAATTGATTTGGACTAACACTTCATGGACTATCTCATAAACTTAATCCATCACAAATCAATCGTGGATCATTAGCCCAAACCCTATGTATCACTGATTTACATAATCAGCCCCGTTAATTTAATTAGTCTCTTTTGATCACTAAATTAATTCCAAATTAATTCTTGATCAATACTAATTAAATAATATGATTTCTCAATTAATATATTATACTTATAATATATTAATAAATCACAAATAACCTCTTTCTCAAATATCCATCCTATCAAATTGTTCTGATGAATGCAACCCAAAACGGATCATGCTACTATCGGGACAAGTACATACCAATTATAGTTATGGGCTTAGACACCTAATCCAATAGTAACATCCATAAAAATTCATAAAATTTAAACTTTTCGAACCAACCCTTTTTCTAAAGAAGTGTTTACAAAAACCATTGTTTCCAAAACATTAATTAAAAATCAGAATCGCTTTCAACATAGTTTCAAAACATTCACATTATCAGAGTTTCCCAGAAATCATAAGTCCAAAACGCGATGATGTGTACGGTCACGCCTTCACATTGACACGATCCACTGAAGTACCGGAAACCATAAACCAAAACTGTAAGCACGAAGATTAGTGAGTTCCCCCAAAGTACCAACACCTAAACATATAACATATATAAATAACAGCAAGCATACAGAGCCTTCCGCATGTCTGGACCGCCTCACCGAGCCTTTAGCCTGTCTGGACCGCTCACAGAACCTTCAGCATGTCTGGACCGCCTCACCGGGTCTTCAGCCTGTCTGGACCATTCTTTGGGCCTTCGGCCTGACTGGTACGCCCCACTGGCCTTCAGTCTATCCGGGCTGCCCTGGGTCTGTTGGCCTTCAGCACAAAGCAGGTCCGCCTCAACCCAACCACACACACAAACCATGTCGACATATACATAACAGATAAGCAAACATATAATGTATCGATATAAACATTACCGGGTTTGTTAACTGGCAGCACAAAGCAGTACAGTCTCAACCCAACCACACTACATCAACACATGCTACTGGAAAACATATAGCCAGAACATATAACAGGCTTATCTAACAGATTACTAAGCATAGCATCATTCTATCTACCAGGATACAGATCTAATAGGTCACCACAGTACTCCATCATACGATAGACCAATATAATAAACCAAAGGGCCGACATTGGTTCCTTCGACCCATAAGTACAGTGGAAAACTCACCTCGAATGCAGAAGCTCCCCGAAAGAAATCCCTAGTTGCTGCTCTGCCGGCTTCCCAAGCTATCAATACCAACAACACACCCAATTAGCAATTGGGTTCCATGCTATAATCCATAATCCTTACTTGCGGTAAAATGACCATTTTACCCCTGACCCAACATGAACCAAAACTAAGGCCCAAAACCAAAAGATCCACAAAGGCCCAATAATGGCCCAATTTTCCAAATTGGTCCCAATTCCATATGGGTCTTATCCTAAGCCCATAATTTTCTTAATTATAATTATGATTACCTCAAGTACCCTTAGAGCAACTTGGTCAAAGACAGGGTCAAAAGTCAAGGTCAACGATCTGAGTTGACCCAACTCGCCGAGTTGTCCATCAACTCGCCGAGTTCCTCCATCAACTGTATATATCGGGAAAAACCAAGTCAACTTGCCGAGTTGTCCAAAAAACTCTCTGAGTTCCTCTATCAATCTGAAAATGTCGGGGAAAACCGATCCAACTCGCCGAGTTTTTCCATAAACTCGCCGAGTTCGCCAGAAACCCACATCTTAATACAGTAAACACTTAATCCATAAGAACATGACTCCAAAATATAGATCTGACTTCCTTGAGCCGGAAAACCACGTAAAGTTGCCAACTTTACGTTCATGCATGTCTAAATGAATGGACTTAATAATTGTCTTAATGCATGCATGACACCAAAATCCTCATAAAGTTTTCACCTTTAAGCTCAAGGGTACCAAAACCAACTCAGATCTGAAAGAACAACCCCTTAAATGACTTCACTCCATCATCATCCCCAAAAAGAAGCCAAAATACAACAAAACCCAATATGAGGAGATCTAATCATCTACAAATCAAGGTATGAACTTGATACCTTAAAGTGAATGCAAGAAATGGAGTGATTCTAGATCCATGACTTCCTTCTCCAAGCTAGAAACTTCAAGATCTTCTAATTCCTTCACAATGCACAAAATGAACACCAAACTTCCTTCCAAGGCTCAAAAAATTGATAATGGAGGCTACAACTCGTTTTAGGGTTTTGATAACAATGGAGGCTGATAAGGAGGCTAGAAAAAGGACTTAAGGCCTTTAAATAGGGTGCAAGACCCTAAAAATTAGGGTTTCCTTCCCAACTGCCAATTCGCCGAGTTGAGGCATCTCAACTCGTCGAGTTGGTTCATTAAACCCTCGTGATTCTTCCATCTTGAACACGTCGAGTTGGTCCCTCCAACTCGCCGAGTTCACCTTGAAATAGGGTTATTCTCAACAACTTCTCTTCAAGATTTCGGATGTTGCAACTCTCCCCCCACTTAAATTAGATTTCGTCCTCGAAATCGCTCCTTACTAACACTCATAACAAAACAAACTTGAGGAATGCACCCGAAAATTCTGTAGATAAAACGACATTCCCAAAACAATCAAACCCAAAACAGAAACTGTCAATCAGAAGAAGAACAACCCATAATCTCATGCAAAGACACAACCTTATATATCCGAACTTGGGTATCGAATTGGTCTGACTCCCTGACAGACCTCCCAAACTGAACTGATTGCTAAAACCATGATACTTATCCATCGAACAATCTATCCAACCTTTGATGATAACAATTCCATAAACACACAAGGGATACAAAATACAGACTTCCTCGACTGTCGGGACGTTACACTGCTGCTAAGAGCCCGAACCTCATCACTTGCCCTTCATTCACAATATTGAGCCATCCTAGAGCGCAGACACATAAGCTAAATTCTGAACCCTGCAACTGATGCCTTTAACATACAAATTTCTTAACCCCCTTCGCTCTGGATACGGACCTTGCATGGGCCCACTCGTGATTCCCAACACGAGTTGCCACCAAAAGCCTACTCGAGAATGGCTACCCATGATACCTCCTCACGTAACCTTCCCTAAAACTGATAAATATACATTTGAATCTACCCCCAGGCCCTAACTGGGGCATTACCAGAACCATGAAGAATGATCTGCAAAACACACCGACCGCGAACTTAACCCAAAACTGAACCATATGATGAAACCAAAATCTTAACAACCCTTGACTCTTTGCTATGCCATTACCAACCACTGCTTCGACGAGCAACGACAATCAAACCATGAACTTCTGTGATACATCTGATGGGTTTTGCGCATTCTAACACTCCTAAGTGTACATGCAACCCTAAATACCTTGGATCTATGTTTTCTCTATTATACATGCAATTATGAACTTTCCAAGGTATTACCCTATCTAGCATACAATACTTGATACTTGGGTAATCAAATGGATAGAATACATACCTTTGTTTGATGTAGCTTGTCTCCATGAAGCTTAAGTGCCTAGTGCCCCAAGTGTGACACCTCAAATGGTTCACACGACACCAAATGCACATGGAATGACTTGAGAGAAATGGAACACTCCTTGAAATCGTCTAGCCCTCATATTCACACATTAGTGCACGATTTCTTGAGCCATGGGATTCTTTTATATGGTGGCTATTAGGGTTACACCATGTAACTCATAACTTTACCCATTCCTTATGCTCCATGGATTTTAACCTCCATGGAGTATCCATGGGTCACCCCATGGACTTAGTCCAACATAAGGAATCTTGGATCACAAGCCCACATATATAAGAATGAATGATTTACACAATCAACCCATATATTTAATTAGTCTCCTTTTGATCACTTAATTAATTCCAAATTAATTCTTGATCAATACTAATTAAATAACCTTATTAATATATTAGAACTTATAATATATTAACCAACCTTAAGTGTTATTTCTCTCATTATAGTCTATCCAAATGCATGATGCCATGCAACCCAAATGGACCATGCCGGGTCGGGTCAAGTCTTACCAATTATAGTTATGGACTTAGACATTAATCCAACAGTCTCCCACTTGGATAAGTCTAAAACTATTATTGCGTATGACTTCAGGAACCGATCAGCAATCGTAGCTCTCAAAAGCTTCTGTCGAACTCTGACCTTGTCGATGAACTCTGACCTTTGTCAATGACTTGTCCATTAGATAAGGGATCTTCCTCCATTCTAGATATCATATGGACTAAGAGATGGATTATCAATCATTCTCTCTGTCCATTTGTTGTTTCCCGATTTCCGATTCATGATGACTGACTGATTGAACAAATCAAATCAGTCCTGGCTTGGCCAAGCACTCACATGTATCATCTTTAAATCATTGAGGGGCCCACAGATATCGCTTTTATCCCGAAGGTAAAAGGAATGGATAAACTTCGACTCATATGGCTTGTTCTACTACTTGTTGAATCATACACAAAGGCACGTTTTATAACATCGAGTTACCGAATGCGTTTTCGTGCAATCAATGTATAACCAACTCATAGTAACAACTCATATCTCTAGGTTTTAAGAATATAAGATATTATCGTCTCATGATCACTCGTGATAAAATCCATGAAGTGATTCAAATGAGCGCGGGTTGAATCCAATACTCAGAACTTATGAGCACTCATGAGTGTTGTAGCACCACTTTGTCCACCAACTTGGACCTCTACAAACCAACCCATGACATTCTTGATTCATATCTACTTCCAACATATGACCGACTGTGGATGGTTTGAATAACTTAATCATTCAGGAAGAGCGACTTAGTTATTCTGGAAGTCAAAACATGCAAAGTGAAACACAAGAATAAATGAATCAAATATGGTATCAAACCCTATGAATATAAATAAACACTTTTATTTATCACCATACTGATTACTCATTATTCATTGTTTCGGTTTTATCAACTTTATACTTGAATTAAAAACACTAGTTGCCCCATGCTCCAAGCATGTACACTATGTTTTTCTTAAACAATAGTTTTGCCATACACCAAGTATGCACTCTATGTGTGTCTATGATCCTTACTTTGTGAAATAAACCAATTGAACATAATTTCAACGATTCTAATTTCACACTCCCAAATCCTTATCGAAAAATGTGATAATTTCAAATTCCTATCATTTATCGAAATCTGTTTAGATTTTAAACTTATATGCACTGACCCTCCTGTAATGAATATGTACAAAGTCACAAAGACTTGTCAACAGTCATTATAAGGTATTCCAATGGAGATCAACTCCATGGAAACTAAGTCTCATATTCAAAGTACATTGCTTTGGACATGCTTCTTGCATTAAGTTTTCTAATCTTACACAGATTACTTCCACCTATGGAGACAACTCCATATTCTCATTTTGACTATCACTTCTGAATAAGAGATGCCTCTTTTCAGAATATGTCAATATGGTCCTTCCAAAATTAGCACTATACTTCCAACTGTCCCTGAGCAACCAATCTTTGGTAAACCTCAGATTGTCCTCGACAATTGCTTAATCATTTTAGTCATATCCAATTCTAGACCTTTTCCCTTCTTAATGCCTCTGGGCATTTGGAAAAATTTAGAAATGATAAATATTATAGCACATGCAATCGATCCTGTACCCAAAGCAAATGGTACACGATTCATGATGTCTCACATAAAGACATGATTCTAGACCAGTCTTTTGCTACAATATTTTTATTTGCCATGTTTTCAAAATTTGACTATGAAGAGGGATGTCGTAATCATAATCGAATTTTGAGAACGCAATATATAGAATTAAAGTTGAACCAATCCAACATGAAATTCATATATATATTCTTGACTAAAGATGATTAAGGTCTCAATCTAAGCCTTTAGAACTGAAATGAAGTATATCCTCTCCCTTAATTATAGCAAAACAACTTTTTCAATCCCTGCAGCCTCACGAATTGAAACTTTTGTTTTCTATAATTAACATTGCTAACTTGCAACACTAACAATAGTTATCATGCTCCCACTAACATGATGATTATTAGCATAACACTTATGCTCCCACTAGCTTTGACATGTACTCATAAATCAGCTGGACTTCTAGAAATCAATACTTTATTGACTTCCTTACCAAAGTTCAGATTTCTGATACGAGATGCTTTGATAAAACTTTATCAAAATCATACACCTTTCCTTACATAGCATGCATGTGTGTCTAAACAATTTCAGAACTATGAAAAGGGATGCCGTAATCATAGTCTCAATTGTTTAGACCTTTTGCCATCTGCTTCAAATCTACTTGGTGGAAGTGTTTCCTCACCATCATTTTCATGAATCGGAGAGAAACCTTATGACCCTTAGATTTTATGGTGTATGTGTTCTTATCCATGTGAATCGTCAAAACCATAGTCACAAGACAAGGATAATGACAAATCCAAACTCATATGGACTGAACTTATGCAATCTTAACTTCTTGCCACCTGGCAGTACAGGGCCTGCCATTGCTTCCAAGTTGTTATGCAACCAATTGAGAACTTTCAGAACTCCTATGCAAAGCCAACTTTAACTGGAATGGGCACAGAATATGTCAACACGATAGGTTATAAACCTCAAGTCGTGTGCTAGTGAAGAACCTCAGGTTTTATTCTTGATTAGTTCTTGAAATTCTTTTTAGGATCTTTAAGACTCCCACTATCCTCTTGACATATAAGACTATCTTGCCAAATATTCAAGAGATAGTGCGGATTCTTTATCAAGACAAACGCTTCACACAATTGGCCTTAGTTGGTCTTTGTTTTATCCAAAACATCACAACTTACCAACTTCAAATGTACAAGAGTAGGACACTTTTACTCTTACATTTGACAAGTGTTATAAACCTTTCTTTAAGATATGTCACTCAACTTATAGTCTTGGAGTATGACTCTAAGACTTGTTTTGAAACGAAGTATGACTCATCTTCTTGATTTAACCATTTCAACAATTCATGACTCCTCTTCTTAGTCATAAGAATGCACTAAGATGTCCTTAGAAGACCAATTGTGATGTGGTTCTTTAATCATTAAGATGATCACAAAACATGATACTAAAGTACTCTCCCATCTTTTCAGATTTGAGAAACTTTTATCTGTCTGCCTAATTTGATTCTTCCCATTCGTTCTGCCATACATTGAGACTTTTCCAATGTTTCAGAATTATACTTAAACTTGTAAGTATAACCATATTTACTAAAATTTAGTAAATCATGACGAATAGTCTTAACGAGCTTTGTGGTGGACTTGACCAGTGCACAAGAATGTGTACTCGATCCCTTTAGTCCTTAACTTGACTCACACATCCATGTGAACAAGTCTTAATTTTCCAATGCTTGAAAGTTCTCATTCATCATACTATTCAACTTGCATGATTCCAAGTTTCTATCCAACTGAAGCCTTGGGAATGAGAATATTTCCTTATTTGGTAAATTATGACACTACCACAAACGAAAGAATCAAGTCTATTTTTTTTTCAAATATTGCTATCAATGGAATCATATAAACAACCATTTTTCACAAATGCCACTTGTAAGGATATTTAAAATAAATATAAAATTAAAAACTTTTATTTTATTTCAAAACTTTGCGGAAAAAACTTATCCTTATAGTGCAAATGCATACGGAAAAACTTGTTGTTATCTATTCCTAAGCAATATATCATAACTCCTAAGTAACAGCTTCAAAATTCTTATGCGATCGAAATCCACCTACGCGATCAGAATCAGCATATACTTCCTTTAAGCTTTCTCTCTATTCTTTGATTCTTAAAACATCAACATGTGACCCAGTCACATCATGTAATGAGGATCTTAGAATAGAAACTTAATAGAGTTAGATAATGGGCTCTACCTGAAGTAGAGTCAGACTTATTGACTTTAACATCCTTAGGTAAACTTGGCAGCTTTGCAATTTGGCAAAATAAACATATGGACCCTTTGGTAATGGGACTATCTCAGACTTAGCCTTTCTCCTTACCATTAGGTCAACAGGGTTGACTATGGCCAATCCCTTTCCATTGGGAAGAGAATGCTTTTTCTGGATTTCCAGTGTCACCATTGTCACTGTCCATAAAGTTTTTGGGAAGTTGATCTTCTAATCAAATTTGCTTTACTATCGTTCCAAATCATTGCTGATTCAGCAGCACCAAGCAAATAGATATGATCATTAAGGTTCATGTCATAGTCTGTTTCATAGTAGTCCCAAAGGAACTCACTATGTGACTTAGAAAGTGATTGAACATCCAACTTTCTCAAGACTTTGACACCCAACTCTCCCAGCTTGTCAATATGTGACTTCATCTCTAAGATGTGATCACACATAGACCTTGCTTGCCATTAGGGCTTGAGTGACCTTGAACTTGTGGGTTAGGGAGAATAATTGGAGGAGGTGGAGGAAGTAAAGTTCCAAGAGATTTGGGAAGATCATAGATGTCTGAACTAGACATCTTTTGGGAGATATTCAAGATAGTTGATCTAAAGTCCTTAATATAACACCCAATATGAAATATTAAGGCTAGGATCCAACAACCTATTTATAACTGGAAGAGGGATGCCGTAATCCGAGTTATAAAATAGTTGAAGGTAGGTAAATGACGATTTACCAATTTCCACCATGAAAAACGAAATAATGTAATTAGGTTTTTAATTGGATTTGAAACTCCTAGATCCTTTGAGATTCATTGAAATTTTCAATGGCATGTTTCAATCTCGAGTGTGCCCTTCAGGTTTTGTGACTGGGATGCCGAGGATCACAAAACAAGGTGTGAAGTAACCATGCAAATATACTTGGTACCCTTAATATTTACCCCTCAATCGATGTGCCGGTTAACCACACGAGCTCCACCGATACTATGATAAATATTAAGTTACCCTTTGCCTACTTTGTTAAATCCAGGTTAGTGTGCCGGTTAACCACACACGCTCCACTAACGGTTTAAACAAAGTGCAAAGTGTAATTTCATGGATTAGCACCTTATTCACATTTTCCTAAGTAACTAAGATTGGGAATTTATAAGTGTTTAGTTACTTAGTATTTATCATTAATACTTTTAATGAAGGGAGAATTATAGTCTTTGTCCTACCCGTTCGGCTAACGACCCTCCACCAGTCAAGGAAGCGGTGGGTGAGAGTGGACACCCATTAAACTGCCATTTTGTAGGCAGTAACCTTATACCCCCCTTATAGACCGGCTTCGTGAATGAGGCCTACTAACGGTAAGACTGACTTGCTCTTATACATATATTTATTATTAACGTATAATACTATAAAGTATAAGGGTTGAATTTTAACTTTTAAAATTCTAAGGGCTAACTTGGAATTAAAGTATTCATGGGGAAAACTTTACAAATTCCAAAACTTGAGGGCAAGTTTCGAAAATATTCAAAACTAATTAATTCCATAACTTATGTGTTTAAAGTAGTTTTAATTAAAAAAAAACTCTTCAAGTTCCATAACTTGAGGACAAGTTATGGAAGACTTTAAACTAATACAAGAATGTAACTTTTCTTTATTTTTGTAACTTATGGAACTAATTAAGGTTACACATTTTATCATTTAATGAAGTGACTCTTGAACCTCCATAACTTGAGGACAAGTTATGGAGTCATAAAACCATTTAATGAGGACAAGACTCTTCATTTTTGTAACCATTGCCAACTTTTTATGAGTTTTATGAAACTTAAATGTGACTTTTCATATAACTTGAGGACAAGTTACAAAAACACATTTTAGAATCAACTCTTAGATTAAAATGGATTGAAAACACATAATCAATTAACTTTTCTATTAATCTAATAAACTCATATGAACAAAGATAATTCACATCAAATTTTTTTTCAAGTAATTAGCATAACTTTTAAACTAATACAATTCGATTTTTCAGCTAATTTTGCAAGTATAACAAGAAAACAAGCCTTGGCTCTGATACCACTGATGGGTTTTGCGCATTCTAACACTCCTAAGTGTACATGCAACCCTAAATACCTTGGATCTATGTTTTCTCTATTATACATGCAATTATGAACTTTCCAAGGTATTACCCTATCTAGCATACAATACTTGATAGTTGGGTAATCAAATGGATAGAATACATACCTTTGTTTGATGTAGCTTGTCTCCATGAAGCTTGAGTGCCTAGTGCCCCAAGTGTGACACCTCAAATGGTTCACACAACACCAAATGCACATGGAATGACTTGAGAGAAATGGAACACTCCTTGAAATCGTCTAGCCCTCATATTCACACATTAGTGCACGATTTCTTGAGCCATGGGATTCTTTTATATGGTGGCTATTAGGGTTACACCATGTAACTCATAACTTTACCCATTCCTTATGCTCCATGGATTTTAACCTCCATGGAGTATCCATGGGTCACCCCATGGACTTAGTCCAACATAAGGAATCTTGGATCACAAGCCCACATATATAAGAATGAATGATTTACACAATCAACCCATATATTTAATTAGTCTCCTTTTGATCACTTAATTAATTCCAAATTAATTCTTGATCAATACTAATTAAATAACCTTATTAATATATTAGAACTTATAATATATTAACCAACCTTAAGTGTTATTTCTCTCATTATAGTCTATCCAAATGCATGATGCCATGCAACCCAAATGGACCATGTCGGGTCGGGTTAAGTCTTACCAATTATAGTTATGGACTTAGACATTAATCTAACAACATCCAACCCGTATCGGCTCTGGTGCACCCCCACTTGGGCATCCACTCGATACAAACACCAAGAACTTATAACTTACAATTGCATAAGCAATTTCCAACTTGAGAATCACAATATAACAACAACTTGCGAACAACGGGAATCATAATGCATACAACCTGCCGAGACTTCCTGATACCTAACTGATACTTTCCTCAATCCTTACTGCTTCCCTTAGAGTTAAACCTAACCTTCTAAAATTATCTAATTTCTGCAACATTATAACGGTTGGCCCCGCCTAACACACTCATCAGGCCCCGCTCAGTATACATGCAAACACCTACAATACATGTAAGAGTCACACGGATAACTAGCATTCTAATAACCATAATTAATGGGCCAACATTGGTTCCTTCGACCAGCCAAAACATTGTGAGAAGACTCGCCTCAATCAAATGATGCACAGACACATACTCACAGGTTGCTGCTACGATGGCTCCTTGTAACACCCAAAAATTTCGAACAAATTTAAACTTTCAAAACATGTCAAGTTCATCAAAACATTACAACTTTGTTTTCAAAATACATTCTATCAGAGTATTCCCAGAAACATAAACATAACAGGAGGAGCTGTACGATCATGCCTTCGCCTTGCCACGATCCCCTGATGTACCTGAAACAATAAACTGAAACTGTAAGCCCGAAAGCTTAGTGAGTTACCCCCAAAATACCGATACACATACAGTCCACATAGCCATGTCGGCAATAACATATCATAACAACTGAACAGAACAGCACATAACGGGTCCACATCCTTACAGGCTGTAATACCCCCGAGCCTACAGTACGAGTCTCCCTCAGCCTGTAACTGGAATGCTCCCGAGCCCACAGTACGAGTCTCCCTTAGCCCGTAACTGGAATGCTCCCAGGGTTTGTTGGCTACCGCACGAAGCAGTACAACCTCAACCCATCCCATATAACAAACACATAACATAACCACTGAGCATGCAATAATCATATAACATCACAGGTAGTCCTACAGGTCTACCTAGCTGGCATAACCACTAGCATGCAACACTAACTCATACTCAACATCTAACAATGCTAGGATAACATATCCAATGGGTCGACCTTGGTGCCTTAGACCCCTTAGTATAGTGAGGATAACTCACCTCGCAAATGTCGACCCGGAAGATAAAACCCAACTCTCGAATCACTTGGCACAGGCTCCACCACCTAATACCATAGCACAATATACTCATAAGTCCTTAACCTTATAAGGTACTCCATAACCCACTAATCAACCCCTGGTCAAAGTCAAAGTCCTCAGTCAAGGTCAACAGTCCATGTTGACCTTACTCGCCGAGTAACCTCAGCTACTCGTCGAGTTCCTTGAAACAGTATCCCACTCGCCGAGTCATCGAAGTGACTCATCGAGTTTCTCCGATTCTCGACCAACTCTAAGGCCACCCGTCGAGTTTTCCTTTTTGCACACGACGGACACACACACATTCATAACTTGGGGAAAAACTCATCCGACTCGCCGAGTTGTTCTTCAACTCGCCGAGTCTTATGGTAATCTTCATCGGACTCGCCGAGTTGTTCATCCAACTCGTCGAGTCCACGGCCATCTTCATGTGACTCGCCGAGTCAACCTTGCGACTCGCCGAGTCCATTCAGTCCTTTTTCCATACAGACTTGTTTTGAGCCATGCAGCGGCTCCAAATCACAGATCCACGCTTCTAGGGCATGCTTATCACGTAAAGTTGCAAACTTTACGTGCATGCATGGCTATAAAGGCTCTAAATGCCTATTTTAAGTTCTTAATGGAACTTCATGCTCAAGAGGGACCTTAATCATGACCAAAACTGAAACTTTATGCTTATAGAATCCAAGGAGGGTCCAGATCTGAAGTTACAACCTCAGATCTAGCCCATAGCTCATTTTTCCAACTTAATATCTCACCTAAAACCCTAAAACTCAACCAATAGAAGAGATTCACAAAGAAAAGGCGATTTGGTTACCTCCAGAAGATGATAATTGAGATAAGAGTTGATTCCCACACTCTACTTGCTCCAATCTCCTTCTCCTCTAAGCCTTCTCCCTCCAAGGATCCTCTCTTCAAGCTTCAAACACACAATAGGCACACACACACACGTATTAGGGTTTTAAGGGGCTCTCAAAGACTGCAAAGAGGCCAAAGGAGGCTTATCATTCCTTAAATAGGGTGCAAAACCTCGGGATTTAGGGTTTCATCTGCCAGCTCCTACTCGTCGAGTCCCTTAGTGGACTCGTCGAGTAGGTCACTAAACACGCGTTCCAACCCCGCTGCTACTCGACGAGTAGGGCAACCAACTCGTCGAGTAGGACATTAACCCAATTAACCTTTTATTTAAATCCATACCTGGAATCGGGGCGTTACAATTCTCCCCCACTTGAACTAGACTTCGTCCTCGAAGTCTGCTGCAGCGAATAACTCCGGGTAATGCTCCCGCATTTCGGCCTCCGTCTCCCACGTCTACTCGGACCCCCTTCGATGCTCCCACTGTACTTTCACCAAAGATATCTCCTTATTCCTCAGAATCTTCCTCTTCTTCTCCAAAATGGCCACAGGTCTCTCCACATAGTTTAGGCGCTCATCCACCTGAATATCATCCAGCGATACTACTGCCTCCTGGTCCATGATGCACTTTCGCAGCTGCGAAACGTGGAAGGTGCTGTGTATCCGACTAAGCTCCTCTGGCAGCTCTAGCCTATAAGCCACCTTGCCAACCCTGGCAATGATCCTGAACGGCCCAATATATCGGGGACCCAATTTTCCCCTCTTCCTGAAGCGAATCACACCTTTCCAGGGTGAGACCTTCAGGAGTACCATGTCACCCACCTGAAATTCCAACTCAGATCGGCGTCTGTCGGCATAACTCTTCTGCCGACTCTGAGCGGTCTGCAAACGCTGTCTGACCTGCTGGATCTTTTCGGTAGTCTGTAAGACTACCTCCGTACTACCCATCACTCTGTGTCCAACTTCACCCCAACAGACTGGGGTGCGACATCTCCGCCCGTACAACAGCCCGAATGGCGGGGCGCCAAGGCTAGAATGATAGTTGTTGTTGTAGGCAAACTCCGCAAGCGGTAGGTGAGAATCCCAACTCCCACCGAAATCAATTACGCACACCCTCAACATGTCCTCGAGGGTCTGAATAGTCCGTTCGCTCTGGCCGTCTGTCTGTGGGTGGAATGTTGTACTGAAGTGCAACCGTGTGCCCAGCTCCTCGTGAAACTTTTGCCAGAAGCGGGAGGTAAACCTGACATCCCGATCATAGACAATGGAGACAGGAACCCCATGGCAAGACACGATCTCGCGAATGTACAATTCGGCCAATTTCTCGGCCTATGAGCTCTCCCGTATAGCCAAGAAGTGGGCGCTCTTGGTCAATCGATCCACGATGACCCATATAGCATCAAACCCCTTTGCCGTCCTCGGCAACTTGGTAATAAAATCCATCGTGATTTGTTCCCATTTCCACATGGGAATCTCTAGGGGCTGCAGCTTTCCATGCGGCCTCTGATGCTCGGCCTTGACCATCCTACAGGTCAAGCACCTCTCGACGTACCAAGCGATCTCTCGCTTCATGCACGGCCACCAATAGCTCAAACTCAAATCCCGGTACATCTTGGTGGCCCCCGGGTGAATAGAGAAATGAGATTTATGAGCCTCCTCCATAACCGTATGCCTAACCCCACCAGACATCGGAACCCAAACCCCACCGCATCGGGTCAATAGTCCCCGACTATCCTGTATGAACCGGGTATTCTCACCCTTGATTCTCTCCAGCTTCCAATTCTCCGGTCGCATACCCTCTACCTGGGCATCTCTGATCAAACTCACAAGCGGAGAATCCATCGCTATCCTCATACATACCGCGGGGGTGGAAGACCCAGCTGACTTGCGGCTTAAAGCATCCGCAACCACATTCGCTTTACCGGGGTGGTAAAGGATCTCACAATCGTAGTCCTTGACTACATCCAGCCACCTGCGCTGCCTCATGTTCAGGTTCGGCTGATCCATGATATGTCTCAAGCTCTTGTGATCCATGTAAATGGTACGGCGGACCCCATAGAGGTAATGTCTCCATATCTTGAGGGCGAACACCACCGCCCCCAGCTCCAAGTCATGCATAGGGTATCTCGTCTCATGCGGCTTCAGCTGCCGTGATGCGTAGGCTATCACTCGTCCTCTCTGCATGAGGACCGCCCCTAAACCTGTGATGGATGCATCACAGAACACCACAAAATCCTCAACTCCCTCCGGGAGTGTCAATACTGGCGCCTCACACAAATGCTGACGGAGGGTCTCAAACGCCCTCTGCTGCTCGGGACCCCACCAGAAATCCACCCCCTTCCTCGTCAGACGAGTGAGGGGTACTGCAATCTTGGAGAAATCCCGTATGAACCTCCGGTAGTACCCTGCCAATCCCAGAAAGCTCCTAATATCTGAGGGAGATTTCGGAATATCCCACTGCATAACCGCCTCTATTTTGGCCGGATCGACCAAAATCCCCTCCTGGTTAACGAGATGTCCGAGGAACTGGACCTCTCGTAACCAAAACACACACTTCGAGAACTTGGCATACAGCCGTTCTCGTCTCAGAACTCCCAACAGCTCTCTCAGATGCTCCTCATGCTGCTCTCGGGTCTTAGAATACACCAAGATATCATCTATAAACACTATGACTGAGCGATCAAGCATCGGTCTGCAGACCCGATTCCTCAGGTCCATGAACACCGCTGGAACGTTGGTGAGCCCAAACTGCATCACCACGAACTCGTAATGTCCATAACGAGTTCGGAACGCGGTCTTCTCCACGTCCTCCTCTCTGACCCTGACCAGATGATACCCAGACCTCAAGTCTATCTTGGAAAACCAAGATGCGCCCTGTAACTGATCGAAGAGATCGTCTATCCTCGGGAGTGGGTAATGGTTCTTCACCGTCAACTTATTCAACTCCCGGTAATCAATACACATCCGGTGCGAACCGTCCTTCTTCCGGACAAAAAGTATCGGTGCTCCTGTGACAACCGTCAAATTTCGGTCAAGTCAAAGTCAAACAAAGTCAACAAGTCAAACCGGTCAACTCCAATAACCCTTGTATGTTAGGGTTTACGTTATGTAATCACTATACAATTCGCTATTTTAATGAGAAATCATCATTTGGAAAGTTCGTGTGTTGAATTTCCTAAGTCTCAAATGCAGTAAACACTGAACCAAAACGATAAAACATTATTGCACACTCATCGGGAGTGTGTACGACACTAAAACACGGTTTAACGGGGTTTACGAACCTTGCGTTGTGAAGCCGGACACTCAAATTAATCACAAACGAAACCTCTCTAAATCGTTTTCACTCTATCTCTTTCGATTTGAAATCTCTCCCAAATCTCTCTCAAAAGTTCCCATAACTTTTTGGAATCATTCGGGCCATCCCGACCCTTAACCGGGTCAAAAACCAATTGAAACGGGGTAAAAACGGGTAAAATAACCTTAAGGAACCAAAACCCTCCTATTAGAAGCGAAGCCTCTTAGAAGCCTCTCATGACCGAAGTCTCTAATGAGAAGCCTCTCAGGACCGAAGCCTCTCATGAGAAGCCTTTCAGGACCGAAGCCTCGCATGCGAAGCCTCTCAGGTTCGGCTCCATGAGAGAGGTCTCGCAGACAGCCCCATTTCACCCGGTTTTCGACTACGACTTCGTTTTAACTCCGTTTTTCATTATTTTAACGTGGGATTTTCACCCAAAACTTTATTTTATAAACTAAGGCCCCAAAATATATGAATCTCTAGGGTTTTTATAAAAATATATTAAAAGAATTAGTGGTTGAACTAATTATTGAGGGAATATTTGCTTTTCCTTAATTTATGGCAAAAGCAAACCACCACCACCTCACTCTATGATCAGCCACTCTTTCCCACTACTCCTTGTCACCTTAGTGGACCTTTACACCCAATCTCCAACTCTTCTCATGTTCTAAGAGCTGGAGGATTGATCATCTCTCCTCATTCTCCATAAAGTTCTTTCATTCTACACTTAGCAACCAAATGACACTCTCCAAAATTCTCTCATCTTTTCTCTCAACTTCAAGAACTTCAAGGCTTTCTTCAGGGATTTCTTTCTTCAATTAGTAAGTATCTTCATCATTCATATAATTATTACACTCCATTCTACTCAAATCATTGATATCTTACACAAATTCCATCTTATTCGATGTTAGATTCTCGAATCATCAAGACATCTTCTTAGTGTTCTTGGGTTGAACACTTCCTCTCTCTCACTTTCATCTACTGAAACCACATAGGGTGAGTTCATACCCCTACATTTACATGTTTTTCTTAAGTTTTAAGGGGGGAATACAAGTAAAATCATCAAGAACACAATTTTAACGCCCGTACAAAACCTACTTCTACCCACTACCATAACTCCGTCTCCAAGACGTTAACAGAAACACCAAGAATAGTTCACTAAAGTGTGAAATTATACATGTGTATATAAATGGTAAGGATATTTACTAAAAGGTTTATCAATGAAATAGGCATGTATTTTATTTCATTGAATCTCACTACTTGGTATTACAAACAATTTACAACTGGTAACTCTAAGATTCTTTAGGTGTACCTCGAAGTTATGTGTAATTAAGAAATGATTGACCTAGAAATGGTGAGTCCGCCTTAGGACATGTTCCTTGTTTGGTTGTGGACTTAGGGTAGACTCATTAGGATCAACAGTCTAATAAAATTTTAATTACACATAACTGGGGGCATGTCAAGTGAATCTTAGGAGTGGATCAGACATGGAACAAATCACAAGATTATAATCAAGTTATTCCTACTAAATTCATAAGTCTATTTATATAGACCTCTGGTATAGAGTCGTCGGCGTAGTCGTGTCGGCAATCTAGAATATGGCTAAATACATAATACAAACTATAATACCCAAATTATACAAAATTTTCTGCATTAAAAATCAATAGACAAATACATAAAATGAAACTAAAAAGGGTATCAAACTATCAAGAGAAAAACACATACAATGTAGATTAAAATCCACTAATTATAACAAAATGGATAAGGATTGTTAAGTCCTCTCTTCTTATAAATAGCTTTGAAGCAAGCTTGCCTAAGCTTCTTTGTTCTTTCTGTCAATTCCATACCTGGCAATTTCTCCATCATCTTCTTGTGTCCTTCTAACGTCTCTATCTCCTCCTTTAATCCCAACTCCTAATTTTTTTTAAGGTAGATGCAATATATTTTTCATGTGAGTTCACAAAATTTACAATGAGTTAAGTTTATATAAATATAAATCAGGAGATCGTAGTAAATCAATTGATTTGATGTGGCATATGCCTAGGACCTATGTTTAGTTATAAAGAAACTAACAATTAAAATTTTAGAAAATACCAAAACTACTTTGGTTACCAAGTGCATGAGTAATGTATAGAAGGTTATTATCATAATTTACCTTGGCATTTTCAATGAGGGATTGAAGGCTCTTAAGTTTTCTATGAGGCCATCTGTTTATGTTTAGCTCTCTGCATCTTTTCTTCAACACTGTTAAACTTATCCCTAGTTCCTTTGCTGCCATGATTATCGGCATCTCAAAGTACTTCTCTATCTCTTCAAACTCCAATGGTCTCAATCTCTTTGCCACCTTCCGGCCACCGTGATCAGTGGTGGCAGCACTAGAACTACATGTAGCCTCGCCACCGGATTTACAGTCTTCACTGAAACTAACCAATGGTAAATTACCATCCTCCCAACAATCCCATTAGCTTATATCTTCAAGGGGATCAAAATCGTGAAACTCATTTCTAGAAATGATGTTTTGATCTTTGTTAAGTACTGTGGAAACGTTCTGATCGAGCACTTCATGCAATTTTTCCGACAACTCGTAATCATGATGGTTGAGCATGTCACCATTGCAAAAATCCAAAAACTCAAGATAATCAAATCCAACACGATGAAAGACTCTTTTTGATCACAACAAATCCAAACCATGTTTTGATCAATGTCGACAAAATCACTTTTCTGTGCGTAAGATGGTGTAATGAGTGACGTTTATATATACCTGAAAAGATCTTGATGATCAAAGTACTGAAACCAATCGAGGTCATCTATGGGGTTTTGATGATCTGCAGGTGGATCCATTTGTGAGGGAGAAGTTAAAAGTCGCGGTAAGAATGTGATGATTTATATAAGTAAAGTGGGAGAAGTAATTAATAGCAAATTGTTGGGAATGCAACAAAACAAGTTAAGCACTTCTGAAAAATTGATAAATGATTTCGGTAACACTCGCGGAATATAAACTAGTGAAAATTATAAATGAAATTGAATATATATAGTCTATGATGTTATGGTTATTGTGTATCTAACAAATGAAGAGAAAATGAATATATATATATATATATATATATATATTGTTTGAGCCGTAACCTTCTTCTTCAATTCACACACATATACGTATATGTTGCTGTAAATTATGACTTGTGTGCCTCATGCATTTAATGTATCACATGCCTACTGCATATTATTGACTTTGAAGCTACGTACCAGTTTCCAATTTCCCCGGTAGCACAGTTTTCATTAGAAAGTACTCCAAGTCTTCACACATGAACCAGTTAGAAAGTACTCCAAGTCTTCACACATGAACCAGTTAGAAAGTACTCCAAGTCTTCACACATGCAAATTATGACTTGTGTGTCGCTATAGGTATGTCGTTGGCTCTTGTTAAAAACCTATAGCGACAACAAGTCATCATAATAGATTAAACCTGTGGTGACGACAAGTCGTCGCTAGAGGTAACTAATAAAACTTTATTTTTTTTAACCCCGAAAATATGATTGACAAAATCTATCCGACGAGACCCTCGTGATACCTCTTGACGAAATTGAAATCAACGAGAGTCTCCACTTCGTGGAAGAACCGGTAGAAATCATGGATCGAGAGATCAAAAGAACAAAGCAAAGTCGTATTCCCATTGTGAAGGTCCGCTGGAACGCTAAACGAGGACTCGAATTCACCTGGGAACGCGAGGATCAGATGAAACAAAAGTATCCACATCTCTTCCCAAACTCTTGAAATCCCAGTCAAAATGAAAATTTCGGGACGAAATTCCTTCTAACGGGGGGATGATGTGACAACCGTCAAATTTCGGTCAAGTCAAAGTCAAACAAAGTCAACAAGTCAAACCGGTCAACTCCAATAACCCTTGTATGTTAGGGTTTACGTTATGTAATCACTATACAATTCGCTATTTTAATGAGAAATCATCATTTGGAAAGTTCGTGTGTTGAATTTCCTAAGTCTCAAATGCAGTAAACACTGAACCAAAACGATAAAACATTATTGCACACTCATCGGGAGTGTGTACGACACTAAAACACGGTTTAACGGGGTTTACGAACCTTGCGTTGTGAAGCCGGACACTCAAATTAATCACAAACGAAACCTCTCTAAATCGTTTTCACTCTATCTCTTTCGATTTGAAATCTCTCCCAAATCTCTCTCAAAAGTTCCCATAACTTTTTGGAATCATTCGGGCCATCCCGACCCTTAACCGGGTCAAAAACCACTTGAAACGGGGTAAAAACGGGTAAAATAACCTTAAGGAACCAAAACTCTCCTATTAGAAGCGAAGCCTCTTAGAAGCCTCTCATGATCGAAGCCTCTCATGAGAAGCCTCTCAGGACCGAAGCCTCTCATGAGAAGCCTTTCAGGACCGAAGCCTCGCATGCGAAGCCTCTCAGGTTCGGCTCCATGCGAGAGGTCTCGCAGACAGCCCCATTTCACCCGGTTTTCGACTACGACTTCGTTTTAACTCCGTTTTTCATTATTTTAACGTGGGATTTTCACCCAAAACTTTATTTTATAAACTAAGGCCCCAAAATATATAAATCTCCAGGGTTTTTATAAAAATATATTAAAAGAATTAGTGGTTGAACTAATTATTGAGGGAATATTTGCTTTTCCTTAATTTATGGCAAAAGCAAACCACCACCACCTCACTCTATGATCAGCCACTCTTTCCCACTACTCCTTGTCACCTTAGTGGACCTTTACACCCAATCTCCAGCTCTTCCCACGTTCTAAGAGCTGGAGGATTGATCCTCTCTCCTCATTCTCCATAAAGTTCTTTCATTCTACACTTAGCAACCAAATGACACTCTCCAAAATTCTCTCATCTTTTCTCTCAACTTCAAGAACTTCAAGGCTTTCTTCAGGGATTTCTTTCTTCAATTAGTAAGTATCTTCATCATTCATATAATTATTACACTCCATTCTACTCAAATCATTGATATCTTACACAAATTCCATCTTATTCGATGTTAGATTCTCGAATCATCAAGACATCTTCTTAGTGTTCTTGGGTTGAACACTTCCTCTCTCTCACTTTCATCTACTGAAACCACATAGGGTGAGTTCATACCCCTACATTTACATGTTTTTCTTAAGTTTTAAGGGGGGAATACAAGTAAAATCATCAAGAACACAATTAAACTTTTTCTATCACATTACATCAGAAAAGATGAACTTCGATCACGGACTGTTTTGGTCAACTTAAATATTTTAGTTTTCAAAACTGTTCCAGGTGCAAGTAGTTCAAACTCTTAGCTTTAAAATGGCTACTTACACATCCCCATATGATTTTTCTACAATTTATGGTGAGTTTTACAAAACTACCTATCATTTCAAAGGCAAACCCGGACCAGTCTGTGATTATGAACATTTTCACCTCTGTTAGAGATCACTAAAAATCATGATAAAATTTACGAACAAACTAGACTCATATTCCAAACTCTCAGAATTTGCGGATTTGGATTTAGAGCTTTGATGATTTTTCTATAAATTTTCTAAGAACAGTAACAGAAACTGTATACAACAAAAAGTTGCTGTCAATTTCATTTCACCTTGTAACATGTTGAGCAAGGTGTATATCTTTATGTGATTATATGTTATTGCAATATATGACATTTTATCTTAATATTTAGACACACATCAGTTTACAAATGGATTTGGACATATAAAATATAAAGAATAACAAGTGATTATAATCAAAGTACAACCGATACATTCAAACATTTAATAAACTATTTTGAATATAGTTTGCATACATTACTACGTACTACCCTTGGTTGATAAACTATAATAGGTATAGTTTATGATACATTACATAATACATACATTTAAAAAGGGTACATTTATACAAAGGATATTTTCATTAAGCAAGGTACGGCCATACGGTACCAAGTTTTCATAACACGTAATTCCGTTAATGACTTTATGAAACATTACATAACACATACATTTAAAAAGGGTACATTTATACAAAGGATATTTTCATTAAGCAAGGTACGGCCATACGGTACCAAGTTTTCATTACACTACACGTAAATTCGTTAATGACTTCTGTGAGACATTCGATTCAATTTACAAATAAGTCTTGTATTATAACCAGAGTCTCCTCGAGGGAGAGCGTGATACTTGTGTATAGATCTATATTGGGTCTGACAAACCCACACCTTAGCTGCATGCAACAGCTAGACCGACAGGTCTGGGGTGACAAATGTCATAACATTTCCGACGCCTGAAGAACGTCGTTTCAGGCCAACTAGGTCATAACATGGTTATAATAACTCACATGTGGTATTAACAAACATAGAATTTACGGGGATTTCACTAAAATCAAACGAGTTTATGTCGATTTAAACTTGCATTGTTTTACTATAAGGAACGAACACTACTTGTACATTTCGGTCTTTGGGTTTTAAGACTACATTTACACATTAAGGAAAATATTGGATTTTCTGGAACGAACACTACTTTTACAAGAAAAGGCTTTAATAAACTCACATAAAGTATTAATGAATATTGGAATTTACGGGAACTTCATTAAAATTAAACGAGTTTATGTCGATTTAAACTTACATTATTTATTATAAGTAAGAAAAGTTACTTATACATTTCGGTCTTTGGATTTAAGACTACATATACATTTTAAGGAAAATATTGGATTTTTCTAAAACAAATACTACTTTTACAAACGAAAGGCTTTTAATAATACCAAACAAAAGCTTATGAATTCACCAACCTTTGTGTTGACACTTTTTCAAACAACTTGTATTCTCAGGAAATCATTAAACAGGTAACCAAGTGCTTTTGAGGATGGGACGCTAAGGCGTCTACTATTTCATATTTTGTCAAAATATTGTAATTGATTCGTAAACATGTAATTCATACAATGATGTAACTTTTTCAATTATATATATGTTGGTTGTGTTTGCTTGAATTACTATTACAATTGTTGTTATGATACTATACATGAAGTCCTCCACCCCCGGACATTTCCGCCATCCTTGGTTTGGGGGTGTGACAGATTGGTATCAGAGCACAGTTTATAGTGAATTAAGTATATCAAACCACATAAGATATACAAACTATAAACACAATTGGGACTAATAGTCTCTGATTTGTGCATTTTTCAAATAAATATACTTTTAGAAAATGAATGGTTTCTTATTAAAAGTATAAAGACATGCATACATGCTCACATAGTGTCATAACTAGAAGAACATAAAGTAAAAGAAGATGAGTTGTACATTATGGGTATGCCTTGGTATATGTAAATCAAGTCTGGGGAGGATATAGCCTGATCAACTATATCTGTCCGAGGAGTGACTTGCATATACTGGGGGATAGTCATAATGGGCAACAAATCTAACAACCTAACTACACCCTACAGGGAATACTTTAAGAATCGAATCTAAACACTTAAAAATACTATAGGAGTATTTGGTGATACTATAACCAACTTATGTGAAAACTAAAGACCTCTATTAGTAGGCCTATGATAACTGAGTGCATACGTCAAGGTTATACATAATTAAAGATATTATAGACTCAGAATCTATGACTATTGCTCTACTTCCTGTTCCTTGTTTGGTTGTGGACTTAGAGTAGAGTCATTTATTCGAAAGTCTATTCTATCTCAAATTATGTATAACTGATATGCACTACGTGATTATAGACGTAATTAATAAGGATCACCCCTATAAGTAATTATAGGATTAGGCGTCTATTAATTATTTCTTCTACCCCTATTCTCGCACGAGCAACATGATGTGTAAATTTTAACGCCCGTACAAAACCTACTTCTACCCACTACCATAACTCCGTCTCCAAGACGTTAACAGAAACACCAAGAATAGTTCACTAAAGTGCGAAATTATACATGTGTATATAAATGGTAAGGATATTTACTAAAAGGTTTATCAATGAAATAGGCATGTCTTTTATTTCATTGAATCTCACTACTTGGTATTACAAACAATTTACAACTGGTAACTCTAAGATTCTTTAGGTGTACCTCGAAGTTATGTGTAATTAAGAAATGATTGACCTAGAAATGGTGAGTCCGCCTTAGGACATGTTCCTTGTTTGGTTGTGGACTTAGGGTAGACTCATTAGGATCAACAGTCTAATAAAATTTTAATTACACATAACTGGGGGCATGTCAAGTGAATCTTAGGAGTGGATCAGACATGGAACAAATCACAAGATTATAATCAAGTTATTCCTACTAAATTCATAAGTCTATTTATATAGACCTCTGGTATAGAGTCGTCGGCGTAGTCGTGTCGGCAATCTAGAATATGGCTAAATACATAATACAAACTATAATACCCAAATTATACAAAATTTTCTGCATTAAAAATCAATAGACAAATACATAAAATGAAACTAAAAAGGGTATCAAACTATCAAGAGAAAAACACATACAATGTAGATTAAAATCCACTAATTATAACAAAATGGCTAAGGATTGTTAAGTCCTCTCTTCTTATAAATAGCTTTGAAGCAAGCTTGCCTAAGCTTCTTTGTTCTTTCTGTCAATTCCATACCTGGCAATTTCTCCATCATCTTCTTGTGTCCTTCTAACGTCTCTATCTCCTCCTTTAATCCCAACTCCTAATTTTTTTTAAGGTAGATGCAATATATTTTTCATGTGAGTTCACAAAATTTACAATGAGTTAAGTTTATATAAATATAAATCAGGAGATCGTAGTAAATCAATTGATTTGATGTGGCATATGCCTACGACCTATGTTTAGTTATAAAGAAACTAACAATTAAAATTTTAGAAAATACCAAAACTACTTTGGTTACCAAGTGCATGAGTAATGTATAGAAGGTTATTATCATAATTTACCTTGGCATTTTCAATGAGGGATTGAAGGCTCTTAAGTTTTCTATGAGGCCATCTGTTTATGTTTAGCTCTCTGCATCTTTTCTTCAACACTGTTAAACTTATCCCTAGTTCCTTTGCTGCCATGATTATCGGCATCTCAAAGTACTTCTCTATCTCTTCAAACTCCAATGGTCTCAATCTCTTTGCCACCTTCCGGCCACCGTGATCAGTGGTGGCAGCACTAGAACTACATGTAGCCTCACCACCGGATTTACAGTCTTCACTGAAACTAACCAATGGTAAATTACCATCCTCCCAACAATCCCATAAGCTTATATCTTCAAGGGGATCAAAATCGTGAAACTCATTTCTAGAAATGATGTTTTGATCTTTGTTAAGTACTGTGGAAACGTTCTGATCGAGCACTTCATGCAATTTTTCCGACAACTCGTAATCATGATGGTTGAGCATGTCACCACTGCAAAAATCCAAAAACTCAAGATAATCAAATCCAACACGATGAAAGACTCTTTTTGATCACTACAAATCCAAACCATGTTTTGATCAATGTCGACAAAATCACTTTTCTGTGCGTAAGATGGTGTAATGAGTGACGTTTATATATACCTGAAAAGATCTTGATGATCAAAGTACTGAAACCAATCGAGGTCATCTATGGGGTTTTGATGATCTGCAGGTGGATCCATTTGTGAGGGAGAAGTTAAAAGTCGCGGTAAGAATGTGATGATTTATATAAGTAAAGTGGGAGAAGTAATTAATAGCAAATTGTTGGGAATGCAACAAAACAAGTTAAGCACTTCTGAAAAATTGATAAATGATTTCGGTAACACTCGCGGAATATAAACTAGTGAAAATTATAAATGAAATTGAATATATATAGTCTATGATGTTATGGTTATTGTGTATCTAACAAATGAAGAGAAAATGAATATATATATATATATATATATATATATATATATATATATATATATATATATATATATTCTTTGAGCCGTAACCTTCTTCTTCAATTCACACACATATACGTATATGTTGCTGTAAATTATGACTTGTGTGCCTCATGCATTTAATGCATCACATGCCTACTGCATATTCTTGACTTTGAAGCTACGTACCAGTTTCCAATTTCCCCGGTAGCACAGTTTTCATTAGAAAGTACTCCAAGTCTTCACACATGAACCAGTTAGAAAGTACTCCAAGTCTTCACACATGAACCAGTTAGAAAGTACTCCAAGTCTTCACACATGCAAATTATGACTTGTGTGTCGCTATAGGTATGTCGTTGGCTCTTGTTAAAAACCTATAGCGACAACAAGTCATCGTAATAGATTAAACCTGTGGTGACGACAAGTCGTCGCTATAGGTAACTAATAAAACTTTATTTTTTTTAACCCCGAAAATATGATTGACAAAATCTATCCGACGAGACCCTCGTGATACCTCTTAACGAAATTGAAATCAACGAGAGTCTCCACTTCGTGGAAGAACCGGTAGAAATCATGGATCGAGAGATCAAAAGAACAAAGCAAAGTCGTATTCCCATTGTGAAGGTCCGCTGGAACGCTAAACGAGGACCCGAATTCACCTGGGAATGCGAGGATCAGATGAAACAAAAGTATCCACATCTCTTCCCAAACTCTTGAAATCCCAGTCAAAATGAAAATTTCGGGACAAAATTCCTTCTAACGGGGGGATGATGTGACAACCGTCAAATTTCGGTCAAGTCAAAGTCAAACAAAGTCAACAAGTCAAACCGGTCAACTCCAATAACCCTTGTATGTTAGGGTTTACGTTATGTAATCACTATACAATTCGCTATTTTAATGAGAAATCATCATTTGGAAAGTTCGTGTGTTGAATTTCCTAAGTCTCAAATGCAGTAAACACTGAACCAAAACGATAAAACATTATTGCACACTCATCGGGAGTGTGTACGACACTAAAACACGGTTTAACGGGGTTTACGAACCTTGCGTTGTGAAGCCGGACACTCAAATTAATCACAAACGAAACCTCTCTAAATCGTTTTCACTCTATCTCTTTCGATTTGAAATCTCTCCCAAATCTCTCTCAAAAGTTCCCATAACTTTTTGGAATCATTCGGGCCATCCCGACCCTTAACCGGGTCAAAAACCACTTGAAACGGGGTAAAAACGGGTAAAATAACCTTAAGGAACCAAAACCCTCCTATTAGAAGCGAAGCCTCTTAGAAGCCTCTCATGATCGAAGCCTCTCATGAGAAGCCTCTCAGGACCGAAGCCTCTCATGAGAAGCCTTTCAGGACCGAAGCCTCGCATGCGAAGCCTCTCAGGTTCGGCTCCATGCGAGAGGTCTCGCAGACAGCCCCATTTCACCCGGTTTTCGACTACGACTTCGTTTTAACTCCGTTTTTCATTATTTTAACGTGGGATTTTCACCCAAAACTTTATTTTATAAACTAAGGCCCCAAAATATATAAATCTCCAGGGTTTTTATAAAAATATATTAAAAGAATTAGTGGTTGAACTAATTATTGAGGGAATATTTGCTTTTCCTTAATTTATGGCAAAAGCAAACCACCACCACCTCACTCTATGATCAGCCACTCTTTCCCACTACTCCTTGTCACCTTAGTGGACCTTTACACCCAATCTCCAGCTCTTCCCACGTTCTAAGAGCTGGAGGATTGATCCTCTCTCCTCATTCTCCATAAAGTTCTTTCATTCTACACTTAGCAACCAAATGACACTCTCCAAAATTCTCTCATCTTTTCTCTCAACTTCAAGAACTTCAAGGCTTTCTTCAGGGATTTCTTTCTTCAATTAGTAAGTATCTTCATCATTCATATAATTATTACACTCCATTCTACTCAAATCATTGATATCTTACACAAATTCCATCTTATTCGATGTTAGATTCTCGAATCATCAAGACATCTTCTTAGTGTTCTTGGGTTGAACACTTCCTCTCTCTCACTTTCATCTACTGAAACCACATAGGGTGAGTTCATACCCCTACATTTACATGTTTTTCTTAAGTTTTAAGGGGGGAATACAAGTAAAATCATCAAGAACACAATTAAACTTTTTCTATCAGATTACATCAGAAAAGATGAACTTCGATCACGGACTGTTTTGGTCAACTTAAATATTTTAGTTTTCAAAACTGTTCCAGGTGCAAGTAGTTCAAACTCTTAGCTTTAAAATGGCTACTTGCACATCTCCATATGATTTTTCTACAATTTATGGTGAGTTTTACAAAACTACCTATCATTTCAAAGGCAAACCCGGACCAGTCTGTGATTATGAACATTTTCACCTCTGTTAGAGATCACTAAAAATCATGATAAAATTTACGAACAAACTAGACTCATATTCCAAACTCTCAGAATTTGCGGATTTGGATTTAGAGCTTTGATGATTTTTCTATAAATTTTCTAAGAACAGTAACAGAAACTGTATACAACAAAAAGTTGCTGTCAATTTCATTTCACCTTGTAACATGTTGAGCAAGGTGTATATCTTTATGTGATTATATGTTATTGCAATATATGACATTTTATCTTAATATTTAGACACACATCAGTTTACAAATGGATTTGGACATATAAAATATAAAGAATAACAAGTGATTATAATCAAAGTACAACCGATACATTCAAACATTTAATAAACTATTTTGAATATAGTTTGCATACATTACTACGTACTACCCTTGGTTGATAAACTATAATAGGTATAGTTTATGATACATTACATAATACATACATTTAAAAAGGGTACATTTATACAAAGGATATTTTCATTAAGCAAGGTACGGCCATACGGTACCAAGTTTTCATAACACGTAATTCCGTTAATGACTTTATGAAACATTACATAACACATACATTTAAAAAGGGTACATTTATACAAAGGATATTTTCATTAAGCAAGGTACGGCCATACGGTACCAAGTTTTCATTACACTACACGTAAATTCGTTAATGACTTCTGTGAGACATTCGATTCAATTTACAAATAAGTCTTGTATTATAACCAGAGTCTCCTCGAGGGAGAGCGTGATACTTGTGTATAGATCTATATTGGGTCTGACAAACCCACACCTTAGCTGCATGCAACAGCTAGACCGACAGGTCTGGGGTGACAAATGTCATAACATTTCCGACGCCTGAAGAACGTCGTTTCAGGCCAACTAGGTCATAGCATGGTTATAATAACTCACATGTGGTATTAACAAACATAGAATTTACGGGGATTTCACTAAAATCAAACGAGTTTATGTCGATTTAAACTTGCATTGTTTTACTATAAGGAACGAACACTACTTGTACATTTCGGTCTTTGGGTTTTAAGACTACATTTACACATTAAGGAAAATATTGGATTTTCTGGAACGAACACTACTTTTACAAGAAAAGGCTTTAATAAACTCACATAAAGTATTAATGAATATTGGAATTTACGGGAACTTCATTAAAATTAAACGAGTTTATGTCGATTTAAACTTACATTATTTATTATAAGTAAGAAAAGTTACTTATACATTTCGGTCTTTGGATTTAAGACTACATATACATTTTAAGGAAAATATTGGATTTTTCTAAAACAAATACTACTTTTACAAACGAAAGGCTTTTAATAATACCAAACAAAAGCTTATGAACTCACCAACCTTTGTGTTGACACTTTTTCAAACAACTTGTATTCTCAGGAAATCATTAAACAGGTAACCAAGTGCTTTTGAGGATGGGACGCTAAGGCGTCTACTATTTCATATTTTGTCAACATATTATAATTGATTCGTAAACATGTAATTCATACAATGATGTAACTTTTTCAATTATATATATGTTGGTTGTGTTTGCTTGAATTACTATTACAATTGTTGTTATGATACTATACATGAAGTCCTCCACCCCCGGACATTTCCGCCATCCTTGGTTTGGGGGTGTGACAGCTCCCCATGGAGAACTGCTAGGTCGAATGAACTGCTTGCCCAACAGTTCCTGTAGCTGCGACGACAGCTCCTGCATCTCTGGTGGTGCCAATCGGTATGGCGCCTTAGCAATAGGGGCCGCACCTGGCACCAGGTCGATCCTGAACTCGACCTGCCTCTCCGGAGGTATCCCTGGCAACTCCTCCGGAAACACATCTGCGAACTCCCTGACCACCGGTACATCGGAAACCGAAATCTGATCCCTGACTCGCGTATCTACCACATACGCTAGATAACCCGCACACCCGTGCTGAATATACTGACGGGCCCTGGCAGCTGAACAAAACCCTGATCCCACTCTGGTGCCCTCACCATATACAATTAGTTCTCCCCCTCTTGGGGTTCGAACTACCACTCGCTGGCCCTCGCAATCAATCATAGCATCGAACCGACTGAGCCAATCCATGCCCACAATCACGCACACCTCCCCCATGGGGATCGGAATCAAATCTATCGGAAAGGATACCCCGGAAATATCCAAGTCACACCCTCTATAAACTGAAATAGCAGAAACCACGTGCTCGTTGGCGATAGACACTCGCAACGGACACTCTAGCTCGCCCGCAGGCGCACTAAACTCCCTACTAAACGACTGAGATACGAAGGACCGACTCGCCCCCGAGTCAAATAAGACCAAAGCAGGCAAGGAGTTCACTAAAAACGTACTTAACCACAGGTACAACAGATAATAAGCATACAACAGATATAGGAAACGAGATAAGGAATAGAAACATACCAGCAACCACATTTGGTGCTGCTCTGGCCTCCTCCGCTGTAAGCTGGAAGGCACGACCCTGAGCCTTCGGAGGCTCTGCCCTGACTGGTCTCCCATCTGTGATCCTCAAAGTAGCCGGCGCTGGAGCCTGCGCTGGTTTGGCGGTGAGTAACGGGCAGTTGGCCTTCAAATGGCCAACCTGATCACAATGGTAACATAACTTCATACTCGGTATCAGAACGACCTGGCGACAATCCTTCGCATAGTGCCCCTCCTTGCCACACCTGTGGCACCCACTGCTGGCTCGACACACACCAGAATGACCCTTGCCACACTTCCCACAAGTGCGGCTCTGCTGACCCCCGGTACTAGTATCAGTGGTCTTAGACCGCTTCGGCGCCGGCTGAGAATGTGTCGGGGCCTGCCGTTGTTCTCTCAACTGCTGCTCAATCTCCAACTCACGCCGTCTGGCGGCCTCCTGCAACTCTAGAAGAGTATCACATCGCTGGGTAGACACAAACTGACGGATATCTATCTTGAGCATGCTCAGATAACGGGTCATCTGAGCCTGCTCTGAAGCAAACTCTGGGCAAAACATCGCCCTCTCATTGAACATCTGGGTGATCTCCGTCACCGACTCCCCATCCTGTCTCAAACTCAGAAACTCCTGTGCCAATCGCTCCCGCTCAACCCATGGAATGTAACGGGCGCGGAACATATCCCTGAACTGCTCCCAAGTAACAGCAGCTCTCTGATCATCAGTGTACGACCCAGTCGCAAGTCTCCACCAGTCCTTGGCCCCAGACCTAAGCAGGTTCAGAGCACACCTGACCTTCTGGTCAGCAGGACACGAGCAGGTGAAGAAACATCCCTCCACGTCTGAAATCCATCTCATAGCCTTGATGGGATCCTGCGTCCCATCAAAAGTAGGGGGCTTCGTGTTATCAAAGTCCCTATACTGAAAACCTCTACCAACTCCTCCTCCTGCCGCTGATACAGCTGATACAGCTGCTGCGGCGGCTGTCTCTGCAAGGGCTGCATAGCGCTCATCAAAATACTCCACCACGGCAGTCTTAATCGACCCGAACATCTCTGGTAACTGAGTCCGGAATGCAGCAGCAACCTCATCATGCAGGATCTCTCGAATCCTGGCATCCAACTCCTCTGTACCCATCTGCACCACCGGCTCAGGTGCTGTCGGGCCCTCCTAGCCTCTGTCCCCTGATCCTGATCCCGAACCGGATCCAGCCACGAAGCGCCTCGTCATCACCATTCTGAAACATACCACAAGATATCAGATAATCCATATAAATCATTGGGAACCAACTCCCTACTAACCCTAGGGATTGTGAATTACTTGACACACGTATGGGTCATGTGCTTTCAGTAGTACGGGCCCATACTACCTTCCACACCTACCCATATTTGTCTCAAGCATCATCACAATGCCCTAGCGGAATTCACAACATCGCGAGCGCTCAACCCTCACCCTAGAGGAAATATATACATCTCATAACTGGCCTCCCGGCCTCACTCAACCCTCCTATCCATGAAACTTCCACCAACCCTACAGCACTAGTGTATGCTAGCCATACATAACGCTGGACCCTATAGACTTTCGAATATCCAATCCTACCCTAAGCTCCCAATCAAACAAGAACAGAACATAAGGCCAAATCAAACATTCTCAGTCTATAAGATCTTAATTATGTACAACTGTGATGCATACACTAAGCAACTACAGTAATGATGTCAATCTCATATAAAGGAAACCCTAGGCTAGCAGGCATCATGTAATCAGGCAATTCTATCATGCAGTTCCTGAATATCCCTAGCCTAGCACTAACATGCTGTTCTATCATATCACATAATCAGATAACTTGTATGGTATTTTGGGGTCTACTTACTGGCTCCGGCTGATTGTACGCCCTGCATCCTCCTTTATTTATTTTGAAAACCTTTTTGAAAAATCATTTTGAAAATCCTTTCCTTGATTTGAGACTGGAGTTACACGAGTGTTCCTCCAATTCACTCAAACCAAGGCTCTGATACCAACTTGTAACACCCAAAAATTTCGAACAAATTTAAACTTTCAAAACATGTCAAGTTCATCAAAACATTACAACTTTGTTTTCAAAATACATTCTATCAGAGTATTCCCAGAAACATAAACATAACAGGAGGAGCTGTACAATCATGCCTTCGCCTTGCCACGATCCCCTGATGTACCTGAAACAATAAACTAAAACTGTAAGCCCGAAAGCTTAGTGAGTTACCCCCAAAATACCGATACACATACAGTCCACATAACCATGTCGGCAATAACATATCATAACAACTGAACAGAACAGCACATAACGGGTCCACAGCCTTACAGGCTGTAATACCCCCGAGCCCACAGTACGAGTCTCCCTCAGCCTGTAACTGGAATGCTCCCGAGCCCACAGTACGAGTCTCCCTTAGCCCGTAACTGGAATGCTCCCAGGGTTTGTTGGCTACCGCACGAAGCAGTACAACCTCAACCCATCCCATATAACAAACACATAACATAACCACTGAGCATGCAATAATCATATAACATCACAGGTAGTCCTACAGGTCTACCTAGCTGGCATAACCACTAGCATGCAACACTAACTCATACTCAACATCTAACACTGCTAGGATAACATATCCAATGGGCCGGCCTTGGTGCCTTAGACCCCTTAGTATAGTGAGGATAACTCACCTCGCAAATGTCAACCCGGAAGATAAAACCCAACTCTCGAATCACTTGGCACAGGCTCCACCACCTAATACTATAGCACAATATACTCATAAGTCCTTAACCTTATAAGGTACTCCATAACCCACTAGTCAACCCCTGGTCAAAGTCAAAGTCCTCAGTCAAGGTCAACAGTCCATGTTGACCTTACTCGCCGAGTACCCTCAGCTACTCGTCGAGTTCCTTGAAGCAGTATCCCACTCGCCGAGTCATCGAGGTGACTCGTCGAGTTTCTCCGATTCTCGACCAACTCTAAGGCCACCCGTCGAGTTTTCCTTTTTGCACACGACGGACACACACACATTCATAACTTGGGGAAAAACTCATCCGACTCGCCGAGTTGTTCTTCAACTCGCCGAGTCTTATGGTAATCTTCATCGGACTCGCCGAGTTGTTCATCCCACTCGTCGAGTCCACGGCCATCTTCATGTGACTCGCCGAGTCAACCTTGCGACTCGCCGAGTCCATTTAGTCCTTTTTCCATACAGACTTGTTTTGAGCCATGCAGCGGCTCCAAATCACAGATCCACGCTTCTAGGGCATGCTTATCACGTAAAGTTGCAAACTTTACGTGCATGCATGGCTATAAAGGCTCTAAATGCCTATTTTAAGTTCTTAATGGAACTTCATGCTCAAGAGGGACCTTAATCATGACCAAAACTGAAACTTTATGCTTATAGAATCCAAGGAGGGTCCAGATCTGAAGTTACAACCTCAGATCTAGCCCATAGCTTATCTTTCCAACTTAATATCTCACCTAAAACCCTAAAACTCAACCAATAGAAGAGATTCACAAAGAAAAGGCGATTTGGTTACCTCCAGAAGATGATAAATGAGATAAGAGTTGATTCTCACACTCTACTTGCTCCAATCTCCTTCTCCTCTAAGCCTTCTCCCTCCAAGGATCCTCTCTTCAAGCTTCAAACACACAATGGGCACACACACACGTATTAGGGTTTTAAGGGGCTCTCAAAGACTGCAAAGAGGCCAAAGGAGGCTTATCATTCCTTAAATAGGGTGCAAAACCCTGGGATTTAGGGTTTCATCTGCCAGCTCCTACTCGTCGAGTCCCTTAGTGGACTCGTCGAGTAGGTCACTAAACACGCGTTCCAACCCCGCTGCTACTCGTCGAGTAGGACATTAACCCAATTAACCTTTTATTTAAATCCATACCTGGAATCGGGGCGTTACACTCCTCAACTGAACACATTCAAAATAACTCTAATAAATAATCAGGGTAATAGCCACAACTAAAGTCTAATCACAATCCTCTCATAAAGGGTAAAAGACCCTTTTACCCTTCTTACCCTAGGCCCAACAAGCCATGGCCCAATCCCAAAAGCTCTAAAGGCAAAAAATGGCCCAAGAAGGGTTCTGTTGAGTACGCCATGCGTATAAGCTACCCAACAAAAGGAAATCAGGGCTAAAACACACTATGTGTTGGATTAGTGTCTAAGTCCATAACTATTTTGGTATGTACTGACCCGATGGTGCATGGTCCTTTTGGGTTGCCTTCACCAAAGCAATTTGATAGGATGATTTGTGGAGAAAAAGGTTAATTATGATTTATTAATATATTATATGAATAATATATTAAAGGATAAATCATATTGTTTAACTAATATTAGTCAAGAATTAATCAGAATTAATTTTGTGGCTAAAAGACATTAATTAAATAAAGGGGACTAGAACTGTCAATTGTGTGATAGTTGAATATTGGGCTAATGGACTCCATATTAGAGGAGTGGACGAATTCTATGGGGAAACCCATTAGAAATCGTCCAAGGCCTCTAAAGGAGGAGTCCATGGGTTCCTTAGGGCCTAAGCAGTCAAATTAGGGTTTCCTTGTTAGATAACCCTAATAGCCTCACTATTTAAGCACCCCTAGGGCACCAAAAACGTGGCTAAGAGTTTCCTTAGGGTTTCTAGACGTTTTTGAGTGCCTCTCATTTTCTCCTTCTTCATCCTCTTGCTCTTGGTGTTTGTGAGCCATTAGAGGAGTGACATTTGTGACTCTAAGCTTTTAGAAGCCTATTACTAGAAGGAATAGATTGTTATTGCTACATAACAATCAAGGTAAGATCTAAACCCTATTCTTATGTTTATATTGATTATCACATGCTAGATCTAGGGTTTATGGCTTTGGATGATTATTGCATGTTCATTAGACAAACTAGATCCAAAGCTTTAGGGTTTGCATGTACACCATAGGAATGTTGTAGTGTTCTAAACCCATCACTATGTTGAGCATACCCCTTTGTACGCCCCGCGTACTCCTCAGAATACCAAAGATCACATTAAGCACTTAATGCTTGAGTCCAAACGTCCAAATTGCAGATCGAGCTCTAGGGAAATGTATTAAATGATAAAGTCATCCACTTGATGCCTTGGCATGGCTCAAAGAGGCCCAACATGCATTTCTAACACTCTAACTTCATAATAAGACCATCAAATCATGCATGGTTCAGGTTAACCCATCAAGATGCCATTTTTATGATTCTACAACTCCAGAAATACCAATAAATGACCAATACAAGTTTCAGACTAACTTTTACTCACAAGAACCAAACCAAGGGACCAAAACATACCAAACATAGTCCCAAATCTAGATCTAATCTAAGGAGTCATAAAGTTTGAAGCTTTATACATCTATAAGCTTGCAAATGTGAAGAAAGTTCTGAATCTTCAAGCTCCAAGCAAACTAATCCTCCTCCAATGAGCTCTTCTTCTTCAAGATGCAACAAAACACACACCAAAACACACACAAGGATCAAACTTCTCTAAAAATGGATTAGGGTTTCGATATAATGCTTTGGGGACAATAGAGGTTGGTAATGAGAGATACCTTGGGTTATAAGGTGCTTAAATATGGTCCAAACCCTAAAATTTAGGGTTTGCCTCTGGCTCAAGTACTCCCAGCGTACCATATATACGCCTAATCTACCATATGTGCGTCCAACGTACTAGGGGGAAAGCCTTGTGTCCAAGGTTCGCCATGATACACCCAACATACCATGATTACGCCCAGCGTACTAGGCCAATTCACAAAATCAATAAACACTTTATATTTTAGGAAATTTACTTGAAAACCAGGGGTTACAATTATTTTTATTGTCAAAAGAAAAAATTCAATATAAAATAATGTTAGACAATTAAGTATTTCATATTAATCATTTAATTGAGTAAAATCAATTTAAATATTTCAATACTATATAATTAACTACCATAAGTAACAATTAAGTATCATAAATATATAAACCCTGTGATTTGTAGTTATTTAATGCTAAATAACCTTAATTGGAATTTGAAGAACTGAAATATAAAAATGACATTTCAATTAATTAAAGTAGTTTTCATTACATCAATATGGTTTAAGGTATATATATATATATATATATATATATATATATATATATATATATATATATATATATATATATTTAACCACATGAAAATATTTTATTTTTTATTAATGGGAAAAATAAAAAAGTGAAATACTATGAAAACAACTATTTTTTACAAAAAAAAATTTAGTTAAGGAATGAAATTAATTGGAAAATAAATTTTTACTAATAATAAATTTATTAAAAAGTCATTTATATATTTTCATAAAAAGACATAAAAAAGGTTAGGTTATATTTTATTAAATATTTATCAGTTATATTTATGATTTTGGTTATATGTTGTCACTTAATTTAGATTTTTATATTAACTTTACTAAAATTTCAATATACAAGTGATTGTTTTATAGTTTTATATTTAAAAGATAAAAGTATTATATGTTTTAATTGGATTGAAGTATTATTTTATTAACATAATTTTCAACCCCAATTAATAATTATTTATTAATTAAACATGTACATCATGAAATCATAAATTGTATTTTTTTACACCAGTAGGTCTCATGAAAAAAAAAATCCAGATCAATACGTTTATATAAAACCGTTTTGTATTATTAGTATATGTTCTTTTTATTTTAACATTTAAGATATTCAATCAAAATATGTATAATTATGTTTTAGTATTGGATTATATATATATATATATATATATATATATATATATATATATATATAGTGATGAATCGTTTTAAAGTGAGGACTCGTGAGGACACCTTAAAAAGATTTTAAAAAAAATCTTAAAAAAATACAAATCATAAAATCGAGCATACAACTATATCTGGGAGAAAAAAAATAGAATTTTTTTTGCATCATTAAAATTGAATCATGGATCATAAAAGTTGAATCAATGATCAATGCTTCAATTTAATGATCTAAATGTTTTTTTTTTCCAATTTGTTTTCTCTCCGATGTAGTACTATGCTCGATTTTATGATTTGTATTTTTTTTAGATTTTTTTTCAATTTTTTAAGGTGTCCTCACGAGTCCTCACTTTAAAAAGAGTACTCACCCCATCCTGTTTTCTATATATATATATATATATATATATATATATATATATATATATATAACTTCAAAAGGGTGATTATCTTAGTTTGTTAGATTTTTAGATTGAAAATTTGATTATAGATATATAATAGCTATTAAGATGGCCAGTTTATACTTAATTTTTTATATGTAGATTAGATCTAAACTTTCGGAGTTCAAATGATCTGTCAATATTTTTACCATTTGTTTCACTCCTGTGCAACGCACAGGTAGACACACAGTACACATATAAAAGTTAATACATTATGAAAGTATTAACAAAAGGATAATGTCATTCTTGCCCGTAAAACTTGTTCAACCTGGTTTAATTGGTCCATCATGTTATTTTCTTGCATTATGAGGGCATAAGGTGTATATTGTTAGGTTTAAAAAGCAACTATCCACATTTTGAAGGGGTAAGCCGGGTGCCCTAGGTTCCATGTCATTAATTTAGTTGGTATGTCATTAATTATAATTATCATCATCCATGTCATTAAAGGACAGTGAGTGCGAGAGGAGGGTTTAAAGAAGGGAAATTGTTTCTTTTTTCTTTCTATTTTCTTCTTTGAATGAAAACCTCCATATCCTCTTCTCTTCTCTTCAACCAAAAGTTTATTTCATAAAAATGACATAATATATTATCATTGATTTACACATCAATGAATATTTAGCAGACACCATTTTGCTTACACATATGGTATTCACCAAAGGCTCAACAACATCAATTTTATTGGAATGGACATAACATAATGTTTTTCTTTCATCGAAAGATTTGCACAAGAGAAATGTCAGAAGCTCTACTACTGTCTACTTGAGTTGATATTTCCTGAAGGTTGAAGGAAATTTCTAATGACGTAGATTATCCTGACTTCATAGTTGTTAGGTATTAATATAGATGTGTACTGCCCATGTACGTAGATCACTTTGGTACTTCAAATCTACATGATTAGTTGGATGAAGAAAGAGATGAGGTCCTCAATCATGTGGACCATCACCCAGATGCCACAGGTTTGGGAGGAGATCTTGTTGATGAATTTAAATACTTTGATTTGAATGATTATATCACTCTTTTGTTTAAAAAAAAGAGGATCCCTTTTTGAACAAGTTATTCCCAAAGAAAAAATTCTCCTAGAAATCCCAGAAAGGTTGGCCGAGGAAGACATTGAACAATGTTGAGACTGGTGAAAATGACCCCCCAATCTCTGAGAATGACACTGAAAATGATATCGATATGAAAACTACCTTCAATGAGATTATAAATTAGATAAAGAAAAAGTATGTTCTAGTTACGTTGGTTTAAAAATCCTAAACAACTCAAACACGTGATTTACAATTATGCAGTTGCACATGGATACCAACTATGTTATAGAAAAATGACAGTAGAAAGGTTTTAGTGAAATTTTTTGGAGGTGAATGTAATTTTATCCTTTAGGTTTCTTGGATAAGTGATGAAAAATCATTCAAAATTAAGTCACTTATCAATGAACATAATTATGGTAGGAATTTCAAATCAGGGTCAGTTGTTATTTATGCATGGATATGTAGCCATTTCACAAAAGAACTTATAAACAAATACAAAATGAGATTGAGATTGCTAAGGGAAGAGATCAAAAAAAGTTTGGTATAGAGGTTAGTAAGTATGGTCTAATACAGAAGAGCCAAGAAACATGCTTTGTTTCTTGTTGAAGGTTCCATTGTTGAGAACTATGCAAAACTTTAGTCATATGGTGATGATATAAGAAGATCTAACCCATCTTCTACTATAAAATTAGTCTTGAACTCAATTCCAAATATAAAAATAATTTTAGAAAAATGTATATATGTTTTGATGGAGTCATAAGAGGTTGGAAGGAAGGATGTAGAAGAATCATAAACTTGGATAGGTGCTTCTTAAATAATTTTTATGGTAGGGAGTTGATATTTGTTGTTGGTAGAAAATGAAATAATAAAATATTTCCAATTGCATGGGAACTTATTTGTATAGAAAACAAAGAAAATTAGAAATGGTTCATGGAGAGTCTAATAGAAGATTTAGGGTTGGATTAGGGTTTTGGTATAGTTTTAAGGTCTGATTAGCATAAGGTGTATATCCATTTTTAGTGGTCTAATATAACAAATGCACTTTCTAACTTTAGCAAGTTGTCTTATTGTAACACTAAGTTACAGGTATAATTACTTTTGTGGTTGTGGGCATTAAGGCTTAAAATACAAGAATTTTGTGGTGGCCACGACGTGGTGATGATAACAGCACGACGTGGAAGTGCTAGATGAAACATGCATTCCTTTTGAGTGCCACAACGTGGCAAGATATTGGTTACGATGTGGCAACCATTTGCATGCAACATCCTAATTTGTCGGGCCTTAAGCCCTATTTAAGGGATGTGATGGCTAGGGTTTGCACACCCTCAGCCTCCATCACCTCCCTTTCACCCCAAAACAAACCCGTAGCCCCATTGTTGAGGTTTTGAAGCTTTTGTGGTGATTTTGGTGCCTTGAAGGAGAAGAAGGTGTCCATTGAGTGTAGATCCAGCAAGCAAACTCCTCCACCATATTCTAGCACATATTTTGGACCATTGTGAGTCTTCAAGATCTAATATTTATGTGCCATGTTTCTAGATCTAGACTTTTATGCCTTGTTCTTCATGTTTGGGTTAATTAGTATGGTGTGATCTCATAAATTTGGAAACTTTATGGATCCTTGAGGTCCCCTTATGGTAATATGTTCCATATATGAAGTTTGATTTAGTCATGATTCCTTGCATGAGGGTTTGACCTCGTTTTCATCATTTTGACCTAGTTGGGGTTCAAGACATGCATTGGTCATGCATGTCTATAAAACATTGAATTTTATGACTCATTGGGTGAGAGAGGACCTTCTAGAAAGTATGGGTGTGTAGCTTGAAGGATTGAGAGACTAATGCATTAAGCTTTCCAGATCAGCTCCCACGACATGGAGGTTTAGATCCTACAATGTCGTGTTAGGTGGTATTCGCGACTGTTTTGTCGTGAGGTCACCACGACTTGGCAATTGCTTGGCCACGACATGGTGACCAACTAATGGACTTTTGATCGTTGACTCTTTGACCAAGTTGACTTTTGGTCAACTTGAGGGTTTTGGGCTTTGCATTGAGAATTAGTCCCTGGTTGTGGTATATGTGACTCGTAGTACCAGTTCTTGGATTGTGTGAGTTGTACTGTTATCTGATAGGTTGCAAGGTGAGTTTTTTCACTATATGTATTGTATTATGTATCCTTGTGTGTAGGATATTGGTATGTTGTTGTAGTATGCTAGATTGGTAGATCTACTATGATTACCTATGTTTGCTGGTTATTGTTTATCCGTTTGCATATGTCGACATATTGTGGTTAGGTTGAGGCGGTCCTGCTTTGTCTTGTAGGCCAAGATACTCGGACGGTCCAGGTGTACTGTAGGCCTTGTGAGGAGGTCAAGTGAGACTATAGGCCCAAGGGAGCAGTCCAGCTACTGTAGACCTTGTGAGGTGGACCAGTTAGACTGTAGGATTGATAGAGCGATCCTGACATCTTGTAGGCCTTGTGAGGCGGTCCAGGCAGACTAAGGCTCATGTATGCATGCATTGTATGTGTATTACTGTGTGGGGTATTTTGGGGGAACTCGCTAAGCTTTTGCTTACGGTTATGGATTTAAATATTTTAGGTACTTCAGAGGATTGGGGAAGGCGAATGCGTGATTGTACACATCATACTAGTGATTTATGTTTGAGAGATGTTATTGATACTCTGATTTTTATGGTGTTGTTTTAAAACGATGATTTGAATACTTTATGGAGTTCATGGAAATGCCTTTTAAAATGAAAATTTTTTTACTATGGTTTTAGGACGTTACACATATATATGTAGGGTCTAGTTGAAGCAATCATGGTGTTACCCCAAGCTAAACATGGGCAGTGTGCAAGACATATTTTTTGCCAAGTTTAGAAAGAAGTTCGTTGGAGCTCATTTTGAAAATCTTTTTTTAAAGGCTATTAAGTCATCAACCGAGGCACACTCTAATGATACAATGAAGGAGATTGAGTCTATAAACCCTACATATTATCTTCATCTTATGTCAGATGTTGTAAGATGTTGTGAATATGTTGAAAATGACAGTTCTTAAATCTTAAAGAGTTTGATAATGGATTCCAGGAAAAAACCAATGATAAGTATGTTGGAGGACATCCATATGTATGTCATGGAAAGAATGTTTAACTTGAGGATCAAAGGTCAAGAGTGGGCTCAATACTCAATTTGTCCAATAAAATGAATAAAGCTGAATCACTTGAATTTTTTTCAAAGGTGAGTAATTTGTTTTTTACTTCCTATATATAAACATTAGAATACTCATCAACGAGTGTGAGATTTATAAGGGAAGAGGTTAAAAAGAATTTTGGTATAGTGGTCAATAATTATGGGCTAATATAGAAGAGCCAAGAAACATGTTTTATTTCTTGTTGAAGGTTCCATTATTTAGCACTACGCAAAACTCTAGTCGTATGGTGAGGAGATAAGAAGATCTAACCCATCTTCTACTATGAAATTGGTTGCGAACTCAATTACAAATAGGAAAATTATTTTAGAAAAACGTATATATGTTTTGATGGAGTCAGAAGAGGTTAGAGAGAAGGATGTAGAAGAATCATAAACTTGGATGGGTTCTTCTTAAAGAACTTTTATAGTGGGGAGTTGATATGTTTTGTTGGTAGAAAATGGAAATAACAAAATATTTCAAATTGCATGGGAAGTTATTTGTTTGGAAAACAAAGAAATTTGGAAATGGTATATGGAGAGTCTAATAGGAGATTTGGGGTTGGATTAGGGTTTTAGTCTAGTTGTAAGGTCTAGTCAGCACAATGTATGTATCCATTTTTAGTATTCTAATATAACAAATGAACTTTCTAACTTTATCAAGTTGTCTTATATATGTAGGGTCTAGTTGAAGCAATCATGGAATTGTTACCCCAAGCTGAACAATACATATTTTTCCAACTTTAGAAAGACAGTGTACAAGACATATTTTTCCAACTTTAGAAAGAAGTTCGTTTGAGCTCATTTTGCTAATAAGTCATCAACTAAGGCATACTTTAATGATTCAATGAAGGAGAGTGATTCTATAATCCCTACAGCCTATCATCATCTCATGGAGAGGGATCCCAATACATGGCCAAGAGTTTTTTTCAGGTTGATAGATGTTGTGACTCTATTGAAAATGACATTTCTTAAAGCTTAAACAGAGTGATAATGGATGTCGGAAAAAACCAGTAATAAATATGTTGGAGGACATCTGTATGTATGTCATGGAAAGAATGTTTGACTTAAGGATCAAAGGTCAATAGTGGCCTTAATACTCAATTTTTCTAGCATATAGACTAAAGTCGAATCACTTGAAATTTTTTCAAAGGTAAGTAATTTGTTTTTACTTTCTATATATGAGCATTAGAATACTCATCAATGAGTATGAGATTTCTCAGAGAAGAGGTTAAAAAGAAGTTTGGTATAGAGGTCAGTAAGTATGAGCTAATACAGAAGAGCCAAGAAACATGCTTTGTTTCTTGTTAAAGGTTCCATTATTGAGAAATATGCAAAATTTTAGTCATATGGAGAGGAGATAAGAAGATCTAACCCATCTTCTACTGTGAAATTGGCAGTGAACTCAATTCTAAATGTGAAAATTATTTTAGCAAATTGTATATATGTTTTGATGGAGTCAGAAGAGGTTAGAGGGAAGGATGTAGAAGAATCATAAACTTGGATGAGTGCTTCATAAAGAATTTTTATAGTGGGGAGTTGATATGTGTTCTTGGTAGAAACAGAAATAATCAAATATTTCTAATTGCATGGACAATTATTTGTATGGAAAACAAAGAAATTTGGAAATGGTTCTTGGAGAGTATAATAGAAGATTTAGGGTTGGATTAGGGTTTTGGTCTAGTTTTAAGGTCTGATCAGCACAAGATATGAATCATTTTTTAGTTATTTAATATAGAAAATGCACTTTCTAACTTTAACAAGTTGTATTACACATGTAGGGCCTATTTGAAGCAATCAGGGAAGTGTTACCCCAAGCTAAACATAGGCAGTGTGCAAGGCATATTTTTGCCAACTTTAGAAATAAGTTTGTTGGAGCTCATTTTGAAAATCTTTTTTGGAAGGCTACTAAGTCATCAACTAAGGCACACTTCAATGATGCAATGATGGACATTGAGTGTATAAACGTTGCAACCTATCTTCAGTTCATGCAGAGGGATCCCAATACATGATTAAGAGCATTTTTTTCAGGTTGACAGATGTTGTGACGATTAAAAATGCCATTTCTTAAAGCTTAAATAGTGTGATAATGGATTTTAGGAAAAAACCAATAATAAGTTTGTTGGAGGACATCTGTATGTATGTCATGGAAAGATTGTTCTACTTGAGGATCAAAGGTCAAGAGTGGCCTCAATACTCAATTTTTTTTAGCAAATAGACTAAACCTGAATCACTTGAAATTTTTTCAAAGGTAAGTAATTTGTTTTTACTTCCTATATATGAACATTAGAATACTCATCAATATAGTTTTTTTGTGTAGGTATTTGTTGATTCTACCTAGTGGGTTAAATCGCCCTATTTAGTTATCCCATTACATACATACATACATACATACATACATGCATACATACATACATACATACATACATACATACATACATACATACATATTGCAACATCCTGTTTAAAATAAATAAATAAATAAACCCTAAAACCCCGATATGTATTTTATATTTTTATTTTATTTTAGCCCTAAATCCGTAATAATTTATCAGAGTGTTAGCCATAAGGAGTTAAATGTTATAATTCCTGGTATTTGGGGTCTATTTTTTAACAATTGGACTTGAAATGTAAAGAATTTCGTGGAGTAGGGGTTGTTTGATAATTAGTGGATTTGATTTGAAAATGAATGGGGAAGAAGGGACTAAAAGTGGAAAATGGACATAAGTTGAAAGGTAGAGGCGAGACTATAACCTGTCACCCTTCCCTTGCCTTTCATTCAAACCCAAAACCATAACCCTGAAATTGTTCTCCAGCTGCCACCCTTATCACTCCTCATCTCCAGCTCCCGCCATCAATTGTGTCGTCGTCGTGAGCCGCCGAGCATCACCAACTCTGTTTCCACTGCCAACGAAGACGAAAATCGGCGTAGGACGCCATAACAGTGGGGAGATCGGAGGAGTCGAAGGCTCGTGATTTCTGTTGTTGCCGTTCTCAGTTGGGATTGCGCACCTCTCTCTTCTCTGATTCGTTTTCTGTTAGCGTCGTCTTTGCCCCCCACTTCGCACGACTATTCTTTTCGTGGTTTCTCCAACCGTCGTCCTCTACAAGAATGAGGTTGCATCTGTGTTCGTATTTCGCAAGTGTAGTTGTGTTGTGTGTGTTTTCGCATGCGTGTGTACGTGTTTCAGTGTATGTCGGTGTGTGTGTGTGTATGTTTGTTGACCGGAAAAACAAAGAGAACCACCATGGCAGCCAACCATGATGGTTGCCGCCGTCATGCCGCCACTAGGCACCACCTCGGGTGGTTGTGTGCCTATTTTATTGTTATGATGTCGTATGGATATTGCTTAGCCAGAAAACCCACCACCATCACCGTGAGGTGGTGGCTGCCACCTCCTGCCACCGTCTGCCACCATCTTGGTGGTTGCATTGGGCATTTTTGTATTCTTTTTTGTGCTAGTGTGTCTATGTATGATGTAGGAACTTTTATGTGTGTTTAGTTGTTGGATTTATCACTCGAAACCGCCACCGCCACCGTGTGTGGGTGGCTGCCTCCACAGACCGCCGCCGACCACCACTGCCCGAAGTGGAAGTGGGTGGTGCATGACTTATTACACATTAAATTACCTAAGAATCTAACCTTAGTTCGAGTGGCATGTGTTTGGGTTGGAAACGCTAATTAGGGCTTAGAAAACCCTAATGTCAAGAGAACACTAGTTTTGGTGTTTTGTCGGGACCCACGTTGAACTATTAATTGAACTTTAAAATTATACTCGGTAATGCCCTACGATTAACTTAACGCGATATTGGACTTAATGAATTAATTCCCTAAGGGGTTTAGTGTAAACCCTAGCTATGATTTTATGTGGAAAACCCTAGAATCGGGAAGCCCTATTTTGGACAATGATCGGGCGCGTATTTGGGCTATTGCTTAGATCATTATTATAACCGATAATGGCTAAGTCAAACCTTAATCAGTCCTACCCTTAGGTGATTAAGCTCCTAATGGGTTAAGTGTCCTTACTTAACCCTAATCGTCATTTCAGGTGAGGTAGTCACTGTTGCAAGTGACTATGAACTGTGATCGGGTATTGACTCGAGTATCTTCCTGTAGGTGATTGGAAGTGAGTTGAAGCTGGTAGAGTTCTTTGTTTCTACGGTGGTTACCTACGCGCATATCGAGGTGAGTTTCGCATGATTGTACCGTGGGTCAAAGGCACCAATGCCGACCCACTAGTTTTGATTATCTGTTAGTAGAGGGATGCATTAGGGACTGTATATAGTCATGTAGGATAGACTGAGTACTCTTGATCTAGGCCCTTTTACTTGTTCTTTGTTTGGTTGTGGTTATAGAGTAGGATCACTTGTCTGAGTGTCTATCTCACCTCTGATTCTATACGGTCATGCATTCCTTGGATTGTTGATATTTAGTATGTTGCTATGTTGTAGTGATCTGTCAGATCTGTGTTCTGGTATCGAGTATGCTGCTATGATGTGGTGATATGTTAGATCTGTGTTCTGGTATCGAGTATGCTGTTATGCTGTAGTGATCTGATAGATCTGTATTCTGGCATCGGGTATGTTGCTATACTGTAATGATCTGTTAGATCTCTATTATGGTATCGAGTATGTTGCTTTGTTGTAATAATCTATAGAACTGTATGTTATATGTGCTTGCTGGTTATCATCTATGGAGTGCCCTTAGGGACTGTCTGTGGTCATGTAGGATGACCTGATAACTATTGGTCTAGGATTTCTTGCATGTTCCTTGTTTGGTTGTGGCTCTAGAGTATGATCATCTGTTCGGGTGGCTATCTCACCTCTGGTTACTTATGATTATACATTCCATGGAGGTTAGTTGGTAGCGGGACTGTATGTTATGAGAGGACTAGTAGGCGATAGTGAGTTATATGATTGTTGTTTGCCTGTGTGATTGTTGTTTGCCTGTATTATGTGCCTAATTGATCCCAATTGTTTGTATGTCGACATGTTGTGTTTAGTTTGGGTTGAGGCGGTCTTGATTTGTGTTGTAGGCCAAGATACCCGGTGTGGGTCGGCTGTAAGTCGTAGGCATGGAGGCTCGGGAAGAGCGGTGTAACACCGTAAATTTTCACATAAATTTTTCATTTAAAAACGGAATAAGACACATGTCTCATTTTCTCAAAAATCACAAGTATCAATTTATCAATGTATTTCAAAAGTTGTTTATCACAAATCCAGGATCCTCCACTAATATATCTCTACTCAGATGTGTGTACAATCGAGCCGGCGCCTTCCCGCGATCCTGATAAGAACCTGAAACACATAACACATAACACGGTAAGCACGGAGCTTAGTGAGTTCCCCAATATACCACATACAACATATTAGCCACTCGAGGCTAAAGCTCTGTAAGACCTTCCGGTCGATGTGTTTCAGTGGGACCCTCCAGTCCCACAACTCTGATGGACCTTCCGGTCCTAACTCTGTGGACCTTCCGGTCCTAACTCTGTAAAGCTCCGCATAGCATAAATCACAAAGACATAATGCACAACGTAAAACATACACCAGAATAACATAATACTCAATGTAAGCACATAAGACCTTCCGGTCACACATAAGTACCACTCTAGGTAAAGTATAGTGAGAAGACTCACCTTGCGAGTAGCAAGCAATCATACTCAAACTCGAATCTCGAACTAGCCACTGCCTAACACATAGGGAAAATATCTCTAATTAATACTTGATTCTTGATTCTCAATAACCATATGTTATTCTTCTCTCTCCAACTCTTGAATTGGGTAAAAGACCATTTTACCCCTCCATGGTCTCCACTAATCATGTTAACCAAACCCTAAAGTCAACATAAGTCAAACTCAAGTCAACAGTCCATGTTTGACCCGACTCACCGAGTGCACTAAGGCGACTCGTCGAGTCCACTCATTCCTCATAAGTCTCGTGAAGGTCTAGCTCGTCGAGTTAACCCTTAACTCGCCGAGCTATTGCACGGTCCAGCTCATCGGGACAAACCCTAACCGAATCGTCGAGTTAGTTCATGGACTCGGCGAGTTCCTTCGATCTGATTTCCCATTCAGACTTCCAAAGTCAGATTTATCATTCCAAACCCTAGATCTAGCCCTTTAAGACACAAAAGTCACATAAAGTCTCGACCTTTACGTTCATGCATGGCATAAATGCCTCAAATATGCCAATACAAATCCCTTCAAGGGTTTGTGCTCAAGGTCTAGACTCTAATTCAATAAAGCTTGGTTCTTTGGTCTCTAAAGTCCTTCTACAGTCCAGATCTGAGGTTTCAACCTCAAGATATGTCCAAATAACTCATTGCCAAGAATGGATTGGGAGAAAATCCTCAAAATCTCCCTAAACTAAGATCTCACAAAGGAAAGGTCAAGATAGGAGCTTTTTACCTTTACACTGAAGCTAACCACTGAAGAACTCTAGATCTACAACCCCTCCTTGATTGAACATACCAAGCTCTCCAAATCTCCTTCAAAGGATGCATAAACCACTCCAATTAGCTCGTCATCCATTCTCTAGCTCTAATGGTGATTAGGGTTTGTTCACAGGGGTGTAAGGTAACTGGTGAGGCGTAAATGGGGCTATAAGTTCCCTTATATAGGCCCCAACCCCGAGAAATTAGAGTTTCTCTGCCCAGCACCTACTCGACGACTCGGCTCTCTGACTCGTCGAGTCCATTCATTAATCCCACATGGACGCTCGACTCTACTCGACGAGTTGGACTCACAACTTGCCGAGTCACTCCATAAGTCTCAAGATTAATCACACAATAATATACCTGAAATTACGGATGTTACAAGCGGTAGGGTTGAGGCGGTAGGCCAATAAACCATGGGTATTCTAACACGATGGCTGATTGGACCCGTTATATATTGGCATTCCAACCCGGGGTATTCCATCCCGAGGATAACTGGACCCGGAGGTTGACTGGGCCTGGGTATTCCAACCCGATGGTTGATTGGACCCGACATGTTTGATTGTATATGTTATCCGTTTGTGTGGTGGTATTTTGGGTGAAACTCACTAAGGTTTATGCTTATCCAGTTGTTTATTGTTTCAGGTATCATTGATGTCTATGGGAAGGTGAAGGCGAGATTGTACACACTCATCAGCAGCATTGAGGATTCTGCGTTCATGATAATACTCTGATTTTAATAAATTGTAATTGAGAATAAATGGTTTTCTTAAAAATGGTTTTATAATTGAGGAATTTTACTTAAATAAAAATGAAAAATTTGGCTGTGAAAATGGGACGTTACACATATATACATATGTATGTATGTATGTATGTATGTATGGATGTGTATATATATATATATATATATATATATATATATATATATATATATATAATACTTGAGGTGTTCTTTATTTGCATAAGACATTTTATTCATTCTGGCAACTTGTGTTTAATTCGAGGTTGCATTTAGTGTTGGAGGAAGAATAATTGATAATGTCGTTCCTCCATGCTACCTTAAAATGTAAAGGATTTTGTGACTACACAAGATTGGCTAACCTCGAGGAAACAAAAAAGTATGCAACTCGATGTCTTAGTGAACCATAATGATTACTATATCATATTTTGAGTATTAAGTAATGTAATTCTTATCATAATGGGTTTTTAGTATCAAGTAATGTAATTCTTATTATAATAGACATTTATCTTGTTTGAGAAATATTACTTTTTGGCACACATAAAAGTTATGTAATTTCAATATTGTAAAAGGGTCGGTTTAATGGATCGGGTATTCATTGATTTGGTGGATATGGGTGTGGATTCGATTACTCAAAACCCTTTAGGGTTACTTTTAGCTCATACATCAAAACCACTATATGTAATACCACATAAACATGGATTTATCATATACATACATCCCAAAATGGTATAATGCAAGATTTTATATATTAGGACCGGGTAGGTTACATACGGTCAACTTCATTCAATTGCTAACAATAATTTTTTTGGACATCACTGAGCAACAATCTATAACCAAGTACAAAACTTCTTGATCACATCCTATCAAGACGTACTCGTTCCATGAACTATCTAATATATTACAGATAGGGGTGCAAACGAGTCAAGCTACTCGTGAGCTACTCGAGATCGAATCGTTAAAAGCTCGACTAGAATTTTAAACGAGTTCAAGCTTAATATTAGGTTTGCTTATTAAACGAGCTCGAGCTCGAGCCTCTGTTACTTGGCTCGATTAGGCTCGCGAGCCTAAATGAGCCTACATATATCTAATAAAAAAATTATTTTTATTTTTATATATTAAAATAAATAATAATTTAATAAATACCATGTTAGGAAATTAGAATATATTGTATACGAGCCGAGCCCAAACCGAGCCCAAGCCCGTATAATTCTTAACGAGCCGGTCTCGAGCCTTGTACCACAATGCTCGAAATGAGCCGAGCTCGAGCTCGAGCCTATAAATATTTAAACGAGCCGAGCCCGAGCTTGGTCAGGCTCGAGCTCGGCTCGGCTCGTTTGCAGCCCTAATTACAGATCTAAACCTAAACCCAATCCATCAAAATATATGTTTCTGCTACTTCACAAACAATTATCTTCCATCACTAGAATAAAATGTAGCTTCTAAGACTAACCCCAAGAACCTAGACAAACAATACACACTGATGTAGCTTCAACTTGTAGTTGTGATAGTGAAGCTTATAGTTAAAAATCACTATCTTTGGATTAATATCCTTGTATGCTACATTCACAGTCTTCGTCTCATCCTTGACTTCATATTTGAACATGGAAATTTCCAACGACATTTCAAGACATGATATCTCGATATCACGAAGATCGTCAGATGACCATTTGTGTTGTTATCATTGTAGGTGAAGCTTCCGTCTAATGGCATGGTGTATAACAAAGGGGTATAAGGTATTTTTCTAGAAAAAGATAAAGAGGTTTTGGGTTGTAATCAGATTAGAGCATCAAATCCATTTATAGTGGGGGCACACCAACTTGAGACCAAGAAAAAATAGTAACCTTGATGACTAGGCGACCACATATCTAACACACTAGACGTTGGCTATTCATCCACACAAGCTCCGTTTAATATGTAGCATATGAAACTGGACAAGGAACGTAACGATGGCCAAATAAGTAGGTCTACACTCATATTGTTCCCTAATAAAGCAAGAAAAAAAAAGTTAAGGGACTTTTTAAACCAATTCGAAAAACTTTCTTACCTAATAGTGATATTCTCCCCATTAACAAATTAAAAGAAATATGATTAAAATCATTATATATGAATAATGATTGTCACATCTAGGACAATGTTTGACAAAACTAGCTGATGGCCGGTAACAAGTAGCTGTTAGTTGGTGGGTGGAAATTATAGATTTTATTCATACATAAAAATTTGATAAAAATAATTATTAACTTTTAAATATATAAAATTATTTTAAAACTAAAAACTAAAAACTCTCTAAAATTAAAAAAAAAAACTTACCAAAACTATTTGAGGTTTTATGTAGAAAAGTCTTATTATTTTGGAAGAATATTTTGATAAAATCCTAAAAAATATCAGAAAAATCTCATTTTTTGGAAACTTATATAATTTGTCATTTCCTGTTAAATGAAAAAAAACTTTTTCATTAATTTGTATAAAATATTGAATAATCGAAATATTAATGTTAAAAGATAAAATTTAAAACTTTATCAAAAAATTTCCAAAAAAATAAATACATAAATTTAAACTATACAACTTAAAAGTTGTTTATAGAGTAAATTACACGATTCATCCCTAGTAGTGTAAGTGTCAAACTGTACGTTTAGTCCCTATTTTTAAAAATTAACTTGGACCGTCCTTTATGTCGTTAAAAGTTGCACGCTTCGTCTCCGACGTGATTGAAATGACTCTTTTCCATTTATTTTTTAAATGTTTATTGATTTTGAGTTTTTTATTGAAAAAGAAATAAAAGTGGGCCCACACCTTTTTATACTTTACCCTCTTCAACCTTTCTCTATCAAAATCAAACGAATAGGAGCTTCTTCTCCCCCTTCCCTTCTTCTCAATTCTCACAGCATCCTCCGACAACCTTGTGTCATCGTCGGAATTATCTAAGCGCAAAATCTTACAAAAATCTAGCAAACTCCCACTGTCAGAAATGTCCAACCTTTAAGACCTCGTCTTATTCCCGAAAGTTTCTGTCCCTTTGAAGAAATTGGAAATGCTAGGGCTGTATCAGGTGAATAAAACCACCAGCACCATCACTTTTAATCACCGTCGCCGTCAAGAGAGGCAGCTTCACCAGAACTGTTTCCCTTCCTCTTTCTCCGCCTATCTCCTTCCCATCTCACTCTCTCTGTCTCGATTGTGGGCTTGATTTTCAGATTCGATTGTGGGTTTGATTTTGAGTTCAATTTTCTGTTTGATTTCAGCTTACATTTTGAGTTCCAAGTTGGAATTTAGGTTTCATTTTAAGTATCAAGTTTGATTTCGGTTTTTAGGTTTAATTTCAATTTTAATTTTGAGCTTCATGTCTACTTTCGGTTTTAGTATTGAGTGAGATCATTTTGAGCTTTAGGTTCTTGAACGATAATGATTCACTTATGAGTGATTTCAATTTTGATTTTAAGCTTCAAGTTTTGAGTGATTTACTTCGACAGTTGGCGTCGCCGCGACGAAGTGGGAGAAGTGAGTCGTGAGGGTAAGGGTTATATGAGAGATGTTTGATGGTGTGGCTGGTCCAGGTCGGTTGTTATTGGTAATGAGAGACGGATGGTTTCCGATGGAGATGGAGATTGTTTCCAATGGAGATGCAGGTCAATGTCGACAGGGTTGTGTTTAGGGGTTTAGAGGACATAAGATGGAAATGGTAAAAGGAGGTGGGGTGAACCCACAAGTTTAAATCAAACATTTTTTCTAATAATTATAAATAATTAGTAATCTGAAAAAGAAACAAAAAAGGCATTATAGTAATTTTATGTCTATAAGTGACGACGCGTGCAACTTTTAACGATATAAATGACAATCCGACCAAAGGGCTTGTAGCCCATTGGTATCCGGTGTTGCCCTTCCTCCTTGAGGTTGAGGGTTCAAGTCCTGTCGTGAACAAATATGAATTTAAGGAGATTTACCGTTTAAAAAAAAAAAAAATTTGACAATCGGCGTTAATTTTTAGAAATAAGGATTATATTAATTTTATTTTATTTTTAAATTTTTTTTATTCGAATCATAAAAGTACCATATTTCGATGACGCAAGGGTAGCTTTCCTTTCGATGGATTCTTTTCACTTGCCTTTCTTACTGTTTATCTGAAGAACAGAACCCCAAAAACCCCTCTAAAACCACCTACTGCTGATCGTCGATCATCATCTTTCTCTTCAAAAATGGCGGTAGAACAGAGAGACACAGCCACCGTCCGAGTCTCAAACATTCCCCGATCAGTCACCGCCAAAGACCTCCTCGACTTCCTCGAACGCCACACCGGAAAATCCACGGTATTCGCCTGCGAAATCTCCTCCGATCACAAGAACTGGAAGTCCAGAGGATTTGGTCGTGTCCAGTTCGAAACCCTAGGATCCAAATCCAAGGCGATGTCCCTTTCCCGACAGGGCGCCCTCTGCTTCAAGGGTTTCAACCTTTCCCTCTCTCATTCCCTCGATGACGTCATCTTCCGGCCGGTAGACCCCCATAATCGGTTCGAACAAGGCTTTTTGCGAACTGGGTTGTTGCCAAAAATGGATTGCATGTGTGTCTTGGAGTCCTGGGAAGGTGTTAAAACTTATGTTTTGCCTGAAAGGAAGAGTCTTGAGTTTTGGGTGACACATTCTGGGGATTTTTATAGATTAGAGTTGCAGTTTAGTGATGTTCTGGAGGCTTCTCCTTGCTGTATTGATAGCGAAGAACCCATTGCAGTTCTTCTAAAGGTATGCAATCTGTTTCTTTTTTTGTTAACATTGATGTCACTTTATGGAACCTGGTGAACATTGAACTTATTATCGAATCTGTGTTTACTTTGTAGCTCAAACATGCTCCAAAGCTATACCAGAGACTATCAGGATTCAAAGTCTCACCAAGATTCACCTCCGATCGCTACCATATCTGCAAGGAAGAATTTGAGTTCACATGGGTTCGAACCACAGATTTCTCCAGCAAGAAATCCATCGGTCAGTCATCTACATTATGTTTGGAGTTCAAACATGGATCTCCAGCCTTAGATAGCTTCAAAACTTTGCCTTTTTATATCAAAGATCTGATAAAGTTGTCAATGAGAGAAGGCCAACAATTTCATACTTCATCTGACATAGTCCCCCTCATAAAATGTCCACCAGAGTTGAACTTACCATACGAGATCCTCTTTCAACTCAACTCTCTGGTTCAAACTCAAAAACTAAGTCTTCCTTCAGTAGATCACGATCTAATCGAGTTCATAATCAGTCAAGATTCAGAGTCCATCATGACTATTTTAAAGAGAATGCATAAATCCCATGTCACTTGCTACAACCCCATCGAGTTCATCAAAGAAAAGCTCGACACCAAGGGTAAAACCGTCAAAATCTCAGATACCAAATCAACAAATCAAAACAAGATTATGAGCATTCATAGAGTTTACATCACCCCATCAAAGATTTACTGCTTGGGTCCTGAACTCGAGGCTTCAAATTACATAGTCAAGCATTATTCTGAATATTCTTCTGATTTTCTAAGAGTAACATTTGTTGATGAAGATTGGGGTAAAATTCAGCCAAATGTCATCTCAATTAACCTCCAACAAGGAATCTTCGCGAAGCCTCACCATACCAAGGTGTACCATCGCACACTTGATATTATGCAAAACGGGGTTACAATAGGATCAAAACATTTTGAATTTTTAGCATTTTCTGCAAGTCAACTCCGGTCAAACTCTGTATGGATGTTTGCTTCTAACAAACACGTGACAGCAGAAAGTATAAGAAAATGGATGGGGTGTTTCACAAGTATAAAAAGTGTATCAAAATGTGCTGCAAGAATGGGACAATTATTTAGCACATCTAAACAAACAATCGAAGTGTTACCACATCATGTCGAGGTAATTCCCGATATCGAAGTCAAAACCGATGGTGTTGACTATTGTTTTTCAGATGGAATTGGGAAAATTTCTCTTTCTTTCGCAAAAGAAGTTGCTTCAAAATACGGATTAAAACATACCCCTTCAGCTTTCCAAATCCGATATGGTGGATATAAAGGCATCATTTGTGTCGACCGAAATTCATTCAAAAAACTATCTTTACGTAAAAGCATGCTCAAATTTGACTCAAAAAACCGAATGCTAAATGTCACAAAACATAGCGAGTCACAATCTTGTTACTTAAACCGTGAAATTGTTACCCTTTTCTCAACTTTGGGTGTGAAAGATGATGCTTTTTTGGCATTACAAGATTTACAACTTAAAGTTCTAAACGCGATGTTCTATAGTCGAGAGGATGCACTTGTGGTTTTGGATGGTTTGGGGAATTATGATGTGAAAGATATTCTTGTAAAGATGTTGCTTCAAGGTTATGAGCCGAATCGGGAACCATATCTTTCAATGATGCTTCTTTCTCATCATGACAATTTGCTTTCGGATCTTAGAACGAGGTGTCGGGTTTTTGTCCCAAAAGGGCGGATTCTTGTCGGGTGTTTGGATGAATCCGGGGTTTTGGATTATGGACAAGTTTATGTTAGAATCACATTGACAAAGTCGGAATTACGATTCCGGGATCAAAAGTTTTTCAAAAAGATGGATGAGGCTACATCAGTGGTAATGGGGAAAGTAGTGGTTACAAGAAATCCGTGTCTTCACCCTGGAGATGTGAGAGTGCTTGAAGCTGTTTATGAGATTGCTTTAGATGAGAAAGATTATAAAGATTGCATTGTGTTTCCTCAAAAAGGAGAGAGGTAATGAATGATTGATTCTTGCTTTTTATAAAGTTGAAAACGTTTTTTGTAATTATGATTTGGTGTTTTTTTTTTAACAGGCCTCATCCGAATGAATGCTCTGGTGGCGATCTTGATGGGGATTTGTATTTTGTTAGCTGGGATGAATCTTTAATCCCACCTCGAACCGTGACTCCTATGGACTACACTGGTCGAAGACCACGTTTGATGGATCATGACGTTACGTTAGCGGTAATTTAAAATTCTAGTAGCCAAAATATCATATGATTTGGAGCATTTTAATGCTCCAATCATCTGATATCGGATGGCCAGAGCATAGAATGTTCCGGTCATCCAGAGTGGATGGCTTATGCTAAAGCCATCTAATCTTTATTTTCCATCATATACCGGATGGGCGGAACATTTTTATGCTCCGGCCATCCGAGTTATATGCTCCAGTCATGTGGATATCGGATATCCAGATGACTGGAGCATATGGAGCATTTATGCTCCCGTTGACAAAAAGATAATACAAAAACTGAAAATTGCTAAACCCGATGCAGGAAATCGGGAAGTTTTTTGTGGATTACATGACAAACGATACACTCGGAGCAATCTCGACTGCACATTTGGTTCATGCAGATCGTGAACCCGAGAAAGCATTAAGCTCAAAATGTCTCCAATTAGCTACACTTCACTCAATGGCGGTTGATTTTGCCAAAACAGGAGCACCAGCCGAAATGCCTAGGGGTTTAAGACCACATGAGTTCCCCGATTTCATGGCGCGGTGGGACCGACCCATGTACATCTCCCAAGGACCACTCGGGAAACTTTATCGTGCCACAAAAGAATCCGAGCATCTCAAAAACTCGGCTTCTGCTTATTCAACGGAATCCATTCAAGATTCTTATGATCAAGATCTTGAAGTCAACGGCTTTAAGGAGTTGACCGAGATGGCATTGATGCACAAAGAGATGTATCTTGATGCTTTGACTAGTTTAATGAATTATTATGAAGCAGAAACTGAAGACGAGATTTTGACGGGTAATATACGGAATAAGTCATCGTATTTGCAACGGGATAATCGGAGGTATGGGGAGACAAAAGATCGGATTTTGGTGGCGGTTAAGAGTTTGCATAAGGAGGCGAGAGGGTGGTTTGAGGGTGCGTGTAAGGCGGAGGATCACCAGAAGTTGGCGGCTGCGTGGTATCATGTTACTTATCATAGGGATTATTGTAATGGAAGTGTCAAGTGTTTGGGGTTTCCATGGATTGTGGGTCATATTTTGTTGGAGATTAAGTCGATTAATGGTAGGAACATGTTGATGTGAAAATTGGTATTGTGAAATGTGACTTTTGTAATGTGTTTGTTGAATTGAAACTGAATTTGCTGATGTTGTTAGCTTTCATCAAACTGATGCTACGATTTGTATTACTACTTCAGAATCATGCACTATGTTTTTCATCCATCCAAAAAAGTGTGACATCAATTTTATTTATATGAATAGTATAGTAATATCTGTTTTTATATAAGGGAGTAGGTTAGTCAAAATTTGGTTTGTATTTCCAGTTTGTTGTATTGAAATAGATTTATGAGTTCACTTTTTCTTAGAGAATAGAAGTATAGAACCTCGGGCAACCTCTCCAACTAACATTGAGTCGTTTAGGTTGTTGTGACTAGCCCATTTGTTCCATAACTATCAAAAGTAACATATACTGCCAACAAAATAATAACATCCCAATTAAGCTCATAAACATTAAAGACATAAACCACATTAAAGTACATTTGCGACTAAAAACAAAATCATAGAAGCAACAGTTGAATATATAATAAAGTGGCAATAAATTGAGCTATGAAAAACTAATTTTCTTAAATAAACGGTTAAGTTGGGTGGTTATTATTGAAAGGTTTGTTGAGGTTTGAAATTGGTAGTTAAAGTCATAAATGACATAAATACAATGGGTTCAAAGAATATAATACCAGACTTATATTAGTTCAACATTGGGTAAATAGCACAAAAGACACTAAGTTAACACCAAAATTCTAATCTGACACTGTGTTATTTTTTGTCTCAAATTTGACACCGTGTTTTCCAATTTGTTACAATTCTGACCACTTGACCAGTCAACCCGGTTACTTGCTGGTGTGGCATGATGACGTGACATGCTGACGTGTCAAAATTGATTTTTTTTTTCACAAAAGGCACTAAGTTTTCACTTTTTTTGATTTTGACATTAAATTTATTTTATTTTTTTTTCAATTTTGACACTCTATTTTTTAATATTTTAAACCGTATACATACATTTTTTTCATTTAAAAACCATATTTTTATATAAATACAAGATTCTTTATTTATTTATTATTATTTTTTACATTCAAACCATAATGTTATGGATAAATATGTATTTGTTATATAATAACCGTATTTTATATTAAATACACAAGTTTAAAATGAGTTTGGAGGTTTGGAGGCGTGTAGTCGATTAAGGCCCAGAGGTCAGATTTGCAACCCGTGAAATTTTTACATCTAATATAATATTCATAATATTAATAGGAACGTCTTAATTCGCATGGTGTGACTCCCATTAAATCATATTTATCAACTCATTTTTTTCAAAAATATGCGTGAATGATAAATTTTACCATTATTACATCTATTTTAGTATTCACAGAAGATTTTGGTATTTTGTTCTATATTTATCACCTCTTCTTCAATGCTTCAAACGAACGTTAGATGTGACATCATTATATACCTAGTATAATTATTTTAATCTTAAATAAAAATATGTGTAAAATCTACAACAAAAAATAAAATAAATAATATTTCATAAGCGATAATTGATAAAATTTTGTTATTCTTATTCAAAGTTTATGGTTATTTTGGTTCTAATGATATAACTAAAAATATTTATACGTAACATATGTTTTCAATGTTAAAAAAACATTGTATTTATATAAAAATATGGTTTTTAAATGAAAAAAAAATGTATTTATATGGTTTAAAATGTAAATAAATTTTTTTATACGGGTTCAAATGGAAAATGGTCAACATTGAACAAAATTAGAAAAAATAATATTCGATTTGGAATAAAAAAAATAGAGTGTCAAAATTGAAAAAAAAAACGTAGTGTCAAAATCGAAAAAATGAAAACTTAGTGTCTTTTGTGGAAAAAATATCAATTTTGACATGTCAGCATGCCATGTCATTAAAACTGACATGTCATCATGCCACATCAGTAAGTAACCGGGTTGACCGATCAAGTGGTCAGAATTGTAACAAATTGGAAAATACTGTGTCAAATTTGAGACAAAAAATAACAGTGTCAAATTAGAATTTTGGTGTAAACTTGGTGTCTTTTGTGTTATTTACCCTTCAACATTTGTTTTAGTTAATGTATTTTTCTTATGTAAAAAGTAATATACTCTAATTTTTGCAATTTTTTTTAGAATGACTGAATTTCATAAACTGGCAAACATCTAGAACAAGAAAGGAACAATTACAAAGATATAATAAGACCAACTTTTGTAACCAAGAAACTCAATGGATTTTATGTTTATGATTCCTATGAGTAAACCAATTAAGGAGTCCCTTCGGTACTTTTGATCCGAAAACCAAGACATTATGGTAACTTCCAAAGAGCCCACAAAGTCGTCATAATGACTGCATCTAGACCTGTCAATGGAGCGAGTTTTGATCCTGATTCGTTCCAAATCCATATAAATTTTACGGGTTTAGATTTTAATTTTCGATTCGTTTACTTGTTTGTGACCCATACCCTTTATCCTTTCATTAAATGGGTTAGGTATAGATCATTGTCGATTCGCTCTATTTATAACCCGCGCATTTATATATATATATATATATATATATATATATATATATGTATAACGCTAAAGTATGCAACTCTATGTCTAAGTAAAATATAATTCTTATTTTATTTGATTTTGAGTATTAAGTAATGTATATATTGTTGTAAGTAGACATTTTATCTTTTTTGATAAATATTATTTTCTAGCAAACATCAAAATTGTAAAATTGTAATATTGAAAAATGGTCGGGTTAATAGGTCAGATATTCGTTGATTCGGAGGATACGGGTATGGATTCGATTATTGAAAACCCTGAGGGTTATTAGAGTGGGGCGGGTCATGTTTTTAAATTTTTTAAAGGGTTTGGATCAATGGTGATTCGCTCCAGAACCGCCCTACTGAAAGGTCTAACTGCATCTAAGGTTGAACGTTTCGTACTAGACAAAGATATTGAATCCACCCAAATAACTCTCTAATTGATGCCATATTGAAAACATAAAATCCCACCAACAACCAAATGATTCACACTCTCATAGTGGTTCGTGTGTAGCTCGATAACCTTGTTTACAAATTTTAGTCTGGTTGGCACCTTGGTTTATAAAATCTTTCAGCCTAAAATCTTGATCTTTTTTTGGGTACAGATCTATTCCACCTTGTAGAATGGTTTCCAACTTCATGATTCTATCCAAGTACCATACATGTTTTTTTTTTTTTTTTTTTTTTTGCTGTTAGACCGAAGGCTCAAATGACCCAATAAGTGGACCATAATCGAGTATCGAGCATTTTCGACCTTCATTTTTCTACGTCAGTTCAAGATCCAACGATCACTAATCAAACATTCTTTATTTCTTTCCAACATGTATAGTCTAGGATACATCCCTTTTAAAGGATAATCACTAATCTAGACATCCTTCTAGAACTAAGTCCTCGAGCCATCCTTCACCCACTTTTGAAGAAACGAATGAAGAATAATTCCTTTTTCGTGTAACTGAGGTAATGAAACCAACTATTTTAGCCAACACCTCTTTTGAACTAGGTTCCTCTCCAATTGAACTCAAATTGTCACCACTTATAACATCTGTATTTCATAACATGTGCATTTCAAAAAGTATAATTCGTTACGGGACAAGTGGGAGAGGTAAAACATGAATCTTGCTTGAATGTGTGTATGAAAGGTGTATTGTTGTATAATTATGAAGTAGACTGAAGATATGATATATTCGTAAGTATGTTGTTATTATTAGATGAATGTGAAACATGTATATAAGAGACGCGACACGTATGGTCAAAGTCAACGGGTCAACACAAGTTAAATACAAAGACGTGACGCGTGTGTTGGATGTTGCGGCACATCAAGGTGTCTAGATGTTGGACACGTGTGGTGAGGTTGAGACACGTGACAGAAGGAAAGGAAGTGTAGTAAGTACCACGACACGTGGTAGCTCTAGACGGTGTTTGTGGTGAGGTCTCCTCCTCGGCTGACCATTTCTTTGGATCTCTTTTCCGAGTTAACCTATGATCTGCAGTCATCTCTCTCTATTAACACTGTAGTTGTTGTTCTTTTCGGAATTGACCCTGTTTGCCACAACTCGAGTCATCTTTCTTTCTTGGTGTCTTTCTCTCTTTCTCTGGACTCTTCCACCGCCAATTCAATGGTTGTCGTCGCCGCCACCCTTATCTTCTTCTACAATGGAATCGCATCTGGTTGCTGCTTCTTCTCTCTTCTTCACCGACGAGCAGTAGTTGTTAGCCGCCATCGTTAGAATCCTGTCTCCGCCGTTACCGTTGTAGTCATCTAGTTTTTATGTTTTGTTCTTTTGTTTATTTTTCCAGTTTAATTGTCTCCTCCCGATTAAAATGTTGTGGGATGTTAGTGATTAGGGTTTAGGCTCCTTTAGGGTTTAGCTATTACGATTTAGGTATTTTCTATATATTCTATGCTATTGTTTTTGAGTGATGAATAAATCTATTATCTTACAATTTAAAATAGCATGTTGGTTATAATGATATTTTTTATGTTAGTTTATTTGTCAACTATACAAAGAAGATGTTAAATACTCCTACAATTACAAATGTTGTTTACACTTACAAGCATTATTTTCTTTCAAAAGGCAAAATGCAAGTAAAAGTGTTATAATAAGAAACGTAACAAAAAAAAAGTTATTAAATATCCACGATCTAGTTAGGATACTACGTTGTTTTCACTTAAATATCCACGATCTAGTTAGCCTCAAGCCTTAAGGTCGATTTCTATAAAAATAAAGTATTTACAATTAACGTTGATCCCACTCACATTTCCTCGATGGCTTACATCCTAAATTGTCAAGTTGCCTCATTCCCTTTAACATACTTGACTTGCCTGTTGGAGCAAATATGTCTCTTTGTAGGAATTGGAAATGGGTGATTGATAAACTAAGGATCAAGAAAAACTAGAACTTTATCAACTGGCCGGAGGATTACCCTTCACCAAACATTTCTCTATTCAAAGCTCCGATCTCGGTCATTAAGAATTTGGAAAGCATTAGAAAAATATTTTTTATGGGGTGACAATGCTACAAGCAACAAAATATGTTGGTTTTTGGAACAATATTTGATATTGACATCTACATTGTAAGCGTATTTAAAGTCAAAGTGGGGAGAGGGAGTGAGACCCAATTCTGGAATGATAACTGGGATATTGTGCCTGTTGTTTCCAAAAAAAAAAAAAGCATATTTGTCGACAACCTTTTTAAAATTGTATCATCTTTAATTCGTTCCTTGAGTATATGGGTCCGAGTTCGTTATCCCATTGATTTACGAGAAAATTAATATTGAAGGAATCAGATTTAAGATTTACGCTACTCTATAATTATTATTCAATGAATTCTTAAAAATTTAAAGAAAAAGAGAATTTGATGCAGTCAGCAGCTCTGATTACAATCAAAGTCAAACTGGATCAAGTAAAACTTACGAAGGAATTTGATTGTGATCGTTAACAGCGTATACAATCCATCGTTAATCACGATAAAGAAAAACAAGCAGTAAAAATCACACAAAATTCAAACCAATTTCATCCTTACGCAGATCCACCGGCGTTTTGCCAATAACCGGAATCGTCGACGGCGGCAACACGTAGCGTGATGAGAAATTACGGATCATGTACTCGTTCTCCGTCTCCGGATCTCCGTTTTGCAATGGTCCTTGGTCGAAATTAAGCGCGTAACTAAGAGGATCATACTGGAACTTGGAAGTTTGTTTACCGAAGCTCTTGCTATGATTGAACCGCCGTATGAACGTTTTCCATCGTGGACCGGCAACGATCTCCGACCACTCACGAACCTTCATCAAGGCGGCGATTCCTCGTGACCACAGGGTTCCATTCGATTTGTTGTAATCGTCCTCCTCCTCCGAAGACGGAACTTTCCGCCACCGATAGGGTAGGCAGAAACAACAAGTTCGATCAGGGAAGAGTGTTTCTGAGGAGGATGGGGAGTTTTGGTAAGATTCAACGGCTCTAGGAGATAACTGAGTCATCATGATTAGATACAGAGGTGTATTCCACCTTGAAACCCTTGGATATGGCGGGGAGTACTGTGGGGAAGAGATATATACACAGACGAAGGGTTTAGTGCTAGTGTAGTGTAGGTGTTCTCTTTGCAACGGATAATTTTGGTGTATAATTTTTATATGTTAAAGCTTATAAAAATTATAAAAATGAGAAAATAAAATAAATAAAAGTTTTGAACGAAAGTGGTAAAGAGACAGCTATAGGGAATTTTATTGACTTGGTCCACTAAACCTAACGCTATAATTATTGGATGATTAAAATTAACGGCTGTCCCAGATTGGGTCCCTAGTCCCAACAACCCTTTTTGTCGCCTCTACGATTTATCGAATCGAAGTATAAAAATAAAACGATAGTCACTAAAATGTTTAAAATGAAAACCATAACATATATAATAAAATAATCATGTCGTAAAGTTTATCATCAAATAATCTTATAATTTGCAAAAAACAATAATCGTGAAAAATACTTGTAATCTGCGAATGACTTTTTGGAGGGAGACTATTTCTTGAAATTCGTTATGTTTACAAGTTAGTGTTTCTAGATAAAATAAAATAATCTTTATTATTTAGGTCGGTCAATATTCGTGAAATATTATTTTTATATGAAATAAATATTCTGTGATCTCTGTCGAAGAAATTGGATTAGAAAAAGACAGAAAAGATTAAAAAAAATTGTTGGTTCTAAATTTTTCACTTAATTGTAGGATTATAAATTAAGCAACTGGCAAAAAGCTAGCATCAAAATAAAAAAAAAATTACAAGGACATAGTGGTTAAAGCCGAATCCAAACAACCAATCAAGTTCAACTAGTTTTTAGGACTAGTACAATTATCAATTTACTTGATACTATCTAGTAAATAATTTATTTTCTTCCATTAGCTCTTTTTCTTTTTATAATTGCTATGGAGGGTCTTCATATTTCTATGGAGGCGGCTTGTGATCTTCACCATTTCCGAGGTCTTTCTCTCCCTAATAGCGATATTACTATTTCCCATCTTATGTATGCTGACGACGTTACTTTCATTGGTGAGTGGTCAGAGATAAATTTTATTAACCTTAATAGATTGCTTCGATGTTTTTACCTTGCTTCGGGGTTAAATGTGTTTTTGGAGTGGGTGTTAATAACTTGGAGATTGATAGGATGGCTAGTATCCTCAAGTGTGAACCCGCCTCGTTTCCTTTCACTTATCTTGGCTTACCGGTGGGGGCTAATATGAAGCTCTCTAAGAATTGGACCCTAGTGGTGGACAAACTTAGGACTAAGCTTTCGAAATGGAAAGCAAAGTCCTTATCTTTTGGAGGCCGACTCATACTCGTGAATTTGGTACGTAATAGTCCCCCTCTTTATTATTTCTCCTTGTTTCGGGCTCCTCGAAAAATTATCAATTTACTTGATAGTATTAGAATGCGCTTCCTTTAGGGTGGTGATGATGACAAGAAGAAAATAAATTGGGTAGCATGGGACGTGGTCACTAAACCTAAGGACAATGGGGGTCTTGGAGTGGGTTGTCTTGATTCCGCCAACTTGGCTTTACTTGCCAAGTGGTGATGGAGATTAAAAGGCGAGATTGATTCCTTTTGGTTTACTTGTATTCGATCTATTCATAATCTTAATCTCGTTGACGGTAAGCCTCTTGCTAAAATCTAAATACTTTTTAAATGGTGTATGGTATTATTACATTTCTTATATTGCTATTGAGTTAGAGGACAAGGGCATTTTTCTGTCCAACTTATTCAAAAGACTGGTTGACATTGGTGATAAGACATACTTTTGGAAAGACATGTGGCGTGACGATTATGTTTTGAAAGATATTTATCCTAATTTGTATGCTTTGGAAAAAAATAAAGATTGCTTAGTGAAGGAATGGATGAATCTAGGAGATGATATGGTGCCTGTGTGGTGTTGGGAATGGACTCGGCATGTGAGAAGAGGTAGGGAATCCATGCAATTCTCGGCTATGGTTGATTTGGTGGGTACTGTTCATTTTAATAGATGTCGTGACAGATGGCAGTGGACAGGGGATTCCAAAAACAATTTCTCTGTTAAAGCATTGAGACAATTAATTGATAGGTCCAGTGAGTCACATGACAACTTGATGAGGTGGGTGAATTGGATTCCGCTCAAGATCAATTGTTTTATTTGTAGATTGTTTAAAAATCGAATTCCTACATTCTGTAATTTGATAAAGCGTGGTATTGGCATTTCTTCAAATCTTTGTGCCTTTTGTCTTTCCTGTGAGGAAAGTATCGATCATACTTTTTTCTCATGTTCCTTTGTCGCATCTCGTTGGAAGTGGCTGGTGGAGTGGTCGGGTATCTTCAGGGATCAACCTTTTTCTTGCACAAGTATTATGGATATGATTAATTCGCATACAGGTGATACCCATGTTCGTAAAATGATTGTCCCTTGTTTACTCTACTTTATGGATGATTTGGAAGGCGCGTAATGGAATTGTCTTCAGAAATGAAAGGCGATCAGTTATGCTTTTGGCGGATGATATTAACATTAACACTTTCAGTTGGATTAAGAACATGTCCAAATTTTGTAATATTGATTGGTCTTTATGGTGTTTGTCACCTTTATCGAACTTTTCTTGTATTTGACTTCAGCTTCTCGCTTAAGTCCTTTTTTGTGCTAATATATTTGATTGCCGTTCAAAAAAACCCGCTAAACTATGACTAATCCCAAGAGAAGATTGTTGCGAATATCCATAAACAAGTCTTCAAATATCCATAAGAGCACCTAGTATGGGACCAATATTACCCCGTTAAGACTGAGGTGGCGTCCTTAACGACGTTATGACGCAAGGAACACCGCCCCTTGCTCGTTAAGGGGGCGCTATGGTGAACGTAGTTGTAACGAGAACGAGTGTAAACATGCAATTTGATTGGGCAACGGTAATATATGACCGTTTCAAAATTAAAATAATAATAATAATAACTTTTTTTACCTATAAATACCTACTATCTATCTTAATTTCTTTTCACACAATTTCAATTTCAATTATCTTCAAAAAAAATTATGGGCCCTTTCAACTTGTCCGACGATGACGATGACAATATATTCTTCAATATGATGTATCAGTACTACACTAACGAGATGTTACAACTAGACCCAACTCCACTACTCACAAGACGTGTGATGTTAAACAGAGATCGTGAAGTTGGAGCCGAATGTCTTATCGAGATTACTTTGCCGAAAATTGTGTGTACGGGTCAGATGAGTTCAAAAGAATATTTCGTTTGAGTAAGAATGTATTCCTACGTATCGCCAACGCCTTGGAAAGCAGGTATATTTTGTTTAACTTTAATACTTATTTTATCACAAAATAAATACAAAATTTTACATTATATACATGTTAGGTATGAATTTTTTTAATTGAGATATGATGCTAGAGGTAGGCGATGGTTTACAACGTTGCAGAAATGTGTTGCGACAATTTGTTTGATGGCTATGGGGGAGTCACCCGATACCATGAACGATTATATGTGAATATCCGAAAGAACTGCAATGGAGAGTTTGTATAGATTGTCAAGAGGTGTTGTTGAAACATTTGGAGACGTATATTTGCGGAAACCTTCGTTGCATGATTTACAAGAATTGTATGCGGCGCATGGAGAAAGACATGGGTTTCCAGGAATGATTGGAAGCATTATTGCACACACTGGAGATGGAAAAATTATCCAGTAGCATGGAAAGGGCAGTATGCAAGTGGTCATCACAGATCGCATTCGTTGGTATTAGAGGCTGTTGCTTCCCAATATTTATGGATTTGACATGCATTTTTTTTGGGGTTGCGGGTTCCAACAACGATGTCAATGTCCTTGATCAGTAACGAATATTTGACGATCTTTTGTTAGGAAAGGCACCGAACGTTCCTTTCACAGTGAATGAAAACGAATACAAGTTTAGGTATTACCTTACGGAAACAGTCGTCAAGGCATTTCGTCACCCGATCGAACCAAGAGATAAAATTTTTAAAAGAAAACAAAAAGGAGCACGTAAGGATGTGGAACGTGCTTTTGGAGTTTTTAAGGTGAAGTGTCACATAGTTGAATATGCGGCACGCTCATTAGACTTAAAAACACTACGATATATTATGTATATATGCATGTATCATAATGCATAATATGGTCGTAGAAGATCTAGGACGAAATATTGCACACTATATCACAATGGAGTCCAGATACATTCAATTTCAACCAGGAACAACAAAATATTTGCACAAAGTTATTGATATTCAGGACGCATATACATACAGACAACTTTGAGAAGACTTGACGGATTATATGTTCGACGGTAACGATGATGAATAGTATTGTTTAGGAAAATTAAATTATGTATTATTTTTGTCTTGTAATGTTTTTTTTATTTATAATCTGGATGTTATATCTATTTTTAGTGCAATGAATTTTCTTGTTTTTAAATATTATGTTTTAAAAAAATATATTTGTTTTGATTTAAAAAAAAATCGAAAAAAATAAAAAAGAAATCATGATATGAAAAATTAATAGGTGTTATAACATGCTCTTAACATGGTGACAATTTCCTCATTTGGTGTTATATCACCATTGCTTATGTGGCATGTGAGGTGACACCAATTTGTTGTTACATCTAATTGTGCACACCCAAATGTGGTTCGCCGTAGCATCAACATTTTTTTTTCAATCTTTTCTACTATCTTCTAATCCAATTTCTTTGAATCGATAACGAATTCACAAAAAATAATAATCTTAGAGCATTTCTTGTAGTTGAGAAGCATGGGAGAAGGTTAATGTTGGTTGGAAGTATTTGTCAGATTTGAATAACCTTGAATTAGAATTAAGGTATAATCGATAATGTGTTGACATGCATGACCCTGGCCGACCTAAGCGGCACCATAACTCCATAAGACATAAAGGTCTTTGGGGGAATCGTATTTAGCCTATTTACAATTAAAATGTATGATTTCAGGCCCATTTGTTTTTTTTCTTAGTAAATGTATACCTAGCTACCTAGTAGTATCAAGCAGTAGAAAAGGATAAGGTTGTGATAATCACAATTTCAATGGTCTGCGATAATCATTGTTCACGCCTTATAATCATGTCTATGTCAATCGATCAAAGTATGTCATTGCAGTTGTATGCGATAATCACGATTCAATAGTGAGTTACACGTACTTATCATCCCTCATCTTCTGGTTGCCTATGTTCATTATCTCCTCCATTCTTTATGTGAAGCTTGCTCATCAATAAACTCGTCTCAATATGTTGTTAGTACTTGTCTTTATTTTCTTTTATAATTTCATATATGTTGAAGATGGAATGGCGAAGGAGGAGGAGCAAATGGTTGACTAAAAACCTATTGCATGCTTCGAGATACTATGGGTGTAAACTGTTGAATTTCATGTGTCTATTGTCATTGTAAATTGTGAAACTAAGGGTTCATAATCATATACGACCAGGGCCGGTCCAAACGTATATGGGGTCTGGGGCGAAAAGAAAAAAAAGGTCCATTAAAGACAAAAACAATAAAGATTCAAAAAAAATATCATTTATTCTTCACTATAAATGCGTTCAATTAACAATAACAAGCAAACCAAATTATTTATCTTTTTAGCTAGTTTGAGTTTGAACCAACTTTAAGTCCTAAAAATCACTTAGGTAATAATTTTTTTATATACATAGCCCAGAAATTTTGGGCCCTCCTGGAGACGTGGGCCCTGGGCGGTCGCCCGGGTTGCCCACCGTTTGGACCGGCCCTGTATAGGACATTTGACAAAAACAAATGTGCTTCGACTTATTTATTCCAACTAGCGTAAATTTTGACTCTTGATAGTTGATACTAGTCAATGTGGGATTAGTCCACTTGGTAGAATTCTATTAACTTCATGATACTAACTTCTGACCACTCATTAACCGTTATAAAAAAAAAATAGTTGATGCTAGTTTTAATCATGACTCTTACACTAATTTGGCAATTACATCGACCACCATAGAGGTACAATTGGAAAGTATTCATCATTCAACACTTCAAAGGTTAACAAATAGAAAATTGTTGACCTTGAGCTGAACTTTTGAGTCTCTTCGACTTGCCTTCTTAAGTCCTTAAGTGCAAATCAATAATTTTGTCCATGTTTGTAGACAATTCTTTTTTAGTTTCATCGGACACATTTTATTCTATTATTTTGTTATGAACTTTTAGTGTTGATTTTTAGCCACCTTCAGTTAATCTTGTATCTTCAACGACTCCTCACTAGAGAACTTTTAGTGTTGATTTCTTAATATATAGATGTTCTTCACTTGTTCGTCTTTTATGTAAGAGTCTGAAGGTAATTTCAGTTCTTGAGGGGGCATTTATACATTATCTTAAACCTTGGGGGTAATTAAGTAATCCCTGGAAAATCTATAACGAAAACTCTGACTAGCCCAGGTCCCATGTCCCAGCTTTCCAAATCCCTTGATCGGGGTGGGTTTTTACCGACGATTAGATACTAGTTGTCCGGCAAATACACCGGAAACCCACCGGCGAAATGCCAGGACCAGGTCCACACATGATGTATGCTCTAGGTACAGGCCTGGCTCTCATGAGCGTCTCTAATGGCAGATTCAGCCCTCATCACTGCGTCGTATACGCACTCAACGCCTTTTTCGGCCCTGACATCGGGTCGTTCGCCGAGTGGCTGACGTCCACCGTTGGCTTGGGTGGTGTATTCGGATCCTCCGTCGAAACTTACATACACGATCCATTCTTTTACGTTTTGATCCTCGGCGTTCCTCTTTCGTTACTCTACGCTCGTGCTTCACGATTTTTCATCTCCAAGGGTTATCTCGATTCCATCTCAGGGGTCAGTTTATAGGTTTGCGATTCTTTGCTGTAATTTATCTTCAATTTGACAAACAACATAGCATGATTATATCTTTCCATTATATTGTTTTTGTGCCCTAAAATTCAACGAGCTCTTACAATATTTTCACTGTTTCGGATGCTCTGGTGCAGATCCCCCTTACCTTGAACCAATGTTTCTTGCTCATATCAGCTGGTTCTTTATCCCACTTCTTCTTAGATCACCTGTTTGAGGTAATTTCAGGTGTACATAATAATAGAGGCAAAAATGATAAGAGTTATTAGTTAATCAGAGATCAAATATGGCAGGAAAATGGGCATTCAACCATGTACACTTGGATACTGAGTACTGGTTGGTGGAAAGGTCGTGCTCCTGTCAATCCAGATGCTGTTGTTGTAATTGGATTTCTCTGCACCTGCTTAATAATCGGCTTCTTTCGAATCAACAGGTGCTTCTTTTTAACCTTATGATCTGAAATCTTAAACCACATTTATGTTTTTTTTTTGTCATATATCTTGATTTGGGGTTCAATCGAGTTTCATTTTTTGTTTCTATTTAGGATAAAGGCTGAAAAATCTATCAGAAAACAATTGATTAACTCTGCTAAGCTTCTGATAGCGATTGCTAGTGTCTACTGCTTATGGTGTGCGAGCCAAATATACATGGTGAATCCTCCAAGACCAGCAGTTGGTGAAGAAGCAGATCTTGGAGTGATTTTGTTTCTAGCTGTTTACTTCTTTCTTCCACATAGCTTATGCATCATGTCAATGAACCAGGCTGAACGACTCCCTCTTTAGCAATGCCCTTCGTTCATTGTAATATTCTCAACATGAATTTTTGAAACATTCATGTGCTTTTTTTGGTGGTCTTGTAGAGAAATTGTGTGTTTTTTTTTTTTTTTTTTGCCTATAACTCTTGTATGCTGTTGTTGGTGTTAGAGATGTAATGGACTTAACGTGTAAGAAGACTTGATCCCTATAGATAAATAGGGGTAGTGGGTAGAGAGGCGCCCAAAAGGCCCTATTGTGAAGTTTGGGCTTGGGTCAAAAATCCCGGTTATAATGGGCCTGCTTATGACTATGTACATTAAAATAATCATATTTTGAGGTGAAATATCACCATCAAACCATCTTTTCCAGACTTTAACCAAATGGCCACAAGTAGTGCAAAACTACAAACACGAACTCGCAAGAAACCTTGATATATATGATCAGAAAGCAAACCGATAAACTTTTGTGATATTAATTTGTTCTTCGTGTATTCTAGTAGTTAATAGCAGTGAAACCCAAAAGAGTAATGAACTTTAATGGACAGCCCTATATGTACTCTACCACAAATATCTAATCAGCAAACCAGCTTAAAAGAAGACAAACATATATGCAATGTAACAACCCACATGTGAACACCCAAACCAAAGGGACCTCCACTTGCAGAATGCAGCAGTTAAACTTAAACATGGCACATGAATGAGGCATTAAGATACAACCACAATTCCATTAGTTATGCATATGCCCATTGCCAGTTAATTCAAATCGAACATACACAACCCACAGAAAAACAGATAAACGTTGATCAAAATTGTGATTTTCTCTTAAGCTTATTAGATTACACAAATTTCAGTCATATTGTATGATAATGGTTTTCTTCAATAAAATTCAAGCCTTAATTGATCATATATCTTCTTTCTTTAGATCTAGATTGATTATCGAATCAATCATATACCTTTGTTTAACATAACACAAGGTGCTACAAGGACTTGTTATTAATCCCACTTCTATACAAAACACAAGGATGCTGCCTATTATCATCCTGACAATACAAAATATTTCTAAAACCTTTCTTTACGTTAACATAACAAATAGGAAACGGTATATATATATATATATATATATATATATATATATATATATATATATATATATATATATATATATATATATATATATATATATATATATATATATAAACATTTAGAAGGCAACTCTTTAACACTGGTTTTAGTGTTCTAATCATAATAATCTATGTACTCCATATCTTTTAATAAAGACACCACCCACGTCTATCATCAAGAGATTTAACGCTTAAGATCGACCACAATAACGCTTATATTATCTTTGCTTCCACGAGCCATTGCCATTTCTGTTAAGAACACAGCTGCATTATTTGTCAGTCTCCTAAGGTGTTCTTTGACCGATCTTCTTCGACAAGTCCATCCACCAAGACATTTTCGCACAACTTGACATGCCAAATTGTTTGATATGACATCCCATAATCCATCACTAGCTAAGATCATGAATTCATCTGCATCATCTCTTTTCTTCACAGTAACTTCAGGTTTTGCAATTACATATGGTTTTAGTTGTCTGTCACCTATTGATCTTGAAGTCGCAAGAACTCCAAGAACACGTAGCCCATTCCAGTTGATCACTTTTCCTCCTGAAAGTTCGATTCTTTCTAACTCATCGGGTCTATCTGGCTGCATGCATGTCCGACCTCTTCATTAATATTTTAAGGTTAAAATTAAAGTACAAAGATAAAAGATCGTGTTAATAAATAATTACTTTATGGTCGGGCACAGTGGCACCACCTCTTGAAAGAACAGCCCTTGAATCACCGCAATTGGCAACCACTATTTCTTTATCACTGACCACTGCAACAACAGCGGTGGAGCCCATGGAATCGACAAGGTCAGTTTCGTTCACTTCCGCATCCATCTTACTGAAACTCTCCACCATCAAATTTTCCCAGTTCATCTCCGTTGAGTTTCTGTTACCTATATCCATCTCCTCCGCCAACAACTTGTGTAACCGCTCGCGACAAGCATAAGCAACATGGAAACCACCATGACCATCATAAACGCCATAAAAATCGAACTTCCTTTGAGTTATCATCAACGAAGCTTTTTTTTTATACTCACAGTATCCTCCATCTCTCTCATCCGCCCAATCACTGATGAATGGCAAGTAAAATCGTCATTGTGTTCTTTCTGGGTGTTCTCAAACCGCCTCCTATTGGATAAAGAGTCATCTTTATTTGACAAAATCTTCAACCGTCGGAGCTCTGTTCTCCTCCTACGAGGAAGTACAGCGTTTGATTTACTGGAATAACCAACAGATTGTCTGCAACTGCACGATGAAAGATGTGAAGACACAGCGTGATCCATATTATTGATCATCATGTTCACAAGAAAACCAGTTCACCAATAACATATATGTGTTTTGGATTAATGATTGAAAACAAGCAAAGTATATATAAGCAAAGATTGAGAGACGAGACAAAACAGTGACGTAAAAATGGTGGACTATCCTATCCGTGATTTCGGCGGTCAAGCATGGAAACAGAACCAACACACCCCAGCAGAGGAAGTACACGTAAGTAGGGTTCACAGATTCGTATCAAGGTACGTGTATGATTCAAGTTGGATTCCAATCCAATAAATAATTACAGAATCTTTTTTATTTTAATTGGTTTAATATTTAATAAAGAGTTCACTAGAGAACTAGTGGCAGAGGCAAACGGATAAAATGAAGAAGTTAGAACTTGGGAAGAAATAGTTTGGTAATAAATCCAAATGAATTGCATTTGCGATTTTTTACAAAAAGTGAATCGGAGATATTTCAACATCGTTAGTAAAATTCAACGATTTGCGGAGACCCTGCACGTCGTTTCTTTGATTCTCAGCTGCCTCCCAAGTCCCAACGACCCAAAACGCCAAAAATAATGACAATTAGGTATTTGGAGTGGAGTAGTGGGTTTGTATTATTGGGCTATTGGGCTATAATTTGATTGATTCCGTTAGTAGGTATTAATCCACTAGTTTTTGTTTTAGTAGCATTTTTTTGCCGGTGTTAAATCTAATAAGTTACTTAAATTTAATTTTATTTATAGGCTATTTGTGTTAAATCTCAATATTGTGTTATCAGAATGATGTGATTTTTGGAGGAAACAAGTACCAAAAATAGATGATTTTTTATTGAGAAAATTGCAAATTTATCCAAATAAACTAATTAGTTTGTGGAAAATAGCCAAAAAAACCCAAATTACAAAATTAGCCCTTAAAATCGCAGATAGATTAAGCCCATCTGTGATTTCGCATTTCCATCTACGAACGTTCTGTGCTTTAGGCACTTGTACGTTCGCAGATGGAACAGTCCATCTGCAATTTTGTGTATTCCATCTGCGATTTCGTAGAGATTAGTATAAAAACGTTTTTTTTTCTTCATTTTCACTATCTTTTTTAGAGAAACTCTCTTTTCCTGCGATTTTCTTAGAGCCATCATGGACGATTTCTTCAATAATCCCGAAACAACATTTTAAACAAATTTTCCAAAGAAATAACAACAAAAATGATAATTTCTTGAATAAATTTATATATAATAATGTTGTTTCGTAGTTAAACTCTATCAATTTCATAGTAAAAAAAAGTCCAAAAAATCGCAGGTGAAAACGAGAGGAAATCGCAGATGGACTATGTCCATCTGCGATTTTATGCCGGAAAAGGAGATATATATATAGCGGAAAAAAAAAAACTACCTGCGAACGTACAAGTGGCTAAAGCACAGACGTGCTTTAGCCACTTGTACGTTCGCAGATGAGAATGCGAAATCCCAGATGGCTTATATCGACGTGATTTAGCCACTTGTACGTTCGCAGATGGGAAGACGAAATCTCAGATGACTTATATCCATCTGCGATTTTAGTGGCTAAAAATGCAATTTTGTTTTTGTTTTTTTTTTTTTTTGCTATTTTCCACAAAGTAATTAGTGTATTTGGCTAAATTTGCAATTTTCTCTTTTAAAATATCATATATAATGCAGAGTATTAGATGACGATTTTAAATTATGATTAAAAATGGAGAATTTCATATATCCCTTAAATAAACATCAAAATATTATCTATGCCCTGTATAATATAGTAATATGTAATTATCAGGTATACCTAAATAAGCTTCTTAATTATCATATTTGCCAAAAGAAACAACATTTTATAACCAAATCGAATAATTATTTTTATCAATTTGACTATTATACCTTTATTATAAAGCTACTTTTAGAATACCATAGGTACCTTCATAAATAATCAAAAATACCATATTTACCTAACTTTTTTAATCAATCTTTTATCCTTTAACTTTTATTTATATGATTAACGAATAAAATACATGAAAGTAGGTAACATTCGATAAAAAAATAAATAAAGATAAAACCCTTTATGCATTCAACTTTTTTCAAGACGAATTAATATGAAAAAAAAAATTGTCAATGTAACCATATTATGCTTGCTCAAATTGTTTGTTTTTGGACACCGATTCTTTTTTTCTCAATGATAAGAAGGCCCATGTTATATTGATATTCATAGAGCTGTATAGACCAATTACCAGATGAAATTCAATACGTCTACCAACTATACAAGACAAACAAATTGAACAAATTGATGTTACTATACACATAACAGATGGAAGTTGAGATGCGTTAATGTTGTGATCAAGTATTAGGGTTGAAAATGTAAACTTTCCAAAAAGGTTTAATTTATTTGGAGACAAAACTGTAAGATTGGTCCTTGTGGTATTCAAAAAACTTTGAATGAGGTCCAAAAACTTTTCCATTTGCATATAAGGTCCAAAATCAAGGTTTTTCTATGTTTTTGGTCCAAAAAAACTTGAAAATACGGTTATGCCATTTTATTTCCTTTTTATATTTTTATAATTATTTTTATACCAATTTAACTTAAAAATAAAAAGAAAAGGATTATCCCCTCTCTCTCTCTCTCTCAAATCAAGATTCGTTCAACTAATTCCCATTACTCAGATAACTAAGTGGGTCTTATATAATGTATATTCTTCCTGAAAAAGTTGTTTATGTCACTGGAAATGTTGTTAAGAAATAAGATCTAGATGATTTTGAAGCTCAGGTACTCCATATCCCCACATCCTTCCCCAAATTGCATCAATCGAAGTACCAGTCATACAGTGTTCTTTGAGATGCGAGTTTCTTTATGATTCCTTCAAAAACAGTGATGAACATACTTTTTTTATACAAAGTGTTGTTAACAGATCTGAATCGAGATATCTTGTTAATCGAAATATGTGTAATGATTTCCAGGGAACCGGTTTCAGGCTACAAGTTAAAGGAGATCACTTGAAGTGGTATATTTGTAGGTAATGAAGAGAATGTTGTAGAAGAAACCGATGCTGCCACTCACACCCCATCTAAACCACCACGCGACAGAACCCACAACCAATCTCCTCTCCCGCTGGATTGTCCGACGACCTCGCCATCGCTTGTTTAATTCGCATCTTTGGTATCGTCTCCTCTCCTGCCCGGACTGCAAAAACCTCGAAATCGCCGAAGAATGGGTTTACATTATGGAAAGAGACAAAGATCGGAGCCCTACTCTCACCTTAATCAAAGTTGTTGGGGTTGATTATGGATTTTAGGGTTTTTAGGAGGGATGGTTGGAAAAGATGAAGAGGGTGAGAAAGAGAGAACGTGGGGTGGGCGTGGCTAGGGGAATAATACTTTTATTTTTATTTTGTAATTAATAAATTATTAAAAGAAATATAAAAAATTTCCAAAATAAAAATAAAAAGGGCAAAACAGTCTTTTCAAGTTCTCCAAGGGACCAAAAACCTAGAAAAACCTTGATTTTGGACCTCTAATGCAAAGATAAGATGATATTGTAATGCCATCAGATTGGTCACAAAAGGGGAAAACTAAAACTTCCTAAGGAAGAAAGCAACTTGATAGTCTCAGGGTTATTCAACGTAACCTTGTCTACATTGCAGGAAGGTGTAATGGAATTGGAAGAATGTGGTGATGAACTAGCTAAATATAGTGTAAACAGAGACCCTAATCAGTTAGAAGGATCTGATTTTCAAGTTTTTTTTCCCTAAAAAATAGTGTACACGAGATCACCTGGTGTGATGAGCACGATGATGATGAACTCGCTGATGATGAAGTCGTTGACGATGAAGTCGCTGAGAATGGCGGAGCAGGCGTCGATTGTGTGGAGGAGCAGACGTCGATGTCGATTGAATTTCCAGGGATGTTCAACGTCTCCATGACAGGAGAACGAAATAGGCATTGATTCATCAAGTATTATGGTCGATCTATTTTTTTTAATAATTAAAGTAATTTTAAATAGCTAACAATAATCATAAAAATGTTAAAAATATATTAAAAAATAAATAAGATTTAGGCAAATTTAATATTTTAAAAGTTTATAAAAAGCATTTATCATATTTAGAGATTAATCGATATAAATATAATAGTTTAATAATTTAAGTTATATATAAAAAAAATTCAATAAAAATATAATTTGGTTGAAATGTGTTTTTCTAATACAATTTACTACTTAATTAACTAGAAAACTTTTTTGTTTACAAGTGTTGGGTTCCTATAGATGACGAAACACAAAGTCACGAAGAGTAATGTGTGATGTAAAAGAATGGTCGTGGTTTGTGAGTAAATGTGAGGCCACATAGGTTGTGGAAATGATGTTCACAGATGGATAGATAGTGAAAGGGCAAAAAGAAAGAGCGAAAATATAAGGAATAACCAATCAAATGCACCGTCTTCATCCGTCTCCATGGTCACTCCACAGCCAAGACACTGGGACGGTGTTCACGTGTGACTTGGTTTACCACATAGGAAATCCACGTGTGGGTGTTAACTCATTCCGGATAGCCTTAAAGACTTAGACCGGAGGGTATACCCATTTTTCACCTTTTATTTTTTAAATGTCACATCAGTTTTCCAGTCACTTAACTTTCATTCACCAAAAGGCAAAAAAAATTCACATTTAACTACCTTTCACTTTTTTTTAAATAAAAATAATCGATTTTTAAGATTTATAATTAAAAAAAATAAATATAACTCCTTAAAAATGATTAATAAACTTAAAAGTAATTAAAATAAAAATACTTCATTATTTAAAATAAAAACTACATAAAAAACCAAGATTATAAAAATTTTAAAAAAAAACAACCAAGATTTTAAAAAACACAACTTATATTTAAAAAAAACGAAACGATCTACAAAAAATATTTTTTCATGAACTTCTCATTCTTCTTCAAAACTAGCTTGAGGATCAGTCCCCGATAGATGATCAATGTTTTCCATCAAGAACTTCATATCGTCCATTTCTTGTCTTTCCGCGTGCTCCTTTTTTTCCGCTTCTTTTTCTTTGCCGAATACAAAACGTTCAACGAAATTCAGATTGTATCGATCAAATGTCTCCTTCATTTTCTGCATTTCTTCTGCTTCCATGCTAAAATCTGATACATTGGAAGAGGTCGGACAATTTCTTCTAGCTCGAGTTCATCGTCCTCGTTTAAATCTAGCCCGACACGAGTATCGGAAGAAGTTGTGTATCCACTGGAGCCTGTTTTTGTTCTTTTTGATTGTCCCCCTCGTAGTATAAAGTCTTGTTCGTATTTTGTCCACCTTAGACTATGAATTAACAAATTCCAAGACTCGTTAAACTTGAATGTCTTTTTCGTATCCTCGCGAAAAAAATGCAAAGCCTCTTGATAAATTTCTTCATCTCCTTGACCGCTTGTCCGTTGGGTTTTTAGGTTGTTGTACTACCCGTTCATTTTTGAAAAGGATCTCGATATTTCTTGAAACTTTAAATTGAGTTGGTGTTTGGTACGGTACTCTTCATCTTTACTCAACTCCGTGTGAAATCTCTCAAGAATGTGAAGCCAAAAATGATCTCCCGGTTGTGCATTTCCCTACGCTGAATCCTCCGAAATGTCAACCCAAGCTTTTGTCAACACTAGCTCTTCTTGGGGACTCCATGTTATTGGCCTATGCTTTGTAGTCTCTTCCACTTGTTGTTTTCCTTTGCGGCATGGTGGGGATGGGGGTGAGTTTCTCGTATAATTTCGTCATCCGACTCATAGAGGCTTTGGTATTGTGGTGTTTGGCTTTGAGTTTGAGATTGGTAAAGTGGGGTTTCATTTGCTGAAAGTTGATCGGGAAAAACGACAAAGTTGGTGAACATATTTGGACTAACATTTGGTACTTGCATGGGGTAGTATTGTCTAACATTTTGGTATTCGAATTGTGGAGGAGGTTGAATAGGGGCATCAAGTTGGGGACGATAAACCGATTGGGATGGATCGATGGTGAAAATGTTTCGAGTTGGGGTACTTGAACTCAAAACATTGGTTTTTTTTTTCTTCTATCAGATTTAGGGGTTGGATTGTTGGGGTTCATTTTTTCAATAAATAGAGAGAAATTGATAGAAAGAATGTGTGAATTTGAAGGTGAAAGTAGTGAGTTATTTATAGGTATGTAAAATGGTAAAAAGATATATATATATATATATATATATATATATATATATATATATATAATATTCAAAAAATAACCATTGTAAGGGTTTTTTCCAAAAAAAAAGAAAGAAAATCGGCCAATGGGGTGAAGAGAGAGGAGGTAAGGTAGCCTCCCCTTGGTCCGATCCCACACACGCTAAACCGGGGTCACAATACTGTGTTTTCGGTCGCGGTTTCTTTCCCGCGGTTCCTTCCCTGCTACATACCCTCCGGTATTATAAATAACTTAGTTTCTATTAAAGCGCAAATTGCAATAAAGTCACTAAGTTAAACGAAAATTTCGATTTTGACATCGTAACTTTTTTCTCTCAATTAAATCACTAAATTTACAATTTTGTTGCAATATCAATCAAATGACCGGTTCTTCCTGTTCTCCCTGTGACCATTTTTTCCAAAATGCAATGAAGTCACTAAGTTTATCAAAACTTTGATTTTGACACCGTGTTTTGTTTTTCTCAATTATGTCATTACATTTACAATTTTATTGCAATGTCAACCAATTGACCGGTTACTATCGATCTAGCAAAGTACCAAATAAATGACATGACAATATTATGATGTGGAAGCTACATCAGATCTTATGTGGCAAAACTGAGTTTCAAATATAGGGTTTGCATCGAACCTAATTTCACATATCTTCTTTTCTTCTTTTCTTCACAAATAACGTCTGAAGGTCGGTCCAATGGTTCAAACTCACTTACAAGTCAGCGAAAAGAGTTTACTCACTACTCACCCTTTTCTGGAGATGCTAGTGTGGTTTAGAAACTCAATTAAGATTTAGATTGATCACCGAATAAATCATATACCTTTGTTTAACATGACACACAGTGTTACAAAGACTTCATTATATTCTATGTATTCGATATATTTTATTACGAACAAAGTTAGATAAACAAATACACGCAAATGGCGTGATTATTAATAAAGACACCACCCATGTTTATCATCGAGAGATTTAATGCTTAATATTTACCACAATAATGCATATATTATCTTTGCTTCCACGAGCCATTGCCATTTCTGTTAAGAACGCAGTTGCATTAGTGGTCGATCTCCTATGGTGTTCTTTCAACGATGTCATTCGACAAGTCCATTCATCAATACATTTTCACCCAACTTGACATGCCAAATCGTTAGATATGACATCTCATAATCCTTTGCTAGCTAAGATCATGAATCCATCTGCATCATCTCTTTTGTTCACAATAACTTTAGGTTTTGTAATTACATATGGTTTTAGTTGTCGGTCACCTATTGATCTTGAAGTCGCAAGAACTCCAATAACATGTAACCCATTCCAGTCAATTAATGTTCCCCTAGAAAGTTTGATTCATTCTAACTCATTGGGTCTATCTGGATTGATGTATGTACAACCTCTTCATTAATATTTTAAGGTTAAAATTAAAGTACAAAGATATAAAATTGTGTTAATAAATAATTACTTTATGGTCAACCAATAAGGGCACAATGACACCACCTCTTGAAAGAACAACCCTTGAATCATCACAACTGGCAACCACCATTTCTTTATCACCGTCCACTGCAACAACGGTAGTGGAATCCATGGAATCGACAAGGTCAGTTTCATTCAACTCCTCATCAGTCTTAGTGAAACTTTCCACCATCAAACTTTCCCAATTCATCTCAGCTGTGTTTCTATTTTCTATATCCACCTCCTCCGCCAACAACTTGTATAACCGCTCACGACAAGCGTAAGCAACATGCGAACTACCATGACCATCATAAATTCCATAAAACCCGAACTTCCTTGATTTCTCATCAAAAACGTTTTTTCTATACTCACAACATCTTCCATCTCTCTCATCCGCCTAATTAGCGACGACTGCCAAGTAAAATCGTCAATGTGTTCTTTCTCGGTGTTCTCAAACCGCCTCCTATTAGATAAAGAGTCATCTGCACTTAATAAAACCTTCAACCTTCGGAGCCCTGTTCTCCTCCTATAAGCAAGTATAGTGTTTGATTTACCGGAATAACCAACAAATTGCTTGCAATTGCTATGAAGACCATAAAGAAACCGCGTGATCCATATTATTGATCATCATGTTCAGAAGAAAACCAATTCACAAATAAACATGTATTTCTTTTGGATTAATGATTGAAACAAGCATGTATAAGCAAACATGGAGATATAGACAATAATATAGTGACGTAAAAAAGGTGGATTATCCATGATTTTGGCGGTCAAGTATGGAAAACAACACCTATCACCCCAGTCATAAAAGAAGTACACATAAGTTTCAGAGATTATGTGTATCATGTATCAAGGTACGTGAATGATAAGTATAAAACGTTTTTTATTTGGGTAAATTACACGAATTGTCCCTATGGTTTGGGGTAATCTGCGCTTCTGGTCTGTAATCCTTTTTTTTTAATTCGGACAGTCCGTAAGATATATGTTTGTTGCGCGTTTGGTCTCTGCCAGACCTAAAAAGACTATACTGCCCTTCTTAATTCTTTTTAATTTAATAATTAGTTTTTTCTTTGTCACACCCCCGAACCGAGACGGCGGAAACGTCCACAAGCACTCTACCAAAGTGTGATAAATGCAATTTCCACCACAGCGGCGCATGCCGAGACTTACAGTGCACCAACTGCAATCGCAAAGGGCACACCGTTCGGTATTGCAGATCACTATTGGGCCTTATTGGGCCAAAAGTTCTTATTTAAATTCCATAAACTCACACTTGGGCCCTATTTTCGACTGAAAACCCTTTAATTGGGCCAATACTCTTTCTAGAACATTTGTGGGCCGAAAACTTCTTTGGGCCAAGTCAAGTTCGAAGCCCATTAATCTTTTGGGCCAACCTTTGGGCCGAATACCTCTCCAAACTCGGTTAGCCCATTTCAAAAAAAAAAAGAAGGAAAAACACAAGAGGTTGACACATCACAATTACATAACATATAACAATGATATTATCTTGCATGCATCTAGGAAGTGAGTGTATTGCCCAACATGTTTCCATGCATCTCTCTATCTCCCATCTCTCTCTCTTTAATCGGCCAAATGCACCTCCCCTCCCCACAATTCCTTTCAAAAATTCACTTCCACTTCTCATTTCCTCTCAACCTTCTACACTCTCTCATCCTCTCTCTCTCTAAGATTTTGTGTGAAGTGTGTGTGATCTTCAAAGAAGACTTCATCCAAGCTTCACAAAGTTGGTAAGTTTATAACAAACTCCATTGTCTTGTTCCAAGTTTTACACTAAAAAATTCTTCTTCTTTCACTCCATTTTCGTGTTTAAGCTTTTGGAACACCATAACTTCAAGAATCTCTTCAAGAGGGCAAGCTAGAACCGAAAACCTTCTCCATCTCCCTCTACCCTTCGAAAAATCCTCAAGGTGAGCTTCATACCCTGTATTTTCGAGTTTTTCTTCTTTTTGGGGGAGGATACAAGTCTAGTCTTGTGTAGAATCTTTGTATATTTGATTGCATGTGAATGTTTTATATGTTTATGTGTGTGGAATGTTATGATTCCATGCTAAAAGTCCATGAACTCGAGATTTATACAAGTCTCAAGTTGTTGGAATCTAATTTATCTTGTGTAGCTCACATGTTTGTTTGTTATGTTAAAAATGTTTTCCCTAATGTGTGATAATATCACCATGATGTCAAGGAAAATGTTAGATCAAATTTGTTGGTCATGAAAGCTTGAAAAAAATGGAAATTTACACTTAAAATGGTAAATTTTTGAATATATAAAGTTTTACCACAACATTCGTAAAATGGATTATTTGTGATAATTTTGGCAAAGATCGGTCATTTAAGACAAATATGAAAAATGGGTCATTTATGACAAATATGATAAAATGGGTCATTTATGACAATTTTGGTAAAAATGGGTCATTTATGACAATTTTGGTAAATATGGGTCATTTATGACAATTGTGGTAAAAATGGGTTATTTTTTACAATTGTAGTAAAAATGGGTTATTTTTGACAATTGTAGTAAAAATGGACAAATTCATCTTTTTCCACTAAAGTTGCATAAATACATAAAACAAAAATAAAAATTTAAGTTTTATATGTATTGTGGAAAAATCGAGATGTGTAAAAATTATTATTAGTATGGTTTAAAACCGAGGGTAATATGTTATTTTTACATCTATGAAGATTATCAAGATATTAGAAATCATTTATAACTATCGTTATAAATAAATTAATATAACCGGTGAGCAAAACAGAGTTCTTACGACCGGAATATGCACGAGTCATAAAACCGCAGTTATAAACTTACCTTAAGAACATCGTATACATTATTCTATAAATTCGCGTAAATTTTGTTGAGACTCTTCTGAGACACTCCTTCACCGTACCTACCTAGCGTACATCGTAAGTCCTGTAGTTATAACCAGAGTCTCCTAGATGGAGAGCGAGGTAATTGTGTATAGATCTATACGGGGTTGACACCCCCACATCTGAGCTGTTCGCTACAGCTAGACGGACCAGTCTAGGGTGACAAGTATCTTTAGAAACCGACGCTTGAAGAACGTCAAGACAGGCACGTTAGTCATATTAGTATGGTTATAACGACTCACATAGGGAATAACAACATTATTTGAATTTACAAAGAATATGCACTCTACTAGTTTTATAAAATACACAACTATGTTTTGTCTATTTTGTAAACTAATTTCACCACTCATGACTTAGGGTTTGTAAGTCCACAACACTTTTATATACAGAAAATATAGGATTTTTTGGGGTTTTACTCTTTTCAATTACCAATAAAGGAAAATGAAGAACATGCATACAAATACACATAATTTTGGAACAAGACTCACAAACTACATTTATAGAAAATATGGGATTTTCTGGAGTTTTACAACCTATTATAAACAAAGATGTTACAAAGTTTTCTTATAAATATGCTTATGAACTCACCAACATTCTATGTTGACGCTTTTCAAAACGACTTGTATTCTCAGGGACTCAGTAAGCAGGTGTGCAGCTATAGATTTTTGGATAATTGTTGTATTTTTGAAACATCATACATTGTGTTATTTTTGGATGTAATATTGTGAAAAAATTCAAAGTTGTAAACAATGCATGTTGGTATCTGGAATGTATGATGTTTGGTTGTTATGTCTCATTTATAATCAACTGTTATGATATTACAATATGAAGTCACCCGCCCCCGGACATTTCCACCGTCCCGGTTCGGGGGTGTGACATTCTTATTTATGTATGATAAATATATTTAATAAAAAAAGTGGGACAACATACACCCCCTTCCCCCATTCGTCTTCCTCGACCATATCATTTCCCTCCCTCCGCCTCCTCCTTCTTAGGGAGCATTTTCATACAAGATCAATAACCAGGAACCCTAACATCGGTGATACTACTCTCACCGGCGACGAAGATGGAAGAGGAGGATGTTAGGGAGTTTGATAAGCTCCAACACCGACGCCGGATATGAGACCTCTGTCTAATCGATCAGATTTCAACGCCCTCCTTATCTTCAGCTGCTGCCGATGACTCCCTTCCTTCTCCGCTCACTGTACCGTCGACCTTCACTGATTTCTTCATTCCAAAAACACCACATACAAACCTGCGTCCATCCATCGACAAACCTACAAAACCCATCGATCGATCCCTTTCTCTACTTTACCTGGTCGTTGGAAGAAGCCGCGGTAATCGCTAATGGTGATTTACGGATCGCGATTTGAAATCCTCAATAACACTAAGTTCGGTTTTCAGATCTTTTTTAACACCCAAAAATCAAACCTGATGAAAATAAATCCATAAACCGACGAGAGCGGAAGAAGTTAGACGATTACCTTTTCGATTTCATTGATCTTCTTCTCGGATGGGTTTCATCACATGTTCTTTTTTTCACATAGAACAATATTCGATTGGGTTCATCATCGATCTTCTTCATTTCATAAATAATTGGATTTATAGTTTCAGATGAAAAAACTTGAGCATGAAGGGTGGTTTCATCACAACACTGTGTCGATTTTGATTTATCGGTTTTTAATTTTGATTTCTGGGTTTAGATGCAAAATCTCATTGCATGGGTTTTATCATAATGCACTGTGTCATTAGATTTCTTGACTTAGGTTATGTGATCATTATGTTTTCATGGTGAGTGAACATGACCATATGGGTATACAGGTAAGCGACAAATACGAAGATTGGTGGTGGTAACTATGGTGAACAGAGGTGTTGGTTGCCGATGGGCGAAAGTGAGGGTTAGAGGTAGGACCCACCTCATTTGTTAAACATTTTGCAATATAAAATAAGAAATAAGTAATAAATAAATATAAAAATTAATAAAAAGGGCAATATAGTCTTTTTATCTTTACCAGGGACCAAGCGTGCAAAAAAATACGAAATAAGAACCGTTCGAGTTAAAAAAAAATAAGTTAGGGACCAGTGACTCAAATTACCCCAAACCATAGGGACCATTGGTATAATTTACCCTTTTTATTTTAATTTGTTTAATAAAGAGTTATTTAAATAAACAGAGGCACAAAGGCCATGCCCCCTTTTTTAGCCTTACAATGACGAATACAAATGATTCTGATAGAGAGAGGCAAACGGTGATACATATGAGGAGAAAGGGAGAAGTTAGAACTTGGGAACATAAAGTGAGAAAAGCAGAAAACAGATTGGTAGATATCAGGAAAAAAATTGGTAAATCCAAACGATCTGTGATTTATAATTTTTTACAAAAGGCGAATTGGAGATATTTCAACATCATTGGTAAAAATTCAAGGGAATATGACGCAACAGCCCTACTAAGTATTTCACATGTATGCATTCAATACCTTAAGTTATTTATGTGTTTTATGAGTGAACAAACTTGTTAGTGACCTATCCATTTAGTCATTGTACCTGTTGTAACCGGTTAATAGGCCATATAATTAAATGAAATGCCACATAATAATATTTTTATGAAATGAGGGCCACGTTGATTAGGTATTTGGCAGGAAAACATCCTTTGACTTCTTTCAGGCATTTCATCGAACATTTTATGTGCACAGTTCATCCTTGATGTGAAGTGACCAACATCATCCCTAATTCAACGTAGAAATACATCATGTGCTCCATCTGTTTGTATTAGATTCCAAATATCAGAGTCATAATCAGAACCAAAGGGTTAAAGATCTCAGAATCAGAATTAAACACTTATGTTAATCTCCGGTGGGGTTGCGGCGACTATGATGAACCGAGTGAGAAACACATACGACATCTTTCATACACACTAAAATTCTCTTATAGCAATAGTTTCAGACGCCAAAAATCGGTCAACAATGTTGATCGTTAAGTACAATGTCGCATTCATTAGCTCGAATTTGTTGTGAACCTTAATCAGCCAATCAATCAAAATCGCCCTCATCTTGTCGTTAAATTTTAGTTGTGAATGCATGTAGTCATGAACTTTGCTTTCATTCTGCATCACAAACACATCAAATCTTTCATTATGTAAACCTCAATTAGTTAGTAGAATTTGTATATGTCTTCGATATACTCGACTTCAGCCAATTCGTTGTCGATATCTTGAGCATCGATGTCGATGATATTCGATGGTTTTGGTATGTAGTTAAGGCCACATGCAGCTTTGCTCCAGACAATTAGTGTTAAAGTGAGTGGCGATTGACGGTTCTTGTTTCGGGAAGATGAAGAAGATTCTAATTTCTCCTCTTCTCTTCTTGGGTGTCGGGATTGATTTAGTTAATGAAAAAAGATTTGAAGAAAAGTTATGTGAGTAATCGATAAAAAAATGGAGAAAAGTTTCAACTTTTTGTTTTCAGCTACGTCTCATTGGGAGAAATAATTGAGGAAATGGAATATTTTGACTTTATGGGTCAATGTTTATGTGGCAAAGGGGTAACCGGGTTACCCCTTCATTATGTCCAAAATGATTAAACTGATTTGACAAAAACAAATTTAATGATCTAAAAGCACGAAAAATACTTTAAGAACTGAAAGGATAAAGTCGCAATACATAATAGGGCCGTTGCATCAATTTCCCAAAATTCAACGATTTGAAAAGACCCCGCAATCTGCATCGTTTTTTTGATCCTCACAGCCCCGAACGACCCAAAACGCCGAAAAGAATGAGTATTTGTAGTGGGTTTGTATTATTGGGCTGTAGGGCTCATTCAATTATTGATTCCATTAATGGGTATTGATCTACTAGGTTTTGTTTGAAACATTTTTTTGCTAGTGCTTAATTTAGTAAGTTATTTATATTTAAATGGGATAATGACTTGAAAGGGTAACAGATTTTCGAATTTGTTCACATTTAGTCACTAAACTTATTTTCATTATCTATTTGCCACTGAACTATTGAAACTATTCACATTTTACCCTTATGACCGGTAACAACCGACCATAAGGGTAAAATGTGAACAATTTCAATAGTTCAGTGACAAATAAATAATGAAAAAAAGTTTAGTGACTAAATGTGAACAAAGTCGAAAGTTCGTTTCCCTCTAAAAAAGTTCAATGACTAAATGTGAACAAACTTCCTCTTGTATTATGTTTTAACAAATTATTTATTTTTGTTAAATTCTAGCAACATTTGTTGATGAAGAAATCTATGAAATAAAAAAAACCCCAAAAAATATATTTAAAAAAAACGAAAAACCGAAACTGAAATAAAAAACCAATGGTTTGGTATTTTCCAAAATAAAAAATCAAAATTTCCAATCTGATTTTGGTTTAACAAAAAAATGAATCATTCCCACCCATAGCTATTAAAAAATTGTGTTTCATGGTCAGAAATTACGTTGTATTCTGAAGAAAAAAAATTAAAAACCTTATTTTTTTAATATAGTTATTTAAATATGAATTGTTTTTTCTAAAACCTTTTAAAATTATGAGTGACTTTTTTGAAAGAAAAAAAATAGTGCCGTTTTAATTGTTGAATATATAGATATTTTTTTTTCTTAAAAAAAATATTTTTGTAAGGTAATATGGATGGGGGTGGTTTGGGCGCAACACTTTATAAAACATGTTAACAGTTTACTTAACTCTATATGTCTAGTTAAATAATCATAAATTTCAATAATTATTTAAAGTTTTTTTAAGAAAATACAATCTCAAATATAAATCAATTGTTCGGGTAAATTAAAAATGTCTAAATTCTAAACAACTTGACTTTCATTTTCGATATCATTTTTAATAGTAAATATATTAATATAATGTATGTAAATACATGAAGTATAACAACATATATAATGTATCAATGTATGTATGTATTCTTTTATAAACAACGTATATGGTTTAATATATGTCAATTTATATGTTGCATAATTTTATAACACAAAATTCATATATATAATATTAGGATAATTTTTATACATATAATATTGCATAGTTTTATAACATAAAACTTATACATATAATGTTGTTAAAATTTAACAAAAATACATAATTTGCGAAACCATAATATAAAAGGAAAGTTTGTTCACAGTTAGTTATTAAATTTTTTTGAGAGGGAAACGAACTTTCAACTTTGTTCACATTTAGTCACTAAACTTTTTTTTCATTATCTATTTGTCATTAAACTACTGGAACTGTTCACATTTTACCCTTATGACCGGTTGTTACCGGTCATATGGGTAAAATGTGAACAGTTTCAATAGTTCAGTGACAAATAGATAATGAAAAAAAGTTTAGTGACTAAATGTGAACAAAATCGAAAGTCCATTACTTTTTCAAATCATTATCTCTATTTAAATTTATGTATAGGTTATTTGGTTTTATCATGGGATATATTCAGAAAAGTCTCAATATTTTGGGCAAATTTTTAATAAAGTCCTAAATTTTATTTTTTGAATAAAAAAGTCCTGACATTTTCACATTTTGAATAAAAAAGCCCAAGAAACCGACTAATTTATTCACTTTAGCCCTTTTTACCTGTTCATGTGACAACCCGAAACTTTGTCCGTTTCCGTTACGCGAGTTTCGTTAATAAAATTTCGAATTTGTTAACTTTTCCGTCAAACTTTTTGGTTTAGAAAATAATCTAGTTATATTTAATTAAACTATTTACGAGTTGGAACCAAAAATCGCGCGGAAACCCGATATCTCGAAAAATCAAGCATTTGCGGTCTAAATGAGATTACGACCGTAAACGTGTTTACGGCCGTAAACTCGTTTATGACCGTAAACCTGTTTACGGTCAGTGAAGAGTGGACCCCCCACAACACCCCTATAAATACGATGCCTCCACCTTCATTAGAACATTTCTGGCCAAAAACTCTCTCCTTCTCTCTCTAAGAACCTTAACCGTAAACACTCAAAACGCCTTCAAACTTCGGAATTCATCGAGAAACCACGTTTGGAGTCACTTTGGAACGCCTGGAAACGATTATCTCTTCGAAATCAGCAAGCAGAACCATTTTCTTGAGTTTACGGTCAACCTTCAAGAACCGTAAACCCTGTTCTTGAGTTTACGGTCCAACCTTCAAAAACCGTAAACTCTGTTCTTGAGTTTACGGTCCAAGCCTTCTGAAACCGTAAACTCTGTTCTTGAGTTTACGGTCCAAGCCTTCAGAAACTGTAAACTCCTCTTCGACCGTAAACACCATTTTGGTGGTGTTTTTGACTGAAAACTCACCTTCTTCGATTCGATCAAGTCCCGGTAACATTCCTCAACCGAATTCAAGTGTACCTCTAACACGTTATCTAACGAAATCGCTAATTTAGATACATATACGTATTTATTTTATAATAGGATTCCGTTAAGTGTCGCGTGCAACAACTCGAGGATCTTCATTTAAGTCAGCAATTTCACCACAAGAACTGTGAGTTCATACCCCTACATTTTTCCATATTTTCAATGTTTTCAGGGGGGGAATACAAGCTAAACATAAATGTTTTCAAAACTTATGCAAATCTCATACTTTAACCCTTTTGTACTGTGTTGAGCATAAGGGACGTTTTCACAAAAAATTGCATAGTTTTTCGGACTCGCTATTCACTACATTATACATGCAAACTATAATCGGTATAGTTTGGGATTTTTCTAAAACATATCAAGTATGGAAACTTTCACTACTAAATATATGTGCTGAAACAGAAACCGTTTACCGTTTACATCACTAATTTATCATGGTATTCATAACTGAAATTATCACTATATACGGTATACATACGGATTTTCACTACGGTAGAACGCTACTACACTACATGTAAACTAGATTGTACGATACTGTGAGGCGCTACTTCACTACTGTACCCTTAGGTGTACAGGGATAAATCCTACCACTGTATAACCAGAGTCTCCTGGAGGGAGAGCGTGAGATTTGTGAATAGATCTATTCGGGACTGACAATCTCACATCTGGACTGCTAGCTACAGTTAGGCGGGCACGCCTGAGATGTACAAATGTCATTTAACTCGACGCCTGAAGAACGTTGGAAAGGTCTCTAGTCATATCAAGCATGGTTATACGACTCACAATATGTATAAGTCACCTTTAGTTTACAACTTAACACTCTTCAACAGTTCTATTTTTACTAAATAGAACTGATACACGCTACGTATTCTGGCTAAGGCCAGGGTTTTTCAAACAGAACCGTTTATGCAATGGTTTCACCTTTAAAATACTTGCACTTCATGATTAGTTTTGGCTAGTCACATGAGGTAGTATTTCCGCATATCACTACAGTTTTCAGTAACGAACATTCATGGTTTTACACGAAATCGATAACGCTACCTTTCACTAAAGAAAATATCGGATTTTCTTGGAAACATACAGATATTCATGGTTTATTACAGAACTGATAACACTACATTTTCACTAAAGAAAATATCGGATTTTCTTGAAACTTTACAACTTTTGACTAGCTCATCACCAAGTTTTCATTACAAATTACCGCTTATGAACTCACCAGCTTTATGCTGATATTTTCAAACTGCTTGTATTCTCAGGAAATCAGTAGACAGGTACTTGCTGGATTTTGAGGAACTGAAGCGTTAAGAGTTTTTAAGTTTTTTACTATACAAAACTTTTGGATGTAATTTAAACTAAGTTTCAAACTGATGTAAACATCTTTATTTAAGTATTCACTATAATGGTTGTGTTGCTATGGTTGCTGTTATTCATCGGTTGTGATGCTATACATGACGTCCTCCGCCCCGGAACGTTTCCGCCATCGGTTTCGGGGTGTGACAGATTGGTATCAGAGCCCTTGTTTATAGCGAACTAGTATACCGAACCATACATGGTATACAACTATAAACACTAAGGGGCCTAATTACTCTACGCTAAAAGTATACTTTCAGAATATAAAGTATTTTTATAAAAGTATACGAGCATGCATACATAACGAAATTCGTGTCGCTAGTAGGAAAGAACAAAAGTATTTGGATGCTGGAACACTGCGGTTAAACCTGGGCAGTTATGTAATCATGTCTAGGGTGAATATAGCCTGATCAACTATATTCAGTCGAGACATGACCAACATGTGTTTGGGAGTGAATGTGGTGCTACAGCAGGCCTAAAACTTACCAAAATTATCTCACATAAAATACTATAGGAGTATTTTCGCTAGAACCAAACTCAGTATACAGATTCACTCTAAGTGTTGCTACCTCTTCTCCCTTAAGCGATAACTTACTTGTATTAGTAATCTTTCTGTGTTTATCGCTCGGTAGAATACTTTCATTATCAGGATGAGATATATTTTGTTTTTATATCTCGAGGACTTACCATCCTCTTCTTCCTGATTGTTTCTAGAACAAGATGCCTCCTCGACCAAGACCCATCAGAAGGATCGACGACACTCCGCCACCACCACCACCTCCTCAGTTCGACCCTGTTATGTTTCAGGCTGCAATTACCGCCGCCGTGACTGCAGTAATGGCACAAGTGAACGCTGGTGGAACTGGAGGTGGAACCGACCCTCAGAGACAAGATGGAAGTCAGGGACATCAAAAGGAGTGTTCCTACAAGGACTTCATGACTGCGAAACCCAAGTCCTTCGACGGAAATGGAGGTGTCATCGCCCTGACTCGATGGTTCGAGAAGATCGAATCCATCTTTCAAAATTTGCGTTTGTTCTGAAGCAAACAAGGTGAAGTTCGCCACCTGCACCTTCACCGACAGAGCCTTGACCTGGTGGAATGGTCGAGTCAAACCCCTAACCCTACCAGTGGCTAATGCCATGGTTTGGGAGAGACTGAAGGAGCTCATGCTCGCGGAGTACTGCCCAAGGGGCGAAGTGCAAAAGTTGGAGCACGAACTCTAGAACTTGAAGATGAAGGGTTCCGACATCGCTGCCTACACTGCTAGATTCTGTGATCTAGCACTTCTCTGTCCGGGAATGGTCACCCCGGAAAGCAAGAAAATCGAGAGGTACATCTGGGGGCTGACACAACCAACAAAAGGAAATGTATTGGCTGCGAGGCCGACCACATTTGAAAGCGCCAAGGATCTGGCACAGACTCTGATCGATCATGGAATCGATCTGGATGAAGTGGCAGCTGTCTCTGAACCATAAAAGGAAAGCGGTGGGAAGAAGAAGAAGTTTGGTAACAAACGAAAGGGTCAGTCTTCGCAGGAGCCCTCCAAGAGACAACAAATAGTGGCAGTTCATGCTGTTACTGCTCCTGCTGCTGCTCCCACTGCTGTTCCAACCACCCAATCCCCTACCGGTGGTTATGCTGGAAAACTACTTCTGTGCAACAAGTGTAACTTCCATCATCACGGACCCTGTCGTGAGCTGAGTTGCAACAGCTGTGGAAAGAAAGGACACACAACTCGATATTGCAAGACACCAGCTCAACCAACCAACCAGGCTCCAGGAGCGGGCGCTGGTCAAACTTGTTATGGATGTGGAGAGGCTGGGCACTTCAGGAGAAACTGCCCCAAGGCAACAACTGGTGGCAATGCAGGGAGAGTTCTAGTGATGGGCCAGGAGGAAGCAGTTGTTGATCCTACCGTTGTTACGGGTACGTTCCTCCTTGACAACACTTATGCATGCATTCTCTTCGATTCTGGTGCGGAAAGGAGTTTTGTTAGTCATACATTCAAACATCTAATCAAATGTAAATCGCAACCTCTAACCGAAACATTTACCGTCGAGATGGCTAACGGAAAGAAGGAGAGCACTAACGACATATTCATAGGCTGTACTCTTACTCTAGACAATTATTCGTTTCCCATCGACCTTATGCCTGTGTCCATCAAGAGTTTCGACGTCATTATCGGCATGGACTGGTTAAGCTCCAATCATGCTGATATTCTTTGCTTCGAGAAGGCTATCCGTCTCAACCTTCCCTCTGGCGAAACCCTCATGATTTACGGAGATAAGCCTAGCTCGAACCTCCGTATCATTTTGTGCATCAAAGCTCAGAAGTATCTACGGAAGGAGTGTCATGCGTTCCTAGCTCATGTTGTCGACAAAACGCAAAAAGTTAAAGACTTTGAGAGCATCCCCGAAGTCTGCAACTTTCCTGACGTTTTCCCCAAAGATCTTCCAGGAATCCCTCCCGAGCGCCAAGTCGAGTTTCGTATCGACTTGATCCCCGGAGCTACTCCTGTAGCTAAATCCCCTTACCGTTTAGCACCAGCGGAAATGCAAGAATTATCCAGTCAGCTCAATGAGCTGATCAGTAAGGGATTCATAAGGCCGAGTTCCTCACCATGGGGAGCTCCGATCTTATTTGTGAAAAAGAAAGATGGATCCTTTCGGATGTGCATTGACTACCGAGAGCTGAATAAGCTTACCATCAAGAACCGATATCCCTTACCCAGAATCGACGATCTCTTTGACCAACTTCAGGGAGCCAGTTATTTCTCAAAGATAGATCTAAGATCAGGGTACCATCAGTTGCGAGTTCATGAGAATGATGTGCCCAAAACAGCATTCCGAACTCGCTATGGACACTACGAGTTTGTAGTAATGCCCTTTGGTCTAACCAACGCACCGGCAGTATTCATGGACCTGATGAATCGGGTGTGCCGCCCTTTCTTAGACAAGTTCGTGATTGTGCTCATCGACGATATACTTGTCTATTCGCGGAGTGAGGATGATCATAAACAACACTTAAGGCAGGTGTTGGAAACATTAAGGGCAGGAAATCTATACGCGAAATTCTCGAAGTGTGAATTCTGGATCAGGAATGTAAATTTCCTAGGACACGTGATTAGCAAGGAAGGAATACACGTGGACCCTTCCAAGATCAAAGCGATTGAGAACTGGTCTGCACCAAAGACACCCACAGAAATCCGGCAATTCTTGGGTCTCGCGGGCTACTATCGCAGATTCATCCAGAACTTCTCCAGAATCGCTAAGCCCTTAACTACCCTGACGCAAAAGGGGTAACCTTTAATTGGGGATTCAAGCAAGACACTGCGTTTCAAACATTGAAGCAGGCCCTGTGCAGCGCACCTATCTTGTCCCTGCCCGAAGGGACAGAAGACTTCGTGGTCTACTGCGATGCATCCAATCAGGGCCTAGGGTGTGTGCTCATGCAGAGAGGAAAGGTCATCGCCTATGCCTCGAGACAACTAAAAGTACACGAAGTCAACTACACAACGCACGACTTGGAGTTGGGAGCGGTGGTCTTCGCATTGAAGATATGGAGACATTATCTCTACGGAACCAAGTGCACTATCTTCACTGACCATAAAAGCCTACAACACATTTTCGATCAGAAGGAGTTGAACATGCGACAACGGCGTTGGGTCGAGCTACTCAGCGATTACGAGTGCGAAATCCGCTACCATCCCGGCAAGGTCAATGTGGCAGCAGACGCCCTTAGTCGAAAGGAGTATTCAGGACGTAAGGTGAAGGCACTAACAATAACCATCCATTCCCATCTATCCGCGCAAATCAAGGAGGCTCAGCTGGAAGCCTTAAAACCCGAGAACGTGGCAAATGAGTCACTGCGGGGAATGGACAAGAACTTGGAGGTCAAAGGAGACGGAGTGTACTATTTCACGAACCGGATCTGGACCCCATAGTTCGGCGGGTACAGAGAGGTTGTTATGAATGAGGCTAACAAGACGAAATACTCCGTTCATCCAGGTTCGGAGAAGATGTACCTGGATCTCAAACAACTTTATTGGTGGCCAAACATGAAAGCGGAAATTGATACCTTCGTGGGCAAGTGCCTGACTTGCGCCAAGGTGAAGGTCGAATATCAGAAGCCCTCAGGTCTACTTCAGCAGCCGGAAATACCTGAGTGGAAGTGGGAAAGGATAACCATGGATTTTATCACCAAGTTACCCAGATCTCCGAGTGGGCACGATGCCATCTGGGTAATTGTCGATCGATTAACGAAGTCCGCCCACTTCCTGCCAATCAAAGAAAACTTCAAGATGGAGAAACTCACATGGATCTACATTCAAGAGATAGTTCGCCTTCATGGTGTACCTGCATCCATTATCTCCGATCGAGATAGCAGGTTTACATCGAGGTTCTGGCAGTCACTACAGAAAGCTCTTGGAACTAAATTGGACATGAGCACGGCTTATCATCCGCAGACTGATGGACAGAATGAGAGGACCATTCAGAAATTGGAAGACATGTTGAGAGCCTGCGTCATCGATTTCGGCGCATCATGGGACACTCATCTTCCTTTGGTTGAATTTTCCTATAACAACAGCTACCATACCAGCATCAAGGCTGCGCCGTTTGAAGCCCTCTATGGCCGAAAGTGCAGATCCCCTCTGTGATGGGCTGAGGTGGGTGACACGCAGCTAGCCAGGGGTCAAGCCCCCGACAGTACTCTCACTAGTCCTGAGATCATCCGAGAAACAACTGAGAAAATTATACAAATCCGAGAACGACTGAAAGCCTCACGAGATAGACAAAAGAGCTACGCCGATAAGAGACGAAAACCCTTGGAGTTTCAGGTTGGTGACCGCGTCCTTCTAAAAGTCTCACCCTGGAAAGGCATGATACGTTTTGGGAAACGTGGAAAGCTAAACCCAAGGTACATTGGACCGTTCGAAATCCTTGCTAGGATCGGTCCCGTGGCATACAAACTTCAGTTACCCCGAGAGCTCAGCAACATCCATCCTGTCTTCCACGTGTTGAATCTAAAGAAGTGTCTGTCCGATGAGACACTTGTGATGCCTCTCGATGAGATTGAAATCAACGAGAACCTCAGCTTCGTGGAAGAACCTGTCGAAATCATGGATCGGGAAGTCAAACGAACGAAACAAAGTCGCATCTCGATAGTGAAGGTTCGCTGGAATGCCAAGCGGGGACATGAATTCACTTGGGAGCGCGAAGATCAGATGAAACAGAAATATTCGCATCTCTTTCCTAATCCATGATTTGTATCCAATGTTCGAATTTCGGGACGAAATTCCCTCTAACGGGGGGATGATGTGACAACCCAAAACTTTGTCCGTTTCCGTTACGCGAGTTTCGTTAATTTCGAATTTGTTAACTTTTCCGTCAAACTTTTTGGTTTAGAAAATAATCTAGTTATATTTAATTAAACTATTTACGAGTTAGAACCAAAAATCGCGCGAAAACCCGATATCTCGAAAAATCAAGCATTTGCGGTCTAAATGAGATTACGACCGTAAACGTGTTTATGGCCGTAAACTCGTTTACGACCGTAAACCTGTTTACGGTCAGTGAAGAGTGGACCCCCCACAACACCCCTATAAATACGATGCCTCCACCTTCATTAGAACATTTCTGGCCAAAAACTCTCTCCTTCTCTCTCTAAGAACCTTAACCGTAAACACTCAAAACGCCTTCAAACTTACGGTCCAAGCCTTCAGAAACCGTAAACTCCTCTTCGACCGTAAACACCATTTTGGTGGTGTTTTTGACTGAAAACTCACCTTCTTCGATTCGATCAAGTCCCGGTAACATTCCTCAACCGAATTCAAGTGTACCTCTAACACGTTATCTAACGAAATCGCTAATTTAGATACATATACGTATTTATTTTATAATAGGATTCCGTTAAGTGTCGCGTGCAACAACTCGAGGATCTTCATTTAAGTCAACAATTTCACCACAAGAACTGTGAGTTCATACCCCTACATTTTTCCATATTTTCAATGTTTTCAGGGGGGGGGAATACAAGCTAAACATAAATGTTTTCAAAACTTATGCAAATCTCATACTTTAACCCTTTTGTACTGTGTTGAGCATAAGGGACGTTTTCACAAAAATTTGCATAGTTTTTCGGACTCGCTATTCACTACATTATACATGCAAACTATAATCGGTATAGTTTGGGATTTTTCTAAAACATATCAAGTATGGAAACTTTCACTACTAAATATATGTGCTGAAACAGAAACCGTTTACAGTTTACATCACTACTTTATCATGGTATTCATAACTGAAATTATCACTATATACGGTATACATACGGATTTTCACTACGGTAGAACGCTACTACACTACATGTAAACTAGATTGTACGATACTGTGAGGCGCTACTTCACTACTGTACCCTTAGGTGTACAGGGATAAATCCTACCACTGTATAACCAGAGTCTCCTGGAGGGAGAGCGTGAGATTTGTGAATAGATCTATTCGGGACTGACAATCCCACATCTGGACTGCTAGCTACAGTTAGGCGGGCACGCCTGAGATGTACAAATGTCATTTAACTCGACGCCTGAAGAACGTTGGAAAGGTCTCTAGTCATATCAAGAATGGTTATATGACTCACAATATGTATAAGTCACCTTTAGTTTACAACTTAACACTCTTCAACAGTTCTATTTTTACTAAATAGAACTGATACACGCTACGTATTCTGGCTAAGGCCAGGGTTTTTCAAACAGAACCGTTTATGCAATGGTTTCACCTTTAAAATACTTGCACTTCATGATTAGTTTTGGCTAGTCACATGAGGTAGTATTTCCGCATATCACTACAGTTTTCAGTAACGAATATTCATGGTTTTACACGAAATCGATAACGCTACCTTTCACTAAAGAAAATATCGGATTTTCTTGGAAACATACAGATATTCATGGTTTATTACAGAACTGATAACACTACATTTTCACTAAAGAAAATATCGGATTTTCTTGAAACTTTACAACTTTTGACTAGCTCATCACCAAGTTTTCATTACAAATTACCGCTTATGAACTCACCAGCTTTATGCTGATATTTTCAAACTGCTTGTATTCTCAGGAAATCAGTAGACAGGTACTTGCTGGATTTTGTGGAACTGAAGCGTTAAGAGTTTTTAAGTTTTTACTATACAAAACTTTTGGATGTAATTTAAACTAAGTTTCAAACTGATGTAAACATTTTTATTTAAGTATTCACTGTAATGGTTGTGTTGCTATGGTTACTGTTATTCATCGGTTGTGATGCTATACATGACGTCCTTCGCCCCGGAACGTTTCCGCCATCGGTTTCGGGGTGTGACAGTTCAGCAGGTCATGGAACCAAATTGTTAATTTTTCAAAAACAATGGAACTTTTTTGTAGATTTCGTTAAAATTTTTATATAATGCATAAACATATTTTTTACATATCTATATCTATTTTTATGTATTTTTGTATTTTTTATGTTTTTATATGTATATATTTACGTATTTTTATTTATTTTAAATGTATAAACGTATTTTTTACTTATTTATATGTATTTTTAACCAATTTACATATTTTTTTCTGTATTTTTATTGGTTATTTTCTATGTATTATGTATTTTTATATATTTTTACGTATTTATGTATTTTTTAAGCTTTTTATATAGATGTTTATGTATTTTAGGTGTATAAACGTATTTTTTACGTATTTATATCTATTTTTAAGTATTTTACATATTTTTTATGTATTGCGTATTTATGTATTTTTTAAAAGTTTTTATATAGATGTTTTTGTATATTTATGTATTTTAAATGTATAAACGTATTGTTTTACGTATTTATATGTATTTTTTTTAAGTATTTTACATATTTTTTGTGCTTTTTTTTGTGTTTTTTTATGTATTATATATTTATATATATTTTTGCGTATTTATGTAATTTTTTAGTTTTCTTATATAGATGTTTATGTATTTTTATGTATATTAAATGATTAATCACGTAAAAATAATACAATTAATCATTTAATATACATAAACATCTATATATGAAAACTAAAAAAATACATAACTACGTAAAAATACATATAAATACATAATACATAAAAAACACATAAAAACACACAAAAAATATGTAAAATACTTTAAAAAGTACATATAAATACGTAAAACAATACTTCTATACATTTAAAATACATAAATATAGAAAAACATCTATATAAAACACTTAAAAAATACATAAATACGTAATACATCAAAAATATGTAAAATACTTAAAAATAGATATAAATACGTAAAAAATACGTTTATACATTTAAAATATATAAACATTTATATAAAAAGCTTTAAAAAATACATAAATACGTAAAAATACATAGAATTACATATAAATACATAATACATAAAAAAACACATAAAAATACATAAAACAAAATATGTAAAATGGTTAAAATAACATATAAATAAGTAAAAAAATATGTTTATATATTTAAAATACATAAAAATACATAAATATATACATATAAAAACATAAAAAAAATACAAAAATACGTAAAAATAGATATAGATATGTAAAAATGTGTTTATACATTATATAAAAATTTTGACGAAATCTGCAAAAAAGTCTCATTATTTTCGAAAAATTAACAATTTTGTCTCATGACCTGCTGGACATGTCAAAAAGGGCTAAAGTGAATAAATTATCCGGTTTCTTGGGCTTTTTTATTCAAAATGTGAAAATGTCAGGACTTTTTTATTCAAAAAATAAAATTTATGATTTTATTAAAAATTTTGCCCAAAATATTGGAACTTTTCTGGAGATATCCCTTTTATCATAATGACTTTGTCAAAAGTTGGTTTATTATTTCCATTTATTGTTAGCTCAATTATTTTTCTTCAGGACCGGTCCAAACGTATATGGGGCCTAGGGCGAAAAGAAAAAAAAGGGTTACTCAAAGACAAATATAATAAATATTAAAAAAATATCATTTATTCTTCGGTGTAGACATGTTCAATTAGCAATAACAAGCAATTCAAATTGTTTATCTTTTGAGCTAATTTGAGTTTGAACCAACTTTACGCTCACAAAATCATCTAGGTAATATTTTTTTTTATATATATACATTACATAGCCCATAAATTTTGGGCCCCCTGGAGATGTGGGCCCTGGGCGGTCGCCCGGGTTGCCCACCGTCTGGACCGGCCCTGTTTTTCTTTTAAGTTAGTTATTTAAAACGTAACTTGGCCACTATTGTAGCTAGGGACACAACATACATAAATGTTTTTAAAAGTTAAAATACACATGCTTTAAAAGTTAAAATACACTTGCTGAATTTCGAAAAGAAAATCTCTTTAAATCAAGTTTGGGTTCGTCCCTGCAATGGACTTATTAACGGAAGATGCAATTATATATATATATATATATATATATATATATATATATATATATATATATATATATATATATATATATTATATCCCCACCTAAATTTAGGTACTAAACCTCATGAAAATACGTCGTTTTACTATATAAAGATTGCAGTTAGGGGATTCACGATTAACACTTGAAGATGTAGATTCAAGATCGACGCAATAGTTTTGATAATGAAGTAAGAATATTGATTATCTTCGACCTTTATGACATTGAAAAAAAGTAATGTTCATTAGGGTGAAATAATAAACGATAATGGTGGAAAGAAAACAGGGATGGTAAAACGATAATGGAGGAAAAAAATGTTATCGATGATGATATATTACCAAGTGAAAACCAAACCGAGTATATTTACTAAGTTAAAACGACATATTGTAGAGGTTTAGTATCTAAGCTTAGGTGGAGCTGTAATATATATATATATATATATATATATATATATATATATATATATATATATATATATATATATATAGTGCAGTTTTGAACACCACATACAAATTAAACCACAAACCGCATCGCATAGTGCAGTTTACAAAACTACAAACCGCACCGCGAACGTTTAAAACCGCATTATACGGTGCAGTGTGGACGGTTTGTGCGGTTTTTTACACACCCCTAATGTTCGTGGTGTTCAAAAACTTGTTTATATGGATTAAAATTTTGTCATTAGCAATTTAGCATCTCCTATAAACTGCAATTATATTATTAGAGTCGTTGTTTTTTTTATATAATTTGTCAAAAGTGATTTTTTTTATAAAAATATTATTAAAATATCCAAAATGGAAAAATTAAGGTTAGGTAGTAGGTCAGTAGTCGTGATCTTTTCGGATATCATAACCAGGGGCGGATTTAGGGGTGGTCACCGATGGCACCGGCAACCCCTAACTTTTCCGGCCGTAGTGGAAAAATTTTCGAAAATTTTTTAAAATTTTATTTTTCTACTATCGTGCAACCCCTAACTTTCTCGTGCACCCCCTACCGAGAAATCTTGTGTCCGCCCCTGATCATAACATATATTTATATTCATCATGTACAGTTTGGTCACTGTTTCCTAAACTTTCTTTATATAAAAAGTCAACAAAACTATAAGTTTGATGCGTATGGGGATCTCTACGTCTAAAATTGGAATGGAGAAGGAAGAAAAAAAAATCTTATTAATAGAAGTGGCTGAAATAAATAATGGAAATACAAATTATTTAATATCCCCAACACATCAAAAGAAGGATAACGTCAAAACAAAGATAACTTGTACAATATGCATCAAAATTAACAAATAAATATCAAACCAAAACAAACCAATAAATGGGAAATTTTACCTAATCAGAGTCGGCACAGACTATGAGTACGTTTGCAAATATGATTATATGAACGTACTTGTGAAATAATTATGCAAGCTAAATTTTTTCTATAACAATAACTATTTTGTTGAAAAAATGTTGCATTTAGGGGATTTGTTTATTTGAATTGATACTTTACCAATTCCATATAAGACAAGGCCCCCAAGGCCCAGGCCCCACCCAAATCATTGGTCGCTCTTTGTCGATGTATTAGAGAAAATCTGATCTTAAAATTAGTGTTACATATTCGCTCACATCTATGTCATTGTTATACGACATAATATGTGGTCCGAATGGAACTATGGAAGACTTTTACAAAAAAAAATGGCATTTAATATTGTTATGACATTTATGCCCATTTGGGAAAACCTGATAAATTTGGAACGATAGCATGATTCTGCAAATGCACAAAGATGACACACATAAATGATCTAAAAATATTGTTACGACATTTATAAATATAGTAAGATTGCGTCTATTCTTTTATTTGAGGCTATAAGCTTATGATAAATTTGTTGGTATTTTCTCGAAAGGTAATATTTTTAATTAAAAAACAAACAAGTTATAGAATTATAAGAAATCAAAATTCGTATAAAGATCTTTAAGCCAACCATTTCACTCAAACTTGTTTTATACGGCACCTACTAATATATATATATATATATATATATATATATATATATATATATATATTAAATCACATGGAAGTTTCAACATCAAACTTTCCATGTTTTTAATTTTAACACTATATTTTTACTTTTTCTTAATTTTGCCATTAAAGTTTCAACAAACTTTTCTTTTTTATAATTTTGCCCCTTTATTTTTACTTCTTCATATTTTTGTCACTAAACATTCATTTTTACTTCTTTAAAACCCTTTTTCTTTATTCTTTTATAATTTTACCATTTTATTTTTACTTTTTTATAATTTTGCCACTAAAGTTTCAACAAACTTTTCCTCTTTATAGTTTTGGTACTTTATTTTTACTAATTTTGCCACTAAAGTTTCAACAAACTTTTCATCTTTATAATTTTGGTACTTTATTTTTACTTCTTTATATTTTTGCCACTAAACTTTCATTCGTGCAACGCACGAGCCTTTTCGTAGTTTAAATAATTGGAGACTATTATATAAATTATAAAATAGAAGTTCTTTCCCCGGCTTAAGACTTTGAAAGATGTACACATTTCGAAACAACCAAATATACCAAATTGTTGTGAGGAGAACTCTAACATCCACCTTATAGAGGTAATTCTAAATTCATTAAATTTAGATAATCAAAATACATAGATATTAAAATAATAAAATTACTCATAATTAAAGTGAATTCAGAGAATTTAATGAATTAAATATATGTTTAAAGGTTTAAAAAAATATAAATTTGACTTGCTATTTTGCAAAAATTCCATATTTGATTTTTTATTAACTAATTAACTAAACTAACATTTAATGCGATCAATTTAGTAAATGTGTAACGTCCCAAATTCCAGAATAAGATTTTTATTTTTAAAATAGAATAAACACTCATTTTTAAGAAATTACATTCACATCAAACCATTTGTTCATAAACCGTTATTCAGAAATCAAAGTTATAAAGAAAACAATGTGAAATCTCGAATCACAAAGATGTTGATGTTCATACCATTATTCAAACCGATAAAAACCTACAAAATATTTAAACCACAAATGTAAGCACAAAGCTTAATGAGTTCTTCAAAATATCACATACCACAAATATAACAACACGTAGCTCTAACGGGTCCGTAACAACCCCGAGTCCAGATCGACTCCATCAGGTCCGCATCAACCCTGAGTCCATATTGACTCCGAGTCCAGATCGACTTTATCGGGTCCGTATCAACCCCAGGTTCGTATCAACCCACATGCAAATATGTAACATCTTGATTAAGGTAATTTACATCTTTGCCCCCCTTGTATGTAAATGGTTTGCAAAGTTGGTCCCTTTATCCCCTAAATGAAACGCCTGGGTTTTTTTAGGTACGCTGTATACGCTGGGCGTACGTGACTGATGCACAAACCCTATTTTTAGGGTTTGGACCCTATTTAAGCATCATTAACTCCCAATACCTCTTCCCCTCGTCAGCCTCCATTGCCCACTTCATCCCTTACAAATCCTAATCCCAATTTGTGGTGTTTTGAGCTCATTTTGGGTTTTTTGTGTCCACTCTTGAAGGAAGGAAGCCATTGAAAAGCAAGGAAAGAACTCTAGGCTTTGTATATATGAATCTTACACTCCTTGAGCAACCTCCAGAAGGTATAAAGCTCTGAACTTGATGATTATATCTCTAGATCTTGCTAGTTGTAGAAGTTATGTGCTTTTAGTCCCATATTCTTGGTCTAAGTGAGTATGGATTAATCTAGACCAAATGAGTTGTCCTTTTGGACATTTTAGAGTGTCTTGAGTTATAAAATTGGAACCTTGGTTGTTTATATCCCTCCGTGCATGCTCTTTAGTAGTTTACAACCTGTGTTAAATTAGGGTTTTGGTGTTAAGCACTTAATAGCCATGCAAGATCATAAAGTTGAAAACTTTATGATTTAGAACGTTATTTGGGACTTAGATTTGGGATTTGGACGAAAGGACTTAAGAGAATAAGCCTTTAATGGGAAAATTGCCATCTGACCGAGTACGATGGGCGTACTTCTGAGTACGCTGCTTGTACTCCTTTGGAGCCCCGTTTCTGGATTGGTGAGTACGTCATGCATACATGTTGAGTACGTTGGGCGTAATCATCCTGAGTTGACTCGGTTGACTTTATGACCTTTGACCTTGACAAGGATTTTGACCAAGTTTACCTAGGGATATTTTGGGTATTTTGAGCTGTGAATTGAGTCTAGGTCACTATTTTCTAGGTGACCCGTAGAGTTGACAGTTGGAGCAGCGTTCTTTTCTGCTATCTGTTCAAACTATGAGGTGAGTTTTCCTCACTGTACTTGTGGGTCGAAGGCACCAAGGTCGGTCCAATGGATTTTGTATCCTGGTATATTGGATTGATGTTATGTTGAGTATATGTTAGATTGGTAGATATGTATGATTATCTGTGTTGCTGGTTATTTATTGTTATTGTATATGTTGACATGTTATGGTTTGTTGGGTTGAGGCGGTCCTACGTTGTGCTGAAGGACAAGATACCCGGAGCGGTCCTGATAGACTGAAAGCCTGCGAGGTGGTCCAGTCAGGCCGAAGGCTTGAAGAGCGGTCCAGATAGGTTGTAGGCCCTGCGAGGCGGTCCAGTCATGCTGAAGGCTCATATATGCATGTTGTTATCTGTATTTGTTGTGTGTGGTACTTTGTGGAACTCACTAAGCTTTGGCTTAAGGTTTAAATTTTATGTTCCAGGTACTTCAGATGATCGTGGGAAAGCAAATATGTTATCGTTAACATCCTTCTGGTTTTATGATATTGGATTTTGGGATACTCTGATGTGTGATTATTACTTTGAGAACAATGTTTTGTAAACAATTATTGTTTTTGGTTGGATTTTAAAAATAAAAATTTTACCTTGATTTTTAGGATGTTACAAGTTGGTATCAGAGCCCTGGTTTGAGAGAATTGGATAAGCATTCGTGTAAATCCAGACTCAAACTATGGATCTGTAAAAGTTTTCAAAATAAATTTCAATAATGTTTTTAAAATTTTCTTTCAAGGGTGACCGATAAGGATGAGATGTGTATGATCAGACGGAGCAAGAAAGTGTACCCCAAGATACCCACACTGTTATTTGTTATGATGTGATGATAGAAGTTAATGCTAGTGGTAAGCTAATGATCTTCAGAAATTGCATGATAGAATTTCCTGATGTATGATGCCTAATAGCCTACGAGGACTTCTTATATGCTAGATGAAATTGACATCATTAATGTAGTTGCTTAGTGTGTGCATCATAGTTGTACATAACTAAGATTCTATATCGTGAGAATGTTTGGTTTATCCTTATTTCCTGTTCCTTGTTTGGTTGTGGGATTAGGGTAGAATCAAGTATTCGACTGTCTATGAGATCCAAAGTTATGTATGATTAGCATGCACGAGCGGCTACAGGGTTGGTGGAAGTTTCATGAATGAGTGTGATAGCAGCTGACCAGATGAGGAATGATTAGCCACTCTCTCGAGAGTGAGTATAGGATGTGTGCGTATCCTAGTCGTGGGTTTGTTTTCGGGTAGTTTGTGATGATCCATTGAGACAAATACAGGTAGGTGTGGAAGGTAGTATGGGTCCGTACTACTGAAATGTAACACCCAGAAAATTCAAGCCAATTTAAAACTTTTCAAAACATTTAAAACCAATAGTTATTACAGATTTGTTTTCAAAATAGTCTATATCAGAGTTTTCCCAGAAACATAAACAAAACATGAGGAGCCGTACGATCATGCATTCGCCTTGCCGCGATCCCCTGATGTACCTGAAACAATGAACTAAAACTGTAAGCATGATATCTTAGTGACTTCCCCTAAAATACCAATACACTGCCCATAACACATATACAAATAACAACATATACTGGTTCCACAACTTTATAGACTGGATTACCTCCTGGGCCCACAGTGTGAGTCTGGATTGCCTTTCGGGTCCACAACTCACATCTGGATTGCCACCGAGCCCACAATACGAGTCTCCCTCAGCTCGTATCTGGAATGCTCCCGGGTTTGTTGGTTACCGCATGGAGCAGTATCACCTCAACCCATATCACATAATATGTCGACATATAACACAAATAATGCACATACAGATAATCACATGATACTACAGGTAGTCCTACAGATCTACCTAACTGGCATAGCAACTATCATGCAACACTAACTCATACTCAACATACTACCAACTGCTAGGAAATCATATCCAATGGGCCGGAATTGGTGCCTTAGACCCCTTAGTATAGTGAGGATAACTCACCTCGCAACTGTCGACCCAAAGGATAAGCTCAACTCTCGGATCACCGCCTCAAACTCCACCACCTATATTCGCCACACAACCATGTTCATAAATTCCCAAAATGCCCCAGAAGACCGATAGTCAACCCTTGGTCAAAGTCAAAGTCAACTTGTCAAAGTCAACAGTCCATGTTGACCTGAACTCATCGAGTACAACCAGCCACTCGTCGAGTTCCTTGCATAACTCGTCAACTCGCCGAGTCACTTAAGTGACTCGTCGAGTTCCTAATGTTGGTGGTCGTGAACTCCTTGGCCAACTCGTCGAGTTACCCTTGTAACTCGCCAAGTTCACGCGTGTCCAAAGGTTGGGAAAACCCTAGCTGACTCGCCGAGTCACTCTACTGACTCGCCGAGTCTATGACAATCTTCATTGGACTCGCCGAGTGGACCATGCAACTCACCGAGTCCCTTCAGTCCTTCATCCAAACAGATTCTTTTTATGCCATGCTAAGGTTCCATATTGTAGATCCAAATCCCCAGGGCATGTTTATCACGTAAAGTTGCAAACTTTACGTGCATGCAAGGCTCTAGAGGCTCTAATGACAAATCCAAGCTTGCAATGGAGTGTTACACCTTAGGAGAGTCTCATACTTGCAGAAGCTGGAAGCTTTATGGAATTAGAGACCCAAGAGAGTTCAGATCTGAAGTTGTAACTTCAGATCTTAGCTCAAACACAAGAAAGGCTTCCCAATATGCTAGAAAAGCCCTAAAATCCACCCAAAAGAGATCTAGAATGAAATGAGGTTAAGATAACGGCTTAATACCTTCCAAAGGATGTCAACTAAGGTAGATCTCTGATTCTAACACGTTCCTTGCTTCTATTCACTTGCTCTCCAAGTTTTTCTCACCAAAATCCTCTTCCAAAGCTTAAAACACACAAATGGAGCACACTCACACGAATTAGGGTTTATAGAATATCAAGAGGCTGTAAGGGGAGGCTGAGGAGGCCAATGATCCTTTAAATAGGGTGCAAAACCCCGAAAATTAGGGTTTCATCCTCCAGCTCCTACTCGTCGAGTCCTTTCTTGGACTCGGCGAGTAGGTCACTAAAACACGTGGACCAACCCGCTGCTACTCGACGAGTCAGGGAAACCAACTTGTCGAGTAGACCTTGAAATTAAGAAAATATTATGACAAAAATAAATACCTGAGAATCGGGGCATTACAATTCTCCCCCACTCGAGCTAGACTTCGTCCTTGCAGTCTGCCGCGGTGAACAACTCCGGATAGTGCTCCCGCATTTCAGCCTCCGGTTCCCACGTCCACTCAGACCCTCTTTGGTGCTCCCACTATACCTTTATCAAAGGTATCTCCTTGTTTCGCAGAACCGTTATTTTCCTCTCCAGAATGGCCACGGGCCTCTCAACATAATTCAGGCGCTCATCGACCTGAATGTCATCTAAAGATACCACCGCCTCCTGATCCATAAGGCACTTTCAGAATTGCGATACGTGAAAGGTGTTGTGGATCTGACTGAGCTCATCCGGTAGCTCTAACCTGTACGCCACCTTGCCAACCCTGACAATGATCCTGAACGACCCAATGTATCGGGGACCCAATTTCCCCCTCTTCCTGAAGTGGATCACATCCTTCCAGGGCGAGACCTTCAGGAGTACCATGTCCCCAACCTGGAACACTAACTCAGATCAGCGCCTGTCAGCATAAATCTTCTGCCGACTCTGAGCGGTCTGTAGACGCTGCTTAATCTGTTGAATTTTCTCGGTAGTCTGCAAGACTACCTCCATCCTTTCCATCACCCTATGTCCGACTTAACCCCAACAAACCGGGGTACGACATCTCCTCCCATACAACAGTTCGAAAGGCGGAGCGTCAATGCTGGAATGATAGCTGTTGTTGTAGGCGAACTCCACAAGGGGTAGGTGGGAATCCCAGCTGCCACCGAAGTCAATAATACATTCCCTCAACATGTCCTCGAGGGTCTGAATGGTCCGCTCGCTCTGCGTGCTAAAGTGCAACCGCGTGCCCAGTGCCTCGTGGAACTTCTGCCAGAAACGAGAGGTAAATCTAACATCCCGGTCGGAGACAATGGAGACCGGAACCCCATGGCGAGCAACGATCTCGCGGACGTACAAGTCGGCCAACTTCTCGGCCGAAGAACTCTCCCGTATCGCCAAGAAATGGGCACTCTTGGTCAATCGATATACGATGACCCATATAGCATCAAATCCCTTCGCCGTCCTTGAAAACTTGGTAATGAAGTCCATCGTGATATGTTCCCATTTCCACATGGGAATCTCTAGGGGCTGCAGCATACCATGCGGCCTCTGATGCTCGGCCTTGACCATCCTACAGGTCATGCACCTCTCGACATACCAAGCGATTTCTTGCTTCATGCATGGCCACCAGTAACTCAAACTTAGGTCTCGGTACATCTTGGTGGCCCCTGGGTGAATAGAGAAGTGAGACTTATGAGCCTCCTCCATGACTGTCTGTCTGACCCCACCAGACATCGGAACCCATACCCGACCGCATCGGGTTAATAATCCCCGGTTATCTTGCACAAACCGGGTGTTCTCGCCCTTGATTCTCTCCATCTTCCAGTTCTCCGGTCGCATGCCCTCAACCTGAGCATCCCTGATCAAGCTAACCAGCAGAGAATCAACCACTATCCTCATACATATCGCTGGGGTGGAAGACCCAGCTGACTTGTGGCTCAAAGCGCCCGCCACCACATTCGCTTTATCGAGGTGGTAAAGGATCTCGCAATCGTAGTCCTTGACTACATCCAGCCACCTGCGTTGCCTCATGTTCAGGTTCGGCTGATCCATGATGTGTCTCAAACTCTTGTGATCCGTGTATATGGTACAACGGACCCCATATAGGTAATGTCTCCATATCTTGAGAACGAACACCACCGCTCCCAGCTCTAAATCATAAGTAGGATATCTCGTCTCATGCGACTTCAGCTGCCACGATGCGTAGGCTATCACTCGCCCTTTCTGCATGAGGACCTTCCCTAAACCTGTGATGGATGCATCACAGAACACCACAAAATCCACAACTCCCTCCGGGAGTGTCAAGACTGGAGCCTCGCATAATGTAACATACAAGTTCAGTTATCGTGTTATGTATTTTTAAAAGTGAAAAATATAATGAAATATTATATGAATTTGAGTGTTGAGTTCTAACAGATAGTTTTTACTAGAAATGAAGTAAAACTATGTTTAGAATCACTTGGAAAATATTGGAAGTCTTATGAGATTCTAATTAAAAGTCAAATATCGAAATTTAACGAAAATATAAAATTTGAAATAAGTAGAATTTTATTATTGAAAGTTGCAGATAATTTTGTTAGAAACATTTTGGCAAAAACCTCATTGAAATCCGAGTTATAACGAAGAAGTTATGACCAATCGAAGATTCACGACAAAACCGACACGACACCGAATGATGTAAAAATTGAGTTTTCGATAAACTATTTTTTAGCCTTGGTGATCTAAATGAAAGTCGTAGTATTTTTAAACCGATAATTTTCATAAAAAGAACGTCCAAATCTGACTTCGTATGAGGAAGTTATGATTTTTCTAAGTTTCGGAATAGCAGTAGACAGCTAAAAACTCGAAATAAAGATCGAGTGATTTTTAGTCAACTCAACTTAAACAATAATCGAAGGTCTCGTCAATACTAGTACATCGGTAAAAAGACTGACGGAAATGGACGTCGGATGAAGAAGTTATGAATTTTTAACGGATTTTCCTGTCCCGGTCTGTGAAAAATAATAATATTAAAAATAAATTCAAAATTAGCCGACGGAGTCTAAACGAAAGTTGTAGAGTATATTCTCGCCTACGCGTGCATATAAAGAACGTTAAAAACGGAGCTCGTATGCGAAAGTTATTGATTTTAGAAGTTCGGGGCACACAATTCAAAAAAATTCCGAAATCCGAGGAATTTCGCATGTGTGACGCCTGTCCGAACCGGAGACCCATCCGATGCGTGGCCCAATAGTCTTCCGACGTATGTACAGCCTTCGGTCTGATGCATTCCATCTCCGTGTCCTGTCCGAAGCGCGCCAGCTGCCTCCCCTCCGGATCCGAGCCTCGCATTTGCTGCCGCGTGGAGCCCTCTCAGCCGCTGATCTTTGGTCTCGCACCCTATAAAAGGGGAGAGGGGGGGGGGGGGGTTGCGACATCTCCCGGGTAATGTTTGATTTTTGCCCCTTTTTCACCCCTAAACTTTATTTTAAGCCATTTTTAATCCCCCGAAGCCCCAGAATCATTCCTAACACCCGAAATACGTTCCGAAGTGCCCGAGAAGCCCGGGAAATTTATCTTTTCGGTTTGAAGCTCAACCTTCACAAGGCCCATTTTCATTAAAGCTCTCGGTTTTCAACGAAGAAACTTAATTAATATAACGAAGTGTTGCATAAATTACTATTTTAACCCCCGATTAATTCACGGTGAGTTCATTATATATGAACAATTGTATGTTATGTGTTATATATGCTATGTGCTTTTTCCGATGTTATTATTTCCTCTATTTATGATAGCAAAGCTATACCTTTGGCCATGTGATCAGTGAAAGGACTTAGATTCACAGCGGTATTGGTATGTAGCCTCTGGCCATGTAGAGCATGTCTCGTAAGAGAATGACTTCTATTCTATGGCATTGGCAGAAGGTCAGATAGGGCTGAAAGCTTGAATTCTACCAAAATGTTAATCAAAAAGTGTATGTCTTCTGTGCCATTTGGGCTGAAGCTTTATTGATGTATATCAAGTATGGAAATTTTTATGTCTCATTAGTTGTATATCTTTGAATCAAATCATTGATTGATATGGAAAGCTTGTCACATGATTCACATATGCCTTTGTTGTTCCTTGTTCCTCTTTGCTTCTGCCATATTAAAGTATATATATATATATATATATATATATATATATATATATATATATATATATATATATATGGCATAACGTTATATTGTATCTATTATTGAACTCACTAAGCGTCACCGCTTACCCCTCTCAATGTTTAACAATTGCAGGCAATAAGCAACCAGTATAGTTATATATTGATAGAAGATTTTGAATAGTTTGAAACTATTGTATTTAGTAATCATGTATGTATAAAAGTATAGTATCTTGGGTAGTTGTGTAATATATAACACTTTGTAATAGTCGGTTTGTATCCAGTCTTATGTAAACAAGTTATCAATGTAAAAATATATTGTTTTTATGAATATGCAAGTAGCATGTTTTGGAGTAACAATTGTCAAATATGAAAGTGTGGGTCTTTCAATCATGGTATCAGAGCCATGTTTAAGTGAACTAAATACCACAGATTGGTATTTAGAATTAAACCATTGGAAGTTCAATATATGAACGGATTCATTAGGAGTATATGGATACAAACCATAGGAAAGATTTAAGTGGGGTATTGGGTAGTGATAAACCCTAGTATTCTAAAATATTAAGTTACTTCAAAATTTTCAAGGAATTAGTTTAAGTGAACTAGGAATTTTGAGAATTTCTAGACTTAAACATGGAATATTAAGGGATAATGATACGATGTGTGTCTAGTATACTTTAGGTTGAATACCTAAATAGAGAAGCACTAGAATATTAGAGGAGATATGCCTGATATTCTAATATGTGCTAAATGATAAATAAATATAGTCTGCCTAGGTTGCTTACCTATATTGCTATTACTTGAGAAAGTTTAAGGTCTGTTGCTGGCCATAGTATGGAAGAGGAAATTTTATGTATTCCAGATTTAAAATTTTCTATATTAGGACTGATATGAAACTTTTCGAAGTGATAAAAAGACTTATGATAGTTGAGAAGTCGTGTGAGGCAACTAGTTCCTGAGAAGGGTTTCAAAGTGTATTCCAGATTTAAAAATTTCTATATTAGAGTCACAGCGACATGATAACTAGTGGCAACTAGTTCCTGAGAAGGGTTTCATTCAGAAGTCATGTGAGGCGACTATATGGGGAGTCCTTTGGCCCTGCCGCTGGGCCGGAATCCGGTATTTCAGATGATCGGCAAACAAGATGAGACCAGGCAGGTCTCGGTAGATTATGGAAGCAGTCATGTGGCGGCATACTACTTCAGGCAGATCAGTGTTCGGGCAGTTTCAACATTTGGCAGCATTAGTATTTGTGTTTTGGGCTGCGGAGTAAACAGACTGGGTTCAATGTTAATGATTGGTATGAGTGGTCTGTCAGGGATCCCGACGATCTCAAGACTTCAGGTTTCGGATCGAGTAAATGTGATCATATTGCAAGAGATTCGGTTATTTAAGGTTTTAGAACCCTGCGAGGGTTGGTTACGATTGCCTTGAAAAGGCTAGGGTTATGCTCAGTATTGTAGTTCAAGTTGTTTGGCATGTAAGGAATGAGAAGAAACGATTTCGAGGGCGAAATCTAATTTAAGTGGGGGAGAGTTGTAACACCTTGTTTATTATATAAATAAATAAATAAAATTAATTAGCGAATAGTAGCCCTAAAACCAATAATTATATAACAATGTGTGATTTTGAGGATTTAACTGACATATTTTTAAAGTTGGGGGTTAAAAGTGTAAAATCCGGATTCAGGTTGTAAATATTTATGAAGACAGGGGCTCCGTGGTAATCATTGGAACTTAAGTCTAAAAGAATGAGTGGAGGAGGGACTAGAAATGTTAACATGGATGAAGTTGGATCATTGGACTTAAATTGAAAAGAATTTAGAATGCTGAGGGTTAAAGAGTAAATTTTGGACCTTAGTTAAAAAGAATTTGTCAAGGAAGGGGTTGTTTTGTAAAAATTCGGACTTAATTAGTAAAGGTTTTCAGGGGCAGGATTTAAATGGTAAATTTCAGACCTTGGTTGAAAAGTTTCTCATGGGGAGGGACCAAACTCGTCAATTGTGCATATATTTGATGGGAGCGGGACTTTAACCCGACGTATTCCTTCCCTCCTGTTGCATTGCTCAAACCTAACCCTAGATCGTTACTTCCCCAGCCGCCACAACCCTTGGAACATCTTCAACCGATGCTGCTTCGCCGAGGATCGTCGCCGTCGTAGCCCCGCTGCCGGAAACGCCGTGTTCGGCCGAGATGGCCGCCACGACCGACGTCTGAGTGGAGTATTGTTGCTGCGAGGGTTGTGAGCGACCGGAAAAACGCTGGTAAGCCCATCTTCTGCCTCTCCCTCTCCTATCCTTCGTTATTCCCGGTGAGCCGGCGTCGTGTATATCGATTGTTGCCGTCGGCGGCCTTATGGTCACCGTTTTGGGCCGCTGCCGCCGTCTGTCGCCACCTCTATGGCTTTTCGGCGATGTTCTGCCATCTTGTAGGTGGCTGATTGCTCGTGTGTCTGCCTTTATGGGATATTTACAGAGGTAACAGTGGAGTATGTGTTATTTTGGGCAGGGAAGCAAGATAACCCGCCACCACCACCATGGGGTGGTGGCGGTCATCTCCTACCACCATATGCCGCCACAAGTTGTTGATTGAGTGCATAAATCGGTGTTGCTGTTGAACCCGAGATGTATTTTGCGAGTGTTGTGAGAACAAGATCTTTCTAATGCGCAGGGACAAGGTTTGAGAACTCAAACCTTGAGTGAATGCTTAAGATCAATGTCTGCTTGCTAATAAATGTTCAAGTCAAGCCTGGAAAGACCAGTCAAGTCTTAGATAATGTATTCAGCAAATGATCAAGTCATTTAATGAGCAACGAGAATAACTGATCAAAGTAAAGCTAATAAATGAAGAACAAGAAGAATGTTTGAAGTAAACTTAAAGAGAATAACAAAAGTGAGTGAAAGATCTGTAGTTGACTTGTATTGAATACTCCTATAAATAGGAGTGAATATTACACCGAATTAACTGAAGTGCTTACATAGGACTGGACAAAAGACATGATTCTGACATTCTGAATGTCCAAATACAACTATAGACTTAGTCCTATGAAACGTTACATCAATACTAATACAAATATAATAAATGCACAAAAGACAAAACAGCTTCACTCCGGATCAGCATCCATTCCGGACATAAGAGTCAGATCCGGAATGTCTTCAATCTTCACGTCATCTTACCTGGTCCGGACAGATTCCAGACCACTCTCCTCTTCGGAACATACACTTCGGAATTAGTACTTAGGATTGCTAGAGGTTCACTTTCAGGTTCCAACAATCTCCTCCTAAGTGAACTTAGCAATCCAACTAGCTTAGTTCATTTCTTCCTTGATGAAGGTGTAGGCTCTGAACAACCACTCTCGGACCGCAATGTACCACACCAATTGACTCACAAACTTTTCCTTGACCTGTTCCGGAGCATCAGACTTGGATGCCCGGGATATGAATTTCTTCAGAGCTTTGGTCGGAACTAGATGTTTGTCAAGGACTCGGAAGAAGTCCTTCTTGTTTGTCCTTCTCGTTATGTAGACAAACCCTAGAACCGGTTCTTCAATAGGACCATATGCAAGAATTTCAGCTTCCGGAAGAATAAAGTTGATTTTGGCAACGAATTGTTCCGTTCCGTAGAGGTGTGCAAGCTCATAATCACATTGGCAAAACTCAGCAACATAATATTTCAGAAAGCTCAAAGTTGCGTGGTAAGCTCCCATACTGATGTCATCCTTTTGATTTTCTCTGAAGTAAGCAGCTAGAGTGAGGATGTCATTAGGATTCATAGAAGGAAAATCAACATCAGTAAGGCCCGGGGTGTTGGCTTGTTCCGAAGGAGGTGAAAACGGAATAGAGGGCATTTCAGTTCAAATTTCACGAAATTTTTTCTTCCGAAGCCCTGAACTTTGGTAATCCTCTTCCTCGTCCATACTTCCTTGAAAGGTTGAGCGTGCTTAGAGTAGAAAGTTTTAAGCCTTTCTCGCTCAGTCCGGATGATCACTTCTGAATTGTCTGATGGATGAAGAGGGGCAAATTTGGTATAAAATTTGCTGTAGGGAGAGAGAGGAAGATCTAGCTGATCGGAGTCATTGGTGGGAAGGTCGTAGTAGAGGAACGAAATGATTTCTTATGCCTGAAGAATGCCTTCACGGCAAAGAGGAGAGATGTCATGCATCGAATCAAGATTATCCTTTAGAGATTGGATCTGTATGATGTCCTCTAGTGCCTGATTGGTTTCCTCCTGAGACCATCCATGTTTTTGCTTGAGAGGAGTTCCGGAGTGAAAAGCTTGATGTTCGGTAGTCATTGGTTTCTTCCCTTTGTCTTTTTGAAGTGCAGATATAACAAGCTTCATATTTTCATCAATCGCAAATTCCGGAGTGGCTTTGGAAGTGGTTCTTTCGGAATTTCATCAGGGATCCGGAGAGGAGAGCCCTGGTCGATTTGAGCGATTTTTGGGTCCGGAATGGGAGGCTGAACAGAAGGAGTGGCTCGGAAGGCTTGAGCTGTTAAAAAGGATTTTGCCTTAGCCATTTGAATGCCCATCCGGTGAGCATCAGGAAGAGAGGATGGCCAGGAAACAATATACCAGATTCTCTTTTGTTCTTCTAACATTTCCTTCGGAATGGTCAACGTGGGAGCTTGAAGACCAAGAACTCCCTTGGGAGCTTTATCCGGAATATATTCGTTTTCATCTTGACTTCCTTCTTCTTCTTCTGAGTTTCCTAGCATTCCGAAGACGACATGAACTTCATCTTTAGAATTTAGGTCTTCATCTCGGAGTGTAAATTCCGAGGCGGGTTTCCAAGGTTGGCTTGGGCCTTCTCCCCCTCTTGCATCGGTGGACTTGGGAACTGGTGCAAGTACCAAAGTGTTCTGGAGATCATCAAATTTTGTGAAGACTTTCTGAAGCCCTATGTTGAGTTGAAGAGTGAGAATGCCGTAGGCTTCGGATGTGGGAGCTTGTGCAGCAAGGTGATCGAACAGAGGCCCCAGGATGGATAGCATCTCATCAAACTTCTGATTCAGAACATCAATGATGTTCCAAGTAGAGCGGAGAAGCTTGATGAGGACTTGTTGAAGGATCATGTTCATCTCATCCTTCTTCTTGATCTCCTTCTCCATTATTTGAATACGTTTCTCATGACTAACGTGTGTCTGCTTAATCAGGTCGTTGGTAGCAGCCACCAAGTTGTCATGGACTTTGAGCATGGAAGTAATGGTGTTGAGATAGTGATCAACCAGAATGTCGTATTTGGTGTCAACTTCTTCCATTGTGTGCTTGAGCCAGAGGGAGATTAACTGATCCAGTTGGGCTTCTCTTTCAGCAACAGATGGTCCGGACTGCTGGGATATTGACTGAAGAATGGCATCAAGTTTGGAGTCAAGTCCGGAGACTTTTTGATCTATTTTCGTGTTGAGCTTAGTAACGAAGGTTTCGATGGATGACACTTTCTTCATAGTGTCCGAGACATTGGTTTGAATCTAAGGAGAGCGAAGGGGTCAATATAGTCACCAGCTGAGGATTCCGAATCAGAATCTGAGTGTTGCGGAGGAGCTTGGCGTGAGGAAGGATTTGTGGATGGACCTGGCTTGGTTGCAACATCATCCTCTTGCTGTTTGGAGTTTGAACCATTAATCAGAGTGGTTGAGGAGGAGGATCCGAAGTCATAGGCAGACTTGGATACGGATGCCCTGGATTGAATATGGATTGAGGTCATGAAGTTTGTGTCCGAAACTGTTTTTGCTTCATCATCCAGCATGACTTCTTCTGATACCTCTTCTTCCAGATCGGTTTGGAAAATGCTTTGGTGAGTGGTAACGGGTGGTAGTTCTGAAGCAAGATCATTGACAACATCGACATCGGTGGGAGGAACATAAGGCATGTTGCTTTGGATGGCCCTGTTCCTCATGGAGATAAGAGTTGACTCCAATTGAGCTCTGGTGAGATCCGGACGTTTGGATGCGGCCCTGTTGACAAAATCTTCCCATTGGGGATCATTAACACCTGGTCGTCCTGTACTCCTTCCGGGTATCAGACCAGTTGAGGCTTCCGAAGTTGGAGAGACTGCTCCAGCTCCAGAAAGCTTGGGGTCCGGAACAGGGGTTCTAGAGTGTGTGCTTTTGTGAGAATCAAAAGGGATATCAAATGAGACTCGTGGGTGTGTTCCAGGGGGCTGCAAGGAACTATAATCAACATCGGCATCACCTTTTTGGGAAGGTGAGGGTGGATTATGTGGAGACTCCCCGTGATTGTGTGCAGGTGATTTTGAAATATCGAGAGGTGCCTCGGATGAGTGGGTAGGTGGGGTGTACGGACGGACATAATCAGCTGGAATGTCATGGGTGCCTTCCTGTTGAGAGGAGGCACTGACTTTGGCTTTCTTTTTAGTCTTTGGCTTTGTAGGAGAAGCCTTTCGCTTGGCTGGTTTCTTAACCTTAGGTCCAGACGTAGTAGGTTTGGCCTCTTCCGAAATGGACTCAACAGAGACTAGGGCAGGTTGTGTTGGGTCGAACACAACCGAAGTCTCTAAGTGTTGTTTTAAATAAATGGAATCGGAAGGAATGAGGGCCAACATGTGGTCCGTAAGATGTCTGACCGGACCAAAGGAGGATTGGCCTGGAATCCTATAAGCCTTAACTACTTTGAATGAGACACATACCTCAGGAGGAATTATGTTAACCGGAAGGGGTTCAGAAAGCTCCTTGAAGATTTGTTGAAGTGTCAGTGCCCAGAAAATAGGGCTTGAAATCTCGTTGTCCTTCCTCTTGATGGCAAACTTGCAAAAATCTTGTCATAGGACTTCCGGAAGATCTACAACATTGTTGCGTCCGGAGTAGATGCTGAAGACGACATTGAGCCAGTCCTTGCTTAGCGTATAAGTTCCTCCATGCTTTCCGGACAGCCCTCTGATGATGAGGTGCATTAGCACGGTCCAGAGTCTGGAGACAGCAGATTTCTTGAAATCTTTGGCCTTGTAATCTTGAGTGTACTCTATGTAATTCAGAAACGTCTGAAACTCTTCAGTCGTTGGTTCTTAGACTTTGAAATCCCTTGGGTTTGCTTTTACACCAATCTCCTTAAGGAAGGTCGATTTGAAGATGGGAACTGTTCTGTCACCGATGATTGTGGTCTCTAAGGCTCCGTCTTTGATTTTAATACTAGTGAATGCACGGTGAAGACGATGAAGTGGTAGTGGAGGTTCAGGGATTTTGGTGAGGGGAATGGAGATAGGGTGGTTTGCAATAAACTCGATCATTACCCTGATTGATTCATCATAATCCAGTGGATTTAGGGAGAACATTTGAGTGGTGTCTCTAAGAAAAGGTTCTTGATCGACAGAAGATGATGAACCCTTGGAACCTTTGGTTGATTTCTTCGTTGCAATCGATTTCTTTGGGGTTGAGGCAGTTTGAGTGGTTTTCTGTGGAGACGCCATTGTTGAAGGAAGATAAATGCTCGAAGAACACCAAGAACACAGAGAGAAATCAAGGGTTTAGAGGTATTGGGCGCGTAAAGTGATCAAAAGGGGGTTTGAAAGGTATTTATAGGTAAGGTAGTGGGTCGGGTCGATGGATGTAATGATGAGGGTCCGAAGGTGAAACGGGTCGCATTTAATGATAAAGAGTTTAGGGATACCGATTTGACTAGGGAGGTGAAAGGTGAGTGTATTTGTGGTTAAAAATGGAAGGTCATAACCGGCGATTCGATGGTTACTGTATGGGGATGTGGAAACGTGTCACGAAAATCAAGGAGAATAGGATAGGATCTTCAGAAAAAGTAACCGTTGAGACAGAAAACGTTTCACCTTATTATCCTTTGGTATTCCGGATGAGCTATTCCGAACAGAGTATGATCCGGAGGGTAAAAAGTTGTGTTCCGGAACATGCTTGTTTTGAAAAGAGGTCCGGAATGCGAAAATAATCCGGAGAGAGTTTTGATTCCGGAGTAAAAAATTTGAGTAATTTCGGAAAAGATGTGTGATTCCGGAACAGATTTTTTTTTTGAAAAAGGTTGAGATTCCAGAGCAAAGATTTCGGAATAGAAATTCAAGAAATTCTGTTTGATTTTTGACAAAATTGGTAATTCCGGAGCAGAAATTCCGGAATAGTGATTTTCAAGAAATTTCAGAGTGAAATTGAAAAAGCTTCCGGAACATGATTGGGAAAGCATTCAGGAGTGAGATTTTAAAGAATTCCGGAGCAAGTTTTGAAAAACATTCCGAGGTGAAATTTGACAGACCTTCCAGAGTGATTTTTGAAATTCCGGAGCACATTTTGAAATTCCGGAGTGCATTTTGAAATTCCGGAGCGCATTTTGAAATTCCGGAGCGCATTTTGAAATTCTGGAATGTAATACCTTTTCCAGAGTAGAATTTCGGGATGCTATTGACAATGGGGACTTTAAATAGCAAACAATCAGGGTGAATTGTACAACTTAAAAACTCAAGTGTAGGTCAGAAATAAAGACAAGTAAAATGGTTCTATGTATTCAGAGAGAAAGTAGTTCCGAGATGAAAAATTTGGTTCGGAACTAATTTTCTTTCGAATATGTCTATCAAAGAGAACAAGTCTCTTGAAAGAACTGAGGATCTGTTATCATCATACCCATCTTGTTCAGAAACCCATTGAATTTGGTTTCGTCTAATGCCTTGGTAAAGACATCAGCAATCCCATCATCAGATTGAACAAAAATGAGTTCAATGTTACCATTTAGTACATGATCTTTTATGAAATGGTACCTTATATCAATGTGCTTAGTCATTGAGTCCTGAATTGGATTGTGGGAAATCGCAATGGCACTTTGAGAGTCACAGTAGATAGGAATGCGTTGAAAACGGTAACCATAATCCAAGAGTTGAGATTTCATCCATAGAACCTGAGATGTACAACTGGAAGCAGCAATGTATTCGGCTTCGGCTGTAGAGAGTGCAATGCAGTTATATTTCTTGAAATACCAACTGACCAAACGACCACCTAAGAATTGACAGCCACCTGAAGTGCTTTTTATATCAAGTTGAAGACCACCATAGTTAGAATCTGAATAGGCTTGAAGAAGGAAGCTCTCATTTGCTGTGTACCAAATTCTGAGACACTTTGTGCCTTTAAGATATCGGAAGATTTGTTTCACAGCCAAGAGATGAGACATCTTTGGGTTGACTTGAAATCTGGCACATAGGCATGTAGAAAACATAATATCTGAACAACTTGCTGTGAGATAGAGCAGGGATCCAATCATTCTACGGTATTTCTTGTCATCAACAGGAACACCCGAAGGGTCGGCAAAGATCTTGTGTCTGAAGCCCATTGGTACCTTTGCGGAGGCACAGGTGTCCATTGAGTATTTCTTGAGGAGTTCCGAAATGTACTTCTCTTGGTGAATGAAAATTCCTCTGTTAGTCTGTTTGACTTGGAAGCCAAGAAAGAAGCTTAACTCTCGATTCATGCTCATTTGGAATCGATTGATCATCAGTTTATCAAAGTCAGCAACCATAGATGAATCCGTAGATCCAAAAATGATGTCGTCCACATAAATTTGTACCAGTATGAGATGCTTTCAATTTGATGTTCGGAATAAGGTGGGATCTAGAATTCCTCTTTGAAAACCAGAGCGTTTGAGAAAATCAGTGAGTGTCTCGTACCATGCCCGAGGAGCTTACTTGAGTCCGTAGACAGCCTTCCGGAGTTTATAACAGTAGTTCGGAAATGAGAGATTAATAAATCCGGGGGGCTGTTGAAGGTATACTTTAGTGTCAAGTTCACCGTTAAGAAAGGCACTCTTAATATCTATTTGGTAAACTTTGAAGCCTTTATGAGCCGCATAAGCAAGAAAGATTCTGATGGCTTCAAGACGTGCAACAGGAGCAAAGGTCTCATCGTAGTCGAGCCCTTCGATCTGATTGAATCCTTTTGCCACCAACCTTGCTTTATTTATAATGATCACTCCTGAGTCATATAGTTTATTGCGAAATACCCATCTTGTACCAACAATGGGATGATTATGAGGAGGAGGCACGAGAGTCGAAACTTCATTTCGGTCAAATTCTGCCAGTTCTTCTTGCATGGCTGTAATCCAGTCAGCATGCTCCAATGCTTCCTTGATGGATTTGGGTTCAACCATGGATATGAATGCTGATAAATGACATTCATTTTGAATATTAGTAGTAGAACGAGTCTGTACACCAGCATTGGGGTTTCAGATTACTTGGTTCGGAGGATGATCCTTCGTCCAAACATGTAATCGTGGGAGTTCTTGTGCAACCGTCGATCCGATATCAACAGTGGAATTGATTTGCTCCCCCTGAATGGTTTGAATGTTGGGATGATGTTCCCCCTGAACTTCTGAACCAGAGAGGTTGACATCATCATCAGAAGGGAACTCGAAGAAGTTTTCATTTTCATCAATGTTGAGAGGATTAGAGTCATCGAAATCAGCAGCTGCATCTTGGAAACCATCCACATTTGATTCAAGAGAGGGATGAACATCATTCTCCCCCTCAAACTGAGAAGGTTGAAACGGTTCGGAATCAAATAGAGAGAGGCTTGGGATCGAACCGGAGACATTTTGAGAGACTGGAACTTTCGAAGTGGGAATTGGAATGAGAGATGGTCTTGATCGAGATTTCAAATCAAGAGCGGTTTCGGAAGGACCAAAGAGAGTTTCAAAGTCAACTTCAAGAATTGTTTGAGGGTTCGGACATCCTGGCGGAGGAGCATCAGACTCCATAATGTGAGTTGTAATGTGAGTGGGGCCAGAATTCTGAACGAAGTTGTCATCGAAGGTAATGTCAAAGCTTTCTTCCAGAACACGATTTCTCCGGTTAAGAACTCTATAAGCTTTCGATTTTGAAGAGTACCCAAGGAAAATGGCTTCATCAGCTTTAGGTTGGAACTTGGTAAGCTGATCACAGTTGTTCTTGATGAAGCACCTGCATCCGAAAACATGCAAAAAAGAGATTGTTGGCTTCCTACCATTCATTTCTTTGTACGGTGTCATGTTGAGGCGTCGATTGATGATACTTCGATTTTGAGTGAAGCAAGAAGTATACACGGCTTCAGCCCAAAGGTAGAGTGGTAAATTTGCGAAATTCAGCATAGATCGAGCATTTTCAAAGAGATTTCTATTGCGTCTTTTGACTACGCCGTTTTGTTGTGGAGTATAGGGAGCTGAGAAGTTGTAGCCAATTCCTTTTTCAGTGAGAAATTTCTCAATGGTGGAATTAGTGAATTCCGATCCATTATCACTTTGGATTCTCCTAACTAGGAGTTTTATAAGAACTTCTATTCCTTTGATAAAATTTATGAGCTCTGAGGCTGTTTCGGATTTCAGCCTTAGGAAGAAGACCCAAGTGAACCTTGTAAAATCATCAACAATCACAAGAATGTATTTCTTATGATGAAGACTTTCTACAGTGGATGGTCCACAAAGATCAATGTGTAGAAGCTCCAATGGTTTCGAAAAGGACTTTTTGATGATAACAGGATGACCCTTCTTTGATTGCTTACCACACTCACAATCAGCACACAAATGATCATTTTCGAATTTGAGAAGAGGTAAACCTCTCACCATTTCGCCGGATACAAGATCATTCATGTACCGAAAGTTTAGATGAGCGAGCCTTCGGTGCCATAACCAACTGACGTCAGGAACAGCTTTGGAGAGAAGGCATAGTTGTGGTTTGCCAATAATCATGTTGATGTCGAGCGGGTACATGTTCTTGTTGCGAAGCGACTTGATTAAAAACTCTTTCCGGTCTTCAGTCATTACATAGCTGTACTTTTTGCAAAATTCCACACGTCGATTTGAATCAGTGAGCTGAGAAACACTTATCAAATTATGTTTTAGATCAGCTACATAAGCCACATGTGAAATAGAGAAGTTTCCATTTGTGAGAGTCCCATAACCACGAATTTGAGAGTTGGAATTGTTGTCATACGTCACGTAACCAACATTTGGAGAAAGCTTTAAATCTCACAGAAAATCTTTCTGCCCCGTCATGTGCATGGAGAAAGCACTATCAATATACCATATTGGTTCTTGCTCCGATGCACACAGTGCCTGCAAAATTAGTGAGTCATGGAGTTTTTAGGCTCCGAATTAGACTTTGGGACGTAGGCACAGGCTTTGGACTTTGATTGTGACTTAGGAACAACTTTGTGTTTGGGGGTGATATTCTTTGAATTCTTTGGAAACATACAGAAGGCTAATGTCTTTTCATCTCTCCAGTAGTCATATTCAATGACTTGGAGTTTTGGAATGGTTTGCTTCAGACCTTGGACTTCCGGAGTGTTGGTAATTTCTGTTACCTTCGGAATTATTGTTTCATTAATGGGAGTTTTGACTTTCCGCACAAGATTTTTCTTTAAAGATTTTGAAGAAGATGTTTTCTTTGTATTTGTGGATTTTCTTGATGACACGTTGATTTTTAAAAGATTTGGTTTAAAAATTGTGCCATCAGATTTTGCAATAAAAACAGATGAAACAATCCTAGGTTCTGGTGAAGTGTTTCGGATGGTCTTGGCAGTTTCATGAGGTTGAGACTGAGTAGAGCTGATGATTTTCCTAGGTTCTACACGACCAAGAGGTTCGAAAGATCTTTTGAGGATCTTAGAGGGAACAAAGGAGTTTTGACTATGAGTTGATGTATGAGAATTCCGGGATGAACTTGGTTTGGAGTTTGCAAGGAACCTGGAATTTTGTCTAGTCTTAGCTTCCTTTTTATGTGCATTTCGAGCTTCTACTTTGGGATCTACAATATCCTTCCTATTCAACATTGGTTTTCTCTTAGGATGAGATGAGGATTTTGAGGTTTGTCCTACGGATGGATACTTAAACTCAGGAGTAATGGGAACCAATTTAGTTTTTGAGATGACTAAGGAATCCGATTCGCAGGAATCAGAGGACACACAACTTGAGACGTCAACTTTGTCATCTAAGGATGCCCATACAAACTCAGAGGCAATAGATTCAGTTGTCTCCGGAATGATTTCTTCAATCACACAATTGTTCACATGATTACTTCTAGGAACATAATCTACACAATTTGTAAGACTGTGATGAAAATTCATGGTCCGATTCAGGTCCAGGTTTATCAGAGGCGGAAGAGGCATAGAATCAGGACACTTGACAACTACTGGTTTGAACTCAGGAATTAGGGACTCAAAATGGTCTGTAGTCTCAGGAAGTGGAGACAAGGGAGAAACAGGGGTGTCCGAATGTTTGATATTCGGAACCTCTCCCATGAATGTCAAATTTTGCAATTCCTTCAAGGGACTAACAATTGGTTTCGGAAACTCGCTTCCGAGACCAGGTGCTTTAGACCATGGATGACGAAAGTTATGAGTCATCCGAATGTCCGCTTCAATCATGTCTACAGAATTATGCAAAGCATCTATTTTTGCATTGAGACATTTGTTATCAGCAATTAAAACATTTCGTTCAAAATAGGTTATTTCACATTTATCTTTCAAAATGATATATTCGTCATTTGACATTACAAGCTCATGCTCTAAGGACTCGATTTTCACTTTTTTATCCTCAAAACGTAACCTAAGATGATTAAGTTCACAGTCCTTCTTCTCACTGGCTTCTATGGCAGATTGATAGGCTTTATAAATGGTGCTCGTATCTGTTTGGATTTGGGTCAGATAAGGTTCACAAAGAGATAAATCAAAATTATTATCAGAGATCATAGATTTTACCTGTTGAACGATGCTTCGACCGGGTGGATCATTGGTGGCCATGTAGCAGTAGTGAGGTTCAGCAGCATCATCTTCATCTTCTGACCCAGAAGACCAATATCCTTCATCACATTCAACCATTTGTTTTGCCATCAGACACATGTTTCTTCCAGTTACTATGTCATCATCATCTCCGTATGACCAATACCCTTCAACATCTCTTGAAACTATTGTTACAAAGGCTTTCGTCCATCTCTTGTGCTCTTCAGACGTAGTAAGCAGAATCCTTGATTTTTGGTTTCTGCGGAGCATCAACCAGACAATCTTTAGCAAAATGATTTGCATGTCCACACTTATGACACACAATTTTTTGGTTTGTCTGATTTGGAACTCTGAGAGGGTTCCAGAGTAGTGTTTGGTTTAGTGATGTTTGGTTTGTATGTGGGAGGATTTTTGGAAGTTGGTTTAGGTTCCGGAGCTGAGTAAGGTTGAGGATTGTTATGGTGAGGAGCATTGAATCGGTTTTGGTATGGTTTGTAAGAAGGATTGAACGGACGTTTTTACTTCATTGAGAGTAGGGAGAACTCCTATTGGAAACGGAGTTCAGAGTCCATGGCTTCGGAATCATCAACAGGATAGATTTGTGTGGGTAAGGTAGGTGCGGATGTTTGAACCAATGGAACAATGGGTTTGAAGGGATCCGAAGTAGATGAGTTCAAAATAGTTGATTCGAAGGAACTAACAAGGGCAAGAGGAGCTACAGAGAGTTCCCTTATGGTTTGAGCAACATTGGACTCATGTCCTTGAAGTTCATCAAAACGTTGATAGAGCTTCAACTTTTTCAAGGAAACATTGCTTTGGAGACAAGATTTCACATTTCCTCATCCTTTTCCGAGATTGTTTATGAATTTGAGATTGTACTCCAAAGGAGTTCGGACAATCCCATGAGCAGTCATGTTGTTGACAACGATTCGGTAACGGTTGGAAGCTGAGGCCACATATTCACCTGGAGTGGTAGTGATGGTGTCGAAGTCGTTGACAACTGAGGTGAGGCGCTTGTCCTTTATATTTTCGGAACCTTCAATTAGGTCCTGAAGAGTGTCCCAAATCTCTTTGGCAGATTTGCACAACTTGATGTGCTCGAAGAGTGAAGAAGGAACACCAAACACCATTTCATAGAAAGCAACTTGATCAGCATGAAGCTTTTCGATATCATCTGCAGTCAGAGGAGCAGGGCGAGTTTCATCTTCTCGCATGAGCTGAGTAGCTGCATCTCTTACAATTGTTCTTATGGGAACATGTGGACCTTTTATGACGGATCTCCATATTTCTTCACCTTTATCTTTGGCAATTAGAAATCTTTCCATTCTAACTTTCCAGTGATCATATTCTTCCACAACTAGTAATGGGGAACGAGTAGGGCCACCCACACTATTTGCGATTTGCATTGAAATCATTTGCTGAGGATTAGAAGCAGCCATTGAAGTTAAGATATCTTCAAGCTAAAGTGGTATATAGAAGAACTTTTATCCTTGACACAGAAATGGTTGAAATACCAAGGTAATTTCAAACCAACTATAATCTGATCTTTATGTATTCAAAGGACAACCACTCAAGCTCTGATACCAATTGTGAGAACAAGATCTCTCTGATGCGCAGGGACAAGGTTTGAGAACTCAAACCTTGAGTGAATGCTTAAGATCAATGTCTGCTTGCTAATAAATGTTAAAATCAAGCCTGGAAAGACCAGTCAAGTCTTAGATAATGTATTCAGCAAATGATCAAGTCATTTAATGAGCAACGAGAATAACTGATCAAAGTAAAGCCAATAAATGAAGAACAAGAAGAATGTTTGAAGTAAACTTAAAGAGAATAACAAAAGTGAGTGAAAGATCCGTAGTTGACTTGTATTGAATACTCCTATAAATAGGAGTGAATATTACACTGAATTAACTGAAGTGCTTACATAGGACCGGACAAAAGACATGATTCTGACATTCTGATTGTCCAAATACAACTATAGACTTAGTCCTATGAAACATTACATCAATACTAAGACAAATATAATAAATTCACAAAAGACAAAACAACTTCACTCCGGATCAGCATCCATTCCGGACATAAGAGTCAGATCCGGAATGTCTTCAGTCTTCACGTCTTCTTACCTAGTCCGGACAGATTCCGGACCACTCTCCTCTTCGGAACATACACTTCGGAATTAGTACTTAGGATTGCTAGAGGTTCACTTTCAGGTTCCAACAAGTGTTGCTGGCCAGAGATTGAGGAGAAGAACCACCATGGCTGCCAGCCATGGTGGCCGCCGCCTGCTGCCATTTTCTGCCGCCACCAGCCACCGTGGAAGGTGGCTGTGTGCATGTTGTACTATGTATTTAGGTGTGTGTGATTATTTTGTGATTAATGCGTTGTAAAATTGTAATAGGTGAGAGAATAATCAAAGAAAACTCGTAAACCACCACCGTGAGGTGGTGGCTGCCGCCTCCTGCCGCCACCAACCGCCGTGTTGGGTGGTGGTGTGCTTTTGCTTGCGTGTAATTGATTTTTCGATGCATGGACAATATGGACTAGAAACCCTAACCACCACCGTGAGCCGCCATTGACCACCACTACCCGAGGTGGTAGTGGGTGGTGCCCGACTAGGAAACCCTAATGGGCTTAAGGACTTGGTTTTGGGCCTATTGGGCTAGGAATGGGTTGGAACCCCTAATTAGGGTTTAGAAAACCCTAATATTGGATTTATGGGCTTGGACTTGTCGGGAACCACATTTGGGCCATTGGAATGGAATTTTGTATTAAGCTCAATCACTCCATGTGATTTATTTGGAAGAGTGATGGACTTAATAGATTAAGTCCCTAATGGGTTAAGTGAGAAACACTTAACCCTAATCATCATTTTATGTGAAACCCTAATTTCACTTGGGCCTTAAGTTGGGCCTTTAATTTGGGATTTGATTATTGAGATAATAATGGGCCATCCAAGAACAAACAATTGGGCTAGAATAATTTAATGGGCCTAGGGTAAGGCCCATGCAAGGGGGTTTGGGCCCAATTTGGAAAATTAGGCCATAGATGGGCCATAGTTTGGGCCTTAATGATTATATAATATTGGGCCATTAGAATGTTGAGTGTTGGGACTGGACTAAATGGTTGGGCCTTTGAATAAGGCCATATAAAGGCTTGGGCCCAATTTGGAAAATTGGGCCATATGTTGGGATTTGAGCCATAGTTGGACTTTTGGGCCTTTGGAGTGTGAGTTGGACCTTGGGCTTGGAACTTAATTATGAATTGGGTATTGTTTAATGTTGGCAGTTCGGGAATCTGTCAACCAGCAGCTGGAGTTTCATCCGCGGGACTTCAGCAGTGCCATGTGAGTTATCCTCACTATACTCAAGGGTCTAAGGCACCAAGGCCGGCCCTTTTCGGATTGTTATCCTGATATATGCTGTTATGATCTGTTAGATCGGTATCCTGGTAGATAGGATGATATATGCTGTTATGATCCGTTTGATCAGTATCCTGGTAGATGGGATGTTATATGCTGTTATGATCCGTTAGATTAGTATTCCTGGTAGATAGGATGTTATATGCCGCTATGATCCGTTAGATCAGTATCCTGGTAGATAGGATGTTGCTATGCTATTGATCTATTAGATCGGCTTGTTGTCTATAGACTGTTATGTGATTATCTGTTATATGTGCACATGGTTGTTTGATTAGGGGTTGGGTTGAGGCGGTCCTGCTTTGTGCTGAAGGCCAACATACCCAGCGAGCGGTCCGGATAGGCTGAAGGCCTTGCGAGGCAGTCCAGACGTGCCGAAGGCTCGGAGAGTGGTCCAGATAGACTGAACGCCTGCGAGGCGGTCCAGTCAGGCTGAAGGCTCATTATGCATACTGTAGACTCAGAGAGTGGACCAGGTAGACTGAAGGTCCAGTGCGGGCGGACTAGTCACACTGCAGACTCGAGATGCATGGATGTTCTGTTTACTTATATGTTATATGTTATCGTTATATCAGTATGGTGTTGGTATTTTGGGGGTAACTCACTAAGCTTTCGGGCTTACAGTTTCAGTTTATTGTTTCAGGTTCAGCGGATGGCCGCGGGAAGGCGAAGGCGTAACCGTACACTTCCTTGATTGATGATTATGATTCCTGGGAACTCTGATGTTTAACTATTTTGAAAACAATTTGTAATAACTGAATGGTTTTAAATGATTTAAAAAGTTTTAAATTGGCTTGATTTTTATGGGTGTTATAGAGCACCTACAATGCATTTTCCTAGTATGCCCTGTGTACTCCTATGTACTCCCCGCGTACTAGGCCCTACCCCGAAAACTGCTATACTTCCGAAGGCCATAACTTCTTCGTTCTAAGTTCGTTTTCGACAATCCTTAAATTCACGGAAAGATAACGAGAAGCTCTACACTTCTATCAACTCATTCCTACCTTAAAACTTCCCAAACTAAAATCCAATATCCATAAAAGCTTGAACTGCCACTTTACGGTTATACCCTTCGGGTCAAAACCCCAAATTAGGAAACGATTCGGAACATGGTGTTACAATATCCCTCAATGCATGCTCTTTAGTGGTTTAGAACCTTGTGTTAAGTAAGGTTTTTGGGGTTGGGCACTTTATAGCCATGAAAGATCATAAAGTTGGAAACTTTATGATTTAGAGCATTATTTGGGACTTAGATCTGGGCTTTGGACGAAAGGAATTAAGAGAATAAGCACTTAATGGGAAAATTTCCATCTGACCGAGTACGTTGTGCGTAATCTTTTGGAGCCCCGTTTTCTGGATTGGTGAGTACGCCATGCATACATGCTGAGTACGCCGGTCGTACTCAGCCTAAGTTGACTCGATTGACTTTTTGACCTTTGACCTTGACCAAGTTTGACCTAGGGGTATTTTAGGTATTTTAAGATGTGAATTGAATCTAGGTCACTGTTTTCTATATAGGTGACCCGTAGAGTTGACAGTTGGAGCAACGTTCTTTTCTGCTATATTTTCAGATAGTGAGGTGAGTTTTCCTCACTGTAATTATGGGCCGAAGGCACCAAGGCCGTCCCACTGGATTTTATATCATGGTATATTGGATTCATGTTATGCTGAGTATGTGTTAGATTGGTATATATGTATGATTACCTGTATTGCTGGTTATTTATTGTTATTGTATATGTCAACATGTTATGGTTTGTTGGGTGGCAGTGGTCTTGCTTTGTGCTGAAGGCCAAGATACTCGGGTCGGTCCGGAAAGAATGAAGGCCTGTGAGGCGGTCCAGTCAGGCTGAAGGCCCAAAGAGTTGTCCAGATAGGCTGTAAGCACTGCGATCCGTTCCAGTTAAGATGAAGGCTGATATATGCATGTAGTTATTTGTATTGGTTGTGTGTAGTACTGTGGGGAACTCACTAAGCTTTGTCTTACAGTTTAAGTTTTATGTTTCAGGTACTTCAGATGATCGTGGGAAAGCAAAGGCATGATCGTGCACATCCTTCTGGTTTTATGATATTGGATTTTGTGATTCTCTGATTTGTCATTATTATTTTGAGAACAATGTTTTGTAAACATCTATGGTTTTAGGTTGGATTTTAAAAATAAAAATTTTACCTTGATTTTTGGGATGTTATAACATGACATACAATCATATCAGTAAGAGTCATGAAGACAATATGCACAAAAAGACACCTAGTGTCCGATAGTAAAGTGGGAAGACTCACCTGAATGAAGAACTAAAATCCCCTACTCATAGTCCCACAAAATCAGCTTACACGGACCTATTAAACTAATCAAAAGCTAAATCTCAGATTATAGCTCAACACCTCACCAAATTTGACCAAAAGTCAAACTAGTCAAAAAGTCAACGGTCAAAGTCCACTTCAACAGATCGCTACGTCGTGGCCTCCCATTAGCCACGATGTGGGAGAAAAACGACAAAATAATTAGGCATCCCCAATCGCCACGTCGTGGCCTCCCTTTTCCATGTCGTAGTAATTGGATCTCAAGAGCTTAATGGATTAAGATGTTTTCCTTCAACCTCAAGAGCTTCAAAGCTCAGATCTAGTCCTTCCCAAGGTCTTGATGGATAAAGTTTCCAACTTTACCCATTAATACATCCCAATGAGTCTAAATCTCTAAACCTAGATCCTTAATGAAAACTAAAGGCATTAACTCAACCATGAAACTTTTAATAACCAAAGTCACAAATCCATAACTTCCAGAAGGATTTCTTACTTCTATTCCAACACAAAAATCGTAGCTTTATGGACATGCATTTCCAATACAAGTCTAGATCTCAAATTAGGTCAAAATGGGGGAAAAGACCAAAATCTCATGCATAGAGCTCAAAACACAATCAAACTTCAGATCCAAAAGATATAGTGACCAAGGGACCAAGATGAGCTATAAAGTTGCAAACTTTATCTCATCCAACCAACCCAAACTTGAATATGAACCAAGAAATGCAATAAATATTAGATCTATGAAGAGAGAACCAAAATCGTGGAAGCTTTATACCTTCCAAAGCTCCACAAGATGCATGAGGTTCAAGATTTGAAGTGACGCACACATCCAACTAGCAAGCACACCTCTCCTTCTTCCAAAATGCAAGCCAAAGCTTCAAACTTCAAGAATAATCATTAATACAAGAAGAATCACTCCAAGGAGGCTAGGGTTTCATTTAAAAGGGTTGGAGGCTAGAAATGATACCCTAATCCTTGAGATTAGGTGTAACACACGGTTCCTGGTACGTATTTAAATTCAAGTAACTTCATGATTTGCTCTGGGACTCGGCGAGTTGGAGGCCCAACTCGTCGAGTAGACTCGACATTTGATCGGGGGGTTAAGTGACCTACTCGACGAGTCGGGAGACCGACTCAGCGAGTTGGACTGTCTGAATGAAACCCTAATATTTGGGTTTGCACCCTATTTAAACAACTTATAATGCCCCAACCCAGCTTCCATTGTCCCTCCCAACCCAGAGAAATCCCTAACTCGAACCCTAAGCCTCTATTGTGTGCTCTTGAGCTTGTTGGTGCCTTTTTTGTGTGTTTTGAAGTTGGAAAGGAGGAAGGAAGCTTGGGGGTTCAAGTATAAGCAAGAAGATCCAGAGCTTTTGCTCCATTCTCAGTCCATTCAAGGTAAAAAGTTGGAACCTTGACCATCTATCTCTTAGATTTTGATTTGGGGCTATTTTCTACCCTTCTTATGAGTTTAGTGAAGCTATAATCAGATTTTGTGTGTGTGCTTGGAGTGGCACTTCAGATCTGGAACCATTGGGGGTCCTTATGGCATAAAGGTTCCAACTTTGTTGCCATAAGCACCCCATGCATCTTGTAGACTTCTTTTTATGGTATTTTGAGTCAAAAACCCCATGCATGAACGTCAAGATTGGAACTTTACGTATGAAATGGACCCTAGGAGGTCAGATCTATGGTTTTAATGCATTAAGACCCATTATAATCGACTATATAGTTTTGTTTATGGGGGTACTCGACGAGTCCCTTGGGTGACTCGACGAGTCGGGTCGCATTTTTCCCCAATGCCTTTTGGAAGTGGTTTTTGGTTGAGTAGAGGGAACACTCAGCCTGTTAGGGGTTTTGTTGGACTTGAAGATCAAAGGACTCGACGAGTTCAAGGATGAACTCGGCGAGTTCAAGGATGAACTCGGCGAGTTCAAGGAAATGTCCCAACCACATGAAGGTGGACTCGACGAGTTCGAGGAGAACTCGGCGAGTCATAGACTGAGCTGTAATACCCGGGTTTCGGGGCTAAGCATTTTTAGACGATGTAATAGTCTAGGTCAACTATTGTAACTCTTTTTGATGTAATAAAGATGAAATGTTTAAATACTATGTGAATTATGTGTAATTATAAATGTATAATTAATAAATAATAAAAATAAGCGTCAAAATTAAAGTGTGAGATAAGCCCGATATCTTTACATAAAGTTGTAGTGGTCGAAACAAGGATTCCGGAGATATAAAGAACGCCGAAATCCGAGTTATAACGAAAAAGTTATGACCCGTCGAAGTTTCACGACCGAACCGGCACGACACCAGGAAGCGTGAATAGTGAATTTACGATAGATCGAGTTTTAGCCTTAGCGATCTAAACGAAAGTCGTAGAAAACGTTAAACCGAGAGCGTCCATAAAAAGAACGCTCAAATCTGACTTCGTATGAAGAAGTTATGATTTTTCGAAGTTTCGGCTTAGTAGTGTACAGCCCGAAGTTCGAATATTAGATCGAGCGGTTTTTAGCCGACACAACCTAAACGAGAATCGAAGATCTCGTTAATAGTAGCACAACGATAAAAAGACAGACGAAAACGGACGTCGGATGAAGAAGTTATGAATTTTTAACGGACCAATCCTGTCCTGGCCTGTTAAAAATATAACTTTAGGAGTCTAAATGAAAGTTGTAGAGTGCGTTCCCGCCTACGCGTGGATATAAAGAACGTCGAAAACGGAGCTCGTATGCGAAAGATACGAATTTTTAAAGTTTAGACTCGAATTTGCGAAATTTGTTGCTCGATTAATGACGTGGCATAATCTGGACCGTCGCTTGCTGATCACGGCTCGCTTCGGATGAAGGACACGTCGCCCTCGCATACGCCCCGCGTCCGAAGCTGGGTACGCCCGGCGTACTCGATCTTGTCCGGTTCCGAGAGTGGGTGCGAGACAGCTGGCTTCGGCTGGCAATCTTATCCGAGGACTACGCCCCGCGTAACCTCCCTACGCCCAACGTAACCGAGAGGCTTCGTCCCTATAAATACCTGCGAGGGTCTCCGGGTTTTTCACACCATTTTCTTTCTCTCTCTAAATAACTTTCTCTCTCTAAGGGTTTTAACCCTCCCCTAAGCCTAGGTGAACCCCTAGCACCTGAAGGAAGCCCCGAGGCTCCCGGAGTCCCGAGAAAAAGGGTCTTTCGGTTTCGGAAACGCTGCTCCGAGCAAAGCCCGGTTTTTAATAAAACCCGCTGTAAGTGAGCTACGACTACGCAATTTTTAATATAACTTTTAAATAATTATAGTAATGTTATTAGGTCCTTAAAATAATTATTTGGGCTATTATTATGAGTTATATTGAGTGTTATTTAACGCTTATATAATAATAATAGCCAGACTATTAATTAGTCGCGGTTAACTTTAAAACTAAACTCTAGTGGTATTAATACTAGGTTTTGATCAAGGAAAAATTGTTTTGAGATAACGAAGTGTTGTTCGAGTACCGAGTCACCACCTAATCAGGTGAGTGCATAGTTACTTTCATCTTACACATAGATATGAAGTATTTTATATAAATTACGTGCTACGTGTGCATATTATCTGTATACTTGCTATCTATGCTGGACGAACGATTTTATACATGTTTTAAATGATTTAAACTGTATATGTATTTTATATCTACAAAATGTGTTGGGTAAAACATGGGTAGATGTAATAGTTGCTGTGTGACAAAATAAAATAATGAGAGGCCTCGATATAGATGTTTTGATGATCCAGTCATCTAGTGGAGTATAGATGACGACCACGGACTTTTCTAGACAGGCCAGTAGAACGCTAGCAGGCTCGCAACCTGTAGGTGTTTATTTGAACTGTGTGTTTATTTGATCTGTGTGAAGTACTCCATCCCCCACATGGTTGCCTTAATTGACATGCATTGCTGAGGAACCCCCGAAGCATGTATCGTCACCCCGATGAAAATCCTTAGACTAGGTCCCTTGTGTTAGATGTTTTAGGGACGTAAAGTGAGGATAACGGGAATGGGTAATCGGGTTTGTTTGGTTTGATAAAGTTAATAAACTTATTTATTGTGGGTTGAAAACCCTATGTGCTCACCAGGCTCCCAAGCCTGACCCACTCAGTTTCTTGTATTACAGGTAGTGGCGCATGAGCATAGATGTGATGTCTTGGGATGAGAGATTAAGGGATTTTAGGCCTGTAAATACAGAATAATGTAGTAAGGCCTATGCTGTATTGTTTATGCTTATGATCTGTATCGAACATGACATCTCGAGTCTTTTTAATGAAATACATTTCTATGGAAATGCTTTTGATAAATCTTTATCATATTTTGTTTTGGGACAAATTCCGCAACACTTTTATTTAAAATGATACTCTGATTTTCAAACAAAGCATAAACAAAATCGGTCTTTTCTGGCCGTGAAAATGGGGATGTCACAGTTGGTATCAGAGCATTAGTTTAAGCGAACTAGGAATTTGTAGGATTTCTAGACTTAAACATAGAATGCTAAGCGATGATCGTGAGTTGTGAGCACTAGCTTATTTTAGGAATTATGCCTAAAATGCTTTTATGTGCTAAATGCTTTGTGCCTGATATGCTGTTATTTGTTCGGATCTATGGTCTGTTGCCAACCGAATCTGGAAACCTTATGTGTTTAGGATTCTAAACGTACGACTACGATATTAGAACTAACATGTAAATGTTTCGGAGTGATAAGGATGATTTAAACGACTATCCTAAATAAAGATCTAAATTCACCTTATTCGGTGTATAGATCAAAATGGCAAGAACCCGCAGTGGAGCCGGGAATGCAAATGGGAACAGAAACCAACCCCCAGTGATTGAGCAAATACCGGTTGTGGTAGCCGCTGCTGAGCCAATAACGATGGCCGGAGTGCAAGCAATGATCTAGGCGATGTTGGATCGTCAAATGGAGGAAACCAGACGTTTGCTCCAACAAAATCGAGAGGAAGCTACCATACAGATCGAACAGCCCGAGTTGAACGAAGGGCAGACTGAGGAGGGGAACTACAGTGGAACCGTTGGTCAAGTCAACCCACCAATAGTTCGACAAAACAACCAAGATGACGGAGTCGAAAAGAATGGATGCAAGTACAAGGATTTTCTTACTTGCAAGCCATCGACTTTTACTGGAAAGGAAGATCCGATCGGGGTCATAGATTGGATCTCGGAAATGGAGTTAGCTTTCATGACATGCGGTTGTAGAGGAAAACTACAGACTACATTTGCTGTACGTCAGTTCCGAGGAGGCGCTGTGCGTTGGTGGAACACCCTGGGGAAGACCTTGAGCCCCAATGAGCCTCTGCAGCTGACATGGGCGGAGTTTTTAGTACAATTCAAGCGCAAGTACTGCTCAGCCCAAAACCTACTCGAGTTAGAAAACCAGTTCCTAACCCTAAAGAAAGGAAGCATGTCCATTGATGAGTACACTAACAACTTCACAGAGAAAATGGAGTTTGCCTTGCGTCTTGTCCCGGATGAGCTGACAAAGATCGACAAGTATGCTAAGGGACTCCCATGGGAGTATGCGGTGCCGGTACGTCAGGCACATACTCTGGAGGCGGCTATCTGGGCTGCCAAGTCTGTGGAGGAAATGATCAAGGGAAGAGCTGCCAGCAAGGTTAAGGTTGGCGAGAAGAGAAAATTTGAAGGGTCTGCTAAACCCAACAATAAGAAGAGCAAGTTCGGTTCGAAGAAGTTCGGGGGAGGAAATGAATCAAAATGGTGCGAGAAGTGCAAGAAGAAGCACTCGGGAAAATGTAGCGAGGAAGTGACCTGCTACAAATGTGGGAAAACGGGGCACTATGCCAATGAGTGCACCATCAACAATAGGGTGTGCTATGAGTGCCGTGAAGAAGGGCACATTGCTAAGGATTGCCCAAAGAAGAAAGATGCGGCAAGACCCAACATTCCACCAAAGCCGAAGGCGAGAGCCTTCCAGATGATGCTTGAGGCTGCAAAGGAGGCAGCAGACGTCGCCTCAGGTACCTTTCTTGTAAATGGTTTGCCTGCCAATATACTATTTGATTCCGGAGCCAACTACTCCTTTGTATCGCATAAATTCGGTGGGAAATTAGCATTGCCTTTAGAAAAACTTGATAATGCCCTGATTGTAGAAGTTGCCAGTGGCAAGTTCGTACATGTTAGTGACCGTATTAGGAACATCGTCATCGACATAAACGGAAACGAATTCCACGAGGAGCTGTTACCCATAGAATCGAACGGTTTCGACATCGTTCTGGGAATGGATTGGCTTAGCGCCAACGATGTTGAGATTCAATGTCGAAAGAAGATAGTAAGGGTAAACCCACCCGGAAAAGAGTCATTCATGGTGTACGGGGACAAACGCCGAGTAAATTCTGGAATCATCTCCCTAATGAAAGCCAGAAAATGTTTGTCCAAGGGGTGTGCATCATACTTGGCATTCGTAATCGATGCTAAGAAGGAAAAGAAAGAGGTGCAGAATATACCGGTTGTGTGTGATTATCCGGAAGTCTTTCCCAAAGATCTTCCCGGATTACCACCTGATAGACAAGTGGAGTTCAGAATAGACTTGTTACCAGGTACAACACCGATAGCGAAGGCACCTTACCGATTAGCACCAACGGAGATGAAGGAGCTTATGACGCAACTTCAGGAGTTGTTGGACAACGGTTTCATTCGACCTAGTTCATCACCCTGGGGAGCTCCGGTGCTATTCGTGAAGAAGAAAGACGGAAGCATGAGAATGTGTATAGACTACCGAGAGCTGAACAAGGCAACAGTGAAGAACAAGTATCCATTGCCAAGGATTGATGACCTATTCGATCAACTGCAAGGTTCGAGCTATTTCTCAAAGATCGATCTTAGGTCAGGATATCATCAGCTGAAGGTGAGAGAGCAGGATATCGAAAAGACTGCATTCAGAACGAGATATGGACACTACGAGTTCTTGGTTATGTCGTTTGGACTAACCAATGCTCCAGCAGCATTCATGGATTTGATGAACAGGGTTTGTAAACCATTCCTCGATAAATCCGTGATAGTGTTCATAGATGACATTCTCATCTACTCGAAAAGCCAGGAGGAGCATGGCAAGCATCTATGAGAAGTGTTGGAAGTCTTGAAGAAGGAGAAACTATATGTAAAGTTCTCCAAGTGTGATTTTTGGATCCGAGAAGTCCAATTCTTGGGTCATGTGGTTAACCAGGAGGGGATAATGGTTGACCCAGCAAAAATCGAAGCTGTGATGAAGTGGGAACGTCCAAAGAGTCCTACAGAAATTCGAAGCTTTCTAGGATTAGCCGGATATTACCGACGATTTATCCAAGGCTTTTCTTCGATAGCTGCTCCATTGACAACTTTGACCCACAAAGGAGCTACTTATACGTGGAGTGAGAAACACGAAGAAGCATTCGAGAAGCTAAAGAAGAAATTATGTGAAGCACCGATTCTTTCTCTACCCGATGGAGTTGAAGACTTCGCAGTCTATAGTGACTCATCCGGAGTCGGGTTGGGTTGTGTTCTGACCCAAAGGGAAAAGGTGATAGCATACGCATCTCGACAATTAAAGGAGCACGAAAAGAACTACCCCACTCACGATTTGGAGTTGGCAGCGGTAGTTTTTGCTCTAAAGATATGGATGCATTACCTCTATGGAACGAAGTGCAAACTTTTCACTGATCATAAGAGTCTCCAGTATCTCTTTAATCAGAAGGAGTTGAACATGAGGCAACGACGCTGGCTAGAGTTACTCAAGGACTACGACTGTGAGATACTTTACCACCCCGGTAAAGCAAATGTTGTTGCTGATGCTCTAAGTCGAAAAGTCAATCTTGAAAGAAAAAGGCCAAGGGCGTTGAGAATAGAAGTTGTCTCGACAATTGTGGAAAGTATCAAGAAAGCTCAAGAAGAAGCTTCAGAAAAGAATGACCGAAAGGAAGAACGTTTGGGAAGAAAGTTGGTATTCGGTACAAACCGTCAAGGACTGAAGGTATTCCAAGATCGGATTTGGGTACCTAAGACAGGAGGAATAAGAGATCTTCTGATGGAAGAAGCTCACAAGACCATGTACTCGATTCATCCTGGTAGCACTAAAATGTATAGGGACCTAAAACCCTACTACTGGTGGCCGACGATGAAGTTCGATGTTGCGAAGTATGTTGCCGAGTGTGTGACATGTGCGAGAGTTAAGGCACAACATCAGAAACCGTATGGGAGTTTAGAACCCTTACCTGTTCCCATGGGTAAATGGGAAGACATCACCATGGATTTTGTGACTAAACTGCCCAGGACGAAGAACGGACACGACATGATTTGGGTGGTCGTGGATCGTTTCACTAAGAGTGCACACTTCATAGCGGCCAATGAGAAGTGGTCTATGGATAAGCTTGCAAATGCTTACGTGAAGGAAATTGTGAGACTTCACGGTGTTCCTCTTATAATTGTATCGGATCGTGATAGTCGTTTCACGTCAAGATATGTTGAGAGCATGTACCCTCCAAGGTAACTGGGATGAGCACTTACCTTTGGTAGAATTTTCCTACAACAACAGTTTCCACTCGAGCATCAAGATGGCACCTTATCAAGCTTTGTACGGACAGAAGTGTCGTACGCCGTCTTGTTGGCTTGAGGCCGGAGAGAAGCAGTTTATGGGCCCCGAGATAGTCCATGAGACTGCTGAGAAGTTGAAAGTGATTAGGGAAAGGATGTTAGAAGCTCAAGATCGTCAGAAGAGCTATGCTGACAAGAAGAGACGACCGATGACCTTCGAAATTGGGGATTCGGTTTTGCTTAAAGTCTCACCGTGGAAGGGACTTATAAGATTCGGGAAACGAGGAAAGCTAAGTCCAAGGTTTATTGGACCGTTCAAAGTTCTTCAGAAGATTGGGAACCAAGATTACAAGCTGGAATTTCCCGAAGAACTCGATGGTATTCATAACACCTTCCATGTGTGTTATCTGAGGAAATTCACGGGAGAAGTTCCTGACATAATTCCAATCTCAGAGTTAAGGATGGATGAGAATAAAAGGCTGATTGAAGAGCCCGAGACAATTGTTGACCGTAAGAGTAAGAAGTTACGACGCAAGATGGTGGACTTAGTGCTAGTCCAATGGAAACATTCGAATGGGCCGAATCTCACTTGGGAAACAGAGGATGACATGATGAGTCGCTATCCGCATCTGTTTGCTGACGCATGATTCCGGGACGGAATCATCCTAAGGGGGAGAGAATTGTAACACCCGGGTTTCGGGGCTAAGCATTTTTAGACGATGTAATAGTCTAGGTCAACTATTGTAACTCTTTATGATGTAATAAAGATGAAATGTTTAAATACTATGTGAATTATGTGTAATTATAAATGTATAATTAATAAATAATAAAAATAAGCGTCAAAATTAAAGTGTGAGATAAGCCCGATATCTTTACATAAAGTTGTAGTGGTCGAAACAAGGATTCCGGAGATATAAAGAACGCCGAAATCCGAGTTATAACGAAGAAGTTATGACCCGTCGAAGTTTCACGACCGAACCGACACGACACCAAGAAGCGTGAATAGTGAATTTACGATAGATCGAGTTTTAGCCTTAGGGATCTAAATGAAAGTCGTAGAAAACGTTAAACCGAGAGCGTCCATAAAAAGAACGCACAAATCTGACTTCGTATGAAGAAGTTATGATTTTTCGAAGTTTCGGCTTAGCAGTGTACAGCCCGAAGTTCGAATATTAGATCGAGCGGTTTTTAACCGACACAACCTAAACGAGAATCGAAGATCTCGTTAATAGTAGCACAACGATAAAAAGACAGACGAAAACGGACGTCGGATGAAGAAGTTATGAATTTTTAACGGACCAATCCTGTCCCGGCCTGTTAAAAATATAAATTTTAAAATAAAGTCAAAATTAGCCGACGGAGTCTAAACGAAAGTTGTAGAGTGCGTTCCCGCCTACGCGTGGATATAAAGAACGTCGAAAAGGGAGCTCGTATGCGAAAGATACGAATTTTTAAAGTTTAGACTCGAATTTGCGAAATTTGTTGCTCGATTGATGACGTGGCATAATCTGGATCGTCGCTTGCTGATCACGGCTCGCTTCGGATGAAGGACACGTCGCCCTCGCATACGCCCCGCGTCCGAAGCTGGGTACGCCCGGCGTACTCGATCTTGTCCGGTTCCGAGAGTGGGTGCGAGACAGCTGGCTTCGGCTGGCAATCTTATCCGAGGACTACGCCCCGCGTAACCTCCCTACGCCCAGCGTAACCGAGAGGCTTCGTCCCTATAAATACCTGCGAGGGTCTCCGGGTTTTTCACACCATTTTCTTTCTCTCTCTAAATAACTTTCTCTCTCTAAGGGTTTTAACCCTCCCCTAAGCCTAGGTGAACCCCTAGCACCGGAAGGAAGCCCCGAGGCTCCCTGAGTCCCGAGAAAAAGGGTCTTTCGGTTTCGGAAACGCTGCTCCGAGCAAAGCCCGGTTTTTAATAAAACCCGCTGTAAGTGAGCTACGACTACGCAATTTTTAATATAACTTTTAAATAATTATAGTAATGTTATTAGGTCCTTAAAATAATTATTTGGGCTATTATTATGAGTTATATTGTGTGTTATTTAACGCTTATATAATAATAATAGCCAGACTATTAATTAGTCGCGGTTAACTTTAAAACTAAACTCTAGTGGTATTAATACCAGGTTTTGATCAAGGAAAAATTGTTCTGAGATAACGAAGTGTTGTTCGAGTACCGAGTCACCACCTAATCAGGTGAGTGCATAGTTACTTTCATCTTACATATAGATATGAAGTATTTTATATAAATTACGTGCTATGTGTGCATATTATCTGTATACTTGCTATCTATGCTGGACGAACGATTTTATACATGTTTTAAATGATTTAAACTGTATATGTATTTTATATCTACAAAATGTGTTGGGTAAAACATGGGTAGATGTAATAGTTGCTTTGTGACAAAATAAAATAATGAGAGGCCTCGATATATATGTTTTGATGATCCAGTCATCTAGTGGAGTATAGATGACGACCACGGACTTTTCTAGACAGTCCAGTGGAACGCTAGCAGGCTCGCAACCTGTAGGTGTTTATTTGAACTGTGTGTTTATTTGATCTGTGTGAAGTACTCTATGCCCCACATGGTTGCCTTAATTGACATGCATTGCTGAGGAACCCCCGAAGCATGTATCGTCACCCCGATGAAAATCCTTAGACTAGGTCCCTTGTGTTAGATGTTTTAGGGACGTAAAGTGAGGATAACGGGAATGGGTAATCGGGTTTGTTTGGTTTGATAAAGTTAATAAACTTATTTATTGTGGGTAGAAAACCCTATGTGCTCACCAGGCTCCCAAGCCTGACCCACTCAGTTTCTTGTATTACAGTTAGTGGCGCATGAGCATAGATGTGATGTCTTGGGATGAGAGATTAAGGGATTTTAGGCCTGTAAATACGGAATAATGTAGTAAGGCCTATGCTGTATTGTTTATGCTTATGATCTGTATCGAACATGACATCCCGAGTCTTTTTAATGAAATACATTTCTATGGAAATGCTTTTGATAAATCTTTATCATATTTTGTTTTGGGACAAATTCCGCAACACTTTTATTTAAAATGATACTCTGATTTTCAAACAAAGCATAAACAAAATCGGTCTTTTCTGGCCGTGAAAATGGGGATGTCACATGAGCACATTCATGCGGATGAAGATGGAATCGAAGAGTTCAAGGATGAACTCAGCGAGTCAGTTGAAGAAGGTCCCGATGTTTGGTTGAAGGAGAACTCGTCGAGATCTTGCTAGACTCGACGAGTATGGACGTGGTTGTAGCTTTTCGTGGACGTGGGGACTCGACGAGTTGGCGGACCAACTCGGCGAGTCGAGTCAACTGGATGTTGACTTTGACCAAAGTTGACTTTGAATAGGGTTTGAATTTGGCTTTGACCTGGACTTGAGTTGACCCTTGTAAGGGAGGGTTGTGAGTATGAATTAGTAATTGAGAAAGGTTTGTTGTGTAGGGATTGAGGAGTTGAGACGAGTGGATTTCCGTACCGAGGACTGTGCAGACACTACACGACATCGAGGTGAGTTACCTTCCAGTAGAAGTGGGTCTATGGCCACAATGTCGGCCCACTAGTAGGAGTTGGTTGATAGATGATTGTCTTTGTGATAATTATCTAGGTTTGCTACTACCTTATATGTTTTATGTGATTAGCATGTTTTGATATATGTGATAGCGGTAGTAGGGGGTTAGTCCCGGTTACCAATTGAAAGATACCGAATGGGTCGTCCGAACCCATGCATGTCTAGCGGTATGTTTATGATATGTTGTGTGGTAGTGGTAGGGGTGGAATAGTCCCCAGTTCCCGGTTGAAAGATACCGAAGGGGAGGTTAGTTCCCGGTTACCGGTTGAAAGATACCGAAGGGGAGCCCAGCTCCCAGTTATGCCAGACAGATACCGGTTGAAAGATACTGAGGGACAGGCATTATGTGGTATGTGGTATGATCGGGGAACTCACTAAGCTTTGTGCTTACGGTTTTCAGTTTTGTTTCAGGTACCTCTTCAACGAAGGGGAAGGAGCCGGCGCAGTAGCTGCACATCACACGCACATCAGATTTCCGCATTACGTGATTCATGGGATTGTACTCGGATTTTATTACTACTTGATGATATGATTTTGAGACATGACTATTATGGTTTTATGGATTGATATGTTATCGACTATGTGTTGACAAATGATTTTATAAGTTACTTACTTTAAAATAAAAAAATTTGGCTTGAAAATTTGGGATGTTACATTAGGTGTTTAAATATGGAGAAAACCCTAAAAATCATGGGCTTGGGTCGCCACAGCTGCCACGTCGTGGCCTTTCCCTTGCCACATCGTGGTGCTCCAATCACTACGTCATGACACCTAGTTTTTCCCAAAAACCTGATCTCTGATCCCACCAAGCCATCACCAGATCCATTCTGGGAAACTGGTGTTACAAAATGAATTAGTTAGTGAGGGATAATTCTTCAAAATTTTAGAAGTTGGATAAGTTTCGAGGCCAAATTATGATCAAATGAAAGGAAAAAAAAGAACTAGAGCGACTAAATGTGTCAAAAGTGTAAACTTTATAACATAAGCTCCATCTTCCCTCACCTTTTCCATAGAGAACGATTTTAGGAAGTTGAGGAGAATGAGGATGGCGATTTTGAATACCTTGAGAAAGTTGGAGTTCATTTGAAGCCTAAATCTCATCTCAACCTCTATGATACCTTCACAAATATGAATTTGACAAGATTTATGTTAAGGAAGAGGGTGTTGATGATGAGTTGATGCTTAGCAATCAGTTATTGATTCAAATCTTTTTTGTAATCTTGAATTGGGAAACAATCTATATTTTGGGGAACTCTAAGCCATAAAATGGATTTATCTCAAATTTAAGTTTTATTAGATGAATCATACATGATTTAGCTTTGATTTAATTTTCCTAATGTAACATCCCCCTCTGGCACGTATCACAATATTGTCCGCTTTGGGCTCCTGGCGCGAAAACTTCCCAGGGGGTCACCCATTCCTGGATTGCTCTCGCCCGGACACGCTTAACTGCAGAGTTATTATGGGATCTGCTGCCCTCACGACTTTAAAATGCGTTGTGACAGGGAAGGTATCAACACCCCTTATAAGGAATACTTAGTTCTCCTTCCCAGCCGATGTGGGATCAGGTGCAACCCACCTTCACCCCCCATTATAGGGTTCAATGTCCCTGTCGAACACATCGACCCATGCCCTAGCTATGATACCATTTGTAACATCCTCCTCTGGCACGTATCACAATATTCTCCGCTTTAGGCTCCCTGCGCGAAAACTTCCCAAGGGGTCATCTATCCCTGGATTGCTCTCGCCCGAGCACACTTAACTGCAAAGTTTTTATGGGTTCTGCTACCCTCACGACTTTAAAACGCATTGTGACAGGGAAGGTATCCACACTCCGATGTGGGATAAGGCGAGCAGGTTAGATGCACCTTATCCCATATCGGCTGGGAAGCAAAACTAAACATTCCTTGTGGGTTGCACCTGATCCCACATCGGCTGGGAAGGATAATTGAGCATTCCTTATAAGGGGTATGGATACATTCCCTGTCACAACGCGTTTTAAAGCTATAAGGGCAGAATATCCTATAAGAACTCTGCAGTTAAGTGTGTCCGGGCGAGAGCAATCCAGGGATAGGTGACTCCCTGGGAAGTTTTCATGCCGGGAGCCCAAAGCAGACACTATTGTGATACGTGCTAGAGGGGGATGTTATAAATGGTATTAGAGCTGGGGCACGAGTCGATATGTTTGACGGGGACGTCAAAACCTATAATGAGGGGTGAAGGCGGGCAGGTTAGATGCACCGTATCCTACATCGGCTGGGAAGGAGAACTAAACATTCCTTATAAGGGGTGTGGATACCTTCCCTATCATAACGCGTTTTAAAGACGTGAGGGCAGCAGATCCGATAAGAACTCTGTAGTTAAGCGTGCCCAGGCGAGAGCAATCCACGGATGGGTGACCCCTATATATATACATATATATATATATATATATATATATATATATATATATATATATATATATATATATATATATATATATATGTTGATCTAATTGAGGTTTCTTCAAAATTATCAAGGATCTTCAATGGAGTTTTGACCATGTGTCATGACATAATCTAGTTTTAGGTTCATTAGAACTTCAAATATTATGGTATGCCTAGTCTATAAAGTTAACTTGGATCATTTCTATGATAATCTAGTGTGAATTGAAGCTTATGTTTCAATTTGAAGTTCATGTGCTTTCTATCAAACCTAATCAAGTTTTTGAAGCAATAATCATTAGGTCGCCACATAAAAATCTTAGATCATTGTGTTATTAATGAATACACAAAGTTTAAGTTACATATTAGGCTGTTAACACACATCTAGGATCAATAAAAATTGTTTCAAAGGAAATTGGAACTGTTTTGGAAGGGTTTGGATAACTTGGCCACGAACCTGTTCAACATGGGAGACATGGTGGTCCACTTGGTCGAGTGGATTCACTTTTGAAGCTCCACTCGGTCGAGTAACATTTTAGAAGTAAGAAAATGTATATTTTGATAAAAATTAACTCCAATTGCTTCCATAGCCTATCTATTATTCCTCATATGTTATGAGAGGTTTAATATAAGATGAATTAGGGTATAAACATTGATTAGGATGGTTTTAAGATAACTAGTCATTAGTTACTTGTATTATTGTTAAGTCTATCTATTTTGAGTTATGTGATTTCTTATAATTTCATTCTCTATGTGCATGATTGGAATGAACTACTATATGTATTATGTGTTCTTGCATGAAATTACATTTTTCAAATATTTTTAAAAAGTGGGGAATGATTAATTGATTTAAAATAGTTTGAGCATAATCATTGCATTCATGTAGGTCGGGTTATGTCTTGAGAGAAGTCCTTCGTATTGTTTTTGGGAATACGGTCCCATGAAAGAAATGATGCTTATGAGTTGTGATTGACAATATAGATTATCATGATCGAGGGAATGAAATTTTCATACCCACCATGGTTACATGATTGATGGTCATATGACTCCAAATATGTTAAAGGGTGAAGCCTCTAGACATTATTAATGAGGGATTCTAATACATAGTTTATGCTTTGATTTCACCATCTTGACCTTTAGAGAAAGAGACTATTATGATAGTAGATACTTGGGAAATGGGAAGTATATGCATATTCATTGTATTGGTTCGTTTGATGTTTTATAATTTTTTGAGATATGATTGAATAAATTGAAATGATTTGATCTTGTAATACTTACTTTTACTTAAATGAATGAGATAAAATGTTATGATAATTTTAAACCTTTTTGCAAGAATTGACTTTGGGATCAGAGCATTTTCCTTCTCCAAAACTCTTAAGAGTTAATCTTTGGTAATATTTACTAGATTTTCCAAGTCTAACATTGTATTTTGACATGTATTCAGACTAAGAAACCAAAGATGCAAGGTATATTGGAAACTTGGAATTTAAGAAAACTTTTGGCTTGTAATAGATTGTAACCTTGAACTTTGGATATTATGATTTCTACAAACCTCGCACTTGTATTACTCATAAACAATAGACTTCTGAGACTATATTTCATTAAATTAACTTTATTTTGAAATGAGACTAATTAAAGCTATTTTTTAAATATACCATGTGATTTATGTTTCAACAACCAAATAAAAACCTTTATTTTTCTCCAACTGAAAACAAACTTGATCCACCTAAGAAATCTAATATATAGCCAAAACAAAATATGGGACTTGGATATTCCACCATCGAACAATACAACACGACAAAGAACTCGAATACAATCTAAGGGGTCGTTTGATAATTGCTAATTGGGTTAGAGCTGACCGGGTTAGAAGCTGACCGGGTTAGAAGTTCTGACTGAATTAACTTCTTATTGAAACTTGTTGTTTGATTTTGCATCTAACTGACGGTACAAAATGACTATATTACCCTTAAACAACATTTTTTTATAAAAATTCCTTTATGATTTACCATTTAATTTATAACATTACATTTTTTATAAAAACATTGAAAAATATGAAAAATGACCATATTACCCCTTGATGGAAAACTTTATATTGCACCAAAAATAGCAATGGATTTTATTCTTGATTCTAGAAAAATATGCATTTTCCATTTCCCTCTTTTTTCCAAAATGTTGATCAATGATGCTTAAATATTGATGACATTAGGCTGAAAATGCAGTTTCTTTCTCACAAGAACTTTGATCAAAGATTTGTAGTGTAATCCTCATAGACCACTTATGTTATTGACCATTTATGCAATTTTATGTAATTGACCATTTTGGCTGAATCTAAAGAAAATTACAAACCTCATAGACCACTTATGCAATTGACCATTTATGCAATTTTATATATACTCCATATTCAAGAAAGTTTGAAACCAACCCAGTAACTTTATGGTAGAAAAATAGATTTCATCTATGTTTACAACACTAGTGTTTTCAAAATAATAATCACAAATCAACAACTATTCAGATATATATTACTATTACACCTTTCTCACTACATTCAATAGGGAACAAAATTCCCATATCCACTTCCTGTTTTCCGCATACACCCTTTTCACATGTTCAATTACTTCCCTGCAATTCACATTTAATCCAAAAGCTTTCATAATCACCAATGATTTCATAAGAACATAAACATGATTAATTCAAAAACGTGTTGAAGAACATCTTATTTGGGTGGGAAACAATGAAGGTGATCGATCAGAAAAAACGCAGGAGAAAGAGTAGGTCGCACCTGAGTTGGAGGAAGGGTGGTCGAAGGCTGCGTGATCAGAGGAAACCGACAGAGGGAGAGGACGGAGGCTGTAGAGGAATACGACGGAGGCTATGAAATCGCTTTCTTCTTCCGATTTGTGCTTTTGTGTAGACGATTGTTTAGGGCATAACGGGGATTGATTATTTTGGAGTCGATATGTCTCGGTCCTTCACTCTAGAATAAGGGACCGAATCAACACAATTCTTTGGACCGAGTCTAAGGTTTGGACCGAGTCCAACCTTTTAGAAGATACGTCAAACATTCCAATTGAGTTTTTTGGTCCCAATCCACCCTTTGGACCCAATTAGAAGGGAAATCAAACGGCCCCTAAGACCACATCCCTCACGTCCAAGTTTATCTTAGTCGGAATTCGATTTAGATCAAACATCATCCTAACATATTAACTTTGATTGGGATCCATATGTTTCGTCAAGTATGAGAAAAACCATTATCCATTGAAAAAAATATCAATAACATGTTTTTCCAAATAAACTGAAAATTGATCTGAATCGCCAAGCTCCTAATGCCAATTATCATCTTCGTTGGAATCGAAAATTAAAGTTCTTCACCCTTCCCTCCCTAACTCTTGGAGCCACTTACACCTCCAAATCCACGTATTGTTTACAGGGGCGGATCCAAGGGATATCCCGGGATACCCCTCAAACATCTTTCCATAATTATATTTGTAACTTTGATTTAATTTTTTTGTAGGTTTTACATTGAGTTTTAATAATCTTCATCATCCAAAACTCTTTAAAGGTCAACCTCAGAAATAATCACTAGGTTTTCCAAGCCTAACACTTGTATTTTGATATGTGCTCATATTATATAATCTTGGTGAAGAGGTATTCAGGATAGCAAGGATATTCATAAGGCAACATCTATGTAGTGGTTTCACTTTTGAACAATGTTTGAGATTAACTTATGTAACTTTGCATTTTAAACATCTACTTATATATTTGTACTTTAGGACCTTAATTTTGAAAAATCTTAGTAAACACATAATAAGAAAATGATGTAGTAATTTGAACTTTCAAAGAAATACATATGATTAAACCCTTCACATGTCTCTTACACTTAGTCCAAAACTCATATCTCATAAACCACATAAACGAGTCACTCATAATAACATGATAAGGGGTGAGTAAGCCAATATACCAATCACCTCACATGCCCTTGTATGGTTCAATCATGACTCGTATGACCCTTTTTCCATGCAACACTTGTCCAAGCACTTACGAATAGCTAGACGAACTTACAAATGACATGAACATCTAGAATATTGATGACTATCTTGAAATCATTGATTCCCTTTCATTGTATGGTACAAAAACTCTTATAGTCATCACACATCCTTTTCCTTATGACATGATTTCACCATCCATGAGTAAACACTTTCACAAAACCCATTTTTGGAATCACACTTTGATTATTTACTTTGGAAATGAAGTAAAATCCATTCAAATCATAACTTGCATGTAATATGAATGCACTCATATAGACACATGAATAATCTCATATAACACTACATATTAAATAAGTAAATATATTATTGTATCCACATTTAACACTTAAGGTAAAAACATTTAGTTCTACAAGGATTGCATGATAAAAAAAATTCTACATTTTACTTGATCTCTTTGCAAATGTTTCAACCCATACCCTAACTCCTCGAAAGCTCAATGCAACCTATAATGTCGAAAATAGGTAGTATCCCATCACACAATGACTCTCATTCTCATTTCCAGACACACTTTGTTGGGCTTTATTTCAAAAATAGTTTCATAAACTAGAAAAATATGGCAACGGAAGACTTAAATTTTGAAATAACATAAACACTTTATACCCACCAAGGATCTTTGTGACATCCCCTAATTTCTCGGCCAGAAAAGACCGATTTAATTTATGCTTTTTAAAATAAAATCAGAGAAATCTTTTTAAAAGATGTTGCGGAATTGGTCCCCAAAACAAAACATGATAAAAGTTTGTCAAAACCTTTCTTTAAGAAATATATAATTTCCTTTTATATCAAAACCTCGGGATGTCATGTTCCGATACAGATCAAAAGCATAAACAAGACATTATAAGCCTTACAACAGTTATTTATAACTACTGGCCTATAATCCAAAAATCACTCATCATCATCATCCGACTATGCTCGGGGTCCACTACCTGTAATATAAAAAGCTGAGTGGGTCAGGCTTGGAAGCCTGGTGAGCATATAAGGTTTTCAACCCACAATAAATAATAAACTCTTTAAGTTTATCAATCAACAAATAAGTTATCAATTTCATCAACCAAAAACAACCCTAATTACCCATTCCCGTTATCCTCACCTTACGTCCCTAAAACAACTATCACAAGGGACCTAGCCTAACGATTTTCATTAGGGGTGACAACTTTGCTTCGGGGGTTCCTCAGCAATTATGTCAAATAAGGCAACCTACATGGTGACAACACTGCTTTCCTCAGCAATTTATGTCAAACAAGACAACATAACACAAAACGACCAATAAGGTGACAACATTGCTTTCTTCAGCAATTTATGTCAAATAAGGTAAACACCTGGGTGACAACATTGCTTTTCCCTCAGCAATTTATGTCAAATAAAACAACCAATAATAGGTGACAACATTGCTTTCTTCAGCAATTTATGTCAAATAAGACCACCTGACATAAAACAATCAGTATGGTGACAACATTGCTTTCCCTCAACAATTTATGTCAAATAAAACAAACACCTGGATGACAACATTGTTTTCCCTCAACAATTTATGTCAAATAAAGCAAACACCGGGGTGACAACATTGTTTTTCCCTCAACAATTTATGTCAAATAGGCACGAAGTCACATCGTCGCCAAGGTTTATACAACAGGCACTAAATCCATAGCTGCCAACATACTAAATCTGTAGCTACCAACGTACATCTATACTGTACTAAATTCATAGCTACCAACGTACATCTATACTGTATTTCTATCCCTCATACTTTATCTACCCATGTTTTACCCAACATATTTGAAGATAAAATATATATACATTTTAAATCATTTTAAACATGTATAAAACATTCATTTAACATCCATATTGAATAAACAAACAACATATATACACATAGCACGTATTTTATATAAAATACTTCATATCTATGTGTAAGATGAAAGTGACTACACACTCACTTGATTTAATGAAAATCGGGCAGCAATTCGTTTCCTAAAACGATCGTTTCTAATAAAATCGGGAGTTTTATTGAGAAACCGGGCTCTGCGAGGGTCGGGCTTCGAAACCGAAAAGATAAATTTTCCGGGTCTTCGGAAACTTCGGAACGTATTTCGGGCTTTAGAAATGATACCGGGGCTTCGGGGGAAGTCAAAATGATAAAAAAGATGAAAAATGGGTGAAAAATGGCAAATTTCGGATTCTACCCGGGAAGTCTCACAGCCACTACTATATATAGTAGCGAGGCTTGGATCCGAACCGAGGAGGGAAGGGCACGCGTCTGCGAGGCTCGGACCACGTGGCAGCAGGGCGAGGCTCGGATTGGTCAACTGCGAGCTTCGGATTGGTCAGCAGCCTCGGTCTACACGTATGCGAAGGGGTGTCCGAGGAGCATCCGCGGGGTGTCTCCTGCGAGGCTGTCCGAATGCGAGTGGACCGCGGACTTGGTCCAATTAGAAGACGACACGCGAAGCTCGGTCCTATCAGGAGGTGCCACGTGGAGGCCTCGCATGCGAGGGATGACGTGTCCGAGGTGACTCAGCGAAATTTCCCGGTTTTGGGGATTTTTCTCGTTTTTCGCGCCAAAACTTCTAAAATCCATAACTTTCGCATACGAGCTCCGTTTTTTACGTTCTTTATATGCACGCGTAGGTAAAATTACGCTCTACAACTTTCGTTTAGACTTCGTCGGCTAATATTGAATTTAATTTTTATATTATTATTTTTAACAGACAGGGACAGGAAATCCGTTAAAAATTCATAACTTCTTCATCCGACGTCCGTTTTCGTCAGACTTTTTACCGTTGTGCTACTATTTACGAGACCTTCGATTCTCGTTTAGGTTGTGTCGGCTAAAAATCACTCGATCTAAAATTCGAGTTTTAGCTGTCTACTGCTAAGCTGAAACTTCGAAAAATCATAACTTCCTCATACGAAGTCAGATTTGGGTGTTCTTTTTATCGAACTTCTCGGTTTAACGAATACTACGAGTTTCGTTTAGATCACTAAGGCCAAAAATTAGTTTATCGAAAACTTACTTTTTACGACATTCGGCACCGTGCCGGTTTGTCGCGAAACTTCGACAGGTCATAACTTCTTCGTTATAACTCGGATTTCGGAATTCTTTATATATCCGTAATCCTTGTCACGCCCACTACAAGTTTCTTAACAGATATTGGCTTTATATAAAATTTAATTTTTGACGCTCATTTTTATTCTTAATTAATTAAACCCTAATAATTAAGCATAAAACACATAATTCACATAATATTCACATAATTCCTTTTCATTTCTTCAAAATGAGTCACAAAGGTTAACCTAGACTATTATGTCAACATTAATGCCTAGACTAGAAACACGGGCATTACAATCTTATTGCAAGTTATATAAAGATTAAAATACCAAACAAAGAAGAGGTGAAGAAATAACAACCTTTGTAGTTCTTTGGGTCCTCTTGGGAGGCTTGGAAGTTGATGAAGAATGTGGAACCTTTGAGGCAGCAACAATGACTCAACTTGATGTAGATGCTAGTCCAAAACTCTTAAACCCTTAAGCTTTAAGTTCATAACCAATATGAACTTAAAGAGGGCATGAAGATGCAAGTGTTCTTCAAGTTTTCTAACCAAAACTAGAGAGAAAGATAGGTGGATAAGAGGTTTCAGCCATATGCCTCAGGGAAGGAATGAGCCAAGAAGCCAAGTGCAAGCCCTCTTATTTATATGCATAAAGTGAAGTTAATAACCATTAGTTCCTTCAACTTTAGACAAACTTGTCCCCATGTCATAATAGTGTTCATGCATGCTTCTAAAGCATGATTTCTTTTTATTAAACAAAACAAAACCCATCACTAGCATGCTTGTAAGCATGCTCACGTTTTTTTATGTATAAAAAAGAAGTCAAACATGGTAAATTTTATAAACTCTTTTATAAAATATAAACCTTAACTTTTTGGTAAAATACAAAAAGTCATTATGGTCCAAAATGTTGTACATGACTTAATAAATCATACCCTATGATATATTATGTTACTTGCTAATGAAAAATAATTATTTCCTAGAAATAAATAATTCCCAATTTAATTAAGAGTTTTATTGAATATTTATTAAAATCAATTTCCAATAAATAATCGATTGTATCAAGTTGTTGTTAATGTGACCCATTAGTATCATATGTTATTTAGCAATATCACTTTAATATGACTCTTGAGCATACTAGACCTTTCAATCTCCCACTTGCGCAAGACTCATATTAGACTGATATAAACAGTGGTGAACGTCTAGCAACATTTCACTGCCCCCAAGACCATATGACTTTTTTGTGCCATTCTCTCAACGCCCAATTCCCAAAAAGCTCAAAGCTACAATTGTGTATATGGTAAGTTTATCAGTTATCCCTTGCTACAGACATCATGTTGAACATGAGATTCGGATCGCGGTTAATCTCATTAGTCATTCAACTTTTGATAAGGCGTCTTAGATGTCTAACTCTCAACACATAAGAGGAACAAATCCCATCTTGATTACATAAGCCTCTTGCATAGTTCACACCATACCTGAAAATGGATTTTATAACTGCCCGGTTAAGGAACAACATTTGACCATTATCAAAGCATAGTACTCCCTGCACTTAAGTCCCACTATGTATCTCAGGTATTAAGGATACAAAGATAGTACCATTTTAATCAAGTATCATTCATGATAGCGATCCATGAGATGATCTTGATGCGGGTCAGTTTAATACTAGTTCTCTGACAAGTACCAATGAAACTTAGTTACAACCACTTGCCTACTTTCATTTAGTGAGAGTCAACCAATCCAATTCATATTAGTCTTACTTTATAATTGCTCCCACAATTATAACCGACTATGAACTTTTATAATAATAACATTATTCATGGATTAAACATGTTAATATAGAGAACAACAAGTATTAATGTGATGACTATATCCCAATATATCATAACATTATCTAATAGTTGTTGTCATAATGTTCCAATATCCAAATACTAAATCCAAATCAAAAACCCATTTCTAGAATAATAAAGTCTTATAGTTGAAGTGTGACCACTCATACTTAGCTCAAAAGAATGAATTTATCAATGGATCTGGCAAAATTCAATTTGTGTGAATTCTGTGAATACAATCATCTCCATACTTAACTTTACTCTAGATATAGTTAAATATCTTAGAGAATATGATTGGTGTTCTTTCGTGACATAGAGTCTCTTAGATTGATTAAGTATACTCTCGAAGTCACAAAGATTTCTATGTGATCCTAGAATGGCTGAAATCAACATAGTTTTTCAATGATCCCATTCATCCAATCATATTTGAATTCAACTTCTAAAGTAGTGTATTCTTATTTTGTAGTAGATTGTATCATTATGTTTTGCTTGGACCTTATTCCAACAAAACTTACTCTTCATTTCATAATGAAGTCAAAATCCAATTATAATTCATAATTATTTATATATGTTTAGAAATTAACATCTTGTGTAGATCTTTCAATAAAGATCATTTCTAAACTAATTATCTCATATACATTCTCTTAGTTCTTCTTAAGTACTCTTATAATGTTTCATACTCATCTAATGACTTAACCATGTATTCAATTGGTATCCTATGATATGCTCATAGCATGATCATATACCAGGTCCTATGCATAATTTGGCATAAGTGATGAATTCATTTTCCATGCAAATAGAATATAAATCATTTTATCTAGTTTAAGACTATGATCTATGTACCTTCTGAGGCTAGCTCAAAATGATGCCATATGACAATGCCAAGAATTCTCCAAAAGAATCTTGTGTCTTGATCCCCTACAAGATATTGCCGGTATATGTATAAGGAAATGAAACTTTTAACATTCATTTTATCTATCCCTTATAGACTTTACATTCCAAGAATGTATCTTCTCTTTCCTAAGTCTTTCATTTTAGAAACACTTTCCGAGTTAAGGTGAAAACGACCTTGCCTAGTCAGAATGTGATTTCAAAGGATTAAGTATGTCTCATTCATACAAGATTAGGAATGTCACTATACTCCCATTAGTTCTTAGTAAACACACATGTTCTATTCATTTTGATATGAAAACACACCTTGTGGTTTTACATAAAATAATAATTATAACATTTAGATGTTTGCTTTATATCCACAAGTGGATCTCAAGCTCTACACATTTTGTTAGGATGACTTGGATAAAGAAAACCTCCAAGCTAATCTATATAGATATCTTCCAGTAGATGTCTATTAAGAAAAGCGGTCTTTCTTGAAATCTATTTACTATATCTCATATTAAGAATATGACTTTATAGTAAATAATATCCTTGTTGATCTAATCATAGCTACTTGTGAAAAAGGTTTGATCACAATCAATGTCATGAGTATGATGAGAATCATAGTCAATGATATGACTATGAGAAAATCCTTTTATAATAATTCTTGCTTTCAATGTGTACGGTTATCCATGTAATTTATTCTTCCTAGAAGAATTATTTACTCCTTCTAGCCTTGCTATAGGGATAAATTTTAATCAAGCTCATACTTGATTCTCATACATGGATTACATCTCATGTTCATGACTCTAACTCATTTATCAGATTCGAGATCTGATATAACATCTTGGTATTTGATGAATTTTCCAGAAACCATCAATAAAAGCTCATCAATGAGTGATTCCACATTTCTCAAGTCATAGATGATTTCTACCATTAATGCGAACAATTTGTGTTTGTGAATAGCTATTATTCAATTTTAACAATCCTTGTTAAAACTAGTGCCAACTGTTACTACATAAGCTTATGGTTCTTGAGCTGCTTCAAGTTCCATGTACCTCCCACTTGGTTTGTCAGTAGAAGCTTGCTTTCTACTAACTTAGCTTACACAAGAATAAAAGAAGTTATTCTTGGTGGGTTTGCATATGATAATCTAAGCCACATTTACAGTATTACACAAATATATATTTAGTAGATTTTGGGTTTAGAAGCTTTAATCCAACATTGGCTTCAAATCAATAAAACATTAAGTAAGATGAAGATGGAGCCCTTCCATACTAAATGTTATAAAGTGTTTAATCTACTAATTAGTTGTTATTCGTATTCAAGATACAATTAATAGTGATTGAAGTATTATCCCAAGAATATTAAAGGAGGAAATTTCTACCGATTAGAAAGTAAATCATACCAAGTAAGATTTAATTCATACTTTATTATGATTAAGGCCTTAGATGGTTCTTACCGGTTTGCATCTCAGCTTTCGAAACCTTCAACAAGATTTCTTAATTATGTTTTACCACGTAAAATATAATTAAAACTACTATAGTTATTAATAAAGTTGATTTGGTATCTTGTGCTTAATCTCAGACATTCATTAGAAAGGAAGTCATGCACCAAAGTGTATAGTTCCTTAATTATTTTCTCTACACCTTAGTGAAAATATCATTAGGAATCCTTTACATATAAATAAGTTTCACATATGTCAAATAAACTACATTATTTTCCTTTAAATATCCCTTTCTTGAAGTTGGAATATGTGAATGCCATTTATATAATAAAGATAACCATGTTAAAGATGAGTTTGATTTAAAACAAGTTTAAGTCAAAAGTGTTTGCATATAGAACTTAATTTTAATTATAAAATGTTGATATTTACTTCATAATTCTATTAAGATATCTAGTATCATAAATAGAAGTTAATCATTTCAGATTATGAATATTATCGTTATGAAAAATGATTGAGTAAATTATCAAACATTTCAATTGTATCCAGATGTTGTTAGTATGACCCATTAGTATCATATGTTATTTAGCAATATCACTTTAATATGAATCTTGAGAATACTAGACCTTTCACACTTGTCATCTATTATGGTTATACAACCCTTATATACATCTTACATAAGACTTAGGATGCCATAAAACACATAGCACCCCAAGACTCATAAGTTATAATCAAAATTAACATACATGACCATTAGATTGCCAAAAGACAGAGTTAGGGTCTTAAAGGTTAAAGATTCTTATTGTTAGATGCGTAAACGATCCTATTTACAATGTATTATATGAATCCTTTTGTTAGATGTGTAGACGATCCTGTTTGCAATGTATTCCATGAACCTTGCTTGCGAACCTTTTATTATGATATAACTCGGTTATATCTATTCACATATTTAGATCCATATATTTAGCGCACATGTACATTACTTTGTCAAATATTGTTTTTGTAGATATCTCCATTAGTTAGCCGTCTCTTTCAATATATATACCCTAATTGTAATCCTCTGTAATTCAATCAATATACAATACAGATACAATTTCTATTCTTCTTCTTCTTTCTCTTCTGTAATCTTTATATGGTGTCAGAGCTTGGCTCTGCACACACCACACCTACGAATTCCCCCCCCCCCCATCTTCTCCAAAACAAAACATGTCCACTAATGATTCCTCCTCCTCACTCACTGTCAGCACTACCATGAAAGATATCACCATCGTCAATTTCCCAGCAACTCTGAAATTGATATCCGTAAATTACATTGGGTGGAAAACTCAGATCGAAGCTTTGTTGCACGGCCTAGATCTATACCGATTTATTGATGGCACACATCTAGCTCCAACCCCAATAATTGTTGTTGATGGTATAACCACTCCACACGCAGACTACCAAAAATGGTTCTGGCAAGATCGTCTTCTATTTGGCGCTTTAGTGGGAACCTTATCACCTCAGATCGTTCCACTTGTGACAAATGCTTCATCTTCTCGTGAAGCATGGAAAACCCTAGCCAGTATATATGCATCTCCATCACGAAGTCATATCAAACAATTACAATACCGCCTGAAACAACTTACCAAAACCCCCAATCAAACAATCACTGAATACATGAAGAGTGTCAAAATTGTTGTTGATGAACTTGCGATTCTTGGAAAGAACCTTGACCAGGAAGACATCATTGATGTTGTTGTTAATGGGTTGGATCAATCCAATTAGAAACCCACTCTATATGTTATCCATGCAAGAGACAATCCTATATCCTTTAATGAACTGCATGAAAAGCTAATAAATCATGAATTAACTCTTCTTCAACAGGTACCTGTTGTACTGGCATTCACCAACCAGCCACCGTCTTCTATACACACCACCAGTCCAGCAAGAAGTCATAGCCTCCTCGACAGCAAACCACCACTCCAGGATTGCTTCCCACACCCTCGAAGCAAGTCCCTCCGGTCACTCAAACTCCTGGTCAACGCCCATTCTTGGGAAAGTGCCAATGGTGCCATTAGAAAGGACACTCTTTAACCAGTTGCTCAACATTTAAAAAGTATTTTCCACATGCTTCTGTCCCTCCTTACCGTAACACGCAGGTCCAACATGCTTAAGCTCACATTATGAATCCTATCAACACATCTCCACCAACCACAACAAACTGGCTATTTGATAGTGGAGCAAGTTTTCATGCAACAAACGATCTCAATAATCTCTCAATCCATGCACCGTATGATGGCACTGAAGAATTGGTCATTGGTGATGGTTTGTGCTTACAAATCTCTCACATTGGTTCTGTTATAATTCACACACCAAATACACCATTAATTCTCAAAAATGTCCTCGATGTTCCTTTTATTTCTCAAAATATTATATATATATATATATATATATATATATATATATATATATATATATATATATATATATCTCGTTTATGCATTGACAACCAATTCCTAATAGAATTCTACTCTTTTGTTTTTGTTATCAAGGACCTTGCATCCAAAATTCTATTGTTCCAGGGAACAACAATCAAGGGAATGTATGAACTGCGCTCTTCGCCATCACCAACTGTTCTCACCGTGCATCGTACCAATCCCTCCATGTGGCACCACAGTCTAGGCCACCCCACAAAATAAATTTTTTATGCAGTTATCTTCATCTCTTTCATTCAATTCTAGTTCTGATGATCATTGTAACTCATGTTGAATAAATAAAAGTCACCGTTTGCCTTTTAATGGTTCGTCTTTTACATCCACCGCTCCATTAGAACTCATATTTTATTATGTATGGTGCTTTCCAGTTGAATCTTTTGATCATTACAAATACTATATAATACTTGTTGATCACTTCACCAAATACACAAGGCTCTACCCTATGAAAAAGAAGTCTGATTCACTAGACATCTTCACTCGTTTTCACAGACTGGTTGAAAACTATTTTAACACCAAAATAAAACAACTATTCTCAGATAATGGTGGCGAATACCTAAAACTCTCCACTTACCTTGCATCCTCTGGGATTTCGCATCTCACATCCCCACCTCATACCCCTGAACACAACGTATATGCCGAAAGTCAACATCGACACATTGTCGAGACTGGTCTAGCATTGCTATCTCCTTCCAACATTCCAACCATTTTCTGGCCTTTTGCCTTTACTACCACTGCCTATCTCATGAATAGATTACCAACTTCTACTCTACACAACCTATCACCTTTCCGCTATCTCTTTGAAAAAGAACCAAACTACTTAAAACTCCGAAGCTTTGGATGCTTATGTGACCCTTGGCTAAGACCATACTCTCCTCATAAAATACATCCTAGATCAACCCCTTGCATTTTTGTTGGTTACTCTCCCACTCAAAGTGCATACTATGCTTATGATCAAAAATCCTCCAAGATCTATACATCTCGTCATGTTGTCTTCATCGAAACTGAATTCCCTTTCAATAAACTCACCAACTCACCTACTACTGAGCCTTCTATTAACCTTGATCATTGGATTCCCATCTCCCTTCCACTCCAAAATTCTGCTACTCCTTCCACAAATCAACCATCATCACCTGCACCCTCCACTATTGCTAACATTTCTATTCCTGAAAATCCCCCTGTTATCATCAACAATCAGCCTCTTGTCCCAAACAACTCTCCTCCTCAATCCCCTAATACTCTCCCCTCCTCCAGAATGAACACACGTCCTCACCCTAAACCAAATACTCGTTATTACAATTCTAATTTTCAAATATACACAACCTTTCCTTCATATCCAACCGAACCTTATACAATTTCGAAGCTTTGGATGCTTATGTTACCCTTGGCTAAGACCATACTCTCCTCACAAACTACATCCTAGATCAACCCCTTGCATTTTTGTTGGTTACTCTCCCACTCAAAGTACATACTATGCTTATGATCCAAAATCCTCCAAGATCTATACATCTCGTCATGTTGTATTCATTGAAACTGAATTCCCTTTCAATAAACTCACCAACTCACCTACTACTGAGCCTTCTATTAATCTTGATCATTGGATTCCCATCTCCCTTCCACTCCAAAATTCTGCTACTCCTTCAACAAATCAACCATCATCACCTGCACCCTCCACTACTGCTAACATTCCTATTCCTGAAAATCCCCCTGTTATCATCAACAATCAACCTCTTGTCCCAAACAACTCTCCTCCTCAATCCCCTAATCCTCTCCCCTCCTACAGAATGAACACGCGTCCTCACCCTAAACCAAATACTCGTTATTACAATTCTAATTTTCAAATATACACAACCTTTCCTTTATATCCAACCGAACCTTATATAATTTCTTAATCTCTAAAACACCCATCATGGCCCAACGCCATGCAAGAATAATTTAATTCCCTCCAACGCAACCATACATGGTCTCTTGTACCATCTCCCCAAGCTCAAAATCTTGTTGGATGCAAGTGGGTCTATAGAACAAAATACAAACCCGACGGATCAATCGATCGTCTTAAGGCATGCCTTGTTGCCAAAGGTTTCCACCAATGCCTCGACATTGATTACCGAGAAACCTTCAGTCCTGTTCTTAAACCAGCTACTTTACGACTCATACTCTCTCTTGTTTTCTCCAACGATTAGGCTCTTAGGCAATTGGATATAAACAACGCCTTTTTACAAGGTACCCTTCGCGAAGACGTTTACATGTCCCAACCCCCAGCTTTGTCAACCCATCTTATCCTCGCCATGTTTGCAAATTAAACAAAGCCCTATATGGGCTTCGACAAGCATCTCGTGCCTGGTATGATGAACTTAAAACATACCTTATCTCTCTTGGATTCAAAGCCACAATTTCTGATCCATCTCTCTTTATTCTAAAAAATAGTCAAAATTTCATTCTAGTACTTGTCTATATTGATGACATTATAGTCACCGGTCCATCCCCCATCCACTTATCTAAATTCATAACTCACCTTTCAGCTAAATTTTCTCTAAAAGATCTCAGTTCCTTATCCTACTTCCTAGGTGTTGAAGTTCTTCCCCACTCAAATGGAATCCTACTCTCTCAACGAAAATATATTCTTGATATTATCACTAGAGCCAAAATGACAGATTGTAAGCCTATTTCCACACCAATGACCAGTTCAGAAACTCTCACATTTAAAGGCGGCACACCACATCCAGTCCTAACTGAGTATCACACTCTAGTTGGCGCCCTGCAATATTTATCTTTGACAAGGCTAGACTGTAACATCCCAAAAATACATGTCCAAAAATTTCATTTTAAATCATTAAGAAAACCATAGTCATCAAACATCAGATAAATATCATAAGTAGTGTATCTCAAAATATCAGAGCATCTGTAAAATTATATATCAAAGTATAAACATCTCAGGCTAAACAAATGGTGTGTGCACTGCGGTCATCCCGAGATCTTCCCCTTGCCACCGGAAGTACCTGAAACCAAAACTGAAAACTATAAGCATGAAGCTTAGTGAGTCTCCCCAAACTACCACATACCATACACATAATCATGCTACTAAGAGATACGGGCCCCGCCCACACTCCGTTATCTAGGAGATACGGGCCCCGCCTACACTCCGTTGTCTAGGAGATATGGGCCCCGCCCACACTCCGCTAACTAGGAGATACGGGCCCTGCCCACACTCTGCTGACTACGAGATACGGGCCCCACCCACACTCGGCTAACTATGAGATACGGCCCCCGCCCACACTCGACTAACTATGAGATACGGGCAGCTACTAAACATACATACAAGTATCACACAGAAAACAAGTATAACTAAGCATATAAATCTGTACCATATCAGCTATCTATGAGATACGGGCCCCGCTCACACTCAGCTACTAATCAGATCACATACACGGGCGAGCCTTGGTGTCGTAGACCCGTTCCTACTAAAGGAAAATCAACTCAATGTCGTGTAAATAGCTGAAGTGTCTATGCTCCGCAACCAGCTCTACTCACACCCTATACATAATAACCTTTTAGATACTATACCATACTCAAAATCCCCTTCACGGGTCAACCTTTGTCAAAGTCAAAGTCAAGGTCAAAGTCAACGTCCAGTCAAGTCAAAGTCAACCCTGAGTTGACTCAACTCGTCGAGTCATCCCCCTGACCCGCCGAGTTTCTATGCTACTCTCAGTCGTGATAACACGAGTCAACCCGTCGAGTCCTCCCTTAGACTCTCCGAGTTCTGTCCTTTACAGAATCGGGAAAAATCGAACCAACTCGTCGAGTTCCTCTATGGACTCGCCGAGTTCTTCAGCCTGTTGCTTCATCTTAATGGATTAAGCCCCTATTCTTCATATCTAAGCTTCATACTCCACATATACACTGAATTGTCCTTTTTAAGGGTAAAGTTTCCAACTTTACCCGTTAATACCCTTACTCAATGGATTTTGCTCAAACCCTAATTCTTTAGAACCTAGATCTTGGTCCACAAGCCATCAATACTCGATACTAAGGCATATAAACTGAGATCTGGACCCTAGACACTACATGAACACGTAAAGCTTCCACCGTTCTATCCATGCATGGCCTTTTGGAGCTTATAATGCCAAAATGACATCCTATAGCTTGCATGGGGCTTCAGTGGCCATAAAGTTTTCACCTTTATGCTATGAAAGCCCTCCATGATTCCAGATATGTTGGTATACTCACTTGGGACATCCATTTCCCAAGGATCATGCTTCTTGGACCAAAAGCTCAATAAAATGATAATAAGGAGATCTAAGAAGTTACTAAGCAAGTTTGAGACTTGCTTACCAGAAAATGATGAGAATGAAATGGAGTCTCTTGATCTACTAGCTTCTTCTTGAATCCCCAATCTTCTTCTTCCTTCACAAGCTTCAATACACACAAAACTTCACTCAGAAGTGTCTCGTAAGCTCATAAATGCATTAGGGTTTCTGGATCTAGGGTTTGGGACTTGGAGGATGTAAATGAGGCCATCATGTGGGGATTAGGATGCTTAAATAGGGTGCAAAAAACCTGAAATTAGGGTTTCACTCTATCAGTCCTACTCGTCGAGTTGAGGCTTCCAACTCGTCGAGTAGATTTCAAAACCCGCGTCCAAATTCATTCCCTACTCGACGAGTTTGGGGCCTCCAACTCGTCGAGTTTCTACATAAATATGAATAAAATTATAATTTAAATACATACGAGGAAACTAGTGTTACAATTCTCCCCCACTTGTCTTAGACTTCGTCCTTGAAGTCAGCTACCTCGAATAACTCTAGGTAGTGCTCTCTCATCTCCTCCTCTGGCTCCCAAGTCCACCCTGAGCCCTTACACTGTTGCCACTGCACCTTTACTAAATGAACAACCTTGTTCCTCAAGGTTTTCGTCTTGCGATCCAGAATTGCCACATGCATCTCAACGTAGTTCAGGCTGTCATCCACATGGATGTCTTCTAACGGCACAACTTCGGAGTCATCCACCAAGCACTTCCGCAACTGGAAGACATGAAAAGTACTGTGGATCTGGATGAGCTCTGCTATAAAATCCATACGATAGACCACACGGCCCACCCAGTATGTAACTCTGAAAGGACCGATGTACCTGGGGCCTAACTTGCCCCGCTTCATGAACCGGATGAAACTCCAAGTCTGAACAGCGCTTGTCAGCATAGATTTTATGCCGACTCTGAGCAGTCTGGAGCCTACTCCGGACCTGTTGGATACTCTCAGTAGTCTTGAGTACCACCTCGGTACTCCCCATGACCATCTGTCCGACCTCGCCCCAACAGATTGGGGTCCTACACTTCCTCCCGTAGAGCATCTCGAATGGAGGCCGGTCTATGCTGGCATGGTAACTATTGTTATACGAAAAATCTGCTAACAGAAGATATGTATCCCAACTGCCACTGAAATCCAAAACACATGCGCGAAACATGTCCTCGAGAGTCTGAATCGTCCTCTCACTCTGCCCATCTGTCTGAGGGTGGAAAGCGGTGCTGAAGTAGAGACGAGTACCCATCTCGTCGTGAAACCGCTTCCAAAATTTGGAAGTAAAATGGACGACTTGGTCCGGCACAACCGAAACTGGCACTCCATGACGTGCCACCACCTCTCGAACGTAGATCTCGGCTAGCTTCTCAGCTGATATACTCTCCTGGATCGGAATGAAATGGCACTCTTGGTAAACCGATCCACGATGACCCATATCGAATCCACTCCATGTGCGGTCTTGGGAAGCTTCGTGATGAAATCCATAGTGATATCTTCCCATTTCCATATGGGAATCTCCAACAGCTGCATCTTGTCGTGAGGTCGCTGGTGTTTGGCCTTGACTTTCCTACAAGTCAAGCACCGCACTACGTATCATGCTATGTCTCGCTTCATGCAGGGCCACCAATAATCAGGGCGAAGATCCTGATACATCTTCGTTGCCCCGGGATGGATGGAGAACCTCGACTTATGAGCATTATCCATCAGAACCTGACGTACCCCGCCATAGTAAGGAACCCCGACCCGCCGATGCAGGGTCAACACTCCACGACTGTCATAATCAAATGAGGCCACCTGGCCTACGATCCGCTCACACTTCTGGCGCTCCTCCTTCAGGCCATCAGCCTGTGCCTCCCGGATCTGCTCTAGCAACGGAGTAATCAGTGTCATCCTCAGATATATGTCTCGAATCGGAGCCGCCACTGACTTGCGGATCAGAGCATCGGCCACTACATTGGCATGCCCGGGTGATAAAGGATCTCACAGTCATAATCCTTTACCACATCGAACCACCAACGTTGCCTCATGTTCAGATTCGGTTGATCCATGAGGTACCTAAAGCTCTTGTGGTCCGTGTAAATGGTACTACGAACCCCATAGATGTAATGCCGCCAAATCTTGAGGGCGAAAACCACAGCCCCCAGCTCTAAATTATGCGTCGGATAGTTCGCCTCATGAAGCTTCAACTGCCTCGAAGAGTAAGCTATCATGTGACCCCGCTGCATCAAAACTGCACCCATGCCCATGATCGAAGCTTCACAGTAAACTACGAAGTCATCGACGCCCTCTGGCAACGTCAGAATCGATGCCTCGCATAACTGCTGTCTGAGGGTCTTGAAGACTGCCTGCTGCTCAGGCCCCCAGCGAAATGTCACCGACTTCTTGGTCAGTCGGGTCAAGGGAACAACAATCTTGGAGAAATACTGGATGAATCTCCGATAGTAACCCGCTAGACCAAGAAAACTTTGAATCTCAGATGGAGACCTCGGAACCTCCCACTGCATCACGGCCTCTATCTTGGCCGGATTGACCAAAATGCCTTTCTGGTTGAAAAGGTGCCCCAGAAATTGCACCTCGTGCAACCAGAACTCACACTTAGAGAACTTTGATAAAAGTCTCTCCCTCCTCAGTGTCTCCAGCACCTCCCTCAGGTGCTCCTCATGTTGCTCCCCGAGTCTTGGAATAAACCAAGATATCATCTATGAAGACTATCACAGACCAGTCCAGCATCGGTCTGCACACGCGATTCATGAGATCCATGAACGTGGCAGGAGAATTAGTGAGCCCAAACGGCATCACCACAAACTCATAGTGATCATAGCGAGTCCAAAAGGCTATTTTCGGCATGTCGTCGTCCCTGACTCGCATCTGGTGATAACCTGATCGTAGATCAATCTTGGATAACCAAGATGCACCCTGCAGCTGGTCAAATATATCATCAATCCTCAGTAGGGGATAACGGTTCTTCACCATTACCTTATTCAGCTCCCGGTAGTCTATACACATCCGATGTGACCCGTCCTTCTTCTTCACAAACAGGATCAGGGCACCCCATGGCGAACTGCTCGGCCTGATGAATCCCTTGTCTACCAGCTCATGCAGCTGTGTAGACAAATCCTGCATCTCGGGAGGAGCCAACCGATACGGTGCCTTGGCTATCGGAGCCGCACCAGGAACTAGGTCAATCCTGAACTCTACCTGCCTCTCCGGAGGCACCCTAGGCAAATCCTCTGGGAACACGTCCGAGTTATCCCATACGATTGATACATCATGTACTATCACCTTACCCTTATCCCGGGTATCCATAACATATGCGACATAACCTGCGCAACCCTGCTGAAGGTAGTGCCTAGCCCTCTCCGCTGAACACATAGTCGGTCCACACTGCAAACTCTCGCCTTGAATCAATAACCGTCCCCCACTAGGAGTCCAAACTCTCACTAGCTGCTACTCGCAGTCGATCACTGCTCCATTGGGACTCAACTAGTCCATACCCACAATAACCTTATTCCCTCTTAGGGGAATGGGGGCCAAATCTACTGAAACTGCTCATCGAACAACTGCAGTGTACACCCCCGATGAACTTTGGCAACCCGAATGGTCCTATCATCTGCTATCTCTACATCCAGCAGACAGTCTAGCTCCCCCGTAGCTCCAACAAATCGTTTGCTAAGCGTGAGTGATACGAAAGATCGGGTAGCCCCCGAATCGAACAATACCATAGCAGATATACCGTTCACTAGGAACGATCCTATAATGAAACACAAAAACATGAGTTACAATAAATATAAATAAATAGACAAGGAGAAGATACATACCCGTAACGACATCAGGAGTTGCACGTTCCTTGTCACACCCCCGGACCAGACGGCGGAAACGTCCGGAGGCGGGTGACTTCATTGCGCAGTATCATAACAATTGAATATAAATGAAACAGAGCAATCCAAACATCATACATTGAGATAACAAACTTACAGTGTTTACATATTGTATTTGTTCTTCGAGTTACACAAAATAGACATAAGTAGAAAATTCCAAGCTACAGCTAAATAGTCCTGCATCCGCGTCCCTTTTACCTGCTTACTAGATCCCTGAGAATACAAGTCGTTTTGAAAAGCGTCAACTAAAAAGTTGGTGAGTTCATAAGGATTTTTGTATAAAATCGTTCACTTGTTTAGAATCGTTCTTATTGTACTATCAGAAAATCCGATATTTTCTATGAAATCGTTTGAAGTCTTGCCTTGAAAATCATGGATATATGTGTGTGCATGTCATTACTTTTGTTCATCCTTATAAGGAGTGATTTTGAAAAGTAGTGTAATTTGTAAAAGCGAGCTGTGTACGAGAATAGTTCTTTTGAATAGTAATAGTCAACCGTTTCCAGAAAAACCCCGTTATTTTCAAAAAGAGAATATGGTTGAAAGTCTTGTTCCTCTTATCGAGTAAAATTGAGTGTGCGTTATAGTTTATCGTTATCGAAATCGTAGAAAATCATTTTCTCCAGAAAATCATATATTTTCTGATATAAAATATTCGTAAGTTCTAGTTCCAACTATGTATATGTGTGGGTTAGATTATTGTTTTCAAAATCGTTTACAAACGTTTTCCATAGAGTCCTACGCTTTTTAATTTGTAAAATAGCATTATTACGACTCTATACTTGTTAGGAGAAAGAATCAACATGACAATTATGGACATTCTATGCGATGGAAAAAGGACAGTCAATGCAACAAATGCGGACCATCACTTATCATGCATAGGATGGTCAACACAACGTGTCAAAATTTATTTATGAGGTTTTCCTTACATAAATTTCTAATTAATATAACATATTCTAGTGAGTCGTTATAACCATACTAATCTGACGGAGTGCCTGTTTTGGCGTTTCTCAGGCGCCCTCGGTTTAGAAAAGACATTTGTCACCCTAGACTGGCATGTCTAGCTGTAGCGAACAGCGAAGGTGCGGGTTGTCAACCTCGTATAGATCTATACACAAATTCCCGCTCTCCCTCCAGGAGACTCTGGCTATAACTCCTTATAGGACTTAGACGTACACTAATATTTTTATATTTAGGTACTTTTGAGATTTGTCTGACTAGAATATTAACAACCTTTTGAGCAATCGTTAGAGATCCATTATTTGTTAGATAAATAATGAAATTCGTACTTATTGAATAGAAATATCGTTCTCGTTCCATATCGTTGATTGTGCTCCTTAACTAGGTGCTCGTGTTCGTTCCTTTTTGTTTATTGAAAAATAAGTCATTTTAGTCAATAGAAAAAGTGTCAAGTTATAATTTATATAAATTTATAACTGCCGGTTATGACACGCATTTTCTGTTTTATGACATATAGAACATTACTTATGTTGTTGGAGGTTTTACGACAACAGTTTATGACATGCAAATATTTCTGTCATAAAGGCTCTATTTGTGTATTTTCTTGACGCAAACTTTTATATTGAATATTTATAAAATACTCCCTGATAGTTTGCAAAATAGTCAAAAAGCTCCCACTTTCGAAAATAACTAGAAATAGTATCAACTTATCAAGGTCCCTTTTTATAATTTTTATCTCTAGACACGAAAGCATAGATAAAGGGGTTAAGTTGGACACAACCAATAGTTGGGAGGCTCTTTTGTTCACAAAGTATCCTCTTTTCCTTATGAAGTTGTGAAATCTTACGTTCATGAGGATATTACTAAAATAATAATTTAATAATATTTCACGCACACATACAAACATATGTATACATGCAATTATTCAAGTATTTAGGCAAGATTTGACTTGTACTCTCCCCCAAAAACATTAAAATATTGAAAAAGGTGGGGTATGAAGCTCACCTTGAGTTGGTTGAGGAGTTGTTTGGAGTTATGGAGTGAAGATCTCAAGCTCAAACTTTTGGCTGAGATGAGGAACTCCTCTGGGAAGAATGTTATCCTAAGGTTGATTATCACATATTATTATGAATAAAATAATATTGATTCATCCAGAAATTTATATAAAATGTTAGATGAGTGGAGAACTTACTTTAAAATTTCCAGGAAGAAGTTGAGAAATCTTGCTTTCAGCAAGATCCTTGATTTTTGCTCTTGGGAGGAGTAGGTGAGAGAACAGGAGAAAAGTGAGAGGGAAATGTGAAAAGCCCAAATTTCCTTCCACTGTCGTGCTTAAGAGTAAGAAAAGGAAGGGAATATTTGGTGCATGGGGATCTGATGGTCCAAGCTTTGTTATTTGGTGGGTAAAGCACGGGATACTGTGATTTGCATGGGAAATGAGAATTTCATCAAATCACAAAGTCAACCTCTTTGTCCTTATCTTGATTTAGGATAAGATCTTCCTAAATCCTAAACATTGATTTTATGAAAATATGATTTAAATAATTAAATTTGGCATAAAATAGAGGTTTTAGGGGTCTCAGTTAAGAAAAATACGAGTTTGGTGGGATTCCCGACCTCAAAATACCCCAAAATGAAGAAAAGGTCCGAAATAGTCCAAAATCTGGGGCTAAAAGGTGAATTCCGGAGCCATTATACGAATTCCGTAGCTATATCATAACTTCCGGAGTGGAGCTTTAGGTATGCGAGGGTCAGAAGTGCATATAGAGGAGTTCCGGAGGCGTTGGGCGAGTTCCGAAATCAATCCTCACTTCCGGAGTCAGGTGCGAAACAGGTAAGTCCGAACCGAGGCATTCCGAGATGAGAAGTTGTTCCGGTGCAAGGTCCTTCCGGAGCAAGCCTTAGTCTTCCGGAGTCACTTCAGAGGTTCCTAAGGGGGGAAAGGTTCCGAAGATGCTTCCTCTTGGCCCTTAGAAGGCATTCCGGATAAGAGAGTTCCGAATCAGGAGGGTTCCGGACCAAGAGGAGTTTGTCCAAGAGGTTCAGGACCAAGAGGGTTCCGGACCAAGAGGTTCCGGACCAAGAGGGTCCTTTTGGGTTTCCTCTTCCGGTTTTGAGCTGTTTTCGACTAAGGAATGTACTTAGAGAGATTTGAGATACGTGGAGAGATTTGGGAGAGATTTCACATACTTGGAGAGATTTGGGAGAGATTTCACATACTTGGAGAGATTTGGTAGAGATTCGATATACATAGAGAGATTTCACATACTTGGAGAGATTTGGGAGAGATTTCACATACTTGAAGAGATTTGGGAGAGATTCGATATACGTTGAGAGATTTCACATACTTGGAGAGATTTTGGAGAGATTTGATATGAGAGATTTGCATTCTAACTCTACATGGCTCATTCGGAACACATATTGTACACTTAGAAGTGTTAGCACAAGTCTCACTATATTCCTTGCTTACTTGAGGAAGAAATTTCCTAGCCAAAAAAAAAGGCTAGTTGTGACATTCCTCCTTTGCTGTCAACTGGAAGGCTCTGCTCTTCGCCACTGGCACCTCTGTACGGCCCTGTCGGCCTTCTGTAATCCTCAACATAGTAGGAGCGGGTGCCACCACCTTCCCTGGTGCTGCTAAAATCGGACATTGGGACCTCTTGTGGCCCCTCTGATTGGACTGGAAGCCAATCAGATCAGATACTGTGGTGGTGGTGGTGGTAGCAGTGCAATCCTTGCTGACATGTCCAGTTTCGCCGCACTTGAAGTAGCCCGAACTACCCGCCCTGCACGTGCCCTCGTGCACCCTACCACACTTGTCACAGTGGCCTCGGCCCTGCTGGCCCTTCCCTCGGGAATCTACCTTGGGCTTTTTGCCCGAGCACTCCACGCCAGACATCGTCTCTGACTTCCTCTTCCTCTCCTGTTACAACCCAATTTTTCAAAAGAAAATTTTCATTTTTGATTAGTTAAATCACATTTCCATAAGCCACGAAATCCAAATACAATTGTTTCCAAAATTCATGTCAATTACAATTTTATTTCAAAATGTCAGAGTGTCCCATATAAACGCCCGAGTGAGAGTGCACGCCGCGCCATCACGTCTTGCCCTTGCCCTTGGCCTCAGATGTACCTGAAACAAATCTACAAACTGTAAGCTAATGCTTAGTGAGTCCCCCATAGCATACCCCACGCACAATCCACATAACACATAATATATTAGCTATAAAAGCTATCTCTACCACATAAGCCATGCATACAATATATAAGGAAGCCATGGAAACCCTACAGGGTCTTACACCTAGTGCCATGGGAACACCCACCTGGTCTTACTGTCTGCCATGGGAACCCCCACATGGTCTTCCTTCCTTGGGAACCCCTACAAGGTCTTCCTGCCTTGGGAACCCCCACAAGGTCTTCACTACCAAACATGACATAATGCAAACCATACTTGCATATATACTAAGATGCCATGGAAACCCTCCAAGGTCTTATACCAAATGCCACGGGAACCCCCTCGTGGTCTTCCATGCAAATGTCATACTAACATAACGCATAATCAATCATCAATCCACATAACATAAAATGGGTCGGCCTTGGTGCCTTAGACCCATTGGTATGGTGAGAAGACTCACCTCTCGAATGCCAAAATGACAAGCTAAATCAGAAATGTCCCACACGTTGCTCCAACCTAACTGCCTATAATCACCATGTGATTAACTTGTCATAATCCCATAATTGCCCTTATAGTCAACCCTGGTCAACCCTGGTCAAAGTCAAGGTCAACACTCAATGTTGACCTCAACTCGTCGAGTGCATCCAGCAACTCGTCGAGTTTTCTGAGTAACTCATCCACTCATTGAGTTACCTGTGTAACTCGTCGAGTCCCTCCGAAAACCCATGAAACCGAAAACTCATGGAACCGAAATCACTTGGGATACCCGAAAACGGGTAAACCCTACTTGACCCGTCGAGTCAGCTAGGGGAGTCGACGAGTTCCTTCATTCTTCTTCAAGTTCAGCCCTTTTCAGTGGGATCTAAGGTCCCAATCTCCAGATACAAGCTCTCCTAGTGCAGATACCACATAAAGTTGCAAACTTTACTTGCATGCAAGGTCCTTCAAGGCTATAACTTCAAAACTAGGCTTCTTACAAGGTTTTTGTGCATGGGAAGTGACTAAACTGCATAAAGGAAGAAACTTTATGGAATTTGGGACCTAATGAGGTCCAGATCTGGAACCCTATCCTTGTGATAAGTCCAGATCCAAGTTTGACTCCATTTTGCACCAAGAATGGCCATTTACTTCCAAGCAAAGAGATCTCAAAAACTAGAGATCAAGTTCACGACTTTATACCTAGGATGCTGGCCAATATGATGTAGATGTTGGATCTACTGCTCCTCCCCTTGCTCCTTCCTCTTCAAGCTCTAGATTCCTTCACAAATGCCCCAAAAATCACTCACAAGGCTCTTACTCTCTCTCTCTCTCAAGAAGGTGTAAGGTCGAATTAGGGTTTTCTCTGGCTAGTAGGGTGCTAAAGGAGGCCACATGGGGCGGTTTATGTTCCTTAATTTTGGTGAAAACCCTAAAAATTAGGGTTTCTCTTTACATCTCCTACTCGCCGAGTCGGGCCTTCCGACTTGTCGAGTAGGTCCCGATCCGCGTCCCCCAATATCTCTCTACCATACAACATCTCGAATGGAGGTCGGTCGATACTGGCATGGTAACTGTTATTGTATGAAAACTCGGCCAGGGGAAGGTACGTATCCCAACTCCCTCTAAAATCCAACACACATGCTCGCAACATATCATCGAGTGTCTGGATCGTCCTCTCGCTTTGGCCATCCGTCTGGGGGTGATACGTCGTGCTAAAATGCAGCTGAGTGCCCAGTTCCTCATGGAACTTCTTCTAGAACCTAGATGTAAACCGAACATCCCTGTCAGAGACTATCGACGTTGGCACCCTGTGTCTAGCCACCACCTCTCACATATAAATATCCGCCAACTTCTCAGTGGATATACTCTCAGAAATCGGAATAAAGTGGGCACTCTTCGTTAGTCTGTCCACGATCACCCTTATGGCGTCCACACCCCTCTCCGTCCTCAGTAACTTCATAATGAAGTCCATAGTGATCTCTTCTCACATCCACATGGGAATGGGTAGCAACTGAAACTTGCTATGAGGCCGCTGATGCTCCGCCTTGACCTTCCTGCAGGTCAAGCACCGCTCTACAAATCAGGCGATCTCCCGCTTCATGCAGGGCCACCAGTAACTCAGTCTCAAATCTCTATACAATTTTGTAGCCCCTGGATGTATAGAGAACTTGGACTTGTGCGCTTCCTCCAATATCTCCCGCCTCACTCCCCCAGTCACCGGTACCTATACCCGGTCACACAGTGTCAAAAGGCCACGACTATCCTTAACAAACAAAGGATACTAGCCAAATCTGCTATATCATCCAATTCTCCTTCTTCACCCCCTCGACCTGAGCCTCCTTGATCATATCCAACAATGGAGAGATCACAGTCATTCTCAAACAAACGTTCCCAATCGGGGAACCTGCCACCTTGCGGCTCAAAGCGTCGGCCACGACGTTGGCCTTCCCGGGATTGTATAGGATCTCACAATCATAGTCCTTCAACACGTCTAACCACCTCCTTTGACGTATGTTGAGGTTCTGTTGATCCATCAAATACTTCAAACTCTTGTGATCAGTATATATGGTGTACCTCACTCCATACAAGTAGTGCCTCCAAATCTTGAGGGCAAACACCACTGCCCCCAATTCCAGGTCGTGAGTGGCGTAATTCGCCTCATGAGGCTTCAACTGCCTCGAGGCGTAAGCTATAACATGCCCCCTCTGCATCAGTACCGCACCTAACCCTGAAATCGATGCGTCACAATCCACCACCAAATCATCTAACCCCTCGGGCAATACTAGGATCGGAGCCTCGCATAACCTCCGTCTCAGGGTCTCGAAAGTCGAATGTTGATCCGTACCCCATCGAAATGTCACATTTTTATTGGTCAAGCGGGTCAAGGGCACAACAATCTTGGAGAAATCCTGGATGAATCTCCGATAATAGCTCGCTAGCCCCAAGAAGCTACGGATCTCGGAAGCATTCTTCGGTACTTCCTACCGTATCACTGCCTCAACCTTAGGTGGATCAACCTAAATACCCTTCTGGTTGATGATGTGCACCAAAACTGTACCTCCCGCAACCAAAAATCACACTTGGAGAACTTAGCGTACAACCTCTCCGCCCTCAGGGTCTCTAATACTTCCCTCTGATGCTGCTCGTGCTGCTCCTTGGTCTTAGAATAGACCACAATATCATCAATAAAAATGATCACCGACTGATCCAACATCAGTCTACACACCCTGTTCATGAGATCCATGAACACTGCTGGGGCATTGTTGAGCCCAAATGGCATCACTACAAACTCGTAATGTCCATACCGAGTCCTGAAAGCTGTCTTCGGTATATCCTCATCCCGAAACCTCATCTGATGGTATCTCGACCGAATATCAATCTTGGAAAACCAAGACGCACCCTGCAGCTGATCGAACAAATCATCGATCCTTAGTAACGGGTAACGGTTCTTCACCGTTAGTGTGACATCCCCATTTTCACGGCCAGAAAAGACCGATTTTGTTTATGCTTTATAAAAATCAGAGTACTTCTTTTAATAAAAATGTTGCGGAATTTGTTCCCAGAAAAACATGATAAATACGTTATCAAAGCATTTCCGAAGAAATGTATTTTTATTCATTTTAAAACATTGGGATGTCATCGTTAATACAGAAACATAAGCATAAACAGAACTTACATTCATTATCACTTGTGACTTATATCTCCTTAATCTCTCCGTGTAATGTAACTTCATATCGACACCTGTGATTCAAATAAACTGAGTGGGTCAGGTTGGGAAACCTGGTGAGTACATAGGGTTTTCAACCCACAATAATATAATTATTATGTTTAAACAATTAAACAATCAACCCAATTACCCATCCCCATTATCTTCTTTATTCTACCCTAAGAATCAACTATTCCTCGTTCATTTATTCCTAAGGATTATCCTAAGGAATCGGCACGAAATCCATCGTTGCCAGAGTCTACTCAACGGGCACTAAATCCATAGTTACCAGGGTTTGCTCATCAGGCACTAAGTCCATAGCTACCAGGGTTATCTCGTTTGTCGATAGTATCGTTTCCGAGAATCCACTCGCAATACATGTCAATAGGTTTTTATCTCGTTTATCGACAGTATCGTTTCCGAGAATCCACTCGCAATACATGTCAATGGGTTTTTATCTCGTTTATCGACAGTATCGTTTCCGAGAATCCACTCGCAATACATGTCAATGGGTTTTTAGAGTACAGCTGGTGAATACACAATTCAAAACACCTACAGGTTGTGAGCCTGCTAGTGTCCACTGGACTGTCTAGAATAGTCTGTGGTTGTCATCCATACTCTGCTGAATGACGGGGCCAACACATGGGTAAAAGGCTTCTCTTATGGTTTACCTCTCACCCTTATCTCAGGGTCTATATCACCTCTCATCAATTTGTTTTGTCACACAACAACTATTTCATCTACCAATGTTTTACCCAACACATTTTGTAGATATAAAACACATATACAGTTTAAATCATTTAAAACATGTATAAAAATCTTTCGCCCAGCATAAACGGCAAGTATACAGACAATATGCACACATAGCATGTAATTTATATTAAATACTTCATATCTATGTGTAAGATGAAAGTAACTATGCACTCACCTGATTAGGTGGTGACTCGGTACTCGGACAACACTTCGTTACTCTTAACACAATTTTCCTCGGACAAAACCTAGTATCATTACCACTAGAGTTTAGTCTAATATTCACCGAGACAAATTAATAGTCTAGCTATTATTACCATTATATAAGCGTTAAACGATACTTATATAACTCATAATAATAGCCCAAGTACTTATTATAAGGTCCTAATAACATTACTATACTAAAACATAAGCTATACTAAAGATAGGTTAGGCGTAGCTCACTTACAGCGAGTTTTTCTCAAAACCGGGCTTCGCCGGAGCAGCGTTCCCGAGCCGAAAGGCTCTTTTCTCGGGGCTTCGGGAGCCTCGGGGCTTCCTTCGGGTGCTAGGGTGTGACATCCCCTAATTTCTCGGACAGAAAAGACCGATTTAATTTATGCTTTTTAAAATAAAATCAGAGAAATCTTTTCAAAATATGTTGCGGAATAGGTCCTCAAAATAAAACATGATAAAAGTTTATCAAAACCCTTCTTTAAGAAGGTATATATTTTCCATATATATCAAAACCTCGGGATGTCATGTTCCGATACAGATCAAAAGCATAAACAAGACATTATAAGCCTTACTACAGTTATTTACAACTACTGGCCTATAATCAAAAATCTCTCATCGTCCTCCGACTATGCTCGGGGTCCACTACCTGTAATCATAAAAAGCTGAGTGGGTCAGGCTTGGGAGCCTGGTGAGCATATAGGGTTTTCAACCCACAATAATAATAACTTATTAAGTTCACCAATCAACAATAACCCTGATTACCCATTCCCGTTGTCCTCACTTTACGTCCCTAAACACCTCTCACAAGGGACCTAACCTAAGGAATATCATCGGGTTGGACATTACTGCTAAGGGGACTCCTCAGCCATACATGTCTTAAAGGCAACCATGAGGGGGATTGGAGTACACCAATGAACATTTAGTTCATCAACACCTACAAGTTGCGAACTTGCTAGTGTACCACTGGACTGTCTAGAAAGGTCCGTGATCGTCATCTATACTCCGCTAGACGACTACAACGACAACACTAACAACAACACCGACACCGAGGCCTCTCATCATTTTAACACCCACCGACTATTTTGTCTACCCATGTTCTACCCAACATATTTGTAGATAAAATACATATACAGTTTAAAACTTGTATAAAACATCTATTCAACAGTCACCTCAAATAAACAATTAACATATTTACACATAGCACGTATTTTAAGCTAAATACTTCATATCTATGTGTAAAGTGAAAGTAACTACACACTCACATGTTTTGATGATAATCGGGAAGCAATTCGTTTCCTAAAACAATCGTTTCTAATAAAACCGAGAGTTTTATTGAGAAACCGGGCTCTGCAAAGGTCGGGCTTCGAAACCGAAAAGATAAATTTTTCGGGCTTCTCGGGCACTTCGTGGCGTATTCTGGGGGTTATAATTGATACCGGGGCTTTGGGGGATGTTAATATGAAAGAAATATGAGTTTAGGGGCTAAAATTGACACTTTTCCAAAATATACCTGGGAGGTCTCGCACCCTCCTATTTATAGGGGCGAGCCTCCTGATCCAACGGCTGAGAAAGCTCCAGGTGTGCTGATCCGAGGGCTCGCAGGGGAGGGCTTGCACGTGGGCTGCGCGTGCGAAGTGGCTGCTGGCAGCTCCTGATTGGACCGAGGCCTAGGTCCGAAGTAGGGGGTTCTGTGGCAGCCTGCGAGGGTTCGGACACGAGGGAAGAGGGTACGTGTCGCCTTCTCACTGGACCACTTCGGATCAGCTTCAGCAGCTCGGACGACTCAGCACTTTTTCGGACACGTGGCACATTCTAAGCGAGGGTGAGGTGGCCGAAGTCCACCTTGCGAAATTTCCCGGTTTTAGCAAATTTTCTCGTTTTTCGCGCCAAAACTTCTAAAATCAATAACTTTTGCATACGAGCTTCGTTTTTTACGTTCTTTATATGCACGCGTAGGTAAAATTACGCTCTACAACTTTCGTTTAGACTTTGTCGGCTAATTTTGAGTTTAATTTTTATATTATTATTTTTAACAGACCGGGACAGGAAATCCGTTAAAAATTCATAACTTCTTCATCCGACGTCCGTTTTCGTCAGACTTTTTACCGTTGTGCTACTATTTACGAGACCTTAGATTCTCATTTAGGTCCGTTTTCGTCAGACTTTTTACCGTTGTGCTAAAATTCGAGTTTTTAGCTGTCTACTGCTAAGCTGAAACTTCGAAAAATCATAACTTTCTCATACGAAGTCAGATTTGGGTGTTCTTTTTATACCTACTCTCGGTTTAACGAACACTACGAGTTTCGTTTAGATCACTAAGGCTAAAAAGTAGTTTATCAAAAACTCACTTTTTACGACATTCAGCACCGTGCCGGTTTTGTCGTGAAACTTCGACATGTCATAATTTCTTCGTTATAACTCGGATTTCGGCATTCTTTATATATCCGTAATCCTTGTCACGACCACTACAACTTTCTTAATAGATATCGGCTTTGTCTAATATTTATTTTCGACGCTCATTTTTATTCTTAATTATTTAACTCCTAGTAATTAAGCATAAAACACATAAAACACATAGTATTCACATAATTCCTTTTTCATTTCTTCAAAATGAGTTACAAAGGTTAACCTAGACTATCATATCAAGATTAATGCCTAGGCTAGAAACACGAGTGTTACAATCCTCTCCCCCTTAGGATGATTCCGTCCCCGGAATCACACACCAACAAACAACTGCGGGTAGCGACTCATCATGTCACTCTCCGTTTCCCAGGTGAGATTTGGCCCATTCGTATGTTTCCAGCGCACAAGCACTAAATCAACCATCTTGCGTCGCAACTTCATAGTCTTACGGTCAACGATCGCCTCAGGTTCTTCAATCAACCTCTTGTTTTCATCCAACCTTAACTCAGAAATCGGAATTATGTCGGGCACATCTCTCGTGAACTTCCTCAAATAACACACATGAAATGTGTTATGAATACCCTCCAGTTCTTCCGGTAATTCTAGCTTGTAAGCTTGATTCCCGATCTTTTGAAGAACTTTAAATGGTCCAATAAACGTTAGACTCAACTTTCCCCTTTTACAAAATCTTATAAGTCCCTTCCACGGCGAGACTTTAAGTAAAACCGAATCTCCAACTTCAAAGGATATCGGTTGTCTTTTCTTGTCAGCATAGCTATTTTGACGATCTTGAGCAGCTAACATCCTTTCCCTTATCACTTTCAACTTTTCAGCAGTCTGATGGACTATTTCGGGTCCCATAAACTGCTTTTCCCCAGCTTCCAGCCAACATGATGGCGTTCGACACTTTTCCCCATACAAAGCGTGATAAGGTGCCATCTTAATGCTTGAGTGGAAATTTTTATTATAGGAGAATTCTAGTAGAGGTAAGTGTTCATCCCAGTTACCTTGAAATTCTAGGGTACATGCTCTCAGCATATCCTCCAATGTTTGAATCGTTCGTTCGCTTTGACCATCAGTTTGCGGATGGTAAGTTGTACTCAAACACAACTTGGTACCCAATTCCTCTTGTAGACTCCTCCAAAACCTTGAGGTAAAACGGCTGTCACGATCGGATACAATCGTTAACGGAACACCGTGTAGCCTCACAATTTCCTTCACGTAAGAATTCGCAAGTTTATCCATAGACCATTTCTTGTTAGCGGCTATGAAATGCGCACTCTTAGTGAAGCGATCAACGACCACCCAAATCATGTCGTGACCGTTCCTTGTCCTGGGTAGTTTAGTCACAAAATCCATGGTAATGTCCTCCCATTTACCCATGGGTATAGGTAAAGGTTCTAAACTCCCATATGGTTTCTGATGTTGTGCCTTAACCCTAGCACAAGTTACACACTCGGCCACATACTTAGCAACATCGAGCTTCATCGTCGGCCACCAGTAATAGGGTTTTAGATCCCTATACATTTTTGTACTGCCGAGATGAATCGAGTACATGGTTTTGTGAGCTTCTTCCATCAGAAGACCTCTTACTCCTCCCGTCTTAGGTACCCAAATCCTATCTTTGAATACCTTCAATCCTTGACCGTTTGTATCAAACACCAACGTTTTACCCAAACGTTCCTTCTTCCAGTCATTTTTCTCTAATGCTTCCTCCTGAGCTTTCCTTACACTTTCCACAATTGTCGAGACGACTTCAATTTTCAGCGCTCTTGGCCTTCTCTTTTCAAGATTAACCTTCCGACTGAGAGCATCAGCAACAACATTTGCTTTACCAGGGTGGTAAAGTATCTCACAGTCGTAGTCCTTGAGTAGTTCCAGCCAGCGTCGCTGCCTCATGTTCAATTCCTTCTGATTAAAGAGATATTGAAGACTCTTATGATCAGTGAAAAGTTTGCATTTAGTACCATAAAGATAGTGCCTCCATATCTTTAAGGCGAATACTACCGCTGCCAACTCCAGATCATGAGTGGGGTAGTTCTTTTCATGCTCTTTCAATTGCCTCGATGCATACGCAATCACTTTATCCCTTTGGGTCAGAACACATCCTAACCCAACTCCAGAGGCATCGCTATAAACTGCGAAGTCATCAACTCCTTCAGGTAACGAAAGAATCGGTGCTTCACACAGTCTCTTCTTTAACTTTTCAAAGGCTTCCTTATGCTTTTCATTCCAAGCATAAGTAGCTCCTTTGTGGGTCAAAGATGTTAATGGAGTAGCGATCGAAGAAAAGCCTTGGATAAATCGGTGATAATATCCGGCTAATCCTAAAAAGCTTCGAATCTCCGTGGGACTTTTTGGTTGTTCCCACTTTGTAACACCGTAAGTTTTCAAACAGATTTTTCATTTTAAAATCGCATACTTTTCATAACATATTGTATGGAAATCTCGTTTATTCAAATTACAAAACACAGCTCCATTAAAAATCCAGGATCCTCAAAACATAACTCTTTCTGTGGTGTGTACAATCAAGCCGGTGCCTTCCCGCGATCCTATGAGATACCTGAAACACATAACACATAACACGGTAAGCACGAAGCTTAGTGAGTTCCCCAAAATACCACATACAACACATACGCCACTCGAGGCTACAGTACGACCCTCCGGTCGATGTGTCTCAGCGGGACCCTCCAGTCCCGTAGCTCGTTGGACCCTCTGATCCGGTCATAGCTCGTCGGACCCTTCGGTCCAGTCCGTGTCGTTGGACCCTTCGGTCCGGTCTATATCGTTGGGCCCTTCGGTCCGGTCTATATCGTTGGACCCTCCGGTCCGGTCTATACAACACATAGCATATATATAACACAATGCACATAATCTCATATATACACATAGCATACAAGACCCTCTGGTCTACACATAAATACCACTCTAGGTAATGTATAGTGAGAAGACTCACCTTGGATGATGATCAGCCCCTATAAACGCTGCTGCTACGCCCCGGCCCCTAACTCTGTGCCAAACCCAAAATTATCCTAATTAGAAACTCGACCCAAACTCTCACTCGTTGGGTCTAAAGGTAGACCACCAACTAGTCCATCAATGACCTATATCTATTGGGCCCACCAAGGCCCAATAATAAATTGGCCCACACAAGGCCCAATTCCCAAACAAAAGGCAAGCCCAACTCAAGGGCCCAAAGCACATACCTATGATTCCCTGATCCAAGGCTCTATTGCGTGAAGCCCGAACCCCAGGCCCAACACTCAAGGCCCAACACATCACTTAGCCCAAAAGCCCACAGAGGAGTTACGCGGGGCGTACCTCCTTTTGGTACGCTCAGCGTACTCAAGCATGCACAATTCTGATCGGGGACCTCAGCCCAGTACGCGGGGCGTACTAGAAGTACGCTGGGCGTACTCTCAGTTTTGCTTAAACTAATTTCTGGGTCTTAACCCGTTAAGACCTTAACTCATCTCTTGGATCTGGACTTCCTAACATCTCCTACTCCATAAAGTTAACGAGTTTAAGTCTTTGCATGGCTGAAGAAGTCACAAACACACAAAACACTTATTCTCTTTACCCATTAAGCTCTTATCTCATGCATAACTTGGTTCCAACACCCAAGGTCTCATTTTTATGACATTACACCACTAACAAGCTCAAAAGGGGAGGGTCTTAGTCTCTGGAGTTCAGGATCTCATCAAGTCTCCACCTTTTTGGGACAAAACCCTAAAATACCCCATTAACATACTTAAAACAAAAGAGAGGTAAAGTTTGAAGCTTTATACCTCAAAAAGAAGCTCCCAACTCAGATATGCTCGGATCTAGAAGCTTGAACTCCAACTCCTTCTTCTTCAAGGCTTCTACTTCTCCTCAAGGGCACACAAAACTGTCAAAAGATCTTAAATACACATACAAGCTCCAAGAATGAAGGACTAAGGTTTTGGAGGGTTTGCTCTCTGAGAAAGGTGGCCAGGAATGAGGCCATCTTATTCTTTATATAGGGTCACCTCAAATATTAGGGTTTACCTTCTGTGCCTAGTACGCCCAGCGTACCATATGGTACGCCCAAAACGTACTAGGTGGCTCTTGCTTAAGGAATACGCGTATTTGTACGCTAAGCGTACGCATACGTACACCCAACGTACTTCGCTGCCACACTTCTCCACTTCAGGGACTCATCTTGCCAAATCTTCAAACTTCCATAGCTTCTTTGATATAACTCTGATTCCAAAGATCCTCATACCTACGGGAAGGTGATGAGATGCCTTACGATTCCAGCAACTCGCCACAACCCGAGACTTCCTCATGCCTGGTTCGTGGCCCACGAACCCTAATCATGGACAATCTGAATCAGGATGTTACAATTCTCCCCCACTTAATTAGATTTCGCCCTCGAAATCGCTTCTTATCAACACTCAGATTGAAACCAAAAAAACCCAAGAAGCACCAATAAAAAGGATCTCATATCCCACCACTATCTTTCCATGGATGTCTGAGTCCAAACAGGAACTCCTAAATCCAGAACCAAAATCGAACACTCTGCCGCTAAGATACCCCTTTCTGACCTTCCCAAAATCGGAAACTTTAGTCGCCTGGCCCGCCGCCAGACCGCCCACTCATGCTATCACCATGATAGTCGCCCCTTAAACCTCAAACCATGATAACTCACTGCTCCTCTGATTTCACAAGACAAAATTCAACAATCGGCTATCGATCACTCATACCAATGTACCAAACAATCTGGATCACGCCTCAAGGAACGGAAGGGTTCACATCCCACCAGGGCTCATCCACTGAACTGCTATACTAACCCATCCGAACAGTGAATTCTCAACACTCTGCCCTCAGACACAAGAGAATAATCATGCTCGCTCAGAAGTGTCCTCAGACATAAAAACAACCATAAGCCTCAGCTCCATTTCACATACCCCTTTTTAACATTGTGCACCAGGTCTGAACTCGACCCAACCGTTGAACCTCCAAGGTCCATTGCATTATCTCAACTGTCTCAATGGTTCCTTTCTCACAATAACTACCTCAGCCCATTGTGACACACAAGTCATGAAGTTCGCTTTACCCCAAGCGAATGCTACACTCCCAACTGAAGGTCGACTCAGCCCCGACCTATGTCGTTCACTGCTCATAGTTCCATGCATCTCGCGGTACTTCCCGTACCCGAGTTCTGACCTACACAGGTCTAAGACATCAGATGATAAACAATACCCCTCAATATGGAATCCCTCTCTGAATCCGACATCTCATTCCACCTACTCAATACACCACTAGAATCAAACTCAACTCGAGAGTCTAGTCTGGCACAAAATTGGAACCACTCGTCCTAACGAACACTCAACTCATGACCCATGACCTGCAACCCATGCGTACCTCACTGATTCACTTCCCTTGGCCATGAAAACCACTACTTCATTCGGAATATAACGACTTCCGACAAACATGGAGACCCCAGTCCCGCCCCTGGTTCGACCCCAGGCTTCCACAAGTCAAATATTAGGGCTACCCAAGCCTAAAACTCTTTTGCGTCAAGCTCTGATCAGAGAGCACTTCATCACAACATTCTCTCGCTGACTAGTGGGTACTACAGCTCCACGTAGTATCACAACGACCTCTCACTGAATAGTGAGTACTACGGCTCCCTGTAGCATCACCACACCCCTCACTGCATAGTGAGTACTACGGCTCCCCGTAGCATCACCACAACCTCTCGCTGAATAGTGAGTACTACGGCTCCCCGTAGTATCACCACAACCTTTCACTGAATAGTGAGTACTACGGCTCCCCGTAGCATCACCACAACCTCTCGCTGAATAGTGAGTACTACGGCTCCCCGTAGCATCACTACAACCTCTCGCTGAATAGTGAGTACTACGGCTCCCCGTAGCATCACCACAACTTCTCACTGAATAGTGAGTACTACGGCTCCCCGTAGCATCACCACACCTCTCTGCACTGACTCATTGAAACTGCAGCTCCCCGCAGTCTTACCGCACTTACCCTTACCAGTTCACAATCTCATCCTCAGGTTGACACCATACTGCGATCATTAACTCATGCTTTGCGGCCCAGCATAGATAGGTACACACACACCCATCCGGGCTAAGCATCACTACTTCGGACGACCACCGTCGCGACAAAACCTCTTTTTCTCGCTGCAATTCACATTCTCAAATAAATCCATTTGATGTCAATTGGCTGAAGGGCCCCCACTGGAACCATAGACACTTGATACACCACTCGACATCTCAAACTCAAACTCAAAACAATCCGAGATTTTAGGACATTAAACTCGGATACTCCGGAATACCATCACAACGCCTCGCAGGGTCTCGACTCTACCACTGATCTCATACTCATGGCATCATACTCAGATACCGCATTGCTTCCTCGGAACCTCACAACCGGTCTTTCTCTCGTGCCACTTGTAACCCCGGAATACTCCATCCCCCAATTTAAAACACGGAGAAATTGCCAACGACTCAGAACACGAAGTTGACAATCCGAAACTTCCTTCTCTATTGCTCAAAACTCATGCAAGAATACTCATAACGACCCTGAAGTTGGTTGCCCAATCAACTTCTTCCCTTCCCATACTACATATAATAGCCCATACTCTGAACCAGAAATTCTCAACCGCCAAACTAACCTCACAAGCCAACCACCTCGAATTCACCATTTTAACCTTGAAGGATTCCTAACCCCATAAGGTCTCCGACCAACGGCCACTTGCCGTGGAGACACTCATCCTTTCTCAAGAACGTACCACATGCACTATCTCACTCTGCACCTCTCATTGACCACCAATAACCCTGGTCTCAGGAATCCATACCGCAAGCCTCTTTATCCAATTCTCTAACCGTTCTTGAACCATTCTCTTATCTCCTCAAAAGTACCCGATTCTCCCCCACTCAGGGTTTGAACCATCACCAATTGGTTCGCCAACAATCTAACCCACAGACTGTTTTTACCAATAATACCGCACCTACTCTTGGAAGGGGATGCACAATGCTCGATGAGCTCCCGATGGAGGTCAAGCAATCCCAAATACCCCGAATCTCTGATGAAATCCTCAAAAACTTCTCATCAAGACTACCTCTAGTCATTCAGAATCTCGTACCATCCCACTACCGGACATCTCAACTGCCCAGTCGTAACCCTGACTCTCAGTCTGAAAGTAACGAACTAACATATTCCTCATCCTCGACTCTTCAACCAACGTACCATCACGTGGGTTGTAGTAAGAGTGGAGTCCTCATTACCACACTCGATACTCATCATAGACAATAAGAGCCACCGCCCCAATATCCTCTTCTCGATCGACTGCCGCTGTAGCTAATACATGCCCTACTATGCTCAAATAGGGTGTATCTTTGCCCTTAACCATCTCCGTCCCCGCTGACAACCTGCTCATGCTCTAACACCACCTATCGGTAGACATACTGCCCAAATACTCTGATGAAAGATCGTAACCAAAGCTACCCCACAGGGCTCGCCCCCAACCTTGGAAACCGAAAATCTCAATACCTCTCATGTTTCCCACAGGAACAGAAATAGCACCGCTCAGGTCACAGTAAATGACATCTCCACCATCGGCTGGTTGCTCGGCCCAGACCGATTTCTCCCGTAACGTACCATCTCTACTCATCCCTGAGTCTTGCGACTCCAACTGGCATCTCACAAACAATCCCTCTGAGCTAACTCGATTTCCCTTTAAGGGATGCTCGTTCATCATGGCCCTCTGACCCCATATTCTTTCACATCTGATCTCAGTCTAGATAATCACAACGGAATAACTAGTAGAACCAGTAACACTAACCGCTACGGGTCATGGTACTCGAACCATGTGGCCTCCTCTCGATCTGCTATGAATCATGGTACCCGAACCATGTTATCTCTTCTCAATCTTCTACGAATCATGGTACTCGAACCATGACATCACCTCTCGATCTGCTACAAATCATGGTACTCGAACCATGAAATCACCTCTCGATCTGCTACAAATCATGGTACTCGAACCATGAAATCACCTCTCGATCTGCTACGTAAAACCTCCGGACTGTTCCCTGTATCGAGTATGGGTCCTCTGCTTTCAGTAGTACGGGCCCATACTACTTGCCACATCTACCCATACTTTCCACACGGACCATCCCCGAGTTCCTAAGTAGCTGCTCGACCTACTCAATCACCAACCCTGTCATGCGTGTTCGCTCCTCTGCGAAATATCCTACTCTGTTAGTGTACTCATCTGACTAGGGTCACCCTTTCCTAGGCTCTTCCTAGGTTCTCACACTTCTCTGCCATCAGCTGCTGAAGAACTCTTTATGATGCCAACCATCTACCTCCTGAGTATCGTCATATTCACTTAGTAGCTGACTCTCATCATCAAGAGTTCCACAAAGCACGAAGCAAGCAGCATTCGGGCATCGAATAATCTCTACCAACATGTAAAACCACTCTAGGCTATTATCCTACTTGCTCTCCTCATACACGTAGGATACCACCGAACTCAACCGACTTCACCCCCACGTGGGCATCAGACTACCCTCTCAGTAGACTCCACAAATGCTCATCTAGGTATCTCTCCTAGATTACTCCTCTACTCAAATCCCTCTCTAAAAAGGATTCCTGCTGGATACTCTTACTCAGCACATGGTCGAAAGCACATCACAAATAACAATAACTCCTAGGCTAAGGCATCACACATCAGGCCACTCTAGTCCTAACATATGAAATACCTAGCCTATAGCTAGCATGCATAATATCTCATAGCATATCTCATAAATATCTCATAATACAAACGTAAGGGTATTTTGGGAATTCACCGTTCGGGCTCTGGTTGATTGTACACAGTGCTCCAACTCGTACTCTTTTAGAAACTCTTGCTCGCTTTAGAAAAATCATTTCCTTGAAATTTTTTCTCAAATCCTCAGTTTGAGTCCAGATTTACCCGAAGGCGCATCCGAATCCCTCAAACCAAGGCTCTGATACCAACTTGTAACACCGTAAGTTTTCAAATAGATTTTTCATTTTAAAATCGCATACTTTTCATAACATATTGTATGGAAATCTCGTTTATTCAAATTACAAAACACAGCTCCATTAAAAATCCAGGATCCTCAAAACATAACTCTTTCTCTGGTGTGTACAATCAAGCCGGTGCCTTCCCGTGATCCTCTGAGATACCTGAAACACATAACACGGTAAGCACGAAGCTTAGTGAGTTCCCCACAATACCACATACAACACATACGCCACTCGAGGCTACAGTACGACCCTCCGGTCGATGTGTCTCAGCGGGACCCTCCAGTCCCGTAGCTCGTTGGACCCTCTGGTCCGGTCATAGCTCGTCAGACCCTTCGGTCCAGTCCGTGTCGTTGGACCCTTCGGTCCGGTCTATATCGTTGGGCCCTTCGGTCCGGTCTATATCGTTGGACCCTCCGGTTCGGTCTATACAACACATAGCATACATATAACACAATGCACATAATCTCATATATACACATAGCATACAAGACCCTCTGGTCTACACATAAATACCACTCTAGGTAATGTATAGTGAGAAGACTCACCTTGGATGATGATCAGCCCCTATAAACGCTGCTGCTACGCCCCGGCCCCTAACTCTGTGCCAAACCCAAAATTATCCTAATTAGAAACTCGACCCAAACTCTCACTCGTTGGGTCTAAAGGTAGACCACCAACTAGTCCATCAATGACTTATATCTATTGGGCCCACCAAGGCCCAATAATAAATTGGCCCACACAAGGCCCAATTCCCAAACAAAAGGCAAGCCCAACTCAAGGGCCCAAAGCACATACCTATGATTCCCTGATCCAAGGCTCTATTGCGTGAAGCCCGAACCCCAGGCCCAACACTCAAGGCCCAACACATCACTTAGCCCAAAAGCCCACAGAGGAGTTACGTGGGGCGTACCTCCTTTTGGTACGCTCAGCGTACTCAAGCATGCACAATTCTGATCGGGGACCTCAGCCCAGTACGCGGGGCGTACTAGAAGTACGTTGGGCGTACTCTCAGTTTTGCTTAAACTAATTTCTGGGTCTTACCCCGTTAAGACCTTAACTCATCTCTTGGATCTGGACTTCCTAACATCTCCTACTCCATAAAGTTAACGAATTTAAGCCTTTGCATGGCTGAAGAAGTCACAAACACACAAAACACTTACCTCTTTACCCATTAAGCTCTTATCTCATGCATAACTTGGTTCCAACACCCAAGGTCTCATTTTTATGACATTACACCACTAATAAGCTCAAAAGGGGAGGGTCTTAGTCTCTGGAGTTCAGGATCTCATCAAGTCTCCACCTTTTTGGGACAAAACCCTAAAATACCCCATTAACATACTTAAAACAAAATAGAGGTAAAGTTTGAAGCTTTATACCTCAAAAAGAAGCTCCCAACTCAGATATGCTCGGATCTAGAAGCTTGAACTCCAACTCCTTCTTCTTCAAGGCTTCTACTTCTCCTCAAGGGCACACAAAACTGTCAAAAGATCTTAAATACACATACAAGCTCCAAGAATGAAGGACTAGGTTTTGGAGGGTTTGCTCTCTGAGAAAGGTGGCCAGGAATAAGGCCATCTCATTCTTTATATAGGGTCACCTCAAATATTAGGGTTTACCTTCTGTGCCTAGTACGCCCAGCGTACCGTCTGGTATGCCCAGCGTACTAGGTGGCTCTTGCTTAAGGAATACGCGCATTTGTACGCTAAGCGTACGCATACGTACGCCCAGCGTACTTCGCTGCCACACTTCTCCACTTTAGGGACTCATCTTGCCAAATCTTCAAACTTCCATAGCTTCTTTGATATAACTCCGATTCCAAAGATCCTCATACCTACGGGAAAGTGATGAGATGCCTTACGATTCCAGCAACTCGCCACAACCCGAGACTTCCTCATACCCGATTCGTGGCCCACGAACCCTAATCATGGACAATCCGAATCAGGATGTTACACACTTCATCACAGCTTCAATCTTTGTCGGGTCAACCATTATTCCATCTTGGTTAACCACATGACCTAAAAATTGGACTTCTTGAATCCAAAATTCACATTTGGAGAACTTTGCATACAGCTTCTCCTCTTTCAGAACTTCTAGCACTTCACGTAGATGCTTTTCATGCTCCTGCTTGCTTTTCGAATAGATCAAGATATCGTCTATGAATACTATCACGGATTTATCAAGGTATGATTTACAAACCCTGTTCATCAAATCCATGAAAGCTGCTGGGGCATTGGTTAATCCGAACGACATAACCAAAAATTCATAGTGTCCATATCTTGTTCTGAACGCAGTCTTTTCGATATCCTGCTCCCTCACCTTTAGTTGATGGTATCCGGACCTAAGATCAATCTTCGAGAAATAGCTCGAACCTTGCAACTGGTCGAACAGGTCATCGATCATCGGCAACGGATACTTGTTCTTTATGGTCGCTTTATTCAGATCTCTGTAATCGATGCACATTCTCATGCTCCCGTCTTTCTTCTTTACAAATAACACAGGGGCTCCCCAGGGTGATGAACTAGGTCGAATGAAACCTTTTTTCAATAACTCCTAAAGTTGTGTCATAAGTTCTTTCATTTCGGTTGGTGCTAATCGATAAGGTGCTTTGGCTATCGGCGTCGTTCCTGGTAACAAGTCCATACGAAACTCCACTTGTCGATCAGGGGGCAATCCGGGAAGATCTTCGGGAAAGACTTCCGGATAATCACACACCACCGGAATATCCTGCACCTCCTTCTTTTCCTTCTGAGCATCGATCACGAATGCTAGATATGATGTACACCCCTTGGCCAAACACTTTCTGGCTTTCATTAGGGAAATGATTCCAGAATTTACTCCGCGTTTGTCTCCATACACCATAAACGACTCTTTCCCTGGCGGGTTTACTTTTACTATATTCTTCCTACACATTATTTCGGCATCATTGGCGCTAAGCCAATCCATTCCTAAAACTATGTCGAAAGCATTTAACTCGATAGAAAATAATTCCTCGTGGAACTTATTCCCATCCAACTCAATGATGATGTTTTTCATACGATGGCTAACAGGTACAAACTTGCCACTAGCAATTTCGACTAATAAAGCATTAACTAGTCTATCGACAGGCAAAGCTAGTTTTCTACCAAATTCATGCGAAATAAAGGAGAAATTGGCTCCAGAATCAAACAAAATTTGGGCAGGCAATTCGTTTACGAGAAAGGTACCTGAAGCGACATCGGCTTCTTCTTTTGCAGCTTCGGGTGTCATCTGAAAGGCTCTCGCCTTCGGCTTTGGTGGAAGATTGGGTTTCGCTGCATCTTTCTTCTTCGGGCAATCCCTCAAAATATGCCCTTCTTCATGGCACCCATGACAGACGTTATTAGTGAAGGTGCATTCATTGGCATAATGCCCTGGCTTTCCACACTTGTAACAAGTGATTCCCACGCTGCATTTCCCAGCATATTTCTTCTTACACTCGTCACACCACTTGGCTTCGGCTCCTCCTCCGACTTTTCTCGAACCAAACTTCGAGAATTTGTTCTTTTTATTAGAACCTGACGTTCCTTCAAACTTTCTCTTTTCGCCAACTTCAACCTTGCTGGCGGCTCTCCCCTTAATCATATCTTCAACAGACTTGGCAGCCCAGATAGTTGCCTCCAAAGTAAGTGCCTGACGTACTGGCACCGCATACTCCCATGGAAGTCCCTTTGCGTACCTGTCGATTTTCGCCAGCTCATCTGGGACAATACGCAAAGCAAACTCCATTTTGTCTGTGAAGTTATTCGTATACTCGTCAACGGTCATACTCCCCTTCTGCAATGTTAGAAATTGGTTTTCTAACTCAAGTACGTTTTGGGCCGAGCAGTACTTGCGCTTAAAGTGCACCAAGAACTCTGCCCAAGTCATTTGCAGTGGCTCATTAGGGCTTAGGGTTTTCCCCAATGTGTTCCACCAACGAGCAGCACTACCCCTGAACTGACTCACTGCAAAAGTGGTTTGTAACTTGCCTTGGCAATCACAAGTCATGAAAGCCAATTCCATTTCCGAGATCCAGTCCATTACTCCGACAGGATCTTCTTTTCCAGTGAAGGTCGATGGCTTGCAAGTCATAAATTCCTTATACTTGCACCCATTTCTCTCCACTCTGCCCTCGTGGTTATTCCTCCCAACCACAAGCGGTTCACTATGACCAACCGATCTGCTGTTGTTCCCTTATTCAGATCGATCGTCATTTAGTTCACGTCGTTCAACAGGAACTGAAGGTTCATCCCTATTGTTCAGCAACATTTGCCTCAACTCCTCCCTTTGTTCAGCCAACATGGTCTGAATCATAGTTCGTACTCCAGCCATAGTGATGGGTTCTGGTGCAGCTCCTACTATAGGCACCTGTTCCACCACTTGGGGTTGAGGTTGTTGGTTTCTGTTTGTGTTTCCCGCTCCACTTCGAGTTCTTGCCATTAAATCTATATACCGAATAAGGCGAATTTAGGTCTTTATCCTTGTTAGACATGTCAATTCCCTTATCACTCCGAAACATTTACATGTTAGTTCTAATCTCGTAATCATACGCTTAGAATCCTACACACATAAGGTTTCCAGATCCGGTCGGCAACAGACCATAGATCCGAACAAATAATGGCATATATGGCAACATATAACATTTAGCACATAAAGGCATTTTAGGCACCTTTCCTAAAATAAACTAGTGCTTGTGTCTAAAATTTGGTAGACACTCACCTCACAATCATCACTTAGCATTCTAAGTTTAAGTCTAGAAATCGTAGGATATTTCTTAGTTCGCTTAAATTAATGCTCTGATACCAACTGTGACATCCCCTAATTTCTCGGCCAGAAAAGACCGATTTAATTTATGCTTTTTAAAATAAAATCAGAGAAATCTTTTCAAAAGATGTTGCGGAATTGGTCCCCAAAATAAAACATGATAAAAGTTTATCAAAACCCTTCTTTAAGAAGGTATATATTTTCCATATATATCAAAACCTCAGGATGTCATGTTCCGATACAGATCAAAAGCATAAACAAGACATTATAAGCCTTACTACAGTTATATACAACTACTGGCCTATAATCACAAATCTCTCATCGTCCTCCGACTATGCTCGGGGTCCACTACCTGTAATCATAAAAAGCTGAGTGGGTCAGGCTTGGGAGCCTGGTGAGCATATAGGGTTTTCAACCCACAATAATAATAACTTATTAAGTTCACCAATCAACAATAACCCTGATTACCCATTCCCGTTGTCCTCACTTTACATCCCTAAACACCTCTCACAAGGGACCTAGCCTAAGGAATATCATCGGGTGGACACTACTGATAAGGGGACTCCTCAGCCATACATGTCTTAAAGGCAACCATGAGGGGGATTGGAGTACACCAATGAACATTTAGTTCATCAACACCTACAAGTTGCGAACTTGCTAGTGTACCACTGGACTGTCTAGAAAGGTCCGTGATCGTCATCTATACTCCGCTAGACGACTACAACGACAACACCAACAACAACACCGACACCGAGGCCTCTCATCATTTTAACACCCACCGACTATTTTGTCTACCCATGTTCTACCCAACATATTTGTAGATAAAATACATATACAGTTTAAAACTTGTATAAAACATCTATTCAACAGTCACCTCAAATAAACAATTAACATATTTACACATAGCACGTATTTTAAGCTAAATACTTCATATCTATGTGTAAAGTGAAAGTAACTACACACTCACATGTTTTGATGATAATAGAGCAGCAATTCGTTTCCTAAAACAATCGTTTCTAATAAAATCGGGAGTTTTATTGAGAAACCGGGCTCTGCAAAGGTCGGGCTTCGAAACTGAAAAGATAAATTTTCCGGGCTTCTCGGGCACTTCGTGGCGTATTCCGGGGGTTATAATTGATACCGGGGCTTTGGGGGATGTTAATATGAAAGAAATATGAGTTTAGGGGCTAAAATTGACACTTTTCCAAAATATACCTGGGAGGTCTCGCACCCTCCTATTTATAGGGGCGAGCCTCCTGATCCAACGGCTGAGAAGGCTCCAGGTGTGCTGATCCGAGGGCTCGCAGGGGAGGGCTTGCACGTGGGCTGCGCGTGCGAAGTGGCTGCTGGCAGCTCCTGATTGGACCGAGGCCTAGGTCCGAAGTAGGGGGTACGTGTCGCCTTCTCACTGGACCACTTCAGATCAGCTTCAGCAGCTCGGACGACTCAGCACTTTTTCGGACACGTGGCACATTCTAAGCGAGGGTGAGGTGGCCGAAGTCCACCTTGCGAAATTTCTCGGTTTTAGCAAATTTTCTCGTTTTTCGCGCCAAAACTTCTAAAATCAATAACTTTCGCATACGAGCTCCGTTTTTTACGTTCTTTATATGCACGCGTAGGTAAAATTACTCTCTACAACTTTCGTTTAGACTTTGTCGGCTAATTTTGAGTTTAATTTTTATATTATTATTTTTAACAGACCAGGACAGGAAATCCGTTAAAAATTCATAACTTCTTCATCCGACGTCCGTTTTCGTCAGACTTTTTACCGTTGTGCTACATTACGAGACCTTAGATTCTCGTTTAGGTCATGTCGGCTAAAAATCGCTCGATCTAAAATTCGAGTTTTTAGCTGTCTACTGCTAAGCTGAAACTTCGAAAAATCATAACTTCCTCATACGAAGTCAGATTTGGGTGTTCTTTTTATACCTAATCTCGGTTTAATGAACACTACGAGTTTCGTTTAGATCACTAAGGCTAAAAAGTAGTTTATCAAAAACTCACTTTTTACGACATTCAGCACCGTGCCGGTTTTGTCGTGAAACTTCGACAGGTCATAACTTCTTCGTTATAACTCGGATTTCGGCATTCTTTATATATCTGTAATCCTTGTCACGACATCTACAACTTTCTTAATAGATATCGGCTTTATCTAATATTTATTTTCGACGCTCATTTTTATTCTTAATTAATTAACTCCTAGTAATTAAGCATAAAACACATAAAACACATAATATTCACATAATTCCTTTTTCATTTCTTCAAAATGAGTTACAAAGGTTAACCTAGACTATCATATCAAGATTAATGCCTAGGCTAGAAACACGAGTGTTACATAGGGGGTTTACCTAGGCTTTAGGGGGGGGGGGGTTTGGGGGCTATAGAGAGAGTCTAGAGAGAGAAAGAATGGTTTGGAAAGGTGTGAAGAATGAGGGAACCCGACACCTCTATTTATAGACTGGAAAACAGCTCTACTCATCGAGTAGGTCCTCCTACTCGTCGAGTCCATGCCACATGTCACCTTCTGGTGGCTTGCCTTGGGGAGAAAGCATTGGCCCATAATCAGCCACGTCACCCCTTTTGCAGCAGCAGCCTGCCGACTTCTAAACCTCGTAACTTTCGCATACGAGCTCCGTTTTCGATGTTCTTTTTTCCACGCGTAGGTAAAAACAAGATCTACAACTTTCATTTAGACTTCGTTGGCTAATTCTCGACCGATCTTAAATTTAACAGTAGGAGGAGATTAGACTGTTAAATGACCGCGAAGAATTCATAACTCCTTCATACGAACTCCGTTTTCGTCTGTCTTTTTATCGTTGAGTTCCTATTAATGAGATCTTCAACTCTCATTTAGGTTGTGTAGGCCAAAAACAGCTCGAACTAAAATTCGAGTTTCGGGTCGTGCACTGTTATGCCAAATCTTAGAAAATTCATAACTTCCTCATACGAAGTCAGATTTGGGCGTTTTTTTTTGTATGTTCTCGGTTTAACGTATACTACAACTATTGTTTAGATTACTAAGGCTAAAAACTCCTCTATCATAAATTCACTATTTACGTCTCCCGGTGCCGTGCTGGTTTTGCCGAAAAACTTCGACGGGCCATAACTTCTTCGTTATAACTCGGATTTTGGCGTTCTTTATATGTACGGAACCCTTGAGACATATTCTACAACTTGGTTAAGATTATTTATTCTAAATAATCTTTTGTCGAAAAGTCATTTTCGACCCCTATTATCTCTAAATTGACTAGCCTGGATCTACGGGCGTTACAATTATCTCCCCCTTAGGATGATTACGTCCCGGAATCATCAACGAAACAAGGCTCACATGATGACTCCATACGTTATCTCTTCATCCTAAGTAATAACCGTAACTTTGATGTTTCTTCAAACGAGTATCTAACTCTGAGACTTCTTGACTGCAGGCGGTGCCCGATCTTAGACTCGCTCTCTATCTCATGTTAGACTTCCAATCATGATCTTCATGTCACGATCTCGATCTTTATTGGAGACTCCTTCTTTAACAAACTTGAGATAAGTTTCTTCCTTCGATTATCATAATAGACCGATGGGTCATGTTCTAATGACCTCTCATCGTATGATGCATTGCTTGGACTCAGGTCTTTTAGAGTCAAATTCTAGAACAGACTATACCTTCCTTCATGTTCTAATCATATCTTAAATGGTATCATTTCTAGCTACAAGCAACTATCGCGATGCCTCTACCGATCGCTTTGATTATCTTTTATTTCAATCTTCCGGCTTAAGTCAAATGTTACATCAAACTTGGTTCTCCGAACCACGTAACATACTCCTCGTAGTCGGACTCAATTCGATATGACCACTAGGGTCGGAATAACAACAATCTTCTTAGTCATTACCGAAACAATGGTAATGACATACTTGAATAAAATTGTATCAATTACTAGCTTCTTGGTAACCTTGTGACTTTCCCTGATCCAAGTGTGAGTCCTGTGCTTCCGGTAGTATATGCATATACTACCTTTCACACCTACTCATACTCGTCCCAAGTATTGTCTCGCAGTCCCCAAGTTCTAAAATCACAAAACAATTTAACACATACGAGTGTGTCCAAATAATCATAAAATTTTCCCTAGACTCTACTAGGACTTCTTCCATGCGTATCTTCAATCATCAATTCTGCTTCAACTCGGTTGGTGATGGAAATTCCAGATGATAGGAAAACTTTAGGAATTACACCAATCGTTCTATCATCCCGCCAATCAAATGTGTACATTCAGATCTACCGTACTTCTCTAGACGTACTGCTATTTTATCAGACGTATTCTAAAGGAAATATACCTCTCTTATGATATCTCCCGATAGGTATCATTCACTATCGTAAGCCATCTCATTTCCTCTATTTTCTCATTCTATCATGGTTCGCATCACTTCCTGAACTTCTGCCATTGTGATAGGTTCGGGTGCAGGCGCAACGACCGATGCATGACACATCACATTCTTAGGCTCAGGTTGTCATCTTCCGCGGATATTTCCTAGTATGTCTTCACCATGACGTTTTGTATACCCAAGAAGACGTTCGGTGTACCGATGCGAGAATTTTAAGATAGGAAAGATTTTATTTACGATAGACGTATAAATCCCCTTATCTCTCTGAAAAGTTATATGCCAGTTCTAATATCGTAATTAAACATTTAGAAACCCGAACACATAAAGTTTCCAGATCCGGTTGGCAATAGACCATAGATCCAATCATATAATGCATATCATAAATCATTTAGCACATAAAAGCATGTTAGGTATTTTCCCTAAATAAGCTAGTGCTTGTGTCTATTCAGGTGTATTACCTAAATTTTATTAGACACACTCCTCACAATCATTGCTTAGCATTCTAAGTTTAAGTCTAGAAATAAATCCATATTCCTAATTCGCTTAAACTAATGCTCTGATACCAACTGTGACATCCCCATTTTCACGGCCAGAAAAGACCGATTTTGTTTATGTTTTATAAAAATCAGAGTACTTCTTTTAATAAAAATGTTGCGGAATTTGTTCCCAGAAAAACATGATTAATACGTTATCAAAGCATTTCCGAAGAAATGTATTTTTATTCATTTTAAAACATTGGGATGTCATCGTTAATACAGAAACATAAGCATAAACAGAACTTACATTTATTATCACTAGTGACTTATATCTCCTTAATCTCTTAGTGTAATGTAACTTCATATCGACACCTGTGATTCAAATAAACTGAGTGGGTCAGGTTGGGAAACCTGGTGAGTACATAGGGTTTTCAACCCACAATAATATAATTATTATGTTTAAATAATTAAACAATCAACCCAATTACCCATCCCCATTATCTTCTTTATTCTACCCTAAGAATCAACTATTCCTCGTTCATTTATTCCTAAGGATTATCCTAAGGAATCGGCACGAAATCCATCGTTGCCAGAGTCTACTCAACGGGCACTAAATCCATAGTTACCAGGGTTTGCTCATCAGGCACTAAGTCCATAGCTGCCAGGGTTATCTCGTTTGTCGACAGTATCGTTTCCGAGAATCCACTCGCAATACATGTCAATGGGTTTTTATCTCGTTTATCGACAGTATCGTTTCCGAGAATCCACTCGCAATACATGTCAATGGGTTTTTATCTCGTTTATCGACAGTATCGTTTCCGAGAATCCACTCACAATACATGTCAATGGGTTTTTAGAGTACAGTTGGTGAATACACAATTCAAAACACCTACAGGTTGCGAGCCAGCTAGTGTCCACTGGACTGTCTAGAATAGTCCGTGGTTGTCATCCATACTCTGCTGAATGACGGGGCCAACACATGGGTAAAAGGCTTCTCTTATGGTTTACCTCTCACCCTTATCTCATGGTCTATATCACCTCTCATCAATTTGTTTTGTCACACAGCAACTATTTCATCTACCAATGTTTTACCCAACACATTTTGTAGATATAAAATACATATACAGTTTAAATCATTTAAAACATGTATAAAAATCTTTCGCCCAGCATAAACGGCAACTATACAGACAATATGCACACATAGCATGTAATTTATATTAAATACTTCATATCTATGTGTAAGATGAAAGTAACTATGCACTCACCTAATTAGGTGGTGACTCGGTACTCGGACAGCACTTCGTTACTCTTAACACAATTTTCCTCGGACAAAACCTAGTATCATTACCACTAGAGTTTAGTCTAATATTCACCGAGACAAATTAATAGTCTAGCTATTATTACTATTATATAAGCGTTAAACGATACTTATATAACCCATAATAATAGCCCAAGTACTTATTATAAGGTCCTAATAACATTACTATACTAAAACATAAGCTATACTAAAGATAGGTTAGGCGTAGCTCACTTACAACGAGTTTTTCTCAAAACCGGGCTTCGCCGGAGCAGCGTTCCCGAGCCGAAAGGCTCTTTTCTCGGGGCTTTGGGAGCCTCGGGGTTTCCTTCGGGTGCTAGGGGGTTTACCTAGGCTTTAGGGGGGGTTTGGGGGCTAGAGAGAGAGTCTAGAGAGAGAAAAAATGGTTTGGAAAGGTATGAAGAATGAGGGAACTCGGCACCTCTATTTATAGGCTGGAAAACAGCTCTACTCGTCGAGTAGGTCCTCCTACTCGTTGAGTCCATGCCACATGTCACCTTCTGGTGGCTTGCCTTGGGGAGAAAGCATTGGCCCATAATCAGCCACGTCACCCCTTTTGCAGCAACACCCTGCCGACTTCTAAACCTCGTAACTTTCGCATATGAGCTCTGTTTTTGACGTTCTTTTTTTTCCAAACGTAGGTAAAAACAAGATCTACAACTTTCATTTAGACTCCGTTGGCTAATTCTCAACCGATCTTAAATTTAACAGTAGGAGGAGATTAGACTGTTAAATGGCCGCGAAGAATTCGTAACTCCTTCATACGGACTCCGTTTTCGTCTGTCTTTTTATCGTTGAGTTCCTATTAATGAGATCTTCAACTCTCATTTAGTTTGCGTAGGCCAAAAACCACTCGAACTAAAATTCGAGTTTCGGGTCATGCACTGGTATGCCAAATCTTAGAAAATTCATAACTTACTCATACGAAGTCAGATTTGGGCGTTCTTTTTTTTTATGTTCTCAGTTTAACGTATACTAAAACTTTTGTTTAGATTACTAAGGCTAAAAACTCCTCTATCATAAATTCACTATTTACGTCTCCCGGTGTCGTGCTGGTTTTGCCGAAAAACTTCGACGGGCCATAACTTCTTCGTTATAACTCGGATTTCGGCGTTCTTTATATGTACGGAACCCTTGAGACATATTCTACAACTCGGTTAAGATTATTTATTCTAAATAATCTTTTGTCAAAAAGTCGTTTCCGACCCCTATTATCTCTAAATTGACTAGCTCGGATCTACGGGCGTTACAGTTAGTTTGTTCAGCTCTCGATAATCAATGCACATCCTGTGCGATCCATCCTTCTTTTTCACAAATAGGATCGGAGCTCCCCACGGGGAACTGCTCGGACGGATAAATCCGCGGCTAACAGCTCTTGAAGCTGCACAGATACCTCCTGCAACTCGGGCGGTGCTAGCCGGTACGGTGCCTTCGATATCGGAGCGGCACCCGGCACCAAATAAATGTGAAACTCGACTTGCCTCTCCGGAGGCACTCTTGGTAACTCCTCGGGAAAGACATCCCGAAACTCCTGTACAACCGACACACTGCCCACATTTGTCGTGGTCTCAACCTTTGTATCTGAAATAAAAGCCAGAAATCTGGTACATCCCTGCTGTAAAAATCTCCTAGCCCTTGCAGCCGAACAGAGGGTTGGCCCCTGCGAGGCCCTTTTACCATGTATAACCAGTTCTCCCCCATTTGGGGTTCAAACCCTCACTAACTGGCGCTCGCAGTCGATTATGGCCCTATTGGCCCCCAACCAATCCATCTCGATAATCACCTTCAACCCTCGCAACGGTATCGGGACTAAGTCAACACGAAATCTCTCTCCCATCACATTCAGGACATAGTCCTGATACACTCCCGCAGCACTCACAGTGTGGTCATCCGCAATCTCTACCTCGAGCGGGGAATCCAAAGTCCCCGGCACATCCCGAAACTTCTTGCTGAGCGCAAGAGACACGAACGATCGGGTAGCACCCGAATCAAACAAAACATGAGCTGACATACCATTGACCAAAAAGGTCCCTATACAAGCACAATGTACACATAAGCAATGCAAATAAACATAGAGCGGAGAAGAATAAATACATACCAGCCACAAGGTCTGGCGTTGGCCGAGCCTCCTCGGTAGTCAACTGAAATGTGCGACTCTTCACCGTTGGCGCATCGGCCTTAGCAAGGCGGCCATCAGTAAGCCTCATCCTGGCGGGTGCAGGCGTTGCCACTACTCCTCCCCCACCCTGCAACCTCGGACAATCGGCCTTTTTATGGCCAGTCTGGTTGCAGTGGAAACATATCAAGCCCTTCTTGGGGCAGTCCCTGCTCACGTGGCCCGACTAACCACACATATAACATATCGGGCTCATCCCCCGGCAAGCTCCCCCATGAGATCTCCCACACTTGGCACACCGGCCCCGACCCTGCTGGCCCTTACTGAAAGAATCTAAGGTCTTAGGCTTTTTAGAACTCCCTCGGCATGGAGTGATACCTCGTCCTTCGCATATCCTCATCGGTAGCATACTGTGGAATCAAAAATGTTGGCTCCCAAAACTTGGCGGTGATTTCCGCCACAGTCTTGGTGGTCTGCTGGAGTTCCTGGAACTCCCTCACCATCCTTTGCACCTTAATAGCTAGTGAAAACTCCAAGTCAAATCGCCGACCAAACTCGGACCATGTCATATCAGCCACACCGACTGGTCCCACCTGACTAGTCACCTCGCCCCACCAGTCTCGGGCTCTATCTCTCAGCATACATGAATCAAATCCCATATTTGCCGCGTCCGAGCAAGAACTCGTACATTGGGCGTTCTCGATGTCTGCCACCCAGCGTCGGCTCACAATGGGGTACGTGACCCCGAAAAACTGCGGTGCTCCACACGCCTTGAAATCCCGAAACGAGGAGTTCGGTCCCCGATCTGGCCCACAACAATCTCGGCTCGGAATGACCTGAGCCTCTCCTCCATGATTTCCATCATCCCCTCCCTGACCATCCCAAGGATCACTGGGTTCGCGTCAAGGATGCCCTTCGTCACCTTGGCTGCAATGATCTCGTGCAGCCTCTCATCAATTGTCTCTGCACCGCTGCCCGATCCGGATCCAGATCCTGATCCCCATGTCCCAAATCGTGTCACCACCATGCTGAACTGAAATGTCGTAAACCATAATAATCAGGACATCTATATAGGGGATCTTCCCACACCGGTCCTCCTTAGAGCTGTCAGATCTAACATTGGTTCGGATACAGGTCCTGTGCTTTAAGTTGTACGGGCCCAATACTACCTTCCACACCTACCTGTACCTTTCCCCAAGGCTCTACCTGATAACTCTAATTCGTCGCAGAATAAACCATATCCCACATACTACCGCATATCTCAAATCCCAGACTGCCCTAAGATTTGCTCTACTCACATCAATCAAACCAATCATAACAGGTTGCCTTTATGCATGCAAATTATACACAAAAAAGGATCAAATAGACTTTCAAATAAGAGATTCAACCCTAGGACCACAACCAGACAAGGAACAGGAAATAAGGCCACATCAATCATTCTTAGGCTATAAGCTCCTAACCGTATACAATTTAAAAAGCATACACATAGCAAAATCCATATGATTATCAAAGCTCAAATATCAGTATAACATGGCTAACACATTGGGGAACTACTTACTTGGCTCGGATGATCACACATGTTGCACTCTCTTCTTTTCCAGTCTAGAAAGTTTTTAACTTTCATTTTTGAAAACAATTTTACCATTTCCTTAGTTTGAATCCTGACACACCCGAGAGTGTGTCTGAATCCCTGAAACCAAGGCTCTGATACCAACTTGTAACAACCCAATTTTTCAAAAGAAAATTTTCATTTTTGATTACTTAAATCACATTTCCACAATCCATGAAATCCAAATACAAATTTTTCCAAAATTCATGTCAATTACAATTTTATTTCAAAATGTCAGAGTGTCCCATAAAAACGCCCGAGTGAGAGTGCACGTCGCGCCATCACGCCTTGCCCTTTCCCTTGGGCTCATATGTACCTGAAAAAATCCACAAGCTGTAAGCTAATGCTTAGTGAGTCCCCCAGAGCATACCCCACACACAATCCACATAACACATATCATATTAGCTATAAAAGCTATCTCTACCACATAAGCCATGCATACAACATATAAGGAAGCCATAGAAACCCTCCAGGGTCTTACACCTAGTGCCACGGGAACCCCCACGTGGTCTTACTGTCTGCCATGGGAAACCTCACATGGTCTTCCTTCCTTGGGAACCCCCACAAGGTCTTCCTGCCTTGGGAACCCCCACAAGGTCTTCACTACCAAACAAGACATAATGCAAACCATACATGCAGATATACTAAGATGCCATGGAAACCCTTCAAGGTCTTATACCAAATGCCACGGGAACCCCCTCGTGGTCTTCCATGCAAATGTCATACTAACATAACGCATAATCAATCCTCAATCCACATAACATAAAATGGGCCGGCCTTGGTGCCTTAGACCCATTGGTATGGTGAGAAGACTCACCTATCGAATGCCGAACTGACAAGCTAAATCAGAAATATCCCACGCGCTGCTCCAACCTAACTGCCTATAATCACCATGTGATTAACTTGTCATAATCCCATAATTGCCATTATAGTCAACCCTGGTCAAAGTCAAGGTCACCGGTTAAGGTCAACAGTCCATGTTGACCTCAACTCGTCGAGTGCATCCAGCAACTCGTCGAGTTTTCTGAGTAACTCATCCACTCGCCGAGTTACCTGTGTAACTTGCCGAGTCCCTACGAAAACCCATGAAACCGAAAACTCAATGACAACTGAAAACTCATGGAACCGAAATCACTTGGGATACCTGAAAACAGGTAAACCCTACTTGACTCTTCTAGTCAGCTTAGGGACTCGACGAGTTCCTTAAGTCTTCTTCAAGTTCAGCCATTTTCAGTGGGATCTAAGGTCCCAAACTCCAGATCCAATCTCTCCTAGTGCAGATACCACGTAAATTTGCAAACTTTACGTGCATGCAAGGTCCTTCAAGGCTATAACTTCAAAACTAGGCTTCTTACAAGGTTTTTGAGCATGGGAAGTGAATAAACTGCATAAAGGAAGAAACTTTATGGCATTTGGGACCTAAAGAGGTCCACATCTGGAACCCTATCCTTGTGATAAGTCCAGATCCAAGTTTGACTCCATTTTGCACCAAGAATGGCCATTTACTTCCAAGCAAAGAGATCTAAGCAACTAGAGATCAAGTTCACGACTTTATACCTTAGCATGCTGGCCAATATGATGTAGATGTTGGATCTACTGCTCCTCCCCTTGCTCCTTCCTCTTCAAGCTCTAGATTCCTTCACAAATGCCCCAAAAATCACTCACAAGGCTCTTACTCTCTTTCAAGAAGGTGTAAGGTCGAATTAGGGTTTTCTCTGGCTAGGAGGGTGATAAAGTAGGCCACAAGGGGCGGTTTATGTTCCTTAAATAGGGTGCAAACCCTAAAAATTAGGGTTTCTCTTTATAGCTCCTACTTGCCGAGTCGGGCCCTCCGACTCGTCGAGTAGGTCCCGATCCACGTCCCCCCAAATCTCTCTACTCGACGAGTTGGACTCCCAACTCCCCGAGTCCATGCACCAAAACCTTAAAACTTAAAAAATTAAGTAATACCTGGAACAAGTGTTACATCTCCATCTTTAAATCAATCTCTCTCTCACGAGCCCTCGTTATCATATCCTCCAGCGTCTTGCAGCTGGATCGACTCACAAACTTTCTGATGTCGCTCCTTAACATCTCATGATACCGGGCCGTTTTCATCTCCTCGTCCGCCACATACTGCGAAACGAGAAGGGCCCTCTCCCTGAACTTGTCGGTGATCTCCGCCACCGTCTCAGTCATCTGCTCGAGGTCCTGGAACTCCCTAGAAAGTTGTTGCACTTCGATCACAAGTGAAAACTCGGCCCTGAACCTGGTCGAAAAGTCACTCCAAGTCATAGCATAGAGAGATGCATCATCACCAATGGCATGTCCGACCTCCTCCCACCAGTCACGTGCTCTGTCCTTCAGAAGAAAGGAAGCAAGTCGGACCTTGTCCCTCTCGGGACATCGGCTCGTACGAAAGGCATTGGTGACATCAGCCAACCACCTCCTGCTAGCAATGGGGTCCCGAGCCCCATGATAGTTTGGAGCTTTGCATGCTTGGAACTCCCTGAAAGTCATCATGCGCGCCCCTAGCATGGCCGCCATCTCGGTGCGGAATACACCCACCCTCTCATCAAGTATCTCCAAGATGCCCTCCTTGACCGTACCGAGGATCACAGGAGTCTGGTCTAAAATACTGCGCGTGACCTCAGATGAACTGAACTCTCTCATCTGCTCATCAAGCAGCCCGGCTCCAGAGCCCGAGCCTGATCCCTCACTGGCTCCCAAATTGCCAACTAGTCTAGTGCGTAGCGTCACCATTCTGAAAATACACCATAAAAAACATTAGAATACTCATCATAACTCGAGGAATCACACACACTACAAGTTCCCTGGATTCATCTCAGCCTTTCTTGACTCGAGTACGGATCCTCTGCTTTCAGTAGTACTAGCCCATACTACCTCCCACATCTATCCGTACTCTCCTCAAGAACTGCCTTGACTCCACCAAATCCCTTCTACTACTACTTTTGTTCTCGTGCTAATCTCATCCTAGTCTTGGTCTAGAGTAATCACCGACCCACTCTCCGCCATCAGCTGCATAAGAAGTCCCTACTACCTTTCCATAACTAGCTCGCGAATACTATTACATATCAATAAGACTAGATAATTCTTCGAATGAGAGGTCCTACCCTACAATGGTTAGACTCAAATGAGAGCTCCGAAATAGAGCTAATACTAACCTTCTGAAATTATTTAGTCCTCGCAATATGTAACTAAACATATTCATTTACTAGTTAGTTAAAGATAACTAAGACTCCTAGAAGCACAAAGCAAGCAGCATTCGAGCATTGAGTATCCATAATCAAGCATATCCTACTCAGGCCATCATATTACTGACTAATCAGTACTAGCATACAGTTCAATAAGCTCATACAGCAGGCATATAAGGTATCCTTCCTAGATCCTTAGCCCTAAACTAGCATGCAGTTCTCATACACATATAAAAGGCATACAAGGCATCATTCGTAGATCCTTAGCCCTAATCTAGCATGCAGTTCTCATAATCATATTATAACATAAACTGGTATGGGTAATTTGGGAGTACTTACTTAAGTTCGGCTGATTGCATGCACCACACCCTTTTTCTCTTTTCAAAATCCTTTTTGTAAAAATGGTTTTTCTTTTTAGAAATTTTATACCAAGTCCTCAGTTTGAGTTTAGACACACCCGAGAGTGTGCCCGAATCACTCAAACCAAGGCTCTGATACTAACTTGTAACATCCCAAAAATATAGTCCAAAAATTTCACTTTAAATCATTAAGAAAACCATAGTCATCAAACATCAGATAAAAATCATAAGTCGTGTATCTCAAAGTATCATAGCATCTATAAAATTATATATCAAAGTATAAACATCTCAGGCTAAACAAACGGTGTGTGCACTGCAGTCATCCCGAGATCTTCCCCTTGCTACCGGAAGTACCTGAAACCAAAACTGAAAACTGTAAGCATGAAGCTTAGTGAGTCTCCCCAAACTACCACATACCATACACATAATCATGCTACTAAGAGATACGGGCCCCGCCCACACTCCGCTATCTAGGAGATACGGGCCCCGCCCATACTCCGCTGTCTAGGAGATACGGGCCCCGCCCACCCTCCGCTGTCTAGGAGATATGGGCCCCGCCCACACTCCGCTAACTAGGAGATACGGACCCCACCCACACTCGCCTAACTACGAGATACGGGCCCCGCCCACACTCGACTAACTATGAGATACGGGCCCCGCCCACACTCAGCTACTAAACATACATACAAGTATCACACAGACAACAAGTATAACTAAGCATATAAATCTATACCATATAAACTATCTATGAGATACGGGCCCCGCCCATACTTAACTACTAATCAGATCACATACACGGGTGGGCCTTGGTGTCGTAGACGCGTTCCTACTGAAGGAAAATCACCTCAATTTCGTGTGAATAGCTGAAGTGTCTCTGCTCCGCAACCGACTCTACTCACACCCTATACATAATAACCTTTTAGATACTATACCATACTCAAAATCCCTTTCACGGGTCAACCTTGGTCAAAGTCAAAGTCAAGGTCAAAGTCAACGTCCAGTCAAGTCAAAGTCAACCCTGAGTTGACTCAACTCGTCGAGTCATCCCCCTGACTCGCCGAGTTTCTATGCTACTCTCAGTCATGATAACACGAGTCAACCCGTCGAGTCCTCCTTCAGACTCGCCGAGTTCTGTCCTTTACAAAGTCGGGACAATTCGAACCAACTCGTCGAATTCCTCTATGGACTCGTCGAGTTCTTCAGTCTGTTCCTTCATCTTAATGGATTAAGCCCCTATTCTTCATATCTAAGCTTCATACTCCACATATACACTGAATTGTCCTTTTTAAGGGTAAAGTTTCCAACTTTACCCGTTAATACCCTTACTCAATGGATTTTGCTCAAACCCTAATTCTTTAGAATCTAGATCTTGGTCCACAAGCCATCAATACTCCATACTAAGGCATATACACTGAGATCTGGACCCTAGACACTACATGAACACGTAAAGCTTCCACCTTTCTCTCCATGCATGGCCTTTTGGAGCTTAAAAGGCTAAAATGACGTCCTATAGCTTGCATGGGGCTTCAATGGCCATAAAGTTTGCACCTTTAAGCTATGAAAGCCCTCCATGATTCCAGATCTGTTGGTATACTCACTTGGGACATCCATTTCCCAAGATCATGCTTCTTGGACCAAAAGCTCAATAAAATGATAATAAGGAGATCTAAGAAGTTACTAAGCAAGTTTGAGACTTGCTTACCAGAAAATGATGAGAATGAAATGGAGTCTCTGGATCTACTAGCTTCTTCTTGAATCCCCAATCTTCTCCTTCTTTCATAAGCTTCAATACACACAAAACTTCACTCAAAAGTGTCTCACAAGCTCACAAATGCATAAGGGTTTCTAAATCTAGGGTTTGGTACTTGGAGGCTGTAAATGAGGCCAACATGTGGGGATTAGGATGCTTAAATAGGGTGCAAAACCCCGAAATTAGGGTTTCACTCTGGCAGTCCTACTCGTCGAGTTGAGGCTTCCAACTCGTCGAGTAGATTTCAAAACCCGCGTCCAAATTCATTCCCTACTCGATGAGTTTGGGGCCTCCAACTCGTCGAGTTTCTACATAAAGATGAATAAAATTATAATTAAATACATACCAGGAACCCGGTGTTACACAGACATGTCTTTTACTGTCAATCGTTTGTCTCAATTTATGCAGGCTCCAACTTCTATACATTGGGCAACTTTGAAACGATTAATACGATATTTGCATGACACTCTTCATCATGGCATAGTTATACATCGAAAATCACCACTTACACTTCATGCCTTCACTGATGCTGACTGGGCAGGAGACAAAGATAACTATAGAAGTACTACTGGATATATTGTTTACCTTGGTTCAAGTCCTATATCGTGGAGCTCCAAACGCCAAAGCACTCTTGCTCAAAGCTCTACAGAAGCTGAGTTTAGAGTTGTTGCATCCACAACTACTGAAGTTCAATTGGTCATCTCATTGCTAAGTGAAATAGGCATTTCACCTTCTACCATACCTGCTATATACTGTGACAACCTGAGTGCCACTTCATATTTGGCAAACCCAATCTTCCACTCAAGAATGAAACGTCTTGCATTAGACTTCCACTTTGTAAGAGAAAAAGTACAGCAAGGTTCTATTCGGGTGCAACACATAGCAGGTGATGATCAACTAGCTGATGCCCTCACCAAACCTTTACAAAGACCACGGTTTCATTATCTCATTTCCAAGATTGTTCTTCTCACTGGATCGTCCATCTTGCGGGGGCATATTAAGATATAACTCGGTTATATCTATTCACATATTTAGATCCATATATTTAGCCCACATGTACATTACTTTGTCAAATATTGTTTCCGTAGATATCTCCATTAGTTAGCCGCCTCTTTTAATATATATGCCTTAATTGTAATCCTCTGTAATTCAATCAATATACAATACAGATACAATTTCTATTCTTCTTCTTCTTCTTTCTCTTCTGTAATCTTTATACCTTTATGGTCATCAACAATATACTTTTTTCTTGAAACCGTATAGTCCTCTTATTCCTTGGCTCTCTAAATGGCGAACTGAAAACAGAAGGGAATTAGGGTTTAAGTTTTATGATTTTTGTAACCATCACATAATCTAATCCATAATCAAATATTGAAAGGACTTATTTTTCTCTTTTACACTAAGGCCCCCAACATTCCCCAAATGTCTGGAAGAGATTTTCTCACATTTATGTCCAATAATCCACATTTAATTTTTTAACTTTTTTCAATACTCACAAACCCTTAAGAACCCGATAAAGCATAACTTTTACGTTATTTGACCACCCCAATAATTTAATAGCAACAAAATCTCAAAATGTACCTTAGCTCACAATCTACACTTCGTGCTCCCGCCGTCATATGTACAATTTTCAAGACCCTACACCACATGTTTATTCAATTAAAAACTAGGGAAAATGACTTACGAGCCCAACGAAGTTTCCAAACCGTTCAAAAAGCCCCAATCATGTTTTGTCTATTCAAAAAAAACCCAACGAACTTAAGATTTTATCTAAAAAGCCTAACTAACTTATACTTTCATGAAAGTCAAATAAGAGAAACATATGATGTGGCTTATTACCGTATCGGGAAAATAACTTGTTAGACCAACGAAGTTTCCAAACCGTTCAAAAAGCCCCAATCGTGTTTTGTCTATTCAAAAAAACCCAATGAACTTAACCTTTTATCTAAAAAGCCTAACTAACTTATACTTTCATGAAAGTCAAATAAGAGAAACATATGATGTGGCTTATTACCGTATCGGGAAAATGACTTGTTAGACCAACGAAGTTTCCAAAACGTTTAAAAAACTCCAATCATGTTTTGTCTGTTAAAAAAACCCAACGAACTTAAACAAAACAAAATTGGGATTTTTTGAACTGTTTAGAACTTTGTTGGACTTTTTAGACAAAAAGTTAAGCTCGTTGGGTTTTTTTTGAACAAACAAAACTTGATTGAGGTTTTTTGAATGGTTTGGAAACTTCATTGGGTTTTTAAGTCATTTTCCCTTAAAAACTATAATGGGAAATACAAAGCTGAATGAGTCCACCATATTCACCTAAAAATACAAACTGTGAAAATTAAAGTGTTATAACTTTCCATCCAAAATATATAAGGACGAATGAGATGACATTAATTTACGTAGATGCGAATTCTAATTACATAAAATCATGACATAAAAATCATCAACAGTAACTGTTTTATCAGTTTTAATAAGTTCTTGAAAAAACCTATACAATCATGTATTTTAACTTATAAAAATACTTAAAATTTAGGAAACCAAGTCATTTTCTAAATGTTTTGATCAATGTTTTAAAAACCGGTTTGAACTGGTCGGTCGAACCGGTTGAACCAGGAATCGGTCACAATATCGGTTCAACTTAAAAATCGTTTTTTAAAACATTGAATTTGATAATTACAATTTACATCTATGCAAGTCTCCATAAAATAACATTTACGTCCGGCTATATTCAACATTCTAAAAATATATCTTTACAAAATTTTCAATAAACTAAAAACTTAATCACGCAATTTATCTTCAGGAAACTTATCCATTTATTTCTTGTAAATTTGATAATAATAATAATAATAAAATAGAGTCGAATACCATAGATGCGACTTATTAGTGTGACACACCTAAAGTAAGTGATTGAGATAACGTTTTAAACTATTCTATAAATATAAAAAGCGTGAAATAATCTCAACCAATGCCATGCCATCATGTGTTGATTGTGTTCACAGTGGTTGCCTTGCTTAGTGTTTACACTTTATATATATAAATATGCTACCACACACTATATGACACTACAATACAAATATACAACTCAGAAAACGCCGACCCGGTTATCGACGTAAATGGCCGCTCGAAGACTCTCCGGCGTCCTCTCCCGGTCACTTTCTCTTCGCCCTCTTTCTTCTTCGATTGTTTCTCCAGGTTAGATGACTCAAAACTGTTTTCGCCATTGAAATTATCATCTGGGTGTTGCTTGTTATCATCTTTTTAAGTTGGTAGTCTATGTGTTTGATGGAGTTTCTTAGAGATAAGGTAAAGGTGATATGCATCGCCGTTTCTTGAAAATTCTAGTTTTCTACTGTCTGGTTGCTCAACATATTGATCAACAAGAAGCTGAAAGCAGAATCATGGCCGACTGAATCTTTAAGGCTCAAAAAGTTCAATTGATTGATAAAATACGAAAAGTGTACTCCTTTGTTTATAGAATCTGAATCTGGATCATGGTTTTTGAGTTAATCCATGTGTTAGTGTAATAACTAATACCAATTGCTAAATTTGTTCTGGATTGAATCCTTTTCTTTTGTGATTTGTGGTTCTGTTGTTGTTATGTGGATTATAACTTTTCATAGATTTTAACACGAGCGTATTTGTCGGTTTGTTTCGACTAATTTAAGATTACTTCCGATTAAAGTGCTTGTTAGTTTTTGTAACCTTTTTTTCTGTCTAATCATTGTCGGGTCAATCATTTGCGAAATTTTAACAGTTTTTTTTTTTTCAGGAAAAAGATCCAACTTGGAAGGCGAATTACGAAGATTTGGTACTGCTGCAGCACTTGAAGAGCCGATTACTCCATCTGTTCGTATCAATTACACTCAGCTTCTAATCGATGGAAAATTTGTTGATTCAGCATCTGGTAATTCTTTGCTTTATTAGTATTTGCTACAGTTATTACATCTTATAATGTTAACAAATTTTTTGAAACTTCATATGTTTATTTCAGGAAAGACATTCCCAACATTGGATCCACGAACAGGGGAAGTCATTGCCAATGTAGCAGAAGGCGATGCAGAAGATATCAATAGGGCAGTTTCCGCTGCCCGCAAGGCCTTCGATGAAGGGCCCTGGCCTAAAATGAGTGCTTATGTAAAACAAAATTTCATTCCATTTATTTTTCTATACTGGTCAAGAGTTCGAGTCTCATCAGCTCTGAGCGTTTCAATTCCAATGTGGATTGAGCTCCTTGTGGACAGTGAGTCCACAAGAGCCACTGTACTGACAGTGTTTGCCAGCTCAGGGTTTGCTGAAAGAATAACTCTTTTCAACATTGCAGGAAAGGTCGTGTGTTTTGCTAAGATTTGCCGATTTGGTGGAAAAACACAATGATGACATTGCAGCCCTTGAGACATGGGACAACGGGAAGCCTTATGAACAGGCTGCAAAATCTGAAGTACCAATGTTGACACGTCTATTTCGCTATTATGCTGGTATATTTATTTAATAACAAAACTATGTTAAGAAATTGTACAAGTTGTAGTTCATAAGGTACATATTTATTTTTTCAGGTTGGGCGGATAAGATCCATGGGTTAACGGTTCCAGCAGACGGGCCTTACCAAGTGCATACTTTGCATGAACCAATTGGGGTTGCTGGACAGATCATTCCATGGAACTTTCCTCTTCTTATGTTTGCTTGGAAAGTCGGTCCTGCCCTTGCTTGTGGCAACACCATTGTTTTAAAAACAGCTGAACAAACTCCATTGACTGCTCTTTATGTTGCACAATTGCTCCATGAGGTACCATAAGATTTTATATATGGGAAAAATAGCTACACCTTTTATTTGTTGATTTTTGGAATCACAGATTACAGCAAAAAAAAAAAAAAAACATTATGTTTTTGGAATATAGTTAAATTGGCTTTTATCTGTAGGCGGGTCTTCCTCCTGGTGTTCTTAATATAGTTTCAGGATTCGGTCCAACTGCTGGAGCAGCTCTTGCTAGCCATATGGATGTTGATAAGGTAAATAATTAGTATTAAAATATTTAAATCCTTTTATATTATGCTCATTTGCATCAAATTTGATAATTCGATGCTTTCATTTGCAGATTGCTTTTACAGGATCAACTGAAACCGGTAAAATTGTGCAAGAATTGGCTGCAAAAAGCAATCTTAAGCCATGTACTTTAGAGCTTGGAGGGAAATCACCTTTTATCATTTGTGAGGATGCTGACATTGATAAGGCTGTTGAACTAGCTCACTTTGCCCTCTTTTTCAATCAAGTGTGTACTTTTAAAATTTAAAATTTTCAATCTTTTTGCTCTCAAAATGAATGAGCTAATTATTTTAATATATAGGGCCAATGTTGTTGTGCTGGTTCACGTACCTTTGTTCACGAGCGTGTATACGATGAGTTTATAGAGAAATCAAGAGCACGTGCTCAAAGACGCACTGTTGGTGATCCTTTCCAAAAGGGTATTGAACAAGGCCCTCAGGTATTTGCTTTTGGGGTTGTTTTTTTGGACTTAATGGGTTAGCACTTGATATATGAATGTTTCTTTTTTACTTAATCTGTATAGAATGACTAAATGGATTAAACCAACAAACCTGGCTTAATGTACACATGTACAATTTTCAGATCGACTCGGAGCAATTTGAGAAGATTTTAAAATACATAAAATCCGGGGTTGAAAGCAATGCGACTCTTGAATGTGGAGGTGACAGATTAGGGTCCAAAGGTTTCTACATCCAACCAACCGTTTTCTCTAATGTTCAGGTACAAAAGTTTTCCAATAAAACCCTAATATATCCCTTGACCAAAATGTATCAAATGTTGACCATCATTATACATATGCAATTCTCTTGAAACAGGATGATATGCTGATAGCAAAAGATGAGATCTTCGGCCCTGTTCAATCCATCTTGAAATTCAAGTAAATCGCAAATAATCATATCATAAAATGTTACATACAATGTTTAAAAACTCGAAAACATCTTTAATCTTTTATAATTTGTGAACAGGGAGATCGATGATGTGATAAAGAGGGCTAATGCAACACGATATGGACTTGCAGCTGGTGTGTTCACCAAGAACATTGATACAGCAAACAGATTGACTCGGGCATTGAGGGCTGGGACTATTTGGGTGAATTGTTTTGATGTGTTTGATGCTGCAATTCCTTTCGGAGGGTATAAGATGAGTGGAATTGGAAGGGAGAAGGGTATTTACAGCCTTAATAATTATTTACAGGTGAAGGCTGTTGTTACTGCATTGAAAAATCCAGCTTGGTTGTGAGTTTGTGATACTTTTGATGATGTAACAGTGTTTGTTATGTGATGTCTGGTGAAGTACTGGTCCTCTTTTAACACCACTTGTATCAACTTATACAATAACTTGTCAGTTGGTGTGTTGGTGTTATATGAATGACACTTTCTTTAATCGGTTTCTTGTACTCCAGATTCGGACCATAATTAGACCTGTCAATGGGGCGGGTTTGGAGTGAATCACTCTTGATCTAAACCTTTTAAAAAATTTGAAAACATGATCCGCCCTGCTCCAATAACCCTCAGGGTTTTGAGTAATCGCATACCAGTATCCACCGAATCGACGAATACCCAGCCCATTAACCCGACCCTCACAGTTTTAATGTGTGCCACAAAGTAACATTTATCAAAATATATGAAATGTCTTTGGAAACAAATATACATTAATTAATGCTCAAAGTCCAATACAATAAGAATTAGATTTTACTTAGACATAGAGTTACATACTTTGGTGTCATGTGTGTGTGTGTGTGTGTGTATATATATATATATATATATATATATATATATATATATATATATAATGGGGCGGGTTATAAGTGGAGCGAATCGATAATGATCTATACCCAACCCATTTAATAAAAGGGTAAACGAGCATGAGTCGTAAACGGGTAAACGAATCATAAATTAAAATCCAAACCTGTAAAATTCTTACGGGTTTGGAGCGAATCAGGTCAAAACCCGCCCCATTGACAGGTCTAACCATAATTGCAAAAAAAGGAAATGTAAACTGATGAAATATGTAGAGGGAGAAATATTTCAAGGACTATTTTTGTAATTCATTCCCGAAATAGGGACCATAGTTGCAAATGAAGTTATTTGGACCATTGAAAGACATAGATTAAGAAATAACTAGTGGACTATTTTTGTAATTCACCATTTATCTTGAACAGTATCGATAATTAGCAGAAAAAACCAAATATGTTGCTTCATTCTTTCAAAGAGGTATCCTCTGCAACTCTAGATATATTTGAAACTTCATTTAGGATAATAAGAATAATAACTTGGAGACAAATTTAATAATAACTTGGACACATGGAGGGCTTATGTAAACATGTTAAATGAAAGAATTAGTAACGAACTTGTAACATCCGCAATTTGGGGTAAATGTTTTAACCCTTAACATAAAATATGCATAAATGAAAAATTATTTCTAAATTGAATAAAATAAAAATAACTGATTTAAAATTTCAGTTTTAGTTTAAGTTAAATATTAAATTAAAATTTAATTAATTGTTAGGTGAAAGTTAAAGTTAGAAGCTTTAAGATTAGGAGTTAAAGAATGACACTCACTAAATTCATTTAACTAGAATATGGACTTCAAATGTAAGAATTTTAAAATCCAAGTATAAAGTAGATCTTCAGGTACTTCGAATTTTTAGAAAATCGGGGTTAAGAATGTTTGGATTACTGAGAGTCGTGAATTACACTTTCAGATTGAAGCATTTCGATGGTATGTTCGAAAAATTCTAATTAGATAAAACTCAGTATGAGATCAAGAACTGAGAATGATGGATGTTATGTCCTGTATATATTAGAATAATGACCAAAAACGAGTATATCAACCAATGTCCAAAAACCGACTTAAACTGTCATAAAACAGTTTCATTACTATCAAAAAGCTGTCACTAAACCGGGTTTATAATTAGGATAAAAACCGGGCTAAAATTAATAAATTCGGATTTTCATGCATTTTTAGAAAGCAATATCGACCTCACCAGGGGTTGCCACCCCTTGGACCCCGCTACCAGGGGCGCTACCTCCGGATCCCCGTCAGTTCAGGGGTTTCACCCCTAAATAACGTTGTACTTTAAATCTAAATAAACTCAAACAAGTGTTCACTCCGTACCAACCTTACTTGTTCAATATTTATTAATATTACATTGGTAAACAAGTTAATCTCATTAAACTTAACCAACATTGGTGATACAAATCACCAACAAAATTATGATAAAAGGTAACCCAAGGTTATAAAGAAAATTTGAATGTAGAGATGTTAATCTTGCAAATTATGGAAATTAAGGTATGTGTAACACCCGGTATCTAGAAGACTTATTAAAGAAAATAAATTGCATTAGAAAGGGGCAACTCGTCGAGTTCAAGGAGGAAAACTCGGCGAGTAGGAATTATGTTGGATCATATTTTTGTGGTTTATGTTGGGCTTTAAATGTTAATTGTTCTTCGGCTTAGTATAGTATTTTATTATTGGGTTTATTATGTTTTCGGTTGTAAGGACCGAAATCACTATGGTGATTTCAATCATGATGGGCTTGGGCCTTTTTGTGGTGTTTGTATTTGACACGTATATATTTAGTTGTATGCAGCCATATAGATGTTGTTGTTCCATTCTTTAGTTCACGGATGTCACAACTAGGAATTCTAAGGTTTTTGTAAACATTAACAAGAGTAACATTTGTGGCTAAAACTTGAAAGTATGCATGATGATTATTCAATGACAACAAAATTCCATCAAACACTCTATACAAACACTTCAAATGGTCAACAAAAGATTGGAAACCCTAAAATCCCGGTTTAAGTCCATTATGGACTAGGATTTCCTTATTGGGCCTAATGGACCAATAAGCCTCCAATTTGACTATTTTGGGCTTAGGACCCTTAAATGGGCCCTAATTGGACCCACTTTCATGAAACTTAACATTTTGGGCCATAATGGACCCCAAATGAATTGGTTTACCTTAATGGGCCTTGTTGGGCCATAACAAATCCAATTAATCCTATTGGGCCACAGATCCATTCTTTTATGCAAGATTAGGCCGTAAACCCTCCTAAGGGCCCAATGGGCCGAAAACCATCAATTTGGGCTTCATATTAACGGACTCAAGCACTAAAGGCCCAAACCACTTCTCTCATTTCTCCCTCTCGGCCCAACTATATATAAAAAAAAGAGATTAAGAAGAGTTGACTTTTATGTTGCCACCTCCATATTACACAACAAATAACCATGCATGGTCCAACATGCATCCATAATAGTCACTTCACCTCTTTCTCTCCTCTCTCCTCTCTTATTCACGACCAAAGGAAGGAACACACACACAAACCATTTCAAAACTCTCTCTAAGTATAACACATTCAAGAACACCTCTGCCCTCTCATCAATAATTTTCGAGAACTAGAAGCATTTCAAGGAGGTTTCAACCAAAAATCACATCAAGTTGCACTCTAGTGTTGAGATCTCACAAATCTAAGTAGCATACTTTCTTTTGAACTCATTCATCCTCCTTACCACCCTAATTTCATGATCATGCCCTCTAGTGAACCCATCCAAGTTCGAAATCCACTCAAGGTGTTGCTAGGACCAAAAATCTTCTTCACATCTTCTTCAAAACCGAAACAACTAAGCAAGGTGAGTTCATACCCCCTTGTTTTCGGTTTTTACTTGTTTTTTGGGGAGAATACAAGTATTATGTGATGATTTATGTGTGCTTGCATGTTATGTGTGATTTCTTTAGTTTTTGTTTGTGATAATATGTAATACTTGTGATATTTCGAGATCTATAGCAAAAAGGGTGAAAGAATCATAAACAAAAACATAATAAACAACATACATCATAGATCTAAGGGTCCTTAAGTTTAAAAAGTGAAAAACAAAGCCAAAGAACTTTACAAGTGTCATTTTTGCAAAAATAACAAAGATTGGGTGTAAATTGATAATTATCGGTTTTATGAGGGTTACAAGGTATTTATTTGTATAAAAGCTGATTTTTATGAAAATAATACTTTTCAAAGGGTCAAAAACATAAATTTTAGCTTATTGGGCTTTAACTTAGGCCTCACGAGTTTTTGGGCCCAAGGTTGCGAAAAAATGGAGTTTTGAGGGGCTGAAATGTAAAACTTAACAAACTATGAGTCAAAAACGTAAATAAACTACTTCAGGGGTTGAAAATGATTTTATTACCAAATTGGACAAAAAATGCAAAGTTTTTGATTTTGGTGTCAAAATTGTAAAACTTACGGAAATTGGGCCAAAAATGTAAACTCTTTACAAATAAAGGCTGGAAATGACAAATGCAATAGTTTTGGACTGAAACTACTATTCAAATAAAGTTTGGGTGGAAAATGTCAAGAAAAATGGTTTAAGGACCAAAAATGTCAATTTTTATAAAAAGGGACTAAAAGTGCCATTTTTAAAGAAAAAGGGGCCAAAATGGTCAATCTAAATGTTTTTGGGCCAAATAAACAATTAGGAATGTTTGGGTTAAAAATATCAAGTTTATAACGCATGATTATATATATATATATATATATATATATATATATATATATATATATATATATATATATATATATATATATATATATATATATATATATATATATATATATATAACTAAAGCTTCGTTATAAATCAAACGTTAAGATATTTTTTTACATTGTGAATAAACATTTAGCATACAACAAATACCAACAATACGAACTTAAACTTGATAAAACATAAGCAATTCAATGGTTGGGCTCAAATACCTTCTATTCGTGCTATTGGGTTTTTGTGGCCCAATATCATGATTATTGGGCCCATTATAATTACACATGTTTATTGCGCCTCAGGTGACCCAATTACATGCCTAATGGACCCTCAATGGCTTTTACATGCTATTGGCCGTAGTGGCCCATTTGCATTGCTAGTAAGGTCCAAATCAATCATATGCATGATGGGCTAACGTGTCTGTCGCATACTCGACAGCCTATAATAACATACGTGATTAGTGGGCCCCGTAGTCCTCTTCTCTTCGTCTGTTAGGCTTACCTTTTATTCAAGTAAACATAAATCAGGTCGTTAAACAAGGTTATTCAATTTCATTTTGATTTAGTGAGTAATAACGGGCGACACCAATAAGTGTCGGTCGTAGTCTGTAGTTATAATCAAAGTCTCCTGGAGGGAGAGCGAGAGTTTGTGTATAGATCTATACGGGGGTGACTCCCCCACACCTAAGCTGTTCGCTACAGTTAGACTCGGCCAGTCTAGGGTGACAAAATCTTAATTCAATACCGGCATTCGCAAGAATGCCAAGATAGACAAATTAGTCATTATTATGCATGGTCATAACGACCCACATAGAGATCCAATACCATCTAAGTAATCATGGGGAATCATATTCATTCGATTGTGACGATACAATAACACAAACGATCATACTATTTATATCGGAAAACATCGGGTCTTCCGGGGGAACAACATTATTCACTTTTACTTTCAATAACTATAATACAAGAATTTATTATGATAAACATATCACTTTTACACGTTTTAAAATCATTCACGCATATACTTATGGATCATCACACCTATTTCGTAAACAATTGCCGTTTCAGGAAATATCGGATTTTCTAGGTTTTACAAACTATACAAAACATTTTCATATCAAACCTGCTTATGAACTCACCAACATTGTATATGTTGACCGTTTTCAAAATAACTTGTATTCTCAGGTAACAGATAAGCTGGAGAAAATTACCAAGTGTATTAGGATGTTATGTTTTGTGACTCTCAAACAATTTATGCTATGGATATGTAATATTTAGATAATGTAGTTGATGTGAACAAGGTCAGTTGTAATGTATTAATGCATGGTGATGTTTATGTTATGTTTCATGTATATTCATTGTGATGATATTTCAATTTAAGTCACGCGAGCCCTCGGACGTTTTCGCCGTCTGGTTCGGGGGTGTGACAGGTTGGTATCAGAACTCTGTTTATAGTGAACTGGCATACCTAACCACACATTGATATGCAACTATAAACCCAAAAAGGGACTAAATAACTCTGAACAAAACAAATAAAATATACTAATAGACACTCTTACTTGTGCGACTTAGAAAAATGAACATAATAACAAATAAAAGAAGATGATTGGGAAAACCTGACATCTCAGTTAAGGCAGGACTGTTTACAGTTGTATTAGGGATGAATATAGCCTGATCAACTACATTTCTTCAGAATACAACTATCACATGCTCTGGGGCGATCACGATGGTCAATAAACCTAAGGCATACCCTCTTGTTAAACAAGAGGAGAACATCAACCTAATTTTTTTTATAACAACTAAAAATATCTTAGGAATAATAATAGTTTATTTATATACCCTCTCGCAGACAGTATGACCGGCTTCCATCATCCTGGAGATCCGTATTTCCCTAACCAGGGAATAACAGATGGCTGGAAGAGGAACCTGAAGAAGACCCCGAGGAGGAGTCTGAAGAGGAACCTGAAGCGGAAGTCGAGGGCGGACCTGCTGAGCCAGTGGTAGACTTGGAATAAGAAGAAGCCGAAGAAGACCCCAAAGGGGAGTCCGAGGAAGAACCTGGTGATGACGACGATGGTGATTCGGACGCGGAGTCCGAAGTCATCAACCCACCTTACCCGATTAGGGTGCCCGCTCATCGGATGGGCCCAAATGGCCCCACGCCTCCATGAGGCGTGGATATTTGGAGATGGAGCATGAAGCAGGGGCAGCGACCCCCATATGGGATGGCCAGGGAATTTTATGATCTGAGAGATGGAGGGCCAGCCGACTGGGCACTTCCTATCATGGTGAGGCGGTTACGGAACACTGGCGACCTAGCCCAGGACACGGCCGAGCAACTAAATCAGATGCGAGCCCAGTGGCCAGAGCGGAATGAGAAACTCAAGAAGTAATCCATAACTTTCATGTACGTCAAGCGATTTGGGAGGATCGACTACGAGCCACAGAACGACAGGTGGCGCGTCTTCAGGGCGCATCCACATCATCAGCCCCACCACCCGACGCATCTCAGAGCACTTCGGACCAGTAGACCTCTCTACTAGTGTTAGGTTTCTTTTGTGCGCACTATATTATGTATTGATCGACGCTATGTTTAAGTGATTACACTACTCATAGAGTCGTTATGCTGTCGAACTTTGTACCCTTATGTATGCTCTTTCGAGCAAAATTTCATGTATCAAAGTACGGATATTATTAGTGGAAAATATTATGTGTTTATTCGTGATGTTGTTATCTGCTATGTGTTTTATATTCTTATTGCTTAGTGTAAATATATGGAATCACTTAGATATGCAATTGATTCACGAAATTCCCAACTTAAATACAATACATACTCAACATCTTTCTGTTCCGTAACAACAAGATGCCGCAAAGACCAAACCGCGGAAATAATCAACCACCGACACCACTGGAAATCAACTCAGTTGCGTTTCAAGCAGCTGTATCTGCTGCAGTCACAGCAGCACTGGCGCAGATCCACAATGGGAACAATGGTGGAGGAAACGGGCAGGGGGCCGGAAGTTCAAACAACGTGATAAATCAAGGACCTACCAAGACATGCTCTTACAAAGAATTCACCAACGCTAAGCCACGAACCTTTAATGGCACAGGGGGATTGATAACCCTGAAAAGATAGATTGAAAAGGTGGAATCGGTGTTCGAGATATGCGGGTGCCCGGATGAAGTCAAGGTGAAGTTTGCAGCATGTACATTTGTTGATCAAGCTCTCACCTGGTGGAATGGACATATGGAGGCTATGACTCTTCCGGTGGCTAATGCCATGCCATGGACGGAACTGAAGGAAATGTTAATGGCTGAATACTGCCCGTGTGGCGAGGTTCAAAAAATGGAGCAAGAGTTATGGAATCTCACTGTCCGAAATTCCGACATCGATGCCTACATATCAAGGTTTAGTGAACTGTCTCTGTTGTGCCCTGACATGATTAATTTTGAAGGGAAGAAAATCGAACGATTCATCTGGGGATCAACCTCCCCAATTCAAGGAAATGTGATTGCTGCGAATCCTGAAACCTTTGACAGTGCCAAGAGGTTGGCCAAGAAGTTATACGACCACAACAAAAAGAAGGGCGAGAAGGCAGGGGAAACTGAAAGAAATAAGGAGAGTGACAACAAGAAAGGAAAGAATAACAATAGGAAGGGACAACAAGGCTCAGAGTCGTCAAAGAAACAACAAACAGTGACAGTTCATGCTGCAACCACCCAAGTTCCCTCCACACAACATGCTCCAGCCTCATCCACCCCAAGTGCCCCTAAGCAGTATTCTGGGAATCTCCCAAAGTGCAACAAGTGCAATCTCCATCACAATGGCGAATGCAGGGAGATGCATTGTAACAGTTGCAACTGAAAGGGTCACACGACAAAATACTGCAGGACCTATCCTCCCCAGAACCAGCAGCAGGGAAACAACAACAACAACAACAACAACTGCAACAACAACAACAACAACAGCAACAACAACAACAACAACACTAACAACAACGGCAACAACACTGGGGCTAGCCACACCTGTTATGGATGTGGAAGGACTGGGCATTTCCGTCGAAACTGCCCCAATATCAACAACCAAGGGAATGGAGGAGCAGGGAGAGTGTTGTCCATGGGTCAAGGAGAAGCGGTTCAAGATCCTGCTGTTGTCACTGGTACGTTTCTCCTTAACCACACATATGCATGCATCCGGTTTGATACCGGGGCAGAGCGAAGCTTTGTGGGTAATAAATTCAAACATTTGCTAAAACAACAACCCCAGAAGCTTAATGAAACCTTTACGATGGAAATGGCTAATGGGAAAAAAGAATCAACTGGGGAAATCTACGTAGGATGTACCCTAACCTTAAATCACCACGCCTTTCAAATAAACTTGATGCCTGTAACTATTAGGAGTTTTGATGTGATTATCGGCATGGACTGGTTGAGCCCCCATCATGCCGAAGTTTTGTGTCGCGAGAAGGTCGTTCGCCTTCATCTCCCTAACCACGAAACCCTAATTATATACGGAGACAAACCCAATACGAACCTTCGTCTTATCTCGTGCATTAAGGCACAGAAGTATCTACAAAAGAAGGATTTGGCGTTTCTGGCTCACATAGTGGATAAGTCCAAGGAAGAGGTCAATATTCCAGACATCCTAGTGGCTTGCGATTTCCCGGATGTCTTTCCTGAAGATCTTCCAAGGATACCCCCAGAAAGACAAGTCAAGTTCCGAATTGACCTTGTGCCAGGAGCTACACCCATTGCCAAATCACCCTATAGGTTGGATCCTGCGGAGATGCAAGAACTGTCAAGCCAACTCAACGAACTCTTGAGCAAAGGATTCATCCGACCTAGCTTTTCACCCTGGGGAGCTCCGGTCCTCTTTGTTAAGAAAAAGGACGGATCCTCTAGGATGTGTATCGATTATAAAGAACTGAATAAGCTCACTATCAAAAATCGCTACCCACTTCCGCGAATCGACGATCTATTCGACTTCAAGGAGAGAACTACTTCTCTATGATAGATCTGCGATCCGGCTACCACCAACTCAAGGTCCGGGAAGAGGATATCCCCAAAACCACTTTTCGAACTCGCTATGGACATTATGAATTTTTTGTAATGCCCTTCGGTCTAACGAATGCCCCTGCCGCATTCATGGACCTGATGAATCGAGTCTGCCGACCATTCCTCGACAACTTTGTCATCGTTTTCATCGACGATATCCTGGTCTATTCTCGAAGCGAAGAGGAGCATAGTCGACATCTCCGGCAAATCTTGGAAACCCTACGAACCGAAAAGTTATACGCAAAACTCTCTAAGTGTGAGTCCTGGCTTCGTAGCGTAAACTTTTTAGGTCATGTTGTCAGTCAAGAAGGGATACATGTGGACCCTTCTTAGATCAAAGCCATTGAAGGATGGGCAGTCCCAACGACACCCACATAAATTCATCAATTTTTATGTCTCGCGGGCTATTACAAAAGATTCATTCAGAACTTCTCCAAAATAGTCAAGCCACTTACCATGCTTACATAAAAGGGTGTACCATTTGAATGGACCGAAAAGCAGGAGGTTGCCTTCCGAACTCTGAAACGAGCTCTCTGTAGTGCACCAGTACTATCATTACCAGAGGGAACTGAGGACTTCGTAGTTTACTGCGATGCTTCGAATCAGGGTTTAGGCTGTGTACTCATGCAGCGTGGGAATGTGATAGCTTATGCATCCCGACAACTAAAGACACATGAGGTGAATTATACCACCCATGATCTCGAATTGGGAGCTGTGGTCTTTGCCTTGAAGATTTGGAGGCACTACCTTTATGGTACAAAGTGCACCATTTTCACCGACCACAAGAGCCTCCAACACATTTTAAATCAAAAGGAGTTAAACATGAGGCAGTGAAGATGGGTTGAGCTGCTAAACGATTATGAGTGCGAAATCAAGTACCACCCCGGCAAGGCTAACGTGGTAGCTGATGCCTTGAGTCGGAAAGAATACTCAAATCGTCGTGTGAAGACTCTTTAAATAACCATTCAATCCCATTTGTCCTCGCAAATCAAAGCAGCCCAGTTCGATGCCATGAAGACAGAAAACAGAACAAGCGAAGCGTTACACGAAATGGAAAAGAACTTCGAAGTCAAGGAGGATGGAACATATTATTTCATGAACCGAATTTGGGTTCCTAAACTTAGGGGATTCAGAGAGGTAGTCATGAATGAGGCCCATAAGACACGATACTCCATCCATCCGGGTTCAGATAAAATGTACCTGGATATCAAGCAACATTATTGGTGGCCTAACATGAAGGCAGAAATTGCCACTTACGTTAGCAAGTGCCTCACTTGCGCTAAAGTGAAGGTAGAATATCAGAAGCCCTCGAGACTATTACAACAACCGGTAATACCTGAGTGGAAATGGGAAAGGATTACCATGGACTTTGTGACCAAATTACCCAAGACAACTGATGGATTGGATGCCATATGGGTAATAGTGGATAGGTTAACAAAATCTGCCCATTTCCTGCCAATAAAGGAATCATACAAGATGGAACGATTGACGAGGATCTACATCAAGGAAATTGTGAGACTCCATGGAGTACCAATATCTATCATCTCAGATCGAGATAGTAGATTCACTTCACGCTTTTGGCAATCGCTTCAGAAAGCTATGGGAACACAACTCGATATGAGCACTGCCTACCACCCGCAAACGGATGGTCAAAGTGAGCGAACCATTCAAACGCTTGAAGATATGCTTTGAGCATGTGTGATAGACTTTGGAAGGTTGTGGGATACCCATTTGCCTTTAATTGAGTTTTCATACAACAACAGTTATCACACAAGTATCAAAGTTGCTCCTTTTGAAGCATTATATGGGCGTAAATGTAGATCACCGTTGTGTTGGGCTGAGGTAGGTGACACTCAGCTAGCAAGAGGACAGACACCAAAAAATGCATTAACAAGACCAGAAATCATACGCGAAACGACAGAGAAGATAGTTCAAATCAGAGCACGACTTCAAGCATCACGAGACCGACAGAAGAGCTACGCTGATAAACGGCGAAAGCCCTTGGAATTTCAAGTCGGGGATCGGGTGTTGTTAAAAGTCTCTCCCTGGAAAGGGGTGATTCGTTTCGGGAAACGGGGAAAACTAAACCCACGGTACATTGAACCATTCGAGATTCTTGCCCGAATCGGTCTAGTGGCTTATAGACTGCAGCTACCTGCCGAGCTCAGCAGTGTACACCCCGTGTTCCATGTGTTCCAATTTGAAGAAGTGCTTAACTCTCGTCATCCCATTGGAAGAAATCGAAATCAAAGAGAATCTCCTTTTCATCGAGGAACCAGTTGAAATCATGGACAGGGAAGTGAAGCGTACTAAGCAAAGTCGCATTCCGATTGTGAAAGTTCGGTGGAACGCAAAACGTGGACCGGAATTCACATGGGAACGCGAAGACCAGATGAAGCAAAAGTACCCTCACCTATTCTCGCATTCTCAAATCTAGCTTCAAAAAGAATTTCGGGACGAAATTCCCTCTAACGGGGGGATGATGTCACAACTAGGAATTCTAAGGTTTTTGTAAACATTAACAAGAGTAACATTTGTGGCTAAAACTTGAAAGTATGCATGATGATTATTCAATGACAACAAAATTCCATCAAACACTCTATACAAACACTTCAAATGGTCAACAAAAGATTGGAAACCCTAAAAATCCCGGTTTAAGTCCATTATGGACTAGGATTTCCTTATTGGGCCTAATGGACCAATAAGCCTCCAATTTGACTATTTTGGGCTTAGGACCCTTAAATGGGCCCTAATTGGACCCACTTTCATGAAACTTAACATTTTGGGCCATAATGGACCCCAAATGAATTGGTTTACCTTAATGGGCCATGTTGGGCCATAACACATCCAATTAATCCTAATGGGCCACAAATCCATTCTTTTATGCAAGATTGGGCCCTAAACCCTCCTAAGGGCCCAATGGGCCGAAAACCATCAATTTGGGCTTCATATTAACGGACTCAAGCACTAAAGGCCCAAACCACTTCTCTCATTTCTCCCTCTCGGCCCAACTATATATAAAAAAAAGAGATTAAGAAGAGTTGACTTTTATGTTGCCACCTCCATATTACACAACAAATAACCATGCATGGTCCAACATGCATCCATAATAGTCACTTCACCTCTTTCTCTCCTCTCTTATTCACGACCGAAGGAAGGAACACACACACACACAAACCATTTCAAAACTTTCTCTAAGTATAACACATTCAAGAACACCTCTCCCCTCTCATCATGAATTTCCGAGAACTAGAAGCATTTCAAGGAGGTTTCAACCAAAAATCACATCAAGTTGCACTCTAGTGGTAAGATCTCACAAATCTAAGTAGCATACTTTCTTTTGAACTCATTCATCCTCCTTACCACCCTAATTTCGTGATCATGGCCTCTAGTAAACCCATCCAAGTTCGAAATCCACTCAAGGTGTTGCTAGGACCAAAAATCTTCTTCACATCTTCTTCAAAACCGAAACAACTAAGCAAGGTGAGTTCATACCACCTTGTTTTCGGTTTTTACTTGTTTTTGGGGGAGAATACAAGTATTATGTGATGATCTATGTGTGTTTGCATGTTATGTGTGATTTCTTTAGTTTTTGTTTGTGATAATATGTAATACTTGTGATATTTCGAGATCTATAGCAAAAAGGGTGAAAGAATCATAAACAAAAACATAATAAACAACATACATCATAGATCTAAGGGTCCTTAAGTTTAAAAAGTGAAAAATAAAGCTAAAGAACTTTACAAGTGTCATTTTTGCAAAATATAACAAAGATTGGGTGTAAATTGATAATTATCGGTTTTATGAAGGTTACAAGGTATTTATTTGTATAAAAGCTGATTTTTATGAAAATAATACTTTTCAAAGGATCAAAAACATAAATTTTAGCTTATTGGGCTTTAACTTGGGCCTCACGAGTTTTTGGGCCCAAGGTTGCGAAAAAATGGAGTTTTGAGGGGATGAAATGTAAAACTTAACAAACTATGAGTCTAAAACGTAAATAAACTACTTCAGGGGTTGAAAATGATTTTATTACCAAATTGGACTAAAAATGCAAAGTTTTTGATTTTGGGGTCAAAAATGTAAAACTTACGGAAATTGGGCCAAAAATATAAACTTTTTACAAATAAAGGCTGGAAATGACAAATGCAATAGTTTTGGACTGAAACTACTATTCAAATAAAGTTTGGGTGGAAAATGTCAAGAAAAATGGTTTAAGGACCAAAAATGTCAATTTTCATAAAAAGGGACTAAAAGTGCCATTTTTAAAGAAAAAGGGGGCCAAAATGGTCAATCTAAATGTTTTTGGGCCAAATAAACAATTAGGAATGTTTGGGTTAAAAATATCAAGTTTATAACGCATGATTTTAAATATATATATATATATATATATATATATATATATATATATATATATATATATATATATATATATATATATATAACTAAAGCTTCGTTATAAATCAAACGTTAAGATATTTTTTTATATTGTGAATAAACATTTAGCATAGAACAAATACCAACAATACGAATTTAAACTTGATAAAACGTAAGCAATTCAATGGTTGGGCTCAAATAGCTTCTATTCGTGCTATTGGGCTTTTGTGACCCAATATCTTGATTATTGGGCCAAATATAATTACACATGTTTATTGGGCCTCAGGTGACCCAATTACATGCCTAATGGACCCTCAATGGCTTTTACATGCTATTGGGCCGTAGTGGCCCATTTGCATTGCTAGTAAGGTCCAAATCAATCATATGCATGATGGGCTAACGTGTCCGTCGCATACTCGACAGCCTATAATAACATACGTGATTAGTGGGCCCCGTAGTCCTCTTCTCTTCGTCTGTTAGGCTTACCTTTTATTCAAGTAAACATAAATCAGGTCGTTAAACAAGGTTATTCAATTTCATTTGGATTTAGTGAGTAATAACGGGCGACACCAATAAGTGTCGGTCGTAGTCTATAGTTATAATCAAAGTCTACTAGAGGGAGAGCGAGAGTTTGTGTATAGATCTATACGGGGGTGACTCCCCAACACCTAAGTTGTTCGCTACAGTTAGACTCGGCCAGTCTAGGGTGACAAAATCTTAATTCAATACCGGCATTCGCAAGAATGCCAAGACAGACGAATTAGTCATTATTATGCATGGTTATAACGACTCACATATAGATCCAATACCATCTAAGTAATCATGGGGAATCATATTCATTCGATTGTGACGATACAATAACACAAACGATCATACTATTTATATCGGAAAACATCGGGTTTTCCGGGGGAACAACATTATTCACTTTTACTTTCAATAACTATAATACAAGAATTTATTATGAGAAACATATCACTTTTACACGTTTTGAAATCATTCACGCATATACTTATGGATCATCACACCTATTTCGTAAACAATTGCCGTTTCAGGAAATATCGGATTTTCTGGGTTTTACAAACTATACAAAACATTTTCATATCAAACCTGATTATGAACTCACCAACATTATATATGTTGACCGTTTTCAAAATAACTTGTATTCTCGGGTAACAGATAAGCTGAAGAAAATTACCAAGTGTGTTAGGATGTTATGTTTTGTGACTCTCAAACAATTTATGCTATGGATATGTAATATTTAGACAATGTAGTTGATGTGAACAAGGTCAGTTGTAGTGTATTAATGCATGGTGATGTTTATGTTATGTTTCATGTATATTCATTGTGATGATATTTCAATTTAAGTCACGCGAGCCCTCGGACGTTTCCGCCGTCTGGTTCGGGGGTGTGACAACGAATGCATTAGAGTTCATATGTACCAGACGATTTATTCCTAATAGAATCGTGTGAATTTGAAGTGAATTTGTGTGTTCTTGAATCATTACTTAATTAACATTCCACATTCTTTGAGCAATTAAGATTGATATTGCATAAGATTCATAGATTTGAGACTTACAATTGGTATCAGAGCTTTAACGGGTATCAATCGCATTCAAGGACTTTGGAATCGTTTTTAGCTGTTTTGGGAGTATTAGTTTAATCGGAAAACCATGGAAAATTTTGATTTTCATTGATAATTTTTCTCGTGTTCTTCGTGAAACTGTTTTTGGTTTTGCAATTGTTCTTCGTGTTCATCGGGATTTTTGGGCATATTCTTCTGATTTATCGGGATTGAATTTTGATTGTTATCAGCTAATTCATGAAATTTAAGGGATTGCGGTATTCTATTTAAATAATAAATCAAGGTTTTCGGTTGCATCATTCTAAAGGGTTTACGGTGTTTATCTGGTCAAAGCATGAGTTTACGGTGTCTATCTGGTCAAAGCCTGAGTTTTCGGTCAACGCTTAGACCGAAATCTGTTCGAGAAATTTAATCTTTTCGGTGTTGATTCTTGACAGAAATCATCCGTTTTCGGTCAATAATTCTTGGAGTTTTCGGTCAACTCATTTGTTGACTTTTCTAGTTTTCGGTTAAACTTTAAGTTTCTTTTGACATTTTCGGTTCCTTTTAATTAAAATAGAATACACCAGTTCAATGCATCAAGAGTTGGACTCTATTATGGGGACTACCACTCGTATTCCTCAACTTTTGTCAGCTGATGGATTTCCGAAATGGAAATTCAGAATTGAGAAATACATTAAAATGAAGGATACCAGAATATGGAGGAGCATTCTCAGAGGTCCATTCAGGATTACAACTACCTTGAGTGATGAAGATCCGACCGTTATTGATAAGAAGATAGAAAACTACACGGATGAGGATTTTGAAAAAGTTGAAGAACATGACAGAGCTCTTGCCATTCTTACAATGGCCCTATCTCCTGAAATTTCCTAAGGCTTTAGGCAATATGAGTCTGCAAAGGATCTATGGGAGACCTTAATTGAGGTTTATGAAGGGAATGAGGACATGAGACAAAGTAGACAGGACCTGCTCCGACAGAGGTTCAACATGTTGAATCATGTTTTAGGGAGTCTCTTGAAGCTCAGCTGCAAAGATTTGTTACTCTCACCACAGAGATGAGCACGGCTGGGATAAGTCTACCACACACTGAGATCAACAAAAAGTTGCTGAATTCTCTTCCACGCAGTTGGTACATGAATGTGGCTGTAATCAAGAAGACTAGGGATTTGAGCAAGCTTAGCCTTGCTGAAGTGATGGCCATAATCAAGGAATGTGACATGGATGATAAGCAGCGTGAAATCAACCATGTGACTTCTTACTCTACTGCCAATCTAGGAATCTCATCAAACAATGCCTTCTCTGCTCAACAATCATATTCTGCTCATCCCGTTGTGCCTCATCAACATCTGGCACCCTCAAGTTCTTCTGGCTCAGCCTCTAAAACCACAGCCACAACTCAACCTTCACCAATTCCAAAAGAAGCTGAAGAAAACATGGCCCTGATGGTTGGGTTTATGAACTGTTATAACGCACTACTGGCAAGAGACTTGGCCCCTCCAATCATGGTTGGAGAACTAGATCAGATTCATCCTGAGGATGTGGAAGAGATGGACATCACGTGGCAAATTGCTATGGTTGTATTCATGGAAAAGAAGTTTACCCAGCGCACAGGGAAGAACAATTGGGGAATGAATGTGGAAAAGAAGGTAGGATTCAACAAGAGCAAGCTCCGGTGCTTCAACTGTCACGAGCCGGGTCATTTTGCTCGTGAATGTACCAAGCCAGACACCAGGAACAATCCCGATAGGACGCTGGTGCTTGCAGGAAACAACAGAGGAGCTACAGCCAACAATGAAACAACTAACTTGGCAATGGCGGCACAAAGCTTCAGCTGGGAGGATCAAATGCAGGCGTTGAATATGACAGGACATGAAGCAGCAAACTTGGCACAAATAAGTGATAATTCAAAGGTGGAAGAAGCCGAAGAAGAGATGATGGAACTGCAATTCGCCTTCATGGTCTCTACTACACCTGCCACAAAAGAGGTTAGTGAAACTCCATGTTCTCAAGCCTAAATATTTCATTTAAAAAAATAGAATATTTATACACTATATTAATTATATTGAAAAAAAAGTATATCATTACTCTATGAATTTTGATGTTATCTATACTAATAAATGAGAATCTTGAATTTTTGGATGTTACAATATGAATTTGACTTAACTTAGTAAACTATACTTTAGACCTAAATTGTTAATATATTAACATTCTGGTGTTAAAGTTAGAGTTGTCAAGTTAGAAATGTTAATTGACTGTCATTTTTCATAAAAATCAAAGTTTAGGAAGTTAAGGGACTTACGTTGCTAGGTGAGGAATGTTTAGAATTAAGAACCCCAAACCCTCCATTATTTCATTTCAAACGTAAGAGAGCTTGGAGAAGAAAATCAGAATTTTGAGTGTGATTTGAAGTAAATAGTGGAATTGAAGTTCTATTGATGTTCCAACACTTGATCATTGAAGAAAAATATTAGAATGTAGCAATTTCACAATCTCTTGGTCAATTAAGCTTATAGAATTGTGTGCCATCATTAAATCTGAATCCATTGATGAACTTCATGATTAGTTCAAGTTTAGTATTAAACTCTAAACTTATACACTAATGTAATGATGTAAGTTTATCCACATAGTAAAAAAAATAATGAGAAGCTTTAATGGTGGTTTTGAAACCTAGATTCATGAATTCAACTATGAGTCCAATTGAATTCAATACAAGTCACTCTAACATCCAAAAATTTGGATGTATAGAAAGTGAGAAAGAAATGAAAATAAGTTGGAAAATGACAATAATGGCAATAAGGGCAAAATGGTCAAAGAGTGTAAACTGGTTATTTTACATAACCAACAAGGGATATAATAGTAAATATGGCCGTTATTTGGAGTCATAAGAGTTTTACATGAATATAATATAAATGAAGTAAGTACAAGGGGAAAAAATGGAAAAGAATATGAAATTGTAATTTCATATAAAACTGATAAAGTGCCAACTTTGAGGCTCTAAAAGCTAAGCTTAGAGGAAAGGTAAGGAAAAAGGATACAAAGGTAACTTGTAGTAGACTTGAATGAAGCAATAGATAAAACAATCAGCTTAAAAGGAGTTCATACGAAGAATCTACAATGTTGCAAAGTTAGACAAAAAGTTAATGAAAGCTATTTTTGAAATTTGACAGCTGCAAGGTGCCAACTTTGGAGCTCAATAAGTCAATATCTATAGATAATTAGCAATACATTGTTATGGAAAGTTTAGTCCATAAAACAAAGAATACATAGGAAAAACAATCAGACAAAATGGATTTGTAATGAATGAGAAATGTCGTTTGAAAATTGTTGGTTTAACATTCGAAATGTTGTAATATTCCGACTTGCCATGTTCATGTCTGAATAACCTCATTTCTATTCAGATAAAACACATAACATAGAACTTGTAGTACTTTCCAACGATATAAAGTTTGTCCAAATCGGAGTTTATATGGACGAGTTATGAAGCTGGAAAGATAGGGAAAAAATAAAATTTTGCTGGGAAATTAAGGGAACCAAGGGCATTTTCAGAATTTTTATCAAAAGAAGAATGTTAGGGTTAAGATGCAGTGAGCATTCTTCTATGTTCGCCAAATTAAAACAGAACGCACACATAATTAATGTGTGTGTGCGTGCTCGTGCCATAACCAGCAAGAAGAGGGGGGAGAGAGACCTTTGTCTCTCTATTCCGTTTGTGTGTGTGTGTATTTCGATACAGGAAAGAGAGACACAGAGATGCCGAGAGTAAAAAAAGAGAGAGAGATGAGCAGCAGCAATGGCTGTTGTGGGCAGTGAAAATGGTGGCAACAAACCACCATGGTTGTTGGTGATGATGGCTAATAGTGATTCAGGAGCTGTGGAGGCTGGAATACATGAAGAAACAACCTCAAATCTTCTGATTTCAGTTTTTGGACAAAAATGTGAAGGTATTTTTCTATAACTCGAAATTATGTCAATTTCTTTTGGAATGGTTGGATTTCATGTTCAAAATTGATGATACATGCTAAAGTTGTTGATTGATAAAAGCTTATAAGGACACAAGAAACTTCAATACATGGATTGATTCCATTTTCGTGAGATTGAAGACGATGAATAGTGACATTTGACTTTTTCTGTTTTGATCAAACTTGGAGTTGGAACAAATTAGCAACTGATGATAATTATGAACATAATTAGAAGCTTGAAATTGAAGCAAAAGCACAAATATGTTGCTATGAACTTCATGAACTTGACAACTTGTTATTTTTAGAAACTTTGTTGGAAGTAGATTGTTAAAATGAGTCTAAAACGAATGATTTTAAAGGGTTTGACAACCTAAGTATTTGTTTACTATCGAAACATGTTTGGCATGAGATACTCATGAAACTCCATTCTAGAACCTAAATAAATCACATTTAAGCAAGTAAGACGCCTAAACAAGAAGAAATGTCAAAACGGGTGGAAATGGAAAATGACTTAAAATGTCCCATGAATCTTTATACATGTTTTGAACACTCTAGGTACATCATGTAACTATATGGCATTGTGTTAAACACATGGATGCATGAAATTTGATTAAGTTATCAAAATGAGGCAAAAGAGTAAAAATGTCAAAAATGGTTATTATGCCCTTATGAAGCATGCTTAGCTACTAAAATGGATTTGGATAATATTAGAATGACTAGATTAATATAATCATCGATTAACTATGAGTTTTGAAGCAAATGGTAATTTAAGGCAAGTTTGCAAAAAATGAAGTAAGTTGTCAATTGTGAGAAATATGACCTAGATGGGTACGTATCCATCATATTCTATCTAATCTATATGAATGCATTCCAATTGTTTGTGTAAATACCAATGTCAGTATTTTGTTATTAATACATTTTTATCCTTCTTCTTCTCCACTTTTACCCTCCAGTACCAGTGGCTTATAATATGGATAATAATATCATCTTCGTATGTGGACTGGGTTAGCTTTCTTTCTGGCTACATGAATGGGGGAGGGTCGATGGCGAGGGGTTTGTGCGAAGGAGATGAAAATCCTAACGATATCATTTAGTTGGGTCTCGTTCAAAATCAGCTCTCCTTCAACCTTCTGGAATCATTGATCAAGAACAATCCTAAATCAGTCGAATTCAAAAACGATAATCATTCACAGATTCACTCTTGAAGAAAGTTGCCTTCTTCCACATGGTTTCAGAATCACCGAATCAACCCTCAAAGAGGCATACAAACAAGCACAAATGCAGAACCTGAATGTAAAGGGTGTTCTAGTCACAAACCCATCTAACCCACTAGCGACATCACTGAGCTTGCATAAGCTTAACCTTCTCGTTGAAACCCAACAACTTCATTTGTCTTTCTCTATATACAGATTAATGGGTTTTTCTCTTTCTCTCTCTAAAAGTATAAAAACAAATATATATGTTGGCACCTATGTTTATATTTAAAGTTTGATGTGTAGGTGTGTGTTTATATTTTTTAGTTGGAGGAGAGAGAGAGAGAGAGAGAGAGAGAGAGAGAGAGAGCCCCTTTTATGTTATATATATATATATATATATATATATATATATATATATATATATATATATATATATATATATATATATAAGACAAACCTTCATAAATGGTCCCTGTGGTAGTCAATGACGAAAATGCCCTTCAGTTAACAACTAAAACTTAACAGAGTGAGCAATAAGGACCAAACATTAAAAGTTTTGAAACCACAAGGACTATCTGTGAGGCTTTTTGAACTTAGGGACTAAACTTCAAATTTCGGGATACCATATGGACCATTTATGAAGTTTTGTCATGATTTTATGTTAATGAAATATTAATGTTTTGATATATGAAACGTTTTGAAATGAAAGTGTTAAATGTTTTTGGAAATGATATTCTGAAAGAATGCCTTGAAGGCAAGAATGTTTTTAAAGCAAATAACGTTTTGGAAGATCGAATGTTTTGAATATGTGTTTGAAATGTTTTGAAATATAGATGCTCTACTTTTGAAATGAGTATTTTGATACTAATTTATTATGTAAAGCTTGGAAAGTAATGAAAAGAAATGGAAAGTAATGAAAAGTAATTAAAAGAATTAGAAAGTAATGAAAAGAATATATTGCTCAAGCCATGATGTGTCACAACTAGCAATTTTTAGCTAGGAAATTCTATTCTCATGTAAACATCATCTATTGTAAGGCATGTACTCTAAGTGAAAATCATACTCTATGCTTAATCAAAACCATTCATTTGAATCCAAACTCTTGATTTAAGTTCAAAACCTAATACAATACATCTCATATGGATTGAAAACCCTAGAAATCTCAGTTTAACTTAATATGGACTAGGATCCTCTTATTGGGCCTAATGGACCAATCAACTTTCAATTTGACTATTTTGGGCCAAGGAACCCTAATTGGGCTCTAATTGAACCCACACGCATGAAACTAAAACATTTTGGGTCATGTGGGCCTAGAATAGTTCATTTTATCTCTAATGGACCATGTTGGGCCATAAATGATTTCATTAGCCCTAATGGGTCGTAAACTACTCCCTTGGGTTTCATTGGGGCGTGAACTTCCATAAAGGCCCAATGGGCCGAAAAATATTCATTTTGGGCCTCATGATTTCGATCTAAGTCAAGGAATGGCCCAAACTATCTCATTTCCTTTCTCCTAGCCCATTCTCGGCCCAGTTAATAAAAAAGGGAAAATAAGGTTTACTAATAATTTGACACCTCACTAATGTATATAGTGTATCCATGCATTTGATCTCACATGTATCTAAGCTAAAACTCTCTAATCCACCATGTAATGACCAACAAAATCCTCCTCTCTCTTCTCTTATTTCTCTCTGCCAAGAGCACCCACAAACACACACACACATTTCCACTTTCAAACTCTCTCAAATATTCTCTCAAGAACTCTCATTGTCTCCTCAAAATTTCGTGAGTTAGTGTGGGTGTTTCAAGAGAACTTCATTAAGAACTCATCCATTTTGATAAGCTACTCTTACTCAAGAAGTTTAACTTCATGATTTTGTTAAAACTTGTTACTCATTTGCTCTTTAAACCGTGATCTATGCTCCATGAAGCTCCTAGAACTCGAAGAACTCATTAAGAGGGTAGACTAGGCCGAAAACAACATCATCTCCTCTCATCTCTCCACCAAAAACCGAATCCACACCCCAATGTGAGTTCATACCCCTTGTTTTTTGGTTTTACTATGTTTTGGGGGAGGATACAAGTTGCTTAGGTGATAGATCTATGTATTTGTGCATGTTTATGTGTGTTTTCCATGTTATGTGTTGTGATTTTGTGATGAAACTCCATAAATCTCAAAAACCTAACAAAAACTTGATGATATTTGTGAACTAAACCACTTTATATAACTTACCTTGAAGATGAAAGTATTATACATGTTAAAGATGTTGTAAGACTAAACTAGATCTAGTAAAGGGACCATTTTTGATAAATAAACAAAAAGAATGAAATTTTTATGATACTTATGGTTTTACAAGGACTAAAAGAATCATATTTATATAAAATGGGTCTTTATGATAATCATAGTTTTAAAAGGGCCAAAAGTGTTAAATTTCGCATAATGGGCCTTAATATGGGCCTTCACGGTTTCATTGAGCTTAATTTGTAAATTTGTGATTTTTATGGATTAAATTGTCATTTAACACAAATTTGAGCCAAAAATGTAAATTTACGGTTTTATGGGCTGGAATTGTCATTTTATTTGGATTTGGGCCTAAAATGTTATTTTTACAAAAATTGGGCCGAAAATGTCATTTTTATCAGAAATGGGCTGAAAATGTAAATTATACATATAAATAGGCCAAAAATGTAAATTTTTATAATGATGGGCCGAAAACATCAATATATATATATATATATATATATATATATATATATATATATATATATATATATATATATAGACCGAAGATGTCAATTTTTATGATAAGGGGCCAAAAATGTTATTTTTAATCAAAGTGGGCTAAAAATGTCATTTTATTTTAAATGAGCCCATAAAGGTAAATTTTTGGTCTTGAAGGACCTAAAGTGTCAATTTCATCAAAAATATGCCTAAATTGTAAATTTTCGGCTTAATGGGCCAAAACTGTCATCATTACACAAAGTGGGCTTTTTATGCCATTTTAGAAAACTATCAAGCTAAAACACACAATGTAATAAGTAATAACAAACGAACTAGAGTCATCGATGTCGTGTTTATTGGACCTAATACTTATAATCCATCTTATTGGGCCTTAGTGGCCCATTTACATGCTTATTAGGCCTGGATTATACATTACATGTTTATTTGGCCTTAGTGGTCCATTTACATGCTTATTGGGTCTGGACTATACATTACATGTTTATTGGGCCTTAGTGGTCCTTCTACATGTCTGTTGGGCCTCATACAGTCATATACATACTCGTTGGACTTTTCAAACATAAAACGTACACGGAAACATTATACATAACGTAATACAATATTCGCGTAAACTCAGTTAAGGATTCTAGTGAGACATGTCGGTTGACACCTCTCGAGTGTACAATCGTAGCCTGTAGTTATAACCAGAGTCTCCTGGAGGGAGAGCGAGAGTTTGTGTATAGATCTATACGGGGTGACACCCCACACCTGAGCTGTTCGCTACAGTTAGACTAGGCCAGTCTAGGGTGACAAACCTTACCTTAATCAAGCCGGCCCCTGAAAACGCCACGACAGACGATTTCGTCAAAAATCAAGTATGGTTAAAACGGCTCACATAGAGATTCTCTCCATCAAAATTTTACGGAATACATATAAACTCTTGTTGATACAAAAACATACATACACTTATATTCGGTCTTAGGGTTTTGAGACCACGACACTTTTGTAAACAGAAAATATAGGAATTTCTGGGGAAATATACAGTTAAACAATATCTTCTACTTACAACAAAAAATTACAGGATCTTTTCCGGTTTACATTTTTATATACATTCCAAAAACAGAAAACACACATGCCTTAGTACTTGATTTTGACACATCATTTTTAAACTATTTTTTAGAAAATATCGGATTTACTGGCGTTTTATGAACAATACAAAACTTTTCATTCAAACATGCTTATGAACTCACCAACATTATATATGTTGACATTTTCAAAATAACTTGTATTCTCAGGGAATCGTTAAGCGGAAAGGTCAGCAAGAACATGTGGAATTTGTCATATTTTTGTTATCATCATACATTGAATATTATGGCATGTAATTTATGATACTATACTTGATGTAAACAATGTTGGTTGTATTTTGATATGTATAATGATAGTGTTGTCTTGTTTCAATTATATACATTGTGAAGATATTACAAGATGAAGTCACGCACAAGCCCCCGGACGTTTCCGCCGTCTGGTTCGGGGGTGTGACATGATGACCTGGTAACGGGATCTAGATGAATCTACTGGGGTGACGCCTCCTCTTCGCGAAATAGATGTCCTAGTTAGCACGATGTCTTGGTGGATTGATTTGTTCTTTCCACCTTGGTCTAGACTTGGGGATACCCTAAGTATAAAAATGACAACGGTTTAATACTGGAATTAGCCTTTATTGATAAAAGAGAATGAAATGTGGAAAGATGTCTAAAAAAATGAAATGATAAGATATGAAATGATATTTATGACATTTATGAAAAGAGTTTTTCTTGAAAATGTTTGAAAAGGTTTTATGGTCTAAAGCTATGTTATGTTATGAATAAATTGATTTTTCATGTAAAATGTGATAAATGTTTTGGGTCACAAACCAGCGTAGCTCACAATACATTTTTGTCTTACGTATCTCTTTTTAATGTCATGTATCTCAGGTTACCCTTAAGGAGAGAGGATGATATATGGAAGTTAGAAATCAAATCATAAAGAATGGAGTGGGACTTGTTAAGTTTTTTATTTATTGTAGTGGTGTAATTCTTATTTGTTTGCTATGATTGTATTGATGCTTAATGGTAACACTCAATGTTTTATTTGTAAATGTTTTTGTGGAACTGTGTTTTTATTAAATACGGATTAATACCCAAAAAGATTTTATAACCATAGCTTAAAAAAAATGAAAACAAAAGTGGGGTGTTACAGTCACCAAGATAACTTAATGTTATATTTTGGTTGTAAGTTTGTGATGCAAAGTCCAAATCAAGTGTTGAAATCACCAATTTAGGATGTATGGAGTATAAATGGAGTTTTTTTTTTAGTTCAAATTCAATAGATCTCTCCTGAATTCCTTAGATTTCAAATGCATCATGTTAATAAAGCTTAATTGTACATTAGGGTTAGGTTTTACCACCCTAAATTCATATCACTAGCGTAAACCAAATTTGACTGTCATGCCATAGTTTGGAAGTTATAATTGAAGATGATGATGTTGATTTCTGTAATTGAGGTATTAGTTATGTTAATGATGATGATTAGTATGTAATTGATGTTTGAGCTTAGTTTTATATCATGCACTATATTATTTACATTATTTTTATTTATGATGTTTATTGAGATTTTGATGGTTTCAATTAGAGGTGAGCAAAACCTGAACCTTAAACCAAAAAATCAAGACCAAAAAACCAAAAGCGAACATAAACCGATGGTTTGGTTTCTACTTTTGCAAAAACCGAAATATTCGGTTCGATTTTGATTTTAAGAATTAGAAAACCACAAAAAAAGCGAACCGAATTGATTTGTATAAATTGCTTATAAATATATTTAATTTACAAATATTATATACAAATTGTGTAATTCTATAACTATTAGTAGCATTATGAGTTGGGTAAGGTGGTGAACATATAAATTTGAGGTACGGGGTTCGAATCCATTTACCTTATTTTACTTGATCTTTAGTTGATGTGGTTTACTCATCCCACATCGATCGAGGTAGCAAAGATCATTTTTACACTCCGGTTATAAATGTATTGATTCATTTTCAATCTTCTATACTATATCACATCTAATCCCATATTGGATATAAAAGCATTTAGTTACTTTACTTTATCTATAAAATAACAATAATGACAAACCTTAAAATTTTGATTTGGAATTCATATTAATTTGGGATAGCAAAACATCTTTTTTTAGTATAAAATTTTATAGTTACGATATGGGTTTAAAAAATGAACAATGAACCACTTTGGTTAAAACCGAAAACCGAAATACAACAACAAATTGGTTTGTTGCGGTTTCGATTTTGAAAATAAAACAACCGATTCTTGCGGTTTTCAGTTCGGTTTTGGTCAAAAAGTCGCACCATACTCACCCCTAGTTTCAATAGTGTGATTTTGATTCATGCAATGATTTTCCCCAAATTATAAATTTAATAAGACAAAACTGCACCATACTCACCCCTAGTTTCAATAGTGTGATTTTGATTCATGCAACGATTTTCCCCAAATTATAAATTTAATAAGACAAAACTGCAAATTTGGTCCTTGTGGTTTGCAAAAATCTTTGGATGGGGTCCAAAAAGTTTCCAGCTTGCATAGAAGGTCCGAAATCAAGGTTTTTGTAGGTTTTTGGTCCAAAAAAATTTGAAATTATCTATTTACCCTTTTAATTTCACTTTTGTATTTTCTTTTCTTATTTATATTAATTATTTATGAAAAAAAAACAAAGAAGATGACCCCCACTCCACCCCTACCGGCACCTCTCTCTCTCTCTCTCTCTCTCTCTCTCGTTTCACACACATGACCAAATGAACTCATTCATCCTTTATCCCACTCTTTTAGACTTCCTGAATCTCCAAATTCACTCCCAATGTCCTCTTCGTCTTCCTCAATCTAACCATTCTCTTGAATCATAATGTTTTGGGATTTCTCAGTAACCATTGTTGTTTGAAATCACAATCTTACATCCAACAACAGTTTCTGGGTTTCAGAAATCCATGATGAGGTTTTCACCTCTGTTCCTCTGTAACCTACCCGATTCGAATACCATTCGGGCCGGGTTTAACTTCCCATTTGATGTTGATCAAGGAGAAGAAGATTTCAAAAGAATCGGGCAAGTCTTAGCCAAGAAAACCTCAAGAAATTCACTCCTAATTGGGGTTTCCGAAAACCTAGAAAAACATTGATTTCGGACCTTCTGTGCAAGCTGGAAACTTTTTGGACCCCATCCAAAGATTTTTGCAAACCACGATGACCAAATTTGCAGTTTTGTCTTTAATAAACTTAATGAGTTTTTAATTGCTTTTTATGGGATTCTTATATTGTGTAAGGATGATGTGAAACTTCATACACTACCATAACGTCTACACCTCGATAATGTTTAGTAGGCTTCTCAAGCCTAACAAGCTAGTCAGTTAGCAAGGTTAGCGGTTCCTTTTGGCTTTTGTATTTAATATAAATGTTTAAACTTTTACTATCAAGATGCAAACGAATAAGATCTTTCCCTAAAAATGGATTTGTATAATTTTTTGTTAGTTTTTATAGATTTTTTATTTTTTTATTTTATAAGTTACAACCGTATAAGTAAATACATATGGATTATTAGATTAAAGGCACAATTTAAATTGTATATGCTTTAAAACCTTTATCATTTTCTCTTACCTTTTTGTCATTGTATCTACTTTTTGGCACTCTATACGTAATTTTACATTGCGTTTTATTATTTATAATTTGACGGCAAGGATGAATTTTTAAAAAGCATAGGGTTCGTTTCAACATTTCATGTTTCTTGAGGGCCTTTTACGTAACCCAATAAAAGACAAGGGTCATGTAAGACAATAGGCTTAAACTTGCTGGTCAGCTTTACATATAAAGGAACCCTAGGTTCTTTGCTTCGTAATTCAGGACTCTCTGCTAATCTAATCAATCTTTCACAAATCGGAACATCTTTTGGATCATCGTAAGTTAATTAGCTCGTTTTTCTTGTTCTTCAATGTCCATTTGATGATTCTTCGATCAAATACACTGTATTAACATAAATTAGGGCCAGAAATGTGGGGATTTTTTCTTGAATCTCACTCGTGTTTGTCCCCCCTGCCTTTTGTCATTACCAACAGGTGTTCGTAAGTGGAGGAAGAATGGCAACAAATGAACAACCCAAGGCTGCTAATGAAGAAGCTAAGATTGATCTGTTTGAAGATGACGATGAGTTTGAAGAGTTTGCAATCGATCAAGGTAAACTATCATTCCTACCTTGGACAACAAGTTTTTTATTTTTCGTACAATTTCATTGTTGTTCTTTCTGCAAAAGTAGTTAAAAGATACATACATGTAGCTTGATTATGGATGTTTTTATTTCTTGAATTAGATATTCTGACAACAGAGATCAATTCCACAACAAACTCTAAAATTAGATATCCGTAAACTCCATATGTCTATCAAGCTTTGATTTTAATCATTTTGTAAGCTACAGCGAATTGAAAACAAAACGAATTATCTGAAAGTTGAAAGGAGTTATGGTGAGTTTTGCTTTTGATCTAAATCATATGTATGTTGTTACAGAGTGGGATGTAAAGGAAGAAGGAAATGAAGTAACTCAACAATGGGAAGATGATTGGGATGATGATGATGTGAATGATGACTTCTCTCTACAGCTGAGGAGGGAATTGGAAAGCAACAACGAGAAGAAGTGAATATGTAATTCCATTTGCAGATTCAGGTGTGATTGTTTTTCTGGTATAAAATCTTGAGTTGTGAATCTTATGCACATTTTATTTTAAAATTGTTGCTTTAACCAAGTGAAGAATTTGAAATTCTTTTGAAATGTTGATTGTGTTTGCATATGTGGGTGATGGAAACATTGTTGTTCTTTTGATTTTGTTCATAGGAGTGTTTGATAGTCAGTTATATGATTATTGAAAATGTTGATTTTGATTTCTTTATAATCAAAATCAATTGTTTTGAGGAACAGCTAGTAAGTTGTGATGAGATCAATTCTTAAGAAAATCCTTGAAAAGCTTTTTACCATCTTTTATTTATTTATTTATTTAAATTTAACTTTACTAGAATCACTTTGAAATTTACAACAGGTTATTGCTTCTATATATTTACGGAGTATTATATTTCTCTATATATTTAGTAATATTTTATTTTACCATCTAATCATATTTATATATTGATTCTTTTATCAAATTTTGACTAGTCATTTCATTGAATATGCAAAATAAAATAAATAAGTATATTTTATTTATTTAATGTTAGGCTAAGTTCTGAAAAGTTAGTTTATTAATAAGTTATCTTAAAATAGTTTTCAAAAAGCTAGCTTATAATTTTATGGTCTTATAAAACATTAAATTGCAATAAACTTAAAAAATAAGTTAGTTTATGTGTGTGAAACATAACTTTATTGATAACTTTATTGAGATGTTATTTAAATTGAATGGAAAGGCCTTAAATTCAATTACCACATATTTCAACTCTGAGGCGATTGCATTGAAATAAATTTTTAGTAATTTTCGAGAAAATCTTACATTTTAAAAAACAAAAAATAAGTTGAGGAAGCTTTATAAAACGTATATGAGGATAAGTTAGTTAATGTAATTAAGGTTGTTTGGATAAAACAAAATTTTTAATTGGATAATTTGAAACGGATATATCCTCTCTAATAAATAAATAATTTTTTGACACATGTCCTCTTCTCTTTCATTTGGACACATGACATTTTCTAGAATTTTTGAATTTTTTATTTTTCCACTTGTCATTTTATTGTATTTTTCATTTTATTAAATTAAAATTTCACATTTAATATGTATGGTAATATATATGTAAGGTATTTATTAGAAAGAGTTTATATATGTATTCAATACATTAAAGCCTCATTAATTTTAATAATTCAATTTTTTTCTCATTTTTCTTATAAATTCAAACTTTTCAAATTGTTAAAATTTCATATTTAATTTTTTTTAAATAAACTTATGTAATACATGAGTCTCACACCTAGTACTATATGATATGGATTATTTTGATTGGTTTGGAATGATTCTGAATGATTATTTTTGTTTTTAGATTGATTCTGGTTATACTAATAAAACCGGATAGTAAAAAAACTCAATAACAAGTTCAGATTCATTTATTAATATTTTAGTTTTAATATATAGTTTAATAATTTCTTAAGTTATTGGAGTATTAAAAATTAATCTTTTGGGATAATTAAAAAAGGGAAATTAAGTAATTTAACCACTTTTTAATGTGTATTTGACGTTTGTTTGTTTGTTTGTTTTTTTTTTTTTTTTTTGCAAAAGTAATCACTTTTTCCGGAATGAAGCATTCTAGATCAATAAAAAATATTTTTTTGGATAACTTTTGAATGACATTACAGATTCCGGACTAAAATTCTAGAATATGAACAATACTTCGAAATGCCTGATTCCGGAGTACTGTTCATATTCTGGACTAAAATTTCGAATTTCGAAAAAAAAACCTTCGAAATTTTCAAGAACAAGTTTGAAATCCAAAGAACAATTCTGGAATTTCAATAAAAAAATCATTTTTTTCTTAATTTAGCAAAAAATTAAACAAACATAATAATATTAATTATATATAATATGAGTGCATAAAATTAAAAACGATGACGTTAAACATTACGAAATGTAGCATTCGGAATAAAAAAAACAAAATAATTTCTTTGAAAATAAAAAATTGGACAAAAAAAACTGAAAAAAAGATGAACAATACTCCGAAATTAGACATTCCGAAGAAAATGGTTATTTTTCACAAACTGAAAAAATATGATTATTTTCTTTGAAAACCTTGTTTATTAGTTTCCTCACTTTCCCATTAAAAAATGACGACAGAACTAAAAAAAAATAACCATTTTTTGTGATTTTCATAAATGACCATTTTCGAAAGCAACCAATTTTCAGATGTATGTGAATATAGTGTGTATATTTCTCTAATTTCACTAACACCTTCTCTCTTGCCACCAACCACCGAAATGTGTAATATTTCCGTTTTTTTAGTCAAGTACATTTTATGCATTTGTATTGCAATCTACTTCGATTTTGGCAAAGTTCATATGTTTTTTGTTAGATTCCTGTCGATATGTAGCATATCGAAGAACATAAACAATATCACAATGTTCCCTCTTAGTGAAGGAATACCTCCCGTTAAAGAGGAAAAAGAACAATTTATAAATCATTTTTTAGATAGTCTCTTACTTGAAATTTCCAGTCGGTTATATTTCAAACCTACTTGACTTATAACTAGGTGTGTAAATTTGCCTTTAAATATGAGAAACAACAAAAGGCCCATGAAAAAGTTATTGGGGAGCGTTTCAATTTTTATAAAAACTCTAAAACTCATCTCATCACCCTCAACCAATTTTGCGTTTTTACCAACTCTGTATAGGAGGATGGAATTGAGTTCTTTTGGGAAGGATGTACGGCCAATACTTTCAACATGTGATCCCTTCCAGTAAAATGGGGTGGTTTGCGGTTTATGTAAGCTACTCAAACAATTTGAACTTTGTGTATTGAATACTTATACTTCTTGCTTTATGACTTGTACCAAAATAATTTTGTATGTTTTTAAGTTAGTTTGTATATTTTTAATATTTTGTAAATTAGTTTTGTGTAATTTTTATTAGTTTGTGTTTAATTTAAAATTACAAATTAAGTGGATTGAATGAGTTGGAAAATATAGAATTTACATGTTTGTGAGTTGAAAAAGATGAAAGAGAAATATGAAATGCAACTGATATGATGATAGGTTGAATAAGTTAGGAATGAATGACTCCCTCTCCCAAATAAACCCAAATGGTAGTAAAATTAGGGTTGTAAACAAATTGAACGTTCGGCGAATTGTTCGTGAACCGTTCAGTGGGAAGTTCACTTATGTTTGTTTATTTAATAAATGAACAAACATGAACACGAAGTCACGCCCGTTTAACTAAACGAACGAACATGAACAATGGGTTCGTTCATTCAATTATGTTCGTGAATGTTCATTTATGTTGTTCGTTTACGTTCTTTTATGTTCGTTCATTTAAGTTCATTTTATGTTCATATATGCTCAATTATGTCTGACTACATTACTATTTTATATGTTTGTTTATAGTCATATATGTTCAATTGTTTTTATTTATCTACGTTTGTTTATGTGCATTCGTTTTATGTTCGTTTAGCATGTTCACGAACATAAACGAACGAAGATGAACAATGTAATTTTTTAAACGAACGAACATGAACACGAAAACCCATTCGTTTATTTGTTCGTGTTCGTTCATTTGTTCGGCTAACCTAAACGAACGAACATGAACAAGCTCTTGTTCGTGTTTGTTCGGCTCGTATACAATCCTAAGTAAAATCAATCCGCCACGTTGTTTTGAATCGTAGTAACATTGATCGACCAATCCTACTATGCTCTTGATTGCTTGAATCAGGTTATTGTGACTATTTCGAAGAGGAAGAAATCACACTCGTAGATGATCCACTTGATCTTTTTGTGGGTTTTGTTTTTTACTGCGAAAATAAATAAATTATGAGTTGATAAATAAAACTCCATTTGCAGAGAATTATAGATTATAATTTTTCGAAAAAAAAAGAAGATTGTTCTTGTCTAAGTTTGTTTATATTATTATTTTTCCATATTCATTGAGTATTAGTTAATTATCAACAATTGTGGATGCTCTTCATTATTTAATAACAAAATGGTATTTTGACATTATCATCTTTAACATGAAAACTGAAAAAGGAAATATGAATTTTGTTTTATTGTGATTTTTATTTATTTAAAACTAACTTTATAAATCCTAAAAGTACTAGGATCGAGTTCGTGGTCTATAATTAACTTACACAAGATTCTAAAAAAAAAAGGCTAATCAGTAATCACTGAATTGACAAGGATAGAAAGGTTCTCATCAAGACCATCTTTTTTGAAATTACGAAAACCTTGTCTTTTACAAAAACGACATCGTATTTCACACAATAAGATATTTACAGTTTTACACAATAGATGCTATTGTAAAACAGAGACGGTGCAGCAACGAAAGTGATGAAAATGACGAAGTAAAAAAGAAATTTACAGTTTTTAGCCAACCCCCTTTGTATTTACTTTTTTTTAATCCTCCTAGAATCATCAGTTGTTCTGTTACCCTTGAAGGCTATCATCCACCAGCTATCCTCCTCTGACTTTACTTCTTTTTCACTTTTCACCTGACATGGACTTTATCTTATCACAACATATCCAATAACAGCTTCTTTTTTTCATTTACACAAAACCAACCAATCTATAACATTAATATTTAAATATATTATAAGTTATATAGTTCAATACATATCGATTGAAGTCAAACGGGCAACAAGCTGTGCCGCTAGCCCTTTCTGGATGGCAAAACCAATTTTTTTGAAAACAACATTTGTGGATCTAGGGGATATGACATTAGAATGCATGACCCGTTGGACTCTATTGAGGAGCTCCACCGCCTCTGGTGCGAGAAAACCAAATGTATCGAATGCAAAAGGTACAAACACATGTTGATTTTCTATACATGCATTCTCGTGCTTTACCACTTTGCACGCAGCGGCTTTCAAAGCGGCATGCCTAGCTGTGAAACTCCCGCTCCCCAAACCAACGAGAGGAGAGACCCCAGTAAGATTCACGCACGCATGCTTCCCTCCTATCCATCCAAAGACCAAAATGTCAGTCAGTCTAAGTGTGGACTTTCCATCCTGCGGGTCCGTCAAAAAGTTCACTAGCGCTTCTTTCTTCACAGAAATATCAGCACGCCGACAAGCATCAAAGAGACCATCCCGAACCACATCATGTCTATACTTGAAACCAGGGAGCTCTCTACAATGAACCGCGTGTTCCCAAAGGTATCCAAACATGCCTTGCGACAAACTGGGCATATCTCGTCAATTGGGAATATGAGAATCATGAGGCGGTAACGAAGGATAGTTCGGTACTCCACATGAGACATATGCTGGCCAAGACCATCAATTGTGATAGTTAACAGAAAATCCTGAGCATGAAGTGCCCGCAGACACTCAAAGACTGCTTTCTGTCTGACAGTAATGTCGAAGTCGACTTCCATATCTATAACTAACATTTGTTTGTACCAAGACAAGAATTTAAATTTCAACAGAAAGCAATTTCACGGATTTAAATTATTTTGCTATACAAATAGCAAATGAATTGTTTTGTTAGTGGGGATCATTCGTAAGATAATTTTGTAAAGCCAAATTCCATCAAAAAAGCCATCTTCTATTTTGACCATTTTATTGATACTTTTGTAATTTTGTTTTTTTTATTGACAAATGTTGTGAACCATTTACCAGAGTACAATAGGTTATAAATAATAATGTTATGACTTAAAAATCTATGAATATTGTTTTTTAAAGAATTAATTTCGTTATCAAAAAAGGGTTAACAATGCAGTTTCTTGTTCGTTTCTTACTTCTATGTAAAACTTTTATTATGTTTCTTATTAATGTTACCAAAGAACTAAACAAATTGACATGTTAACTAAATAATAATAATAACAACCCGCAATAAATAACCTAAACGAGTTAGATAGACCTATCACACAATAGTTCATTCTGTATTATAAGAAATCATTATCCATTCACCAAAAAATTAATATTTAAAATGGACTACAAATCATAGAAGTTGCACAACATAGTTTTGTCCAAAGTCACACTTTATTTTATTACAACAAAATTCAAAACTAATATATAATATCCACAAATATATCTTATTAAATTTTAGAGAATCTCTTATGAACAACATATTTTTTTTCCATTCGAAGTTGAACCCAATTTATACCCCACTCCATCAACACCACAGATGTCAACATGAAGTTTGACTAACCCAACCAAATAAATGAATAAACAAATTAACATAAGAACATATTTTTCTATTTGTACTCCGTCTTTATTGAGGAAAAAAAAACAAAAACACAAACACAAACAGATGCATTCGTTTTGCTACCAGTATAAAATTACAAATCTTATGCATTCATCGTTATTTTCTAAGCAATTAGATGATAACAACATACAAATGAACTCATATTACACAAAATAACTATCTATCGAATCCAATACGATAACTTTGAGTAATTTACAGATTTCATTATCGCACAATTACAAAATGAAAAACCAAACTCTCTAAATATTTTAAATCCAAATCTCTATCTCAATTCAAAAGCATCTTGAGATGAAAAACTAGTCTCCTCTCTTCCCATATCAACAAAAGCTCTACAAATTGGACAAACACCATTCTTGATCAACCATAAATCTATGCACTCACCATGAAAACTATGATTACAATTTGGCAAAAGCTTGCAATTTTCACCAATTTTAAACCTCTCCAAACACACCACACACTGATCACCCATTGATTTTTGTGCTTCAAGATTAAAATCATAAGATGGCAGTTTCTTGATATCTTCTTGTGACATGCTCCCACTTCTGCTTATCATCATCGTACCACTTCTTTGCACCAAAGTACCACTTGTAATGCTTCCAAATGTCCTCCCAACTATGCATACATGAATTAGGACAAAAAGAGCAATTCCTGCAACTAATAACACAGCTGAGAACACAATTTCAATCACCATGTTTTGATCTTCTTCCCCACTTTTTTGCAGGTTCTTCAAGAGTAAAACCCTCGTTTGAACAAGAAAGGTGTTCTTAAATATAGAATATGAAGATGGTATTTCACAAATTTGGTAGGGAAAAATATTATTTTTATCATTAAAAATAATATTTTATTATATACATGATTATTTTCTTTGGGTTGTATTATCACTATGTTCTTTTTATATTAATATATTTAATTGCAAATCGTTTTATGCTTATATAAAGCAATTATTAAGAGAAATAATCGTTCATACAACACTCAAAAATAAAATACAGACGTTTTTGAGAACTGGGTTGCTATTTTAAAATTGAAAAAGATGATAATATTTAGAAAATAATTTAATTTGTCGTTAAATAAGACTTATTTCTCTGAATTATTTTTGTCTATACAGGTATAGTTTGAAATAAATAAAGCAACTTGGAGCTGAAGCTGGATAATAATTGGATGATTGAGGCAAAGTGAGTTAAATAATATGCATACAATGTTGTACCTTATCGTAACAATCAATTAATTAAAAAAATAAACAGTATTTTGGCAGCAAATGTAGATTCCTTCAAATTAATTTATGGTAATTTGTTTGTTTTTACTAATTTTTGTTGATTTCATTAATATTTTTCCAAATATATAAGAATATTATTTTGTCATCATTACTAAGAGATTAGTGATAACAATATAATATTAAATCAAAATTTCCCGGTAAACGGCAAGCTTCGCCTCTATTCCTTTTATATTCTTTATTTTATTTTATTTTTCAGATATTCCCATGATATCTTTTTTTTTTTTTTGGATTCGGCCCAAACAACAACGATTTTACATACATTTATGGTATTTTTGAGCTAGTTTGTTTGTAGTTTTGGTCCCTTCAAAAATAAAAATTAAAAAGATTCAAATCTTCTCCTATATATTTTTTATGTTTTTCTATTTAATTTAAAGTTTTATTAATAATAAATATGAGCCCTCTCTCTCTCTCTCTCTCTCTCTATATATATATATATATATATATATATATATATATATATATATATATATATATATATATATGAAAAAATGAATATACCATTAAGGGTATATAAGCTTAGGTACCCATTCATTAAAACTACGTAGTTTTGATTAGTGATTAATTTTCTGGAAAAAAAAAACGATTTCAATACGTGTTTCCTTATTCACGCTGTTTCCATCCATGAGATTGAACGAAAAAAAATACATACGATCACAAAAACGATTTCTTTGAAATCGGAATTTCAAGTCATCGTAATTCCCAAAAAAAAAAAAGAAAACGATTTCTCTGAATTCGGAATTTCATGTAAGAAAAAAAAAACGATTTCAATTTAAAAAGTTAGAAAAAAAACGATTTCAATTCATAGAGAGTTGAGAAATCGATTTCAAACAGAAAAAAAAAATCATAGAAATCGTGATTCCCAGAAAAAAACAATAAATTGTGGATGCAGCATCCCAAGAAGTTTCTTTTCACAGGTGACATGTTACTTTTCTTTGGTTTACTATAACACTTTTCACAATTCACCAATGATTTCACTTTCAACTATTAATTTTCCATATGTTTTCTAGTTCTGATTGTTTATCATCTGAATTTTTATTTTATATGTTCTATTTTTATCCAAGTTGCTTTTGTTTGATCAAATTTAGTTGAATTTATTGCTTTTGATATAATGAAAAAGTTAGGCTATCTCTAAAAAGTTACTGGCATGACATTAATACGGTCAAGTTCTCATTGTCTTTTACTTGTGGTTTTGTGCAGATCATGATGTTTGAAACCGAAGCAGCTGATAAGGCTATAGAACCGTATATAAATGAAAATGTTGACACAAATGATTTTGTGGAAGCAACATATGACTCTGAAGAACTTAACAATTTCGGAGTGAACATTGATGTTGACGAAGATGATGTTAATGATGAAAGGATACTGGGAAAGTTTTTGATACACCCGATGATGCCTATACATTTTATAATGATTATTCATTTTCATATGGCTTTGGTATACGTAGAGATGACACAATTAAAAATCCTAAAACAAATGAGCATTTTCGGAAGATATATATATGCAACAAAGAAGGTTTCAAACGGATTGACAAAAATGATTCAAGTGACAATGAGAAAAAACGTCGCAGAGATGTTAGAACCGAATGTCAAGCAAAGCTTCGAATAACAAGACAGGACGATGGGAAGTGGTTGGTGGATTCGTTTAATGACACACACAATCACGAATTGACCATGACACCTACGAAGGTGATGAAACATCGATCTCATAGCAATTTCTACCGTTCAATAGAAGGTAAATCTCTTATGGTGCAATTTGGTCAAGCAGGGTTGAAACCTTCTCAGATTAAAAATGTTGTTAATACAATGAAAACCTCAAATGTAGCTGATGTAACTTCAAAGCAATGTGCTGATGTCTTATCTGAGCATCGAAAACAACATAGAGGAAAGGAGTTTTATGGACTTATAAAACATTTTCAAGATAAAACATTAGTTGACAATGACCAGTATTTTGTCGTGGATTTGTCTGATGATGGGTATCCTAGAAATATCTTTTGGGATGACGGTAGATCAAGAGATGCCTATACAAAATTTAGAGATGTTGTTGTGTTTGATGTCACTTATATGACTAACAAATTGAAGATGCCTTTTGCTCCCTTTACTGGGTGAATCATCATGGGCAGTCTATACTTTTTGGTGGAGCATTGCTTGAAAACGAAAAGGAAGAGACATTTGAATGGTTATTTAAACATTTCCTCAAATGTATGTTTGACAAGTATCTGAATGCAATTATTACTGATCAAGACAAAGCTATGGGCAATGCAATAAAAAAAGTGTTTCCAAAGAATCGACATCGTTTTTGTTTATGGCATATCAGGAAGCATGAAACTGAGCACCTTCGATCGTATGTTTCCCGTTACAGTGATTTTCAAGAAACGCACAGAAAATGGGTAAATAGTGACACCATTGAACAATTTGAAGCAACATGGGAAGATATGCGTATTAAGTATGAATTGGAAAGCAATTGTTGGATTAGTGACATGTGTAACCAACGTATACAATGGGCTAAACCCTTCTTGAAGGATATTTTCTTTGCCGGTATGACAACAACCGGACAAAGTGAGAGTATCAATTCATTTTTTGATGGATTTGTTAACTCGAGGACTATGTTGAATGAATTCGTTGTACAATACGACAAAGCAATTGAGTCTCGAAGGGCCGCCGAAGAAGATGAAGACTTCAAGACTATGAACCTGCGGCCGGTTCTTTCTTCAGTGCATCCAATTGAAGCAAAAGCAGGTCAATGTTATACAAGAAAGATGTTTGATACTTTCAAAAAAGAATGGACCGAAGCTATTACCAATTTGACTCACGAGACTCTAATAAAAACTATAGAAGAAAGCATATATAGAGTTGGGCAACTGGACGTTAATAAAAAATATTGGCGGATTGTTACCTTTCGTTCTTTGGATCAAGTCAGCGTCACATGTTCATGTGCTATGTATGAAAAAAATGGCATTTTATGCAAGCATAGCCTATATGTGATGAAGAAGAAGCACATTCAAGAACTCCCGAGTCACTATATTTTACCACGATGGACCCTTGATGCTAGGTACAAACTAGGCAGTGTTAGTATCGGACTCGGAGAAATGAATAATGAAAATGCAGTTAATGACTACACACTATGGTGTGTCCGTTCGAATTTTAGTAAACTAATTGAACAAGCAAGAGACTCCCCTTCGGAGATACAGAAAGTCAATACTCTATTGATAAGTCTATTAGATGATCAAGCAAATCGAAAAAAATCTATGTCTTTGGAGAATGTATCTCAAAGTTCTTGTATGGAAGTTTTGCAAGTAGATATGATTCCACAGTTATCTGTCCGTGATCCTCTTGGTCCAACTACTACAAAAGGGCGTCCTAAAATTGCTACTAGAATCAAGTCTTCTTTAGAAGCCCCCAAAAAACGAACATGCTCTTACTGTCAAGGATTGGGTCATTACCCTACTAGTTGTTTAAAAAGAAAGGTTCTTATTATATTAATTTAATATTCATTATTTACAACTCTAACAATTATATTAACAATTATTTATTTTTTTCATGGATCAAGCGGATGAATCGTTGCAAGAGACATAATGATGAGACGTGTTGTTATTGTGAGCAAAAGAAAAAGTAGATGCTTCATGACATGCTTTTTTTGGTTAACTGCAACTTTTCCATGTTTTAGACACAATTGATGTGTGAATAATGTAGAAGTTATTGATGTTTCTTAACAATTTTAATGTTTTTGAATGAAATTTGTTGATTGTTTATGATTTATGTGTTTATACCTGAAATTTGGTTGCCACTATTTGTTTATAACAGAAGTATGAAGGTATTTTGTGAAAAAAACGAAACTATGAGGGTATTTTGTGAAAAAAAACGAAAGTATGATGCTATTTTCTGAAACAAAAAACGAAATTATGAGGGTATTTTGTAAAAAAAACGAAAGTATGAGGGTATTTTGTGAAAAAACGAAATTATGAGGGTAGTTTGTGAAAAAAGGAAATTATGATGGTATTTTGTGAAAAAACGAAAGTATGAGGGTATTTTGTGAAAAAAACGAAAGTATGAGGGTATTTTGTGAAAAAAACGAAAGTATGATGCTGTTTTTTGAAAAAAAAAACGAAATTATGGAGGTATTTTGTGAAAAAACGAAATTATGAGGGTAGTTTATGAAAAAAGGAAATTATGATTGTATTTTGTGAAAAAACAAAAGTATGAGGGTATTTTGTGAAAAAAACGAAAGTTTGCGAGTATTTTGTGAAAAAACAAAAGTGTGATACTATTTTCTAAAAAAACGAAATTATGATGGTATTTTGTGAAAAAAACATAATACGAGGGTATTTTGTGTAAAAACGAAAGTATTAGGGTATTTTGTGAAAAAACTAATGTATGTTGTCATTTTGGGTTAAAATGTAGCTTTGCTGCAATTACGGGTTAAAAAGTAAAGTACGCTGTCATTTTGGGTTACAAATGTAAATTTGCTGCAATTACGGGTTAAAAACAAAAGTATGCTGTCATTTTGGGTTAAAAATGTAACTTCATTGCTATTTCAGCTCAATCCACAAAATACATGGTTTATATACTTTTTGTCAAAACATCCCTAAATCTGTTATTTCGATCCATAACACTTTTTGAGTGTGGGAAATACCATCTATTATGATCAATAATCACATACCATTCATGGATGTTTGCTTCATAAAAAATCGCATATATAAATACACAATGAGTAAAGTGACTTGAAATGACAAACAATTTTTCTAAAAAATTGCTAACAAACCATTATTCTAAAAAATGATCATCTTTTTTCTCTTCAAGGTTCTCTCTTTGAAAATAGCTGATTTCACTTTACTTGAGAAACTCCGCCGTGACATCTTCTCTCTTTGCAAGAATAAGGCACTCAACTTCTTTGCATTTGGTCTAATTGTTATTTTATGCCCCATATACCTCCTGTAAACAAACAAACAAATGAATACCCAACAAAATGGTGATCCATGTGCATAGTAAAGATAAATCAGCAGACATTTCCAAAAATACCCCTAATGTTGGATAGCAAAAACAAATGACGTTCAAGCCATATTTATGGCCATGATATCGAACTTTTTTTTTTAATTTAAACTGTTCAACGCAAGTAAATAGAAATCTGTTCAGCCTGAGATTTAATTAAAAAAAACATTATTTTTTCATTAAAAAACTAGAAAAGACAAATTGCAAGAAATAACAATGTAATTACTCTTTTAACCAATAAAATCAATGTACATTACGTATATTGGTAATTAGAGTAAAGTACCTTGACATTCCTTGCAATTTGCACAGCTAAAAACTGATATTTTTTTTTAGAAAAATAATAAGAATTAAATTATGAACCAGTTTTTGGGTGAGGGTGATGTCTGTTTGAATTCCAGCAACATTAAGATCTGATGAAACTGTTTGTGAACCTTCAAGGGCTGCTTTAGTACGATAGTGCTTCACGATTGGTAACTTAGTGAAAATGAAGGCATACAGAAAGATGCATAAAAACTCAAAGAGTGTGGAGATCCATAGGAATAACACTGCAATAAATAATAACAATAATAATAATAATAATAATAATAATAATAATAATAATAATAATAATCTTTAGAAATTAATGTTTGTGAAGATGGATTTGAATAGATTTATGAAGGAATGAAGGAAGTAAGTTTTTACATGCTCTTTGTGAGGCCATTTTGGTAATTATTGAAAATAGCTTCTGTTAGTAATCTTAAACCAGAAGTTATAGCTCCTGATGCAGCCATTCCGGCTAGAAAAAGACTAAAAAAAGAAAAAACATTTTTTATTATTAAGAAAACGAGTCCAAAATGTTTTATATGATAATGTTTTATGGGGAGTTTACAGAAAACAAGGAGGTGATGAGTTACTTGAATGAATTCAGGGCACATGAGAGCCAAATCACCAATCATCCCGCCTTGAACTAGGGCATCTGCTACACCAAAAGCAGCAATAAGAAGACATAAACACAATTCAAAGAAAAAAAAAATCAAACTGACACCTGATGTTGAGTTTCTCTCGGGCATTTCATCGAGCACCTTATGTGCACAACTTATTTTCTTCCCCTAGTAGCCCATTTAAATGATTACAGTACCATACCTGAACCACATACTCCTTTTCTCTTGATATCATTTGACAACACAATTTCATAGTGAGAAATCAAAATTGAAGCGAAACCAAGTCAAAATATTAGCTAGGGAAGCTTAGCTTTCAGTTTCATGCCCGTAAATACTAACCAGATGTGCTTGATCGCTATAGTTGTGTGGAACAGGAAGGCATGAACTCGTAAAATCGACCCAACATCAATTCCTCTATCATTCAAATTGGCTTGAGTTGGAAGTCGATCAAATGTAATACACCACCCAAAGAACCACCCACTTCCAAAGTAGAAATGAGGGAATAAATTTTCGTTTTTGAAACCAAAATGTAAACAACTAGAGTACGATTTAGGTGAAGGTTGGGGGTGAGCGAAATAAGGGAAGAAATTTCCATTCTTGATGCAGTGGGGTGTGTGGTGAATGAATCGGCGGTGGCGGTGTCTGAATCCGTAAATAGGCGCAGGTTACTGTTCTTTTGTAGGTGTAGCGAATGAATGTAGAAGGTGTAATACCGCTTTCCGGTGAAGAGAGATAAGGAATCGATGTAATAGAAAAATAAGGAAAATGGGTAAAACATCTATTAAACTAAGTAGTTTTAATAATCAGGGTACACAACCTTAGGTACCTTTAGTATATTCATTTTTCATATATATATATATATATATATATATATATATATATATATATATATATATATATATATATATATATATATATATAATAACACATACATAGGCAGACCTACAAGTCCAGAAATGTAATAGCACACAATATATATCAAACTACTCTTTGATTAATTTGGAAATATAACTCAAAACCAAATTAGTTTACAGTGTGTTTTTGTTTCTCTGTGTTGGTATGTTTTACCCTCTTGATAATGCACTGTATTTATAAGATGGACTAAATCATTTCCAATCCTATAATAATAAACATGAGACCCAACCAACTTGTTGGTGTCCCCTACTTTATTTGTGGGTGGAAGACATGAATGGAGTGAAATGAGGAATTAGTATTCCAACAATCACCCCCGAATCTCTAAGTCCTTCTAGAGATGTCTTCAATCCCGATCAAGTCCCGCATTATCTTGAACTTGGTTCGAGCCAACGGTTTTGTGAGAATGTCTGCCTTTTGTTCTTCACCTGGAATGTACTCCACCTCCACTTGTTCCTTTTCAACGCAATTACGAATGAAGTGAAACCTAGTGTGAATGTGTTTACTTCTTCCGTGAAAAACGGGATTCTTTGTTAGTTCGATAGCCGACTTGTTATCAACTCTAAGAACCACCTTCTCTTGCGTTTTGTTCAAGATTTCTCCCAGCAAATCTTGAAGCCATATTGCTTGACATGCAGCCGCAGTGGCTGCCATGAACTCTGCCTCGCAAGATGATAAAGCAACAGTATCTTGCTTTTGCGAACACCATGTTATTGGAGACAACCCATAGTAGAAAATATGACCAGTTGTGCTTCTTCCGTCATCTGGATCAACATTATGACTACTATCACTGTAACCAATTATTCGATTTTGTCCCATCCTCTCGTACTTGATTCCATATCTCGTTATTCCTCGTAAATACCTTAGGATGTGTTTGCTTGCAACACCATGTGATTCTCTTGGATCTTGCATGTATCGACTAACAACTCCAACCGCATATGCCATATCGGGTCTTGTCTGCAAGAGATATCTAAGGCATCCTACCAACTTTTGGTATTGTGTCGGGTCGATTTCGGGTTCATCTTCGGCCTTCGACATTTTGGTTCCTGGATCCATGGGAATGTGGGTAGGATTGCAATCATGTAAACCGGCTTCCTTCAGAATGCGTTGTGCATACGCTTCTTGGTTTATTGTAATCCCCGATTCATCCTGTTTGACTTCAATGCCCAGGTAGTAAGTTAATCTTCCAAGATCAGACATCTCGAAGTTCTTGGACATTTCAAATTTGAACCTTTTGATCATGCTCAAATTTGTACCTGTGACAAACAAATCATCAACATAGATTGCTAAAATTAGCAAGTTGGATCCTTCGTTCTTCCGGTACACCGATGGTTCTTTCATGCACTTGTGAAATTTCATTCCTTTCAAAATCCCATCAAGTTTCGTATTCCATGCTCTCGGTGCTTGTCTAAGACCATATAGTGCTTTTGAAAGACGGTACACCTTGTGCTCGTCGCCTTTCCTTATGTAGCCTTCCGGTTGATACACATAGACGGTTTCTCTCAACTCTCCATGTAAGAAAGCCGTCTTGACATCCAAGTGGTGAAGCTCCCATCCATTGGTAGCGGCTAAGGAAATGAGAAACCGTATGGTTTCGATGCGAGCTACCGGAGCAAATACTTCTTGAAAGTCAATACCAGGTTGTTGTACGTACCCTTTAGCAACCAATCTTGCCTTGTGTTTGTTTATGGTGCCATCTGCATTTTTCTTCAGCTTGAACACCCATTTGAGTCCAATGGGCTTCACCCCCATAGGCTTGTTTACGAGAGACCAAGTATTGTTCTTGTTGATCGAATTGATCTCTGTATTCATGGCTTTGACCCATTGTGGTTCTTTCTTTGCCTCTTCAACCGATACCGGCTCGTCATTGGTTGCTAGGAGAAGTTCTTCAATATCATCAACATAAAGTACATAATCTCGTAATCGAATTGGAAGCACCTTTGGTCTTGTGGGCCTTTGGTTTTGAACATTGTTTACGTTGTTGTTGACCGGACTTGGTTGCTCATTTTCTTGTACCTCCACTCCGTCTTCAATCTCGTGATCCGATTCGTTTGGTTCAATTGGTTCGTTGTTTACATCGTTTCCTTGGTTGTTGTTCGCCTTATCTTCCGGTAAATCCCATGGTACTATGAATGATCCTGGTTCTTCATTGTCGGGTGTAGCTTCGTTAACCCCATTCCACCCTTTGGTTTCATTAAAAATAACGTCTCGACTTACGATTATTTTTTGTGTAACCGGGTTAAAAAGACGATAAGCTTTCGTACCCGGTTCGAAACCAAGATGCACCAGTGGTCTTGATCTATCATCCAACTTCTTCACGTTTACCGGTTCAACTTTTGCATACGCTAGACACCCAAAGATGCGTACGTTCTCCAAATTAGGTTTTCTTTTATACAACTTCTCGTACGGAGTTGTATTACCAAGTACTCTTGTGTAAACACGGTTGATCAGGTTTGTGGAGTGTTTTACCGCTTCTCCCCTTAGATAGTTTGGAACATGCATCGCCTTCATGATACTTCGTGTCATGTCCATAAGTGTTCTGTTTCTTCGTTCCACAATACCGTTTTGTTGTGGTGAATATGGGGCGGTAAGATGACGTTTGATTCCATTTAGATCACAAAATGAATTGAACTGGAGTGAGGTAAACTCACCCCCTCGATCACTTCGAAACACCTTCAAAGACTTTCCAAGCTCATTCTCCGCCAAAGCTTTGAACTTTTTGAAGTGTGAAAACACCTCATTTTTCTCTTTTAAGAGAAAAATCCACATATACCGTGAAAAATCGTCAATTAGTGTGAAAATGTACCGATTTTGACCCTTCGCTGACGGTGTTATCGGACCGCATAAATCACCGTGAACTAGCTCCAATGGCCGTGTTGCTTTGTACGTCGTCATTAATGGAAATGACTTTCTTGTTTGCTTGCCCACCAAACAAGACTCACATAATTGATTTTCATTGTCAAAATGTGGTAACCCTTTAACTAGACCATTCTTGGACATCTTCTTCATAGACTCGAAATTGATGTGCCCAAGTCTTGCATGCCAGTGCCACGTGTCTTCACTTAGTCTTGAATGAAGGCAAATAGGTACTCCAATGGGCAACTGTATTTTATAAAGGCGGTTTGGAGTTCTTTGTACCTTCATTAATAAGCAGTTGTCGGCATCATGCATTGTCAAATAGTTGTCTTTCATCCGAATATCGCACCCGGCTTCGGTTGCTTGTCCGAGACTGAAAATATTATTTTTCAAATCCGGAATAAAATAAATCTCCGTTATCAATCGTTGTTGCCTCGATTTTCCTTGGAAAACAATTGAGCCTTTCCCTTTTATTTCGACACGTGAATTATCACCGAATTTGACCTTTCCGGTTATTCCTTCGTCGAGTTCGGAGAAAAATGAACGATTTCCCGTCATGTGATTACTCGCCCCGTTGTCCAAATACCACACATCGTTGTCTTGTGAGTTGTATTTGGATGGCATCACCTTTTCTTCATTTAGAAACACTTTTTCATGAAAAAATACAGTTTCATCAGCGTCGTCTTGCTCGGTGAAATTGCTTTCTTGGAATTTTTGAATTCGTTCCGGACATTTGGATGCGTAATGGCCCGACTTATCACATCTGTAGCATATAATCTTCGACAGATCTTTTTTCGGGTTTCGGTTTGAGTCCGAATTGGAATTGGGCCGGTTATTGGGCTGTTTGGGCTTATTATTGGGTTGGGTCGATTTTGACCCGGATCCAACGGTTGACCCGGATCCGCTACCCGACCCGCTTGAGCCATTTCGATTAAAGCTTCCCGACTCGGTGCCATTAGAACCCTTCCCCCGTTTTACCCAATTCGTCTTCCCCGACGATCCAGAACCTCCTCCGCCATCGTTTCTCCATCCGCCGCCACCACTCGTTCTAGCCATCAACACCTTTTGTTGCCCGTCTCCGTCCTCATCTGCTTTGATTCTTTCTTCATATGCTTTCAAACGTCCTACGACGTCGTCGAAGGATACCGTCTTCAAATCGAGCACTTGCTCGAGGGAGGCGACGATCTGAATGAACCGGTGAGGTACCACCGTCAAGAGTTTCTTCATGAGTTTCGTTTCTCCGATGGGTTCTCCCAGTGACGCTGACTTCGAGGCGATTCCAGCGAGCTTTCCGGCAAAAGCGTCTATCGTCTCTGTCTCCTGCATCTTCAGTCGGTCTAGATCGGTGGTGAGTGTTTGAAGTCGGGCCTCTTTTACTCTGTCGGCTCCAACATGTCGAGCCCTAATCGACTCCCAGAGGACCATCGCTTTATCGACGTCCCCTATCTGCATTATCAAGCTCTCAGGGATTGCTTGATACAGCAATCCCATGGCAAGGTAATTCTTTTCTTCATTTTCTTCTCCTGGATCAATTACTGACCAGCTTTTATGAATTCGTAGGACAACTTTCATACGGAGGGACCAGACCATGTAATTGGTCTGGTTTAGCATTGGGCAAGCCACTGATGTGGTTCCAATTTCTTTGATTCTGACCGGAGGTGTAGCAGCACCGGTACCTCCAGCATCTTCAACGTCTGACATCTTCTTTTACTGGTGTCCTTCTTGATCACCATGTATTGAATTCAAGGTCCCTGTTCTTGAGCTCTGATACCAATTCACGCTTCACAGAAATGTAATAGCACACAATATATATCAAACTACTCTTTGATTAATTTGGAAATATAACTCAAAAACCAAATTAGTTTACAGTGTGTTTTTGTTTCTCTGTGTTGGTGTGTTTTACCCTCTTGATAATGCACTGTATTTATAAGATGGACTAAATCATTTCCAATCCTATAATAATAAACATGAGACCCAACCAACTTGTTGGTGTCCCCTACTTTATTTGTGGGTGGAAGACATGAGTGGAGTGAAATGAGGAATTAGGATTCCAACATATATATATATATATATATATATATATATATATATATATATATATATAATAACACATACATAGGCAGACCTACAAGTCCATTCCATAGTCTCCTCCCCTTTTTTGATTCAATGAAGCTTATATTGTAATCCAATCTTCTCAATAAATTTGATACACTTAACAAACATAAATCATGGGGTATCTAGATTTACGCCAACCTAAATCTTCCAAGTTGTTTCCCCTCTTCTATCATCGCCGACCAACAGCCAGCCTCCCCTCTCCATCTGATTCGTCTTCTTAGTGACCCATGTGAGAAATTTCAAACAAAAAAAACCCAAATATAAAATCATTATTAGTGAAGAACATCTCAACATGATTTCAACAAAAATATTAGAGTGATTCGAACCCAATAATCATTCAATTGATTTAACATACGCTCCATATGAAATTTATATTAGTAATCATTGCGAGTACAGGATGCAAATGAAGAACACGAGTAAACCCTAGAAATTAGGTGGAGCTTCGTTTGTGTAACATTCCATTTAAAATAGAGTAATTAAATAAGAAACTCAGAACCCCGAGAAATAATTTTTATTATTATTTAATATTATTGTATCCAAAATCAAATAATAATTAACGGGGTGTTGGTTTCGCGGAGCCAAATGATAAGATTTGAATCTTCCGGGGGGGGGGGGGGGTTAAAGTGTAATTCCGGGACTTATTTTGTAAAGATTTTCAGAAGTCTGGGGGTATTTGGTATCATTTTGACTTAATATGAAAGGATTTATAGAAGCATGGGTTAAAGAGTAAATTCTAGACCTAAGTTGAAAAGGTTTTGTAGAGGAGGGGCCATTTGGTAACTTTTGGATTTAATTTGAAAGAAAAAGGAGAAGGAGGGACTAAGAGTGTCATTATGGACCAAAGTTTGAATGGATTGGGTATATAACGTCAACCCTACGTCATGGTTTTAACAATCGGTTCAGTTTGGGAGGTCTGTCAGGGAGTTATACCATGATAGATTTCAGATCTTGGAAGATAGAAGTGGCTTTACGGGAGCTTAAGGTTTGTTTTCTTAGGGATGGGAGTTTCAGTTGGGTTTTGGTTGTTTTGGGAAGGTTGTCTTATGCGCAGAATCTTCGGTTGAGTTCCTCAGATTGTTTGTTATGATATGGGTATTAGTAAGGAGTGATTTCGAGGATCAAATCTAATTTAAGTGGAGGAGAGTTGTAACACTCAGTTTTGGATTTGCTTCGTTGCTCAGGGCTGTGGCCCAATCATCAGTTGTCATAAGGTTTAGGGCCTTGGGAAAGGAAGGATTTAGCCCAATTCGGATGTGCGTGTCATAGTATAAGTGATCCAAGTATTCAATTGTGTCTTCGGAGGCCAAGGGTATAATCGTAATTGAATATCTCGATCTTTTTATGGATTTTTGGGTTTTGTTCGGGAGGTTTTAAGGTTTGGGTGTGTTTTTAGGAGCGTAGGGATTCTCGCCACCTTTTTGTGGATATAAGGTTCGTTGGAAAACAGACTTAGGATGAGGGAGTTATGGTATTTTGAAGATACTGACAGATTTGGCCCCTAATGGAAATATTTGGCAGATCAATCCCATACATGCGCGTGTTGGCTGGGTACGCCCAACGTAAGCTGGGGTACGTAAAGATAAGGGGTTACAGGTGGTTTGTGAGTACGCCGAGCATACTAAGGGGTACGCGGGGCGTACTCTCTTCAGAACAAAACCCTAATTCCGGGGTTCCTACCCTATACAAGCAACATCATACCACCCCTTTTGGTCATTTTAAGTCAGCCACCACCCCTTTTAACGTTCATGAAACCCTAGAGTGCCTTGGATGAAGCTTAGAGCTTGAAAGAAGATTATTGGTGGTTTGTGCAAGAGAAGGAGAAGGTGGAAGTCTCAACCTCTGGAGAAGATGTGACAACCCGAACCTTTTTCCGTTAATATTAGCCCGATTTCCGTTAATAAAATTTGAATTTTATTTAGTTCCGTCAAATTCTTATGATTTGGAAAATCATTTAAGTTATATAATTGAATTTTCTTTATGAGTCGGAACCAAAATCACGCGAAAAACCCGAGTTTCCTTCGAAAATGAGCGAAAATCCGGCATGACTAGTTTTCACGGCCGTGAACCCGATCACGACCGTAAACCCGTTCACGGCTAGACCCCACCACCGACCATACCCCCAGCCTATATATACGAGACTCCCACCCTCATTTAAACTTTTCTGACCGCAAACACACTCCCTTTCTCTAAAAACCCCCACCCGAAAACACAAGAAAACTCAAGATTCTCTTCATCTATCACTCTACCCGCCTTAGAGCTCATTGGAGAGCATCAAAACATCAATTTTTCGTAAAATCCAGTGTTGTTGTTCTTGAGTTTACGGCCGTACACCCTTCAAATCTTCAAACCTTCCAGGGCCGCAAACCGTTTACGGCCGTACACCCTTCAAAAGTTCATATTTCTCCCAAGAACATCGTTCACGGTCGTAAACCCTTCAAGGGGCTGTTCACAACCGAGAACAGTTCACAACCGTAATCCCCTTCACGGCCGCAAACCCTTCCTAAGTGGTGAACTTGGCTGAAAACCCGCTTTTCCGATTCAATCGAGTCCCGGTAACATTCCTACACCAAAAACAAGTGTTTTTCTAACACTATAAATAATGGTTTCGCTAATAAAATACAATTATGTATTTAATTGTTGATTAGGATCCCGTTAAGTACCGCGTGCATCCATCCGAGGGTCTTCACTCCCAGTTTTGCTGTCCAACTTTTCACACAATCAACTGTGAGTTCATACCCCTATACTTTTATGGTTTTAACGTTTTCAGGGGGAGAGTACAAGCCAAACACAAATGATTTGTGAATTTATACAAAAGGATTTCAAAACTCTTAAAACTAATGCAATGGATATAGTCATACGGTTTTCACATTTCATAAAATATTTAGAATTTATACATAAGGGACGTTTTCGACTTACTGCCAAATTGCATAGTTTTCAGATCAATTCATGAACCAAATACATAATATTCATGCAAACTATAATAGGTATAGTTTGGGGTTTCAATATACAGTATTACAAATTCAGAGCTTATACATTGCTAAACATATAAAACAACTTCAGAGCTTATACATTGCTAAACATATAAACTATAACAAGCTTAGTTTATGATATACTCGGGTAACAAGGATACTTTATTACATAATTATTTAAGTATAATTATTACTCTATAAAGTATACACACATGTTTAAATAGAATAGATCAATACAGAACTGCACGTAAACTAGATTATACTGAATTATGAGACTCTACTTCAAAATTGTACCCCTTTTTGTGTACTGAACTAAATCTTATCATAGTATAACCAGAGTCTCCTGGAGGGAGAGCGTGAGATTTGTGAATAGATCTATTCGGGATTGACAATCCCACACCTGAACTGCTAGCTACAGTTAGGCAGGAATGTCTGGGGTGACAAATGACATTTAACCGACACTTGAAGAACGTCGTAAAGGTCACTAGGTCATATCAAGCATGGTTATACGACTCACAATAGTATAAACTAACATTTTGTTTACAAGATTTCATTCTTCATTAAGTTTTATTTTAATTAATAGAACTACTAGACATTATACTGGAGGATGTCCAGGGGATAAATTACATGGTTTTATTTTAATTAATGAAACTACTATACATACTGGTGGTAACCAGGGTTTTCCAACATAACATTCTATACATACTGGTGTTAGCCAGGGTTTTCGTACTTATAGATCAATGTAACAAACTCATACATTAGAAAATATTGGATTTTATTGGAAGCACATAAACATTTTCATTGATTCATTATCAGGTTTTCCTTTCAAAAACATGCTTATGAACTCACCAGCTTTTATGCTGATACTCTCTTTTCAAAACCGCTTGTATTCTCAGGAAATCAGTAGACAGGTACCTCGGCAGACTTTTGAGAAGACGGAGCATATAGAGTCACGTCTTTATTTTGCAACTTTTGTTGTATATAAATATGAATCAAACAGATGTATATACATTTTTATATATATTCAATGTAATGGTTGTGTTTACTTTGATTACTATGATGCAATTGTTGTGATACTACATATGAAGTCATCCACCCCCGAACGTTTCCGCCGTTCCGGTTTGGGGGTGTGACAGATTGGTATCAGAGCTATTGTTTATAGTGAACTAAGTATACCGAACCTTACATGGTATACAACTATAAACACTAAAGGGGTCGAAGTGCTCTGAAACTGAAAATATACTTTAAAAATACAAGTATTTTTACAAGAAGAATACAAGTATACATACGTACAAGAAGCTATAACTTAGTAAGAACTACATAAAAGTATTTAGGGCGAGTTGGACACCGCGGTTATACCTGAATAGTTATGTAGTCATATGTGGGGCCAATATAACATGATCAACTATATTTGCCCGAGATATGACCAACATGTGTTTGGGAGTGACTGTGGTGTTGCAACAAGTCTAAAACTCACCAAATCATATACAAATGAAGCACATAGTTAAAATACTATCGGAGTATTTTTATGGTTCTATAATATTGCACAGAGTCATCACTAGTAGTACAAATCCTCATAAATGAAAGACCTGCAATTCCTTGTTATTGTTAGTAAACCTTTATTGTAGATCTCTGTTATCGCAGTAGGGTTTAGATATATCTTACTCGAAAATATCCAATTCATGATCAGCATAGAAGGCTTATCGTCATGTTTCCCTTGTATCTTTTAGAGAAATATGCCTCCCGGGAAGAGACCCCACAAGCAGAACAACAATCCTCCGCCGCCACCACCTCCTCAGTTCGACCCTATCATGTTCCAGGAAGCGGTTACAACCGTTGTGGCTGCTGCAATGTCGCAAATGAATCCGGGCGGCACTGGCGGATCAGGAAGTGGACCCGATCCCCGTAATCTTGACGGTGGCCAGGGACACCCGAAGGAGTGTTCCTATAAAGATTTTATGAATGCGAAGCCCAAGTCCTTCGACGGAAATGGAAGAGTCATTTCCCTAACCCGATGGTTCGAGAAGATCGAATCAATTTTCGATATATGTGCATGTTCTGAGGCCAGCAAGGTGAAGTTTGTCGCATGCACCTTCATCGATAGAGCATTGACTTGGTGGAATAGCCGGGTCAAATCCTTAACTCTGCCGGTAGCAAATGCCATAGGTTGGGAGAGTTTAAAGGAACTCATGCTTGCTGAGTACTGCCCTAGGGGCGAGATGCAGAAGTTGGAGCACGAGCTCTGGAACCTAAAGATGAAGGGTTACGACATTGCTACCTATACAACTAGATTCTGCGATCTGGCTCTTCTCTGTCCGGGGATGGTCACCCCGGAAAGCAAGAAGATGGAAAGGTACATTTGGGGATTGACGTCCCCAACTCAAGGAAATGTTTTGGCTGCTAAACCTCTCACATTCGACAGCGCCAAATGCCTGGCGCAGACCCTGATAGATCACGGGGTTGATCTTGATGATGTGGTAGCCACTCCCGAACCACCAAAGGCGAGTGGTGGGAAGAAGAAGCTTTAGAACAAGCGAAAGGGCCAATCTTCGCAGGAGCCCTCCAAGAAACAAGTAGTGGTAGTTCATGGTGCTACCACTCCTGCCGTTGTTCCTGCAGCTCAAGCACCTGCCAGTAGATATGTTGGTACTCTTCCAAGGTGCGACAAGTGCAAATTTCATCATCACGGACCCTGCCGTGATTTGCAATGCAACAGATGTGGCAAGAAGGGGCACACAGCTCGATTTTGCAATACACCAGCCCAACCAACCAATCAGGTTCCTGGAGTGGGCGTTGGTCAAGCCTGTTATGGCTGTGGGAAGATCGGGCACTTCAAGAGGAATTGTCCCGAGGCAAGAACAGTTGGCAACATAGGGAGAGTGCTAGCCATGGGCCAGGAGGAAGCGGTCGCTGACCCCACCGTTGTTATGGGTACATTCCTCCTCGACAACTCTTATGCATGCATTCTTTTCGATTCTGGTGCTGAGAGAAGTTTTGTTAGTCATGCATTTAAGCATCTACTCCGTCATAAACCCAAACCTTTAACTGAAACATTACCGTCGAGATGGCTAACGAAAATAAAGAGAGCACTAACGACGTATTCATAGGCTGTACCCTTACCCTAAACGACCATTCCTTCCCCATCGACCTTATGCTAGTTTCCATAAAAAGCTTCGACGTCATCATCGACATGGATTGGTTGAGCCCCAATCGTGCTGCGATCCTTTGCTATGAAAAAGCCATTCACCTCAATCTGCCCTCGGGCGAAGCCCTCATTATCTATGGTGATAAACTTAGCTCAAACCTTCGCATCATTTCATGCATCCAAGCCCAGAAATATTTGCGAAAGGAGTGTCATGCATTCCTAGCCCATGTCGTTAACGAAAAGCAGGAAGTTAAAGACCTCGAGAGCATCCCCAAAGTCTGCAACTTTCCTAATGTCTTCCCCGAAGATCTTCCCGGAATCCCTCCCGAACGGCAAGTCGAGTTCCGTATCGACTTATTTCCCGGAGCTACTCCTGTAGCTAAATCCCCATATCGTCTAGCGCCGGCAGAAATGCAAGAGTTATCCAGCCAGCTCAATGAGCTACTCGGCAAGGGATTCATTAGACCAAGTTCCTCACCCTGGGGAGTCCCGGTCTTGTTTGTGAAAAAGAAGGATGGATCCTTTCGGATGTGCATAGATTATCGTGAACTAAACAAGCTTACCACCAAAAATCGTTATCCCCTACCCATAATCGACGACCTCTTCGATCAACTCCAAGGAGCCGGCTATTTATCAAAAATAGATCTGAGATCAGGGTACCATCAGTTGCGAGTCCATGAGAGTGATGTTCCCAAGACATCATTCCGAACTCGCTATGGTCACTACGAGTTTGTAGTAATGCCCTTTGGTCTAACCAACACACCCGCGATATTCATGGATCTTATGAATCAGGTTTGCCGCCCTTTCCTAGACAAGTTTGTAATAGTGTTCATAGATGATATACTTGTCTATTCTCGGAGTAAGGAAGATCACAGACAACACTTGAGACTAGTGCTAGAAACATTAAGGACAGAGAAACTTTATGCAAAGTTTTCAAAGTGTGAATTCTGGATCAGAAAAGTAACTTTCCTCAGTCACGTGGTTAGCGAGGAAGGCATACACATGGACCCTTACAAAATCAAGGCGATTGAGAATTGGTCAGCACCGAAGACGCCCACAGAAATCCGTCAATTCTTGGGTCTTGCTGGCTACTATCGCAGATTTATTCAGAATTTCTCCAGGATTGCTAAGCCCTTAACCACCCTGACTCAGAAAGTTGTAACCTTTAGTTGGGGAGAAAAGCAAGACACCGTGTTTCAAACATTGAAGCAGGCCCTATGTAGCGCACCTATCCTGTCTCTGCCTGAAGGGATGGAGGACTTCGTAGTCTACTGCGATGCATCCAATCAGGGCCTAGGCTGTGTACTCATGCAACGAGGAAATGTTATTACCTATGCCTCGAGACAGCTGAAAAGACACAAAGTCAATTATACAACTCACGACCTGGAGTTGGGAGCAGTGGTCTTCACATTAAAGATTTGGAGACATTATCTCTACGGGACCAAGTGTACTGTCTTCACTGATCATAAGAGCCTACAACATATCTTTGATCAGAAAGAGTTGAACATGAGGCAATGGCGGTGGGTAGAGCTACTCAGTGATTATGAGTGTGAAATACGCTACCATCCCGGCAAGGCCAATGTGGTAGCGGATGCCCTCAGCCGGAAAGAGTATTCAGGTCGCAGTGTGAAGGCTCTGACCATGACCATCCATTCCCATCTGTCTGCTCAAATCCGAGAGGCTCAGTTGGAAGCCTTAAAACCAGAGAACATGTCGAATGAAGCCTTGAGGGGAATGGAAAAGAACTTGGAAATCAGAGGAGACGGAGTTTACTTTCTCATGAACCGGATCTGGACCCCAAAGTCCGGTGGTTACAGGGAGGTTGTCATGAACGAAGCTTACAAGACTTGATACTCCGTTCACCCAGGTTCGGATAAGATGTACCTGGATCTCAAAAAGATCTATTGGTGGCCAAACATGAAAGCAGAGATCGATACCTTCGTGGGAAAGTGCATGACTTACGCCAAGGTGAAGGTAGAATATCAAAAGCCCTCAGGTCTACTTCAGCAGCCAGCAATACCTGAGTGGAAGTGGGAAATGATTACGATGGATTTTATCACTAAGTTGCCCAAATCTCCGAGTGGGCATGATACCATCTGGGTAATTGTCGATCGATTGACTAAACCCGCCCATTTCCTTCCAATCAAAGAAAACTTCAAGATGGAGAGACTGACACGAATCTACATTTGAGAGATAGTCCGCCTGCATGGTGTGCCTGTGTTCATTATCTCCGATCGGGATAGCGGATTTACCTCGAGATTTTGGCAGTCACTGTAGAAGGCTCTTGGAACTAAGCTGGATATGAGCACAACTTACCATCCACATACCGATGGGCAGAGTGAGAGGACCATTCAAACATTGGAAGACATGTTGAGAGCATGTGTCATCGACTTTGGCACGTCGTGGGACACTCATTTGCCCTTGGTCGAATTCTCCTACAACAACAACTACCATACCAGCATCAAGGCTGTGCCGTTCGAAGCCCTCTATGGCCGTAAGTGCAGATCCCCTCTGTGCTGGGCTGAGGTGGGTGACACGCAGCTAGCTAAAGGTCAAGTCCCCGATAGCACTCTCACAGGCCCAAAAATCATCCGTGAAACCACAGAAAAGATCGTACAAATCTGGGAACGACTAAAAGCTTCAAGAGATAAACAAAAGAGCTACGCCGATAAGAGACGAAAACCCTTGGAGTTCCAGGTTGGTGACCGTGTTCTATTGAAAGTCTCACCCTGGAAAGGCATGATATGCTTCGGAAAGCGTGGAAAGCTGAATCCGAGGTACATTGGACCATTCGAGATCCTCGCTAGGATCGGTCCTGTAGCATACAAACTTCGTCTACCCCAAGAGCTTGGTAATATTCATCCCGTTTTTCACGTCTCGAATCTTAAAAAGTGTTTATCCGACGAAACCCTTGTGATCCCTCTTTATGAGATTGAGATCAATGAGAACCTTAATTTCGTGGAAGAACCAGTCGAAATCATGGATCAGGAAGTCAAAAGAACGAAACAAAGTCGCATACCGATAGTGAAGGTCCGCTGGAATGCCAAGCGGGGACCTAAATTCACTTGGGAGCACGAAGATCAAATGAAACAGAAATACCCACATCTTTTTCCGAGTCCATGATTTGTATTCTGTGTTTGAATTTCTGTACGAAATTCCCTCTATCGAGGGAATGATGTGACAACCCGAACCTTTTTCCGTTAATGTTAGCCCGATTTCCGTTAATAAAATTTGAATTTTATTTAGTTCCGTCAAATTCTTATGATTTGGAAAATCATTTAAGTTATATAATTGAATTTTCTTTATGAGTCAGAACCAAAATCACGCGAAAAACCCAAGTTTCCTTCGAAAATCAGCGAAAATCCTGCATGACTGGTGTTCACGGCCGTGAACCCGATCACGGCCGTAAACCCATTCACGGCTGGACCCCACCACCGACCATACCCCCCAGCCTATATATACGAGACTCCCACCCTCATTTGAACTTTTCTGACCGCAAACACACTCCCTCTCTCTAAACACCCCCACCCGAAAACACAAGAAAACTCAAGATTTCTCTTCATCTATCACTCTACCCGCCTTAGAGCTCGTTGGAGAGCATCAAAACATCAGTTTTTCGTAAAATCCAGTGTTGCTGTTCTTGAGTTTACGGCCATACACCCTTCAAATCTTCAAACCTTCAAGGGCCCAAACCGTTTACGGCCGTACACCCTTCAAAAGTTCATATTTCTCCCAAGAACATCGTTCACGGTCGTAAACCCTTCAAGGGGTTGTTCACGGCCGAGAACAGTTCACGGCCGTAATCCCCTTCACGGCCGCAAACCCTTCCTAAGTGGTGAACTTGGCTGAAAACCCGCTTTTCCGATTCAATCGAGTCCCGGTAACATTCTTACACCAAAAACAAGTGTTTTTTTTAACACTATAAATAATGGTTTCGCCAATAAAATACAATTATGTATTTAATTGTTGATTAGGATCCCGTTAAGTACCGCGTGCATCCATCCGAGGGTCTTCACTCCCAGTTTCGCTGTCCAACTTTTCACACAATCACCTGTGAGTTCATACCCCTATACTTTTATAGTTTTAACGTTTTCAGGGGGAGAGTACAAGCCAAACACAAATGAGTTGTGAATTTATAAAAAAGGATTTCAAAACTCTTAAAACTAATGCAATGGATATAGTCATACGATTTTCACATTTCATAAAATATTTAGATATTTCATCCCTTTTGTATTATGCAGAGCATAAGGGACGTTTTCGACTTACTGCCAAATTGCAGAGTTTTCAGATCATTTCATGAACCAAATACATAATATTCATGCAAACTATAATAGGTATAGTTTGGGGTTTTAATATACAGTATTACAAATTCAGAGCTTATACATTGCTAAACATATAAACTATGACAGGCTTAGTTTATGATATACTCGGGTAACAAGGATACTTTATTACATAATTATTTAAGTATAATTATTACTCTATAAAGTATACACACATATTTAAATACAATAGATCAATACAGAACTGCACGTAAACTAGATTATACTGAATTGTGAGACTCTACTTCAAAATTGTACCCCTTTTTGTGTACTGAACTAAATCCTATCATAGTATAACCAGAGTCTCCTGGAGGGAGAGCGTGAGATTTGTGAATAGATCTATTCGGGATTGACAATCCCACACCTGAACTGCTAGCTACAGTTAGGCAGGCATGCCTGGGGTGACAAATGTCATTTAACCGACACTTGAAGAACGTCGTAAAGGTCACTAGGTCATATCAAGCATGGTTATACGACTCACAATAGTATAAACTAACATTTTGTTTACAAGATTTCATTCTTCATTAAGTTTTATTTTAATTAATAGAACTACTAGACATTATACTGGAGGATGTCCAGGGGATAAATTACATGGTTTTATTTTAATTAATGAAACTACTATACATACTGGTGGTAACCAGGGTTTTCCAACAGAACATTCTATACATACTGGTGTTAGCGAGGGTTTTCGTACTTATAGATCAATGTAACAAACTCATACATTAGAAAATATTGGATTTTCTTGGAAGCACATAAACATTTTCATTGATTCATTATCAGGTTTTCCTTTGAAAAACATGCTTATGAACTCACCAGCTTTTATGTTGATACTCTCTTTTCAAAACCGCTTGTATTCTCAGGAAATCAGTAGACAGGTACCTCGGCAGACTTTTGAGAAGACGGAGCATATAGAGTCACGTCCTTATTTTGCTATTTTTGTTGTATATAAATATGAATCAAACAGATGTAAATACCTTTTTATATATATTCAATGTAATGGTTGTGTTTACTTTGATTACTATGATGCAATTGTTGTGATACTACATATGAAGTCATCCACCCCCGAACGTTTCCGCCGTTCCGGTTTGGGGGTGTGACAGATCGGTATCAGAGCTATTGTTTATAGTGAACTAAGTATACTGAACCTTACATGGTATACAACTATAAACACTAAAGGGGCCGAAGTGCTCTGAAACTGAAAATATACTTTAAAAATACAAGTATTTTTACAAGAAGAATACAAGTATACATACGTACAAGAAGCTATAACTTAGTAAGAACTACATAAAAGTATTTAGGGCGAGTTGGACACCGTGGTTATACCTGAATAGTTATGTAGTCATATGTGGGGCCAATATAACCTGATCAACTATATTTGCCCGAGATATGACCAACATGTGTTTGGGAGTGATTGTGGTGTTGCAACAAGTCTAAAACTCACCAAATCATATACAAATGAAGCACATAGTTAAAATACTATCGGAGTATTTTTATGGTTCTATAATATTGCACAGAGTCATCACTAGTAGTACAAATCATCATAAATGAAAGACCTGCAATTCCTTGTTATTGTTAGTAAACCTTTATTGTAGATCTTTGTTATCGCAGCAGGGTTTAGATATATCTTACGCGAAGATATCCAATTCATGATCAGCATAGAAGGCTTATCGTCATGTTTCCCTTGTATCTTTTAGAGAAAGATGCCTCCCAGGAAGAGACCCCACAAGCAGAACAACAATCCTCCGCCGCCACCACCTCCTCAGTTCGACCCTGTCATGTTCCAGGCAACGGTTACAGCCGCTGTGGCTGCTGCAATGTCGCAAATGAATCCGGGCGGCACTGGCGGATCAGGAAGTGGACCCGATCCCCGTAATCTTGACGGTGGCCAGGGACACCCGAAGGAGTGTTCCTATAAAGATTTCATGAATGCGAAGCCCAAGTCCTTCGACGGAAATGGAGGAGTCATTGCCCTAACCCGGTGGAACGAGAAGATCGAATCAATTTTCGAGATTTGTGCATGTTCTGAGGCGAGCAAGGTGAAGTTTGTCGCATGCACCTTCATCGATAGAGCATTGACTTGGTGGAATAGCCGGGTCAAATCCTTAACTCTGTCGGTAGCAAATGCCATGGGTTGGGAGAGTTTAAAGGAACTCATGCATGCTAAGTACTGCCCTAGGGGCGAGATGCAGAAGTTGGAGCACAAGCTCTGGAACCTGAAGATGAAGGGTTACGACATTGCTACCTATACAGCTAGATTCTGCGATCTGGCTCTTCTCTGTCCGGGGATGGTCACCCCGGAAAGCAAGAAGATAGAAAGGTACATTTGGGGATTGACGTCCCCAACTCAAGGAAATGTTTTGGCTGCTAAACCTCTCACATTCGACAGCGCCAAATGCCTGGCGCAGACCCTGATAGATCACGGGGTTGATCTTGATGATTTGGCAGCCACTCCCGAACCACCAAAGGCGAGTGGTGGGAAGAAGAAGCTTTATAACAAGCGAAAGGGCCAGTCTTCGCAGGAGCCCTCCAAGAAACAAGTAGTGGTAGTTCATGGTGCTACCACTCCTGCCGTTGTTCCTACAGCTCAAGCACCTGCCAGTAGATATGTTGGTACTCTTCCAAGGTGCGACAAGTGCAAATTTCATCATCACGGACCCTGCCGTGATTTGCAATGCAACAGATGTGGCAAGAAGGGGCACACAACTCGATTTTGCAATACACCAGCCCAACCAACCAATCAGGTTCCGGGAGTGGGCGTTGGTCAAGCCTGTTATGGCTGTGGGGAGATCGGGCACTTCAATAGGAATTGTCCCAAGGCAACAACAGCTGGCAAGATAGGGAGAGTGCTAGCCATGGGCCAGGAGGAAGCGGTCGCTGATCCCACCGTTGTTACGGGTACGTTCCTCCTCGACAACTCTTATGTATGCATTCTTTTCGATTCTGGTGCGGAGAGAAGTTTTGTTAGTCATGCATTTAAGCATCTACTCCGGCATAAACCCCAACCTTTAACCGAAACATTTACCGTCGAGATGGCTAACGGAAATAAAGAGAGCACTAACGACGTATTCATAGGTTGTACCCTTACCCTAAACGACCATTCCTTCCCCCATCGACCTTATGCCAGTTTCCATAAAAAGCTTCGACGTCATCATCGGTATGGATTGGTTGAGCCCCAATCGTGCTGATATCCTTTGCTATGAAAAAGCCATTTGCCTCAATCTGCCCTCGGGCGAAGCCCTCATTATCTATGGTGATAAACTTAGCTCAAACCTTCGCATAATTTCATGCATCTAAGCCCAAAAATATCTGCGAAAGGAGTGCCATGCATTCCTAGCCCATGTCGTTAACGAAAAGCAGGAAGTTAAAGACCTCGAGAGCATCCACAAAGTCTGCAACTTTCCTTGTCTTCCCCGAAGATCTTCCCGGAATCCCTCCCGAACGCCAAGTCGAGTTCCGTATCGACTTAATTCCCGGAGCTACTCCTGTAGTTAGATCCCCATACCGTCTAGCGCCGGCAGAAATGCAAGAGTTATCCAGCCAGCTCAATGAGCTACTCAGCAAGGGATTCATTAGACCAAGTTCCTCACCCTGGGGAGCCCCGGTCTTGTTTGTGAAAAAGAAGGATGGATCTTTTCGGATGTGCATAGATTATCGTGAACTGAACAAGCTTAGCATCAATAATCATTATCCCCTACCCATAATCGACGACCTTTTCGATCAACTCCAAGGAGCCGACAATTTTTCAAAAATAGATCTGAGATCAGGGTACCATCAGTTGCGAGTCCATTAGAGTGATGTTCCCAAGACATCATTCCGAACTCGCTATGGTCACTACAAGTTTGTAGTAATGCCCTTTCGTATAACCAACGCACCCGCGATATTCATGGATCTGTTGAATCGGGTGTGCCGCCCTTTCCTAAACCAGTTTGTAATAGTGTTCATAGATGATATACTTGTCTCTTCTCGGAGTTGGACACCGCGGTTAAACCTGAATAATTATGTAATCATATGTGGGCTTTATGGATCTTGTGGTTTTGGGCTTGTTTGGTTTTGGGCTTGGGCCTTAGTTGTGAGTCTTGTTGGGCCAGGGGTAAAATGGTCATTTTACCCTAATTTTGGATTATGGATCATGGTTTGGAACCCAATTGCTGATTGAGTGATATTTTGGTGTTGATTAGCTCAGGAAGTTGTCAGGGCAGCAGCTAGAGATTTCTTTCATTAAACTTCTGCATTCGAGGTGAGTTTTTCCTCACTGTACTTATGGGTCGAAGGCACCAATGTCGGCCCTTTTGGATTGTTATCCTGTATTATCTTATGATTGAGTGTTGTTATGATATGTTAGTGTTGGGTTTTGAGCATTCTAACACTCCTATGGTGTACATGCAACCCTATAAACCTTGGATCTATGTTTTCTCTATTATACATGCAAATATTAACTATTCCAAGGTTTCATCCTAACTAGCATATTATGAAGCACCTATACTACAAAGTTCTAGTTAGATGACATACCTTTTGATGTAGCTTGATGTCTTCAAGCTTTAAGAGCTTAGCCTCAATAGTGTGGAAGCCTCAAATGGAATCACAAATCACCAAAACACCTTGGAAGAACTTGAGAGAATATGTATGCACACTAAAATCGGCCCACTTTTAATTTCACACACTTGTGCCAATTTTGTGAGCTAATGACCCCTTTATATATTATGGAGGATTAGGGTTACATCCATGTAAACCCTAATACCCATGACCTTTCATTTACATAGGATCCATGGGTTAAAAGCTCCATGGACCATCCATGAAAGCTTAGCCCAACCTAAATGAACTTGGCCCATTCCATATATATAAGAGTCCATATTTAATTAGTTCTTTTTGATCACTTAATTAATTCTAAATTAATTCTTGATCAATACTAATTAAATAATATGATTCCATATTAATATATTAGAACTTATAATATATTAATATAAATCATAAATATACTATTCTCAAAAGACTATCCATATAAATTGTGCCGGTGAAGTGCAACCCAAATGGACCATGCCGGGTCGGGTCAAGTACATACCAAATATAGTTATGGACTTAGACATTAATCCAACAGTCTCCCACTTGGATAAGTCTAAAACTATTATTGAGTATGACTTCAAAACCTAACTGGCAATCGTAGCTCTTAAAGCCGCTGTCGAACTCTGACCTTGTCAATGACTTGTCCATTAGATAAGGGATCATATATTCCTCCATTCTAGATATCATATGGACTGAGACATGGATTATAATCATTCTCTCTGTCCATTTGTTGTTTCCCGATTTCCAATTTATGATGACTGACTGATTGAACAAATCAAATCAGTCCTGGCTTGGCCAAGCACTCACATGTGTCATCGCTAAATCATCAGGGGCCCACATATATCGCTTTTATCCCGAAGGTAAAAGGAATGGATAAACTTCGACTTATATGGCTTGTCCTACTACTTGTTGAATCATACACAAAGGCACGTTTTATAACATCGAGTTACCAATGTGTTTTCGTGCAATCAATGTATAACTAACTCATAGTAACAACTCATATCTCTAGGTTTGAAGAATATAAGATATTATCGTCTCATGATCACTCGTGATAAAATCCATGAAGTGTTTCAAATGAGCGTGGGTTGAATCCAATACTCATAACTTATGAGCACTTATAAGTGTTGTAGCACCACTTTGTCCACCAACTTGGACCTCTACAAGCCAACTCATGACAGTCTTGATTCATATCTACTTCCAACATATGACCGACTGTGGATGGTTGGAATAACTTAATCATTCAGGAAGAGCGACTTAGTTATTCTGGAAGTCAAAACATGCAAAGAGAAACACAAGAATAAATGAATCAAAAATATGGTATCAAATCCTATGAATATAAATGAACACTTTTATTTATCACCATACTGATTACTCATTATTCATTGTTTCGGTTTTATCAATTTTATACTTGAATTAAAAAACACTAGTTGTCCCATGCTCCAAGCATGTACACTATGTTTTTTCTTAAACAATAGCTTTGCCATACACCAAGTATGCACTTTATGTTTGTCTATGATCCTTACTTTGTGAACTAGATCGATTGAACATACTTTCAATGATTCTATTTTCACACTCCCTAATCCTTATAAAAAAAATGTAAGAATTCCAAATTCCTATCATTTATTGAAATCTGTTTAGATTTTAAACTTATATGCACTGACCCTCCAGTAATGAATATGTACAAAGTCACAAAGACTTGTCAACAGTCATTATAAGGTATTCCAATGGAGATCAACTCCATGGAAACTAAGTCTCATATTCAAAGTACATTGCTTTGGACATGCTTCTTGCATTAAGTTTTCTAATCTTACACAGATAACTTCCACCTATGGAGACAACTCCATATTCTCATTTTGACTATCACTTCTGAATAAGAGATGCCTCTTTTCAGAATATGTCAATATGGTCCTTCCAAAATTAGCACTATACTTCCAACTGTCCCTGAGCAACCAATCTTTGGTAAACCTCAGATTGTCCTCGACAATTGCTTAATCATTTTAGTCATATCCAATTCTAGACCTTAATGCCTCTGGGCATTTGGAAAAATTTAGAAATGACAAATATTATAGCACATGCAATCGATCCTGTACCCAAAGCAAATGGTACACGATTCATGATGTCTCACATAAAGACATGATTCTAGACCAGTCTTTTGCTACAATATTTTTATTTGCCATGTTTTCAAAATTTGACTATGAAGAGGGATGTCGTAATCATAATCGAATTTTGAGAACGCAATATATAGAATTTCCTTAAGTTGAACCAATCCAACATGAAATTCATATATATATTCTTGACTAAAGATGATTAAGGTCTCAATCTAAGCCTAGAACTGAAATGAAGTATATCCTCTCCCTTAATTATAGCAAAACAACTTTTTCAATCCCTGCAGCCTCACGAATTGAAACTTTTGTTTTCTATAATTAACATTGCTAACTTGCAACACTAACAATAATTATCATGCTCCCACTAACATGATGATTATTAGCATAACACTTATGCTCCCACTAGCTTTGACATGTACTCAGAAATCAGCTGGACTTCTAGAAATCAATACTTTATTGACTTTCTTACCAAAGTTCAGATTTCTGATACGAGATGCTTTGATAAAACTTTATCAAAATCATACACCTTTCCTTAGATAGCATGCATGTGTGTCTAAACAATTTCAGAACTATGAAAAGGGATGCCGTAATCATAGTCTCAATTGTTTAGACCTTTTGCCATCTGCTTCAAATCTACTTGGTGGAAGTGTTTCCTCACCATCATTTTCATGAATCGGAGAGAAACCTTATGACCCTTAGATTTTATGGTGTATGTGTTCTAATCCATGTGAATCGTCAAAACCATAGTCACAAGACAAGGATAATGACAAATCCAAACTCATATGGACTGAACTTATGCAATCTTAACTTCTTGCCACCTGACAGTACATGGCCTGCCATTGCTTCCAAGTTGTTATGCAACCAATTGAGAACTTTCAGAACTCCTATGCAAAGCCAACTTTAACTGGAATGGGCACAGAATATGTCAACACGATAGGTTATAAACCTCAAGTAGTGTGCTAGTGAAGAACCTCAGGTTTTATTCTTGATTAGTTCTTGAAATTCTTTTTAGGATCTTTAAGACTCCCACTATCCTCTTGACATATAAGACTATCTTGCCAAATATTCAAGAGATAGTGCGAATTCTTTATCAAGACAAACACTTCACACAATTGGCCTTAGTTGGTCTTTGTTTTATCCAAAACATCACAACTTGCCAATTTCAAATGTACAAGAGTAAGAAACTTTTACTCTTACATTTGACAAGTGTTTTAAACCTTTCTTTAAGATATGTCACTCAAGTTACAATCTTGGAGTATGACTCTAAGAATTGTTTTGGAACGAAGTATGACTCATCTTCCTGATCTAACCATTTCAACAATTCATGGCTCCTCTTCTTAGTCATAAGAATGCACTAAGATGACCTTTAGAGGACTAATTGTGATATGATTTCTAAATCATTAAGATGATCACAAACATGATACTAAAGTACTCTCCCATCTTTTCAGATTTGAGAAACTTTTATCTTTCTGCCTAATTTGATTCTTCCCATTCATTCTGTCATACATTGAGACTTTTCTAATGTTTCAGAATTATACTTAAACTTGTAAGTATAACCATATTTACTAAACTTTAGTAAATAAAATAGTCTTAACGAGCTTTGTGGTGGACATGACCAGTGCACAAGAATGTGTACTCGATCCCTTTAGTCCTTCACTTGACTCACACATCCATGTGAACAAGTAATTAGTCTTGATTTTCCAATGCTTGAAAGTTCTCATTCATCATACTATTCAACTTGCATGATTCCAAGTTTCGGTCCAATTGAAACTTGGGCGATGAGGAACTTTCCTGATTTGGTAAATTTAGACACTACCACAAATGAAAGAATCAAATCCATTTTCCAATATTGTTGTCAGTGGAATCATATAAGCAACAATTTTCCACAAATACCATTGTAAGGATACTTCAAATAAATAAAATTAAACAATTTTCTTTTATTTTAAAACTTTGCGGAAAAACTTATCCTTACAATCCACATGGAAAATTGTTGTTATTTATTCCTTAGCAATATATCATAACTTCTTAAGCAACTGCTCAAAATTCTGATGCGATCGAAATCCACCTTCGCGATCAGAATCAGCATATTCTTCCTTTAAGATTTCTCTCTATTCTTTGATTCTTAAAACATCAACATGTGACCCAGTCACATCATGTAATGAGGATCTCAGAATAGAACTTAACATAGTTAGATAATGGGCTCTACCTGATGTAGAGTCAAACTTATTGACTTTAACATCCTTAGGTAAATTTGGCAGCTTTGCAATTAACGCCCCTTCCTTTGGCAAAATAAACATATGGACCCTTTGGTAATGGGACTATCTCAGACTTAGCCTTTCTCTTTACCATTTGGTCAACCGGGTTGACTATGGCCAATCCCTTTCCATTGGGAAGAGAATGATTTTTCTGGATTTCCAGTGTCACCATTGTCACTGTCCATAAAGTTTTTGGGAAGTTGATCTTCTAATCAAATTTGCTTTACTATCGTTCCAAATCATTGCTGATTCAGCAGCACCAAGCAAATAGATATGATCATTAAGGTTCATGTCATAGTCTGTTTCATAGTAGTCCCAAAGGAACTCACTATGTGACTTAGAAAGTGATTGAACATCCAACTTTCTCAAGACTTTGACACCCAACTCTCCCGGCTTGTCAATATGTGACTTCATCTCTAAGATGTGATCACACATAGACCTTGCTTTCCATTAGGGTTTGAGTGACCTTGAACTTGTGGGTTAGGGAGAATAATTGGAGGAGGTGGAGGAAGAGAAGTATGACTTCCATGAGCCAAACTCGGGAAGTCATATTCATTAGGAAAGCTTGGTTTGGGAAGATCATTGTTGTCTAAACCAGACATCAACAATGGGAGAAATTCACGTAAAGTTGATTTAAGTCCTTAATATAACACCTAATATGATATATTAAGGCTAGGACCCAACAAACTATTTTATAACTTGGAAGAGGGATGCTGTAATCCAAGCTATAAAATATTTGAAGGTAGGTGAATGACGATTCACCAATTTCCACCAAGATAAACGAAATGTATTATTAGGTTTTAATTGGTTTTGAAACTCCTAGATTCTTTTGAGATTCATTGAACTTTTCAATGGCATGTTTCAATCTCGAGTGTGCCCTTCAGGTTTTGTGACTGGGATGCCGAGGATCACAAAACAAGGTGTGAAGTAACCATGCAAATATACTTGGTACCCTTAATATTTACCCCTCAATCGATGTGTCGGTTAACCACACACGCTCCAACGATACTATGATAAACATTAAGTTACCCTTTGCCTACCTTGTTAAGTCCAGGTTAGTGTGCCGGTTAACCACACACGCTCCACTAACAGCTTAAACAAAATGCAAAGTGTAATTTCATGGATTAGCACCGTATTCACATTTTCCTAAGTAACTAAGATTGAGAATTTATAAGTGTTTAGTTACTTAGTATTTATCATTATACTTATAATGAAGGGAGAATTATAGTCCTTGTCCTACCTGTTCGGCTAACGACCCTCCACCAGTCAAGGAAGCGGTGGGTGAGAGTGGACACCCATTAAACTGCCATTTTATAGGCAGTAACCTTATACCCCCCTTATAGACCGGCTTCGTGAATGAGGCCTACTAATGGTAAGACGACTTGCTCTTATACATATAATATATTAAACTTTTAATATTATAATAGTATAAGGGTGTATTTTAGACATTTAAAATACTTGGTGGTTTAATCTATTAATTAAACTATACTCTTAATTTAATTAAATTTAAACCATGTCATTATGGAATTATTAATTCTCTTTTAATTAAACACTTTAATTATCTATTAATAAAGTCCATAAGAGTTAATTGAATTATTCAATAAAAACATCATAATTCCAATTATTAAATTCAAAATTAAAACCATTTAATTAATTGTTTAAGTTATGAACCCAATAGTTTTAGAATTCAATTCTTTTTTTTATCATAAAAAACTTTTTCCAAATTCCAAAACTTGAGGGCAAGTTTTGTAACTCTTGAAAACTTTTGGATTCCATAACTTATGGAGTTAAATACTTGTTTTATGATGAAACTTTTCATGTTCCATAACTTAAGAACAAGTTATGGAATTCTTTAAAACATTAAGACCAAGTTTTGTAACTCCATAAAAAACTTTGAATCAATTTTTTTTTAAACTTTTTCATATCCATAACTTATGGAGGTTTCGAAAAACTCTTTAGATCAAACTTTTAAAACTAATAAAATAATCATATCATTTTATCTTTTACTAAATTTGACCTAATTCAACTCATATAGCAAATGATTCAAATTTTACAAATAATTAGTTTTTCACAAAAACAAGTAATTATCTTAAAATTTGACAAACGTCATGTTTTTTTTCCTTTTTTTTTTCAACTTGAAAATAAAACATTTGCATCAATATAACAGAAAACAACTCATGGCTCTGATACCACTGTTGGGTTTTGAGCATTCTAACACTCCTATGGTGTACATGCAACCCTATAAACCTTGGATCTATGTTTTCTCTATTATACATGCAAATATTAACTATTTCAAGGTTTCATCCTAACTAGCATATTATGAAGCACCTATACTATAAAGTTCTAGTTAGATGACATACCTTTTGATGTAGCTTGATGTCTTCAAGCTTTAAGAGCTTAGCCCCAATAGTGTGGAAGCCTCAAATGGAATCACAAATCACCAAAACACCTTGGAAGAACTTAAGAGAATATGTATGCACACTAAAATCGGCCCACTTTTAATTTCACACACTTGTGCCAATTTTGTGAGCCAAGGACCCCTTTATATATTATGGAGGATTAGGGTTACATCCATGTAAACCCTAATACCCATGACCTTTTATTTACATAGGATCCATAGGTTAAAAGCTCCATGGACCATCCATAAAAGCTTAGCCCAACCTAAATGAACTTGGCCCATTCCATATATATAAGAGTCCATATTTAATTAGTTCTTTTTGATCACTTAATTAATTCTAAATTAATTCTTGATCAATACTAATTAAATAATATGATTCCATATTAATATATTAGAACTTATAATATATTAATATAAATCATAAATATACTATTCTCAAAAGACTATCCATATAAATTGTGCCGGTGAAGTGCAACCCAAATGGACCATGCCCGGTCGGGTCAAGTACATACCAAATATAGTTATGGACTTAGACATTAATCCAACAGTTAGATCGGTATCCTGGTAGATAGGATGTTACTATGTTGTTATGATCTGTTAGATCTGTATCCTGATAGATAAGATGATGTCATGCTTAGTGATCTGTAAGATCTGTCTGTTGACTGGTTATGTGTTTAATTGTTATGTATATGTCGACATGTATGTGTGTGGTTGGGTTGAGGCGGTCCTGCTTTGTGTTGAAGGCCAACAGACCAAGGGCGGCCTATATAGACTAAAGGCCTGCGAGGCGGTCTAGTCAGGCCGAAGGCCCGACGAGCGGTCCGAATAGACTGTAGGCCTTGCGAGGCGGTCCAGTCATGCCGAAGGCTCGGGAGCGGTCCAGACAGGCTGTAGGCCCGGTAAAGCGGTCTAGACTTGCTGAAGGCTCTGTATGCATGCTGTTATTTGTATATGTTATCTGTTTGGGTGTTGATATTTTGGGGGAACTCACTAAGCTCCGTGCTTATAGTTTTGGTTTATGGTTTCAGGTATTTCAGTGGATCGTGGCAAGGTGAAGGCATGACCGTACACATCCTCGCGTTTTGGACTTATGATTTTTAGGAAACTCTGATAATGTGAGTGTTTTGAAAACTATGTTGAAAGAGATTCTGATTTTTATATAATGTTTTGGGAACAACGGTTTTTGTAAACACTTTTATAGAAAAAGGGTTGTTTTGAAAAGTTTAATTTTTATGGATTTTTATGGATGTTACATATACTAACCCTTTGTGATTTTCGATTTACATAGGTTAGTTCATAGTTTTCATAGTATGTTCCTATTATGAGAAAAGTCATAGATGTTACATATACTAACCCTTTATGATTTCGCTGTGCAAATTTTGTTGTTTTAACTTTTAGTGTAACCTAGAAAACTCATTAATGGTATCAGAGCCTACAGTTTTATGTATAATATACACATTGGTGAAAAACTATAAAAACCAGGTTATACCTGATTTTCGAAAATCTCTAGCCCTCTAGGGTTTTCAATTTTCCTCCGCCCCTCTTGCCTTTTTTTTCAAAGGTTACAAGGGTTAATTACTAGTTTCCGTAATTGTTATTTTACTTGTTTAAAATTTGAACATTTAATAAATTAGGTAATTTTATATAATCCCTAATTTCAAATTTTAAGGAAGAGAATAAGAATAAATATTATTTAATTAAAAGTCTAATTAAGATAATGATTTGATTCTTAAAAGATTTAATTGTAATTAATTAAGAGTTTAATTAAAGATAATTATTAATTGGTTTAAATATTAATTAATTAAAATTTTATTAAATTAATAAGACTTAAACATTGTATTCTTAAAAGCTTAATAATACACCCTTACACACACATGTGTGTGTGTATATATATATATATATATATATATATATATATATATATATATATATATATATATATATAAGATTTTATAATACTATATGTAAAAAATTAATAATTTGTCAATCAAACCAAGACTAGGCCTCATTCATGAAACAATATTATAAGAGATGTATAAGGAAACGACCTATAAAACGATCGTTGAATATGTGTCATTTTCACCCACCGATTTTTTTTTGTGTGGTGAAAATGAAAGATACCTTGAATCGGGTGTTACACCATCCAATACCAAACCTTCCTGACCCATTATCCGTTCTCCAACGAATAACCCGACACCTTCCTCCATTCTTCCTACTATCGTCTTCAACACCTTCCTCTATTCATAAGAAACAATAAAATGACGTTGCTTCCCTTCTACAACTAACTTCATCAATGTCGCCTCCATTGACGATAGACTGTCATTCTCTCTGTCATCTCCTTCCGTTGCGACGATACCCTTCTCTCCCATATCTTCTTCCTTTCCGTCTATTTGAAAACCACAAGAAAACCCAACCCTCACCAACCCCATTCCCTTCGTTATTTGTGACTGCCATTGAAACAAACCCACCAACCCCTTATCCCTTGTGTATCACTGCCGATGTTCTCCTTTTGATTTCCTTCTTTCACAACCGATGTGTGTCTTCTCTTTTAATAGCACTTTCTACTTTTGTTAGCTCATAATTCCGTTGGTGAATTTTGAATAATTGTGATGAGTTTCATGTTAATGTTGAACAATTGTTAGCTCAAACCTAACAGGCTAAATCTGCAAAGAAACCAAATTTGGAAGTTCAATAGATTCATCCACATTTACTTGAACGACTACAAATTGATGTTTTTTTTTAAAGAGAACTGCAAATTGATGTTATATGTGGCGTAAAATCAAAATTGGCATATTGATGTCACCAAATCGAAATAGAAATAGTAATATGGGATGCAATGTTGTGGTGCGATGGTTCTTCGACGACTTCTGGTTTCAGGAAATTGACCCATTAGATATCTCCAATCGTAGATACTTTCTTGATGTTTGGTTGTCCATTTACAAATTCATGATATCCCGATACAATTTTGTGATAAATTCTCGAGACGTTAATGTGGGTTTTGAGTACAAGTAGAGATTCAAGTTGAAAATCTAGGGTTCTCTGGTGACATGATGAAGATGGCGGCGTGAAGATGAAGATGACGGCGTGAGATCTGGTACTCCGACAACATGACGAAGACTCCGACAACATTACAAAGATGAGAGGAAAGAGGTGTTTTTTTTTTGTAAATTTTCTTTTCTATTTTTTTTGTTAGGTTATATTTAATTAAGAAAAAGATTTAAAAAAAAGGTATAAATATCATTTCATGTGGCTCAACGACCAACCGTGCAACTTTTAAAAACAACAAGAGTCATTCGCAACCAAAAAATTTACAAGAATTGAGCTTATGATTTTTAGTAAACTATAGGTACTATTTATGTAATTTTGTCCAAATAAAACTTTGGGCTGGGTTCAAATCGTTAATGCTTCGTGAGATTTTGGAAGTATTCCAACTCCTCGATCGAGCACACAACAAATCCGCTGCTTCTCAACCTTGTCACCGCTGCTAACAGCCTCGTCTACCTCTCCGCCTTTCATCCTTGTCGCCGCCTCCTCTCAGGTAAGAACAAAAACCCTAAATTCTCTAGAATATAAAAAGTTTCAACATTTTGTTCTTTCAATTTTGTTAGTCCGTGATTTATTGTTAAAGATTTTATAATTTTGCAGAAATTAGATCTATTGGTGATTTTAGGAAGTTATCAACTCTATGGTTGGATTGGATAATTCAAAAAAAAAACCCTTGTATTTTTGACATCGACTATTCTCTTTTTTTTTTTTTTTTTTTTTTTCCTTATTTGATGTGTTTGGGGTTTCATCAGTTTGTATGTCTCTAGTAAATCCGTTTGATAAATCAAAAATTTATATTTGTATTTACTGCTGAATTGTAAAGCCCTTAGTTTTTGGAAAATGAAATATAATATCATAGCAAAATAAGTAACTAGCAAGCTCAAAATAAAACATGTGGAGAAAGATTGATTAAAAGAAAAGTAGTTCTTGATATTGCATCAAAATAAATCCCTAGTTAACCTAGATGAATTCGAACATACTTGATTTTACCCTTTATTACAAACTGTATTTCATCAGCTTTCAACATCCAAAAAGGCTAAACAAAACACGATCTATATACGATTTAAGTCAAAATTCATATGGTTATTCTTACAAAATATTAATAACTTTGATTTTGATTTTAACCATTTTTATTGTAGACCATTAGACCCTTTCAAAAGGTATCGTTGCCCTTGAAAAACCCCAAACTGTTTAAGTTATCATTTTCTTAATAAATTGGGCTAAATTTTCTTTTGCCACCTCATATATAAGGTTCAAGAAGTCCCTAAAAATGGCTGATGGAGAAGAGGACTTGCCAAGAGATGCCAAAATTGTGAAAACTTTGCTAAAGTCAATGGGGGTTGACCACTATGAACCCCGTGTTGTTCACCAGTTTCTAGAATTATGGTATCGATATGTGGTCGATGTGTTGACCGATGCACAAGTTTACTCAGAACATGCTGGAAAGTCAACCATTGATTCCGATGATGTCAAGCTTGCTATTCAGTCTAAAGTCAACTTCAGCTTCTCCCAACCTCCTCCACGAGAGGTAATCATGATTCCAATTCCATTTTTGCCATTTCTTGAAATTAGAATTGTTCACATTAGCATGCCAAATGCAGTATAAGGGTCTTCTGTTTGGTTGATGGAATGGAATGGATAATAAGGTAATGGAATTGGCCTGTAGGAACTGGATGATTTTTTATATGATATGCAAATACAAAGAGAAGAATTTTAAGGAAATCAGATTACCTGTTGAACGTGTCTTTCTGTTCCTGAACCTGAATATCTTATTCCATTCCTGATGTGATTCCTGCATACCAAATAGGGCACTAAACAGCGAAAAATAACTAAGTGGAAGTAATCACATTCCTTTGGACTGGTTAATTCCATTCCATCGGGCAAAACAAAGAGGTTTTCTTCTTGGATTCCATCATACCAAACACTACCCAAGTTTATCTGCCATGTCATGTTATGCATAACAAATGAGCCAAATTCAGTATCATTCATGTATATTGTTATATTGTATTCTTGTTCTGATTGTGGCATGATTTCTTTAAAAGGTGCTACTGGAATTAGCGAGGAACCGGAATAAGATTCCGTTGCCGAAGTCGATAGCCGGACCAGGAATGGCACTGCCCCCTGATTCCGACACTTTGATCAGTCCAAATTATCAACTTGTGATTCCGAGGAAAAGAACAAATGAAGCTATTGAAGAAACAGAGGAAGAGGAAGAAGGTAGTGACCCTAAAACAAACATGTCACAAGAACAAAGGACGGATTTGCCACAAAATACTCCTCAACGGGTTTCCTTTCCTCTTGGCCCAAAACGGGCTAGGTGAAGGTCAATTTCGTAAATTGATATAGATTGTTAATTGTTCATGTATGTTTGATAATTGAGATAATGCTAGTGAAAACTGAAACTTTGGCATGTTAGTTAAAAAAGTATTTTTATATCGTGTATGGCTTATGTTTCTGTTTTTAATCTCTATAAATGCGTTGCTTTACTGAATGGTTCATACTTACAGAATGAACAAAACCTGTTTCTTTTGCCCGATTGAATGGAATGGACAATTCCTTAAGAAAAGCCATTCCTTTCATTTTGTTATTTTTCATTCCTTACCCAGGAGTGGTTCGTTCAATTGTGCAATCAAATGAAGCAAATACAACACACACACACACACACATATATATATATATATATATATATATATATATATATATATATATATATATATATATATATATATAGGTTTAGGTTCTATGGAAAACAAGAAACTCTAAAAAAAACCCTAAAAATCATATATATATATATATATATATATATATATATATATATATATATATATATATATTGGTTATGTTAACTAAATGAAGATTTTATTATCTAGAGTAACTAAAAAAGATATTACAGTGAAAGATTGAAAATGTTTATTAAAAATCTCAATAAACCTCTTTCCATAACCCATAAAAAAACTATGCAAATATACATAAGGTAGGTGTCGGAGAGAGTTTTATGAAGTCTATTAAAGGTCTAATAAAAAAACATATTCAAAATACATAGATGTTGGAGATGAATAACGAAATTAAAAATAATATGAGATAAAATACAATAGAAAGAAGCTAACAATGAAATAAAATTGTGTTTTAATCAAAATGAAGTCAATTTTGATCTTCAATCATACCCCTGATTTTTCATTCTTTCGGATTTTCAGTTGTAGATGTTATCCACATCTCTGTCCTTACAACAAACATAAAATGGATTTTAGATCCATACCTTGTGTGTTTCTTAGCTGTAGCACTTCACAACACGGGTATCGTTGCTACTAGGGGTGTTCGCGTTACGGTTTACAGTCAAAACCGCACCGCATATGCGGTTTGGAATTTTCGGAAACCAGGAACACTCTAAAACGCACTATACGGTGCGGTTTGGTGCGAGCGGTTTAAACGTTTTTTGTGCAGTTTGAGTAGAGGTACAAACGAACAAAAGTCTAACCAATTTCGAGCTTGGCCCAAGTGATTTCATGATATGGTTCCAGCTAAAACTTGACTATCGCCGAGCCTCTTATATAATTCATGATCTATTCAATTATATGGTCAAGAGATGTGTTATTATCAACTATGTTTTAGAAGAGAAAAATTTGCTCACAATGTACTTTGATTAGCTATTTTCATTGCAAAATATTTAAATAAAATAAATGTTAAGAGTTTGTGTTCAAAATGGAAAGATTATGGACATTAGTGGGATGTGGAAATGAATTTCTAGTAATATTATTAAATAAAACATAATGGAACAAACCTTCTATTATGATTTTCCAAAAAAAAAAAAAAAAAAAAAACCACAAACATATAACAAAATGATATAATAATTTATACTAGTTAATTCTTTCAAATGAAAGATTAACTTGGCACAGAATCATGAAAATCAATATGAAACTGGTCGACAAATGTTTTCGGTACAGAAACGCATTTAGGTAAGTTCAATTGAGAAAATAAAAAAGGTTGAGAATGGGGGAATCATTCTCAGCCACTCATTTATTTTTGTCGCAAAAGCCTCCGTTGTACCAGCGAAAATGGATAAGGAATACACACAGGGGCGGACGCAAGAATTAGTAGTAGGGGCTGCACAAATTTTTTTTTTCCGGTCAAACATAATATAAAACATTAAAAAAAAAATTCCGGTCAAACATAATATAAAACATCTAATACAAATTTTTTTTTCTGGTTAAACATAATATAACAATGATCTATTAGAATTTAAATTTGTCATCTTCATACAGATATCTTTTGAAACCGCTCCATTACTTTTTCATTCTCAACTTTCGCAAGTGCTTCGGTCTCGACATTACAAAGCAATGCGTCGTTCAAAAATTTATCGTCAATTTTGTTACGCAAGTCGGTCTTCAAGAGCTTCATCTTTGAAAAACATCTTTCTACACTTGCGGTCGCTACGGGTAATATCAAAGCCAACTTTAAAAGCTTATAAACCAAATGATAAGACCGATGCTTCCCCGTACTAACCATCAAACGAGAAAGGTCGGAAATTCCTTCAAACTAGTGAAGCGCTCATCTTTGATGCAAGAGTGATAAAATATCTCAAGTTGTCCTTCAAGGTCTATCATATCTGAATCATTAAATTCATACTTGTATAACTTACCCAACTTCAATAACTTTGATTTGTCAAATTGTACAAATGAATCACAAGGGCTCAAAGCACCCATGTATTCTAGTAATTGGGTGCTTGTTTCACTAAATCGATCCCAATATTCTGTAAGTTGCATATCTACCACCGTGTTGAAGATTTCAACCTCAAAATGAAACCTATTAGTCTTTGTAGTCCTACGGTTTCTCGCACCAATATACAACTCTTCCATATCTAAAGTATCAATTTCGTGTGTTTGACAAAAAGATGATACTTTTGGCAAAATGCTAGCAAACCCTATGTTTCTAAAAGATTGCAATGCCTCCATTGTCCCTCTAACCATCGAAGTCGCTTCTAAAATGTCTAGATCTTTTCTTTGAAGTTGTTTTTACAATGTACCCGTGAGGTGTAAAATGTCATACATCATATGTAAGTAAAACACGAACTCATATGATTTAAAATATGCTAAGATTCCAGATGCTTGTTGACGGTTTTCCAATGACCCTCCCTCCTCTTTCACAAAATCTAAAACTACATGAACATCCGCAAACAACTTCATCAAACTTGTGAGTGTGTTGAAATGTGAACCCCATCTTGTTTCTCCCGCTCGAACTAGATTCATCAAATAGTAAAGCAAAAACATCTTGACCAATCTCTTCACGAATACTCAAAAGTACTTCTTGTGCAAAACATTGCACAAGTTCTTTTTGAATTTTAGGGGAAATTAGTTGATTGTTTTTAGGAGCATTTTCTAAAGTATTGTTGAAAATATCTTCACTAGTCTCTCGAATGGCTTTTAACACTTCAATGTAAAGCCCTCTATTTTCCGAGTTAACCGACTCGTCATGACCACGAAACGGTAAACCGATTTTCAATAAAAGTCTAACAACAATAATAGAAACACGTAATCGAGCTTTATATTTATGGTCCTCTGCTTCGGTTTGCCTCCTCAAGACTACATTAATAGCTTGATTTTCCCTCATTAAAAACTCACACTTTTCTCTTGCTTTGTTGTGAAAACTATCAACACCACCCACATGAGTCCGAAATGCATATTTTTTATTCCAAGTATCAAAACCTTGGGAAACAAATGCATCTCTCCCTCCTTTTTGTCCCATGAGGTCCCCACACAAATAACAATATAAACAATATGCAATATTCTTTTTCACACTATATTCCAACCAATCAAAGTCATCAAACTATGAAGGAACGAATCTTCTAAATCTATCACCTATTTGTTTTTTAGGAAACTTATGTGCCCTTACTTGACACGGTCCTTGAAGCAAATATGTTCTTCTTACATCATCTCTTATATTTGATTTGTAACTTGTAATCAATGGCCTATCCGCCGGGTCCTTTGGAAGATCTTTCAATTCAACATTATCATTAGCTTGGTTAGAGCATGGTGTTTGTGGAGTTGCATTAGGATTAGAAACAGAAGGGATTGATTGATTGGTGATTGGTATTTGGGAACATTCTTCACCACTTTCATTAGGATTAAGTCTTTGTCTTTTGGTAAAAAAACCACTTAGTTTAACCTATAAAAACATAACAATTACACCTAATCAAACAATGACTTCAATAAAAACAAGTTGCTTTCACCTAATCAAACAATAAATTCAATAAAAACATAACAATTACACCTAATCAAACAATGACTTCAATAAAACAAGTTGCTTTCACCTAATCAAACAATAAATTCAATAAAACATATCAATTTCACCTAATCAAACAATCAATTCAATAAAAAAGATAGGAATATAACCTAAGCAAACAATATAACTTCAATAAAACAAATGAATTTCACCCAAGTCAATTAATAACTTCAAAAAAACATATCAATTTCAAATATCTAAATGAATTGGTAAAACTTACTTGCTTCATTGTAGTGTAGGGCTTTGAAGTGGATTTTGTTAACCAAAATAGTAGAAATTGAAAGAAGACAGAAGTTGATCGATACTTGCTTCAAGAGATTGAGTGATTGACTATTGTTGAAAACTTGAAATCGATCAAGAATTGTGATCGATCCAACAATGAAATCGATCAAGGATTGTGAGGTCACGAGTCAGAATGTCGACAGTAGCCAAGGCCAGGAACGAATAACGATCGAAGTCATAGAATGAATTTTGGACGCAGGAAGTCGAGTAGTCGATCTGTGTAATCGTGTTTTTTTTCCTTGTATCGATAATACACAATTACACACTCAATTAATTAGGACCGGGCTATCTTTTTTACAAGCAATTATCCCAATTGCTAATTTATCCAATTAAGTTTTATTTTGGGCTTTGGGCAATTGGACTATTAGACAATAATTGATTAAAACATTGGGCTCGTTATTATTTTTTTTCGTTTGGTAATTCCCGATAGAGTGACAATATTTTTTTTATGTAGTTGCACAGAATTTTTTTAGTTGTTGCACGATTTTTTTTATGTAGTGGCACAATAGGTAAAAATTTTAAAAAAATGAAATTTTTTCTACTACGTGCGCGGAAGCTAGATGTTGCCGGTGCCACACCGGGCACCTAGCTAGGACCGCCCCTGAATACACATGTGTTTCCAACAAAACATGTTTTCTTAAACTATGTTAATCATTATCTTAATATATAGAAAAATATTGTTTTTTTTTTTCGTTTTTTTAATTTTTAAGAAGTAATTTTTATCGAAAAATGATTTTAATGTAACATACACGTTTAGTTATCGTGTTTTATAATGAATAATATTATGAAATATTATATGATATTGAGTATTGAGTTCTAACAGATAGTTTTTACTAAAAATGAAGTAAAACTATGTTTACAATCACTCGGAGATATTGGAAGTCTTATGAGATTCCAATTAAAAGTTACAATATTGAAATTTAACGAAAATATAAAATTTGAAATAAGTATAATTTTATTATTGAAAGGTTTAAAGAATCTCGTTAGAAACATTTAGGCGAAAACCTCATCGAAATCCGAGTTATAACGAAGAAGTTATGACCAATCGAAGATCCGCGACAAAAACGGCACGACACCAAATGACGTAAAAAGTGAGTTTTTGATAAACTACTTTTTAGCCTTGGTGATCTAAATGAAAGTCGTAGTATTTGTTAAACCGAGAATTTTCATAAAAAAGAACGTCCAAATCTGACTTCGTATGAGGAAGTTATGATTTTTCTAAGTTTCGGAATAGCAGTAGACAACTAAAAACTCGAAATAAAGATCGAGCGATATTTAGCCGAAACAATCTAAACGAGAATCGAAGGTCTTGTCAATAGTAGTGCAACGGTAAAAATACAGACGAAAACGGACGTCGGATGAAGAAGTTATGAATTTTTAACGGATTTGCTGTCCCGGTCTGTTAAAAATAATAATATTAAAAATAAAGTCAAAATTAGCCGACGAAGTCTAAACGAAACTTGTAGAGAATATTTTTCCCTACGCGTTCATATAAAGAACGTCAAAAACGGAGCCCGTATGCGAAAGTTATGGATTTTAGAAGTTTGGGGCTCAATTTCCGAGGAATATCGCATGGATAAGGTCGGATCTCGCACACGTCACCCGGATTCTCGCATGCGTGCCCCGTGTTGGATTGTGATACGACCGAAGGGAGGCCCAATCGAAGCATGACGCGTGTGCACCCCCGTGTCCGAAGCAGCTGCGTCATACGAGACGCTGGACCAATCCGAAGCCAACGCGTGCCCATCTTGCATCCGAGAAAGATTTCATGAGCAATCTTTCTCGTACCACATGGTGCCTCCTACAACATCACCGACGCCAACATCAAATCCTTATGTCTCATCATCCTACACCACCACCCACTACGAACGACCATTACTCCACCCACACCAACACCGTAACCAACTACCCACACCGACGCCGACCCATCACCAGATCCATCAACACCCCTCCCACGACCACCACTGTTTCAAACTTATCAGCGACGAACCAAACCCACAACCACTTCTCATACGGACTCCACTTTACCTGGTTCACCACCACCCCGTAATCGTCCATCAAACCTATGCCCTAATCCCAAACCAACTACTAAATTTCAAGCAACTACATATCACACCCATGCCACCATTGAAACTAAACCTGTTACCTTCAAATTGCTCATAATGATCCAAAATGGCGATATGCCATGGTTGAAAAATACTCATTTGGAATGGCACATGGACACTAGTACCACGTCCACCCAATTCAAATATCATTGACTGCAAATGGGTTTACAAACTAAAAAGAGATCAAACGGGGAAGGTAATAAGGTATAAAGCACGTCTGCCTGCCAAGGGGTTTCGACAGCAACATGGGATCCATTATCAAACGAGATGTGAATAACCATGCAAATTAGCTTGGTACTTTTGATGTCATTTATCATCTCATTTAATGTGCTGGTTAACCACACGCGCTCCATTAATCAACGATAATTTTCGAGACACCCATTACCACCCTTTATTAGTCCCATATTAGTGTGTCGGTTAGCCACACACACTCCACTAACGACTTGTAAAGTGTAATGTGCAATTTTATAGATTAACATCAAATTCACATTTTTCCTAAATTAACTAAGAGTGAGATTTTAGAAAATAGGTTAGTTACTTTTCATCATTATACTTTTAATGAGGTTATGTCCTATCAAACTCGTTCGGCTAACGACCCTCCGCCATACAAGAGAGTGGTGGGTAAGAATGGATACCCAATGACGGTCATTTTATAAGTCGCTTCCTTAAACTCTCCTTATAGATCGGCTTCGTGAATGAGGCGTACTAGCGGTTCGACTGACTTAGTCTTATACATATAGTAAATATTAAACATTTAATTTTACATATAGTATAAGGTGTATTTTAAAATATTTTAAAATTCCAATGGTTTAATCTTTTAATAAATTAAAATTTTAATTTAATTAAATTTGAACCATCTTATGGATTTATTGATTATCTTTTAATTAATCATTTAATTATATTATTAATAAGATCCATAAGGATGTATTTTAATTAATTTATTAAATCAGATATGGATTAGCCAATTAAATTAATCAAGATAAATTAACCTAATCCACTCCCCTAAATTTCGAAAATCATGGGAGGGATACACCAAATCTTATAATTATCTAGTTAATCAAATAAGGAGATAATTACCAAAAATAGGAAAATCCCCATCATATCTAGCAATTTTCGATAATGGGACTTGGGGAGGAAGGTAAGGATTTCAATCCTTACCTAGATTTTGAAATCTTGGGAGGCAAGAAACCCTCTAAGATCGAAACTAGTAGGGAAAGGCAAGGGTTACAACCCTTTCCTAAATTTCGAAACTTAGGGCCTGAGCAACCCTAATTTCGAAAACCCTAGTCCATTAGGGTTTAATTGCCATAAACCCTTATTGACAAAATTCAAACAATTTCAATCAAATTCAATAGAAAACAAGCCAATGCTCTGATACCACGGATGGGTTGTTAGCATAACAAACAATTCCTATGTGTGCATGCAACCCTAATTTTGTTGGATCTATATTTTCTTTAATTGAACATACAAATATTGAACATCAAATGGAAAAACCCTAGGAGGTATATACTATTTTCGAAAATTATATAACTAGGGTTAGAATACATACCTTAATTGTTATGTAGTAATAACAATGAAAATCCAAGTCTTCTTGAACCTTGAGAGCAAGCGTCACAAGTGTCACACCTCTAATGGTTCACACCCAAACAAGCAAGAGGACGAGAGAGGAGAGAGGAGGTGGAGGCTTGAGATTTTTGGCTATTCCTCTAAGGAATCAATTGGCCAAAAATGTGAAGGGGTAATGCCCTTTATATAGTGAGGTAGCTTATAGCCAAAGCTAGGGTTTTAGGAGGAAAGCCTAATTCCTTTAGCTTAGGGACCAAGCAACCCAAGAATCCCCATCCAAGAGCCCTTGGACGAAAACTATAGGGCCTTCCTAGAGATTTTTGTCCAACCTCTTCTAGGGAGGTTCTAGAGCCCATTTCCTCAACTATCAATAAAGTTCCAAACACAACCCCTGCACTTTTAATTAATTCAGTTAATCCCAAAATTAATTCAAATTAATTCTGATTAACTATTAATTAAATAATATGATTTATAATTAATATATTATTTTCATAACACATTAATAAATCAATTATCTCAATTTATTATTCAAATAATAAATTAAACCTCTCTTCAAAAGTAATCATGTCTAGTTGCTAGCTATGAGGGCAACCCCAAAGAACTGTGCTACTATCAATTCAAGTATATACCAATTATAGTTATGGGCTTAGACACCTAATCGAACAAGTTAGTATTAGGAGCCTTATCTGTGAGGAAAGGTTATATGGTTATAAGTGACTTGGTGGAGTCAAGGCAATCCTTGAGGAAAGTACGAATAGATGTAGAAGGTAGTATGGTCCCGTACTACTGGAAGAAGTGGATCCGTACTCGATTCCAGGAGAGCTGCGAGGAAACCAGGGAGCTTGTGGAGTTTGTGATTCCCTGATATATATGTTGATGTGTATTCTGATGGCTTGTCTAGCCTATTTTCAATATGGTGACATTGTGCGGCAGACCTGTTGGCAGTTCTGGTGTTGGGGAGGGCTCGGGTTTAGGATCTGGAGCCTGGCAGCTAGATGATCAGACTAGGGAGTTCATCTAGTCTGAAATTACTCGTTGCATTCTTGAGCAGACTCCTGTGATCTTTGGCACAGTCACGGAGGGCATTTTGGAGATTCTGGATGAGTGGTTGAGCTTGTTTTGCTCTGAGATGGTGGCACTAGTAGGAGTACGTTCTTTGACATTCAGGGAGTTCCGGACATGTGGGGCTCCCGACTACCACATGGAGAAGGACCAGATAGCGAGCCGGAGGTGGTTAGCAGATGTTGTTAACGCCTTCCACACCAGCAGTTGCCCTTAGGAGGCAAAGGTTAGGCTTGCCTCCTATCTTTTGAAGGACAGGGAACGAGACTGGTGGGAGGAGGTAGGATGTGCAGTGGGTGATGATGTTGTTGATGTGATTACATGGGATGATTTCTCGACCAGGTTTCGAGTTAAGTTTGCACTGGTGATTGAGGTGCATCAGTTGGCACGAGAGTTATAGGATCTCCGCCAGACTACGAAGACGGTGGCTGAGATCACCTCGATGTTTAGGGAGAGGGCGCTTCTGGTTCCACAGTATGTGGCAGATGAGGAGATGAAGAAGGCCCGATATAATGAGATGTTGAGGAGTGACATTCGGCAGTTCGTGAGCCGATCCAGCTGAAAGACGTTGGAGGATATGATAGCACGAGCTAGGAGAGGGAGATTGATCTGGAGATGGAGAAGAAGCGGAAGCGAGATTCTGTGATGAGTACTGAGTGTTCGAGCAAGAGACCCAAGGTATCTGAGTCTATATCGAGAGGTCATCAGGGTCGGAGCCACTGCGGGAAGTGCGGCAGGTCGCACGAGGGACCGTGCAGGGTTTGGTGGTTCTAGCTGCTTCAAGTGCGGACGGACGGGTCATTATAGAAGAGATTGTCCTTCTACCACCACCCATGTATCTGATCTTATTTTCTTTCATTGTAATCAGAGGGGCCACAAGAATGCCCATTGTCCGAGTTTGGCTGTAGCAGGACCGGTGTCAACACCCGCTCTTGCAACTCTTCGGATTACTGACGGCCACCAGGGTTGGGCAGACGCGCCTGTGGTGAAGAGCAGGGCTTTCCAGTTGACGACCAAGGAGGCCCGTGCAGCTCCCGACGTGGTGACGCGTATGTATCTTTTCCTTATCTCTTTATTTATATTGAATTGCTTGCTTATGTTTATGTGTTTATTTTAGGATCATTCATTGTGAACGGTATTTCTGCTTTGGTATTGTTTGATTCGGGGTCTACCCGATCTTTTATATCTCTTACGCTTAGCAAGAAATTTGTTGGAGCTCCGGGGGAGCTGGATTGTCCTCTTGATGTTGAGATTGCTGATGATAGGTGTGTTCGGGTTACGGGAGTTCTGATGGGTTTTAGTATACTACAACATCCTATGGTGCACATACAACCCTAAATACCTTGGATCTATGTTTTCACTAATTATACATGCAAATGGTTTCCAAGGTATTAAACTTATAACTAGCATGCAATTTGTCATAAACAATACAAGATACTAGTTAGAATAACATACCTTTTATGTGGCTTGAAGTCTTGATGTATTTGGTGTTGCTTGAAAGACTTTGGCCTTTAAGAACTTAGTGCCCCAAGTGTTGCACCTCAAATGGAATCACAACTCACCTAGAACAAAGGTGACTCTTGAGAGAGAAACTCCATGCACCAAAAACACCATAATTCTCTAAGAACTTCTTGTGTTCCTCAAGTTGCGATTTTGGGCAATGGAGTATGTATTTATATGTAGTATTTCAAGGGTCATGGGTATAATCCAAATCCATACCCATGGGTATTATGATCCATGGTTCATGTGGCCCAACTCTTTATGTGTCCATACATAAACTTGGTCCAACATGGATCATAAGAACAACACATATAAATATAACTAGTTACCATAATTAGTCCCCATAGATTTAATTAGTCTCTTTTGATCACTAAATTAATTCCAAATTAATTCTTGATCAATACTAATCAAAACATATGATCTTATATTAATATATTAGAACTTATAATATATTAATAAATCATATATAACCTTTCTCTCAAGAGTCCATCCTAACAAATTGTCCTGGTGTTATGCAACCCAAATGGACCATGCTACTCTCGGGTCGAGTACATACCAATAATAGTTATGGGCTTAGACACCTAATCCAAAAAGTTCATTGTGGTTGCACCCTTCAGTTGTTCAGTGAGCAGTATCTAGTCGATTTGGTTCCTATTTCATTACGTGGGAACAAGGTTATCCTAGGCATGGATTGATTGAGCCATAATGGGGCAGTGATCGATTGTGAGCAACAGTTCAGGTTACGTCGCCTATGTCATAGATACCAGGGATAAGGGTAAGGCGACCATGGATGATGTGTCAATTGTGCGGGATTACTCGGATGTGTTTCCGGAGGACTTGCTTGGGGTGCCTCCGAAGAGGCAGGTGGAGTTCAAGATTGATCTGGTTCCAGGTGCGGCTCCGATAGCCAAAGCAACGTATCGGTTGGCTCCTCCCGAGATGCAGGAGTTGTCTACACAACTACATGAGCTGTTAGACAAGGGATTTATTCGACCGAGCAGGTCTCCTTGGGGAGCACCAATCTTGTTCATGAAGAAATGCATGCGTTGCGGTCTTGGCATAATGGTTGGGTTCAATTGGGATTGTTTTATGTGATATTAGTGTGCTAAAATTCAGTTTTTCTTGGGGGCAAGCAAAAGTCAAGTGTGGGGTATTTTGATATGGGCTTATTTAGTCATAAAAATCATGCATGATCTTAATACTTTATGTTAATTTTATCTCAAATAATGAACCAAAGGTTCTTAATTAGCTTAAATATTTCATTTTCAGCAACAAATACATGCTTGAAAGGAAAAGGAAGCGGATTTAGCAATTGGAAGCTTGGATCTTGGATTTTGAAGAAAGAAGGATGTTGCTGGACAGCTTGACCCCTCGTCGGTGTTTTGGCCATATCTCATGAACCATAACTCCGATTGACGAGATTTAAAATGTTCTGAAAACTAGACACAATTTCGGACGACTTTCATGTTTTGAGAAAATGTTGATTCCAAATGGACTCGACGAGTAGGCCATCAACTCGACGAGTTGGTCAGAAGTTTCGCGATTCTTGACTTTGCCTTGCCGTACACGGGATTTTAAGTGATGGACTCGTCGAGTAGGTCACTGGACTCGCCGAGTAGCCCCTGTTTTCAGAATATATATAGAAACGCTTCTCATTCGAACCCTAACTAATGGGGGAAGCTATGGACGATTTTTAGAGGCCAGAAGGGTTCTTAGAAGCTGTGGTTTTCGATATTTCAACTTAGATTCCAATTTTGAGAAGATCAAAGGCAATTTAGGTTTACTCTTTACTTAATCTTTTGTTTAAACTATGTTTGCATCAATTGATTTCGTTTTTGAGTTACTTTCTGCTGTAATCATAAGCTAAAACTCATATCTTCTGTTTAGGGTAGATGAATTTATGACTATGTGTTGATTTTTGTGGTTGGATTAATTGAAATTGGTGAGTTTGTTTTGTTAAGCTTGTTAAAGATCCTCATGTGTTAACAACAACTATTTTCTATTAATTAGCTAAGTAATTAAGCTGCATGAACATCTCTTAACTGCTTATCTCATGTGATTTATGTGAACACATTGTTATGTGCCTAGGAATAATGAATGTGAAACTAGGGTTAACTAGAAAATAGGTAAATTAATGTGTGAGCCTTGTGTGACGAACCATCAACAAGAGGTTAATTAAATTAGTAATTTGATTAGCTAATTACAAGTCTTATTTAACCTGAATCAATAGTCTAGGAAACTCATTAGTTTAACCAATTGGCCAATGTTTGAATTAATTTGTTTTCTAAGGATTAGTAATAGCGAACTTGAACCTAATCACACTAATCGGTAGCCAATAACGAATAATCCATTGCACTTACCATAAAATCAACCATAGGAGTAAATGAGTCGAACCTAAACAGAAGTCTTCTCCATTATTGAATTTAGTAATTGTTTATTTGCTTTCACAGTTAGTTGCTTAGTTTGAGTTGTATTTCATTGTTAAGTTTCTAGTCTTGCAAAATTAGAGAAACCCCCCTTTCTATTACTTGTTTTATTTAGATAATATTAGCATTTATTTTAATTGTTTACCGTTCCCTGTGTTCGATAGCCTACTTGCTTGAACTATATTACTAATCGATAGGTACACTGCCTTTCGTGTGTTTATTTTATGTTTAAGTTAGTAGGATTAAAACTAGTTGGTTTTACACACATCAAGTTTTTGGCGCCGTTGCCGGGGAACGACTCTCAAAATTAATTTTAATTGCTAGTATTATCGATCCTTTGTGTGAGATTTATCTCATATAAAGTTACGAGTTTTTTTTTGTTTTAATATTTATTATGTATTTTCCAAATCTCGATGCTTTTGATGCTTTTCTTGAGGAAGTAGTACAGGAAATTGAGCAAGAAGATGAGGAGTATGACTCAGATGAAGATTTGAAGAAATTTGGAAGATGGTTAGATAACATCTTGCCCAAGACACAAGGGACATCTGAGTCACAAGAGCTAGAAGATGAGGAGTATGACTCAGATGAAGATTTGAAGAAATTTGGAAGATGGTTAGATAACATCTTGCCCAACAAACAAGAGCAGTCTGAGTTACAAGAGCTAAATTTACAAGATGAAGAATTTAATCCAGAAAGGGACTTGGAGGAGCTGGAAAGGTTGCTAGCAGAGAGGTCAGACGAAGAACAAGAACAAGCTGAATTGCAGGAACCAAGTCGTGGATTGACCATTACCACGACATGCCCCATGTATTTCCAGTTTGTGTTTCGAAGAATGGGGTGACGATTCCAACTTTGGAGAAAGTTCTGAAGCGTGATCCATTTCTGATTAGTATCAGACCGGTTCCAACCCTTGTCAAGATTCTTGGGTTACATGAATTAAAGCTCAATTGGACAATTGTAAAAGCAAAGAGCCAAATTTTACAAATTGGTCCAAAGAAAATATTTAATGCAACGGATAGATTGACATTGAGTTTATTGGAACTTTATTAAGTTGAGAGTCCAGCTAAAGACTCGCACAAAAAGAAGCGCTTGCGGGAGGCAACCCGTCATTAGAGTTTGCTTTTCTTTTTCTTTCTAAACATCCAGTATTTAGGGATAATTTAGGATTAACGAACGTGAAACTAGGATTAACTAGAAAGTGTGTAAATTAATGTGTGAGCTTGTGTGACAAACCATCAACAAGAGGTTAATTGAATTAGTAATTTGATTAGCTAATTACAAGTCTTATTTAACCCGAATAATTAACTAGGAAATTCATTAGTTTAATCACTTGATTACTGCTTAAATTAATTTGTTTTCTAAGGATTGGTAATAGCGAATGTGAATCTAATCACTTTAATCGGTAACCAATAACAATTAATCCATTGCACTTGCCATAAAATCAACCATAGAAGTAAATGAATCGAACCTACACACAAGTCTTCTCCATTATTGAATTTAGTTGATTGTTTATTTGCTTTAGCTGTTAGTTGCTTAGTTTGCGTGTTATTTGATTGCTTAAGTTTCTAGTCTTGCAAAACTAGAGAAAATCCCCTTTCTATTACTTGTTATATTTAGATAATATTAACATTTATTTTAATTGTTTACCGTTCCCTGTGTTCGATACCCTACTTGCTTGAACTATATTACTAATCGATAGGTACACTGCCTTTCGTGTGTTTATTTTGTGTCTAAGTTAGTAGGATTAAAACTAGTGTATTACTAATTTAGGAATTTTTATTTTGATGTTTGTTTTCCTTTTTATTACGTGGTTTTGTCTTTGATCTTTGCAGAAGTTAGGGTGAGATTAGAGCGATTTCTTAAAGCGTGAAGGAAATAAAGTGAGAGGTCGAGTCGTAGACGAGAAGATTAGAAGATTTGAGTGATAAGTTGAGTCTGATGTTTATATTTGATTAAAAAGAGTCTCGTCCCTGAAGAAAATGAGGAGTTGTTTTACCTTGATACTCTCCTTGAACACAAAATTAAAGCTGAGGCAGAAAGAAGAAGAGACCTGATCAGAGTCAAGAACTCGTCAAGTGCATAATACTAACTCGACGAGTCCAAGCGAAAAATCACGATTTCTGCGAGTATAGCGATTCAACTCGGCGAGTCTCCACATAAAACTCGATCATTTTCCGAGCGTTTCCAAGAAGCTTTATCCTATATATTTAGAGCTGTCAACCACACGAGATTTTGACACCCAAGGCATTGATGAGTTGTTCCCATGCCAAAGTCATCTGAAGATGGAGCTCAAAAGAAGAAAGATCACCCTCACAACTACTATCCCATGGGAGTTTGTTCCAATTCCCTCTTTATTTTTATGTTTTTTTATTCATGCATAATATGCAATGGGGACATTGCATAAATTAAGTGTGGGGTAGGGGGTTGGTTACATTAGTTAAAAATTTAGTTAAATTTTGAAATTTTGAAATTTTTGCATTAAAATTGCTAGGGCTAATTTAGAAAATTTTGGTAAAGCAATTAGGGATCATGCTAGTATTATATTTGATGATTATATGAAGACCCAAATGTTTAGTTGAGCCTATATACGTTATAGTGCATTTGTGGCCTCCTTTATTCTAGTGAAATCATGGGACAAAAACACAATCTCGCTTAGTTTGAGGGATGCAATATGTTTAGCATCGTGTACTTGAAATGTATCCAAGAAGACTAATACTTTAACCAATAAAGGTTGAAGTTGAGTGCCCTTGCTTAAGCATGTAGGTATTGAGTAAAAAAAAGTGAGATACATGTTAAAAAGAGAGAGAGAGAGAGAGAGAGAGAGAGAGAGAGAGAGAGAGAGAGAGAATTACAAGAAAAGTTGTAAGAATTTTGGAGTAATCAAAGTGAAGATCAAAAGATCAAAGTTCTGAAGAAATTCAAAAAGTTGAAGATACCAAAAATCAAACAACAATGTGGTCAATTCAAAGAAATCAAGATTAAATTATCAAAGAAGTGAAGAATTCCAATAGCTCCATAGTGGTATCGAAAAGTTGTAATTTTCTAGATTATGTATGCTTGGGTTGCTTGACCAAAAATACCTTGAGGTTAGAAAGTTTTCTGCGGATGGATTCGGAGGGATGTATAAAATGAGCGTTGTTCAAAAGAAGTGGGCGAGTGTTTATGAGGATTGTAAGTATTTAGAATTAGGGGGTCCTTAGGAAAAAATTTAGACACAAATGCATGCGTTGCGGTCTTGGCATAATGGTTGGGTTCAATTGGGATTGTTTTATGTGATATTAGTGTGCTAAAATTCAGTTTTTCTTGGGGGCAAGCAAAAGTCAAGTGTGGGGTATTTTGATATGGGCTTATTTAGTCATAAAAATCATGCATGATCTTAATACTTTATGTTAATTTTATCTCAAATAATGAACCAAAGGTTCTTAATTAGCTTAAATATTTCATTTTCAGCAACAAAGACATGCTTGAAAGGAAAAGGAAGCGGATTTAGCAATTGGAAGCTTGGATCTTGGATTTTGAAGAAAGAAGGATGTTGCTGGACAGCTTGACCCATCGTCGGTGTTTTGGCCATATCTCATGAACCGTAACTCCGATTGACGAGATTTAAAATGTTATGAAAACTAGATACAATTTCGGACGACTTTCATGTTTTGAGAAAATGTTGATTCCAAATGGACTTGACGAGTAGGCCATCATCTAGACGAGTTGGTCAGAAGTTTCGCGATTCTTGACTTTGCCTTGCCGTACACGGGATTTTAAGTGATGGACTCGTCGAGTAGGTCACTGGACTCGCCAAGTAGCCCCTGTTTTCAGAATATATATATATATATATATATATAGAAACGCTTCTCATTCGAACCCTAACTAATGGGGGAAGCTATGGACGATTTTTAGAGGCCAGAAGGGTTCTTAGAAGCTGTGGTTTTCGATATTTCAACTTAGATTCCAATTTTGAGAAGATCAAAGGCAATTTAGGTTTACTCTTTACTTAATCTTTTGTTTAAACTATGTTTGCATCAATTGATTTCGTTTTTGAGTTACTTTCTGCTGTAATCATAAGCTAAAACTCATATCTTCTGTTTAGGGTAGATGAATTTATGACTATGTGTTGATTTTTGTGGTTGGATTAATTGAAATTGGTGAGTTTGTTTTGTTAAGCTTGTTAAAGATCCTCATGTGTTAACAACAACCATTTTCTGTTAATTAGCTAAGTAATTAAGCTGCATGAACATCTCTTAACTGCTTATCTCATGTGATTTATGTGAACACATTGTTATGTGCCTAGGAATAATGAATGTGAAACTAGGGTTAACTAGAAAATAGGTAAATTAATGTGTGAGCCTTGTGTGACGAACCATCAACAAGAGGTTAATTGAATTAGTAATTTGATTAGCTAATTACAAGTCTTACTTAACCCGAATCAATAGTCTAGGAAACTCATTAGTTTAACCAATTGGCCAATGTTTGAATTAATTTGTTTTCTAAGGATTAGTAATAGCGAACGTGAACCTAATCACACTAATCGGTAGCCAATAACGAATAATCCACTGCACTTACCATAAAATCAACCATAGGAGTAAATGAGTCGAACCTAAACAGAAATCTTCTCCATTATTGAATTTAGTGATTGTTTATTTGCTTTCGCTGTTAGTTGCTTAGTTTGAGTTTTATTTCATTGTTAAGTTTCTAGTCTTGCAAAACTAGAGAAAACCCCCTTTCTATTACTTGTTTTATTTAGATAATATTAGCATTTATTTTAATTGTTTACCATTCCCTGTGTTCGATACCCTACTTGCTTGAACTATATTACTAATCGATAGGTACACTGCCTTTCGTGTGTTTATTTTGTGTTTAAGTTAGTAGGATTAAAACTAGTTGGTTTTACACACATCAATACCGATGTTGGATCGGTATGTGTTTGTATTCATCGATGATATATTGGTTTATTCCAAGACTCAGGAGCAGCACGAGGAGCACTTGAGGGAAGTGCTGGACACATTGAGAAGAGAGAGACTTTTCGAAAATTTCTCCAAGTGCGAGTTCTGGTTGCGCGAGGTGCATTTTCTAAGGCACCTTGTCAACCATAATGGTATTCTGGTCGATCCGGCCAAGGTTGAGGCCGTGATGCAGTGGGAGGTTCCGAGGTATCCATCTGAGATTCGGAGTTTTCTTGGTTTCGCGGGTTATTATCGGAAATTCATCTAGGATTTCTCCAAGATAGCTATTCCATTGAACCGATTGACAAAGAAGACGGTTACATTTCGCTGGGGGCCTGAGCAGCAGGCAGCTTTTAAGACTTTGAGACAGTGATTGTGCGAGGCACCGATTCTGACCCTGCCAGAGGGTGTTGATGATTTCATGGTTTATTGTGATACTTTGATCACAGTATTGGGGGCAATGCTGATGCAGATGGGTTGCGTGATCACTTACGCTTCGAGGCAGCTGAAGCCTCATGAGGCGAATTATCCGACGCATGATTTGGAGTTGGGGGCCGTGGTTTTCGCTCTCTGAATTAGGCGGCATTACCTCTATGGGGTTCATTGTGCTATTTACACGGATCACAAGAGCTTGAGGTATTTGATGGATCAGCCGAACCTGAATATGAGGAAGCGTCGATGGTTAGATGTGTTGAATGATTATGATTGCGAGATCCTTTATCACCCAGGGATGGCCAACGAGGTATCCGATGCTCTCAGCCGCAAGGCGGTCGCGGCTCCAATCAGAGACATATGTTTGAGGAGGATCGTGATTACCCCATTGTTGGAGCAGATTCGTGAGACACAGGTCGAGGCTATGAAGGAAGAGCACCGAACGAGCGAGCGCATTGTGGGTCAGGTAGCTTCCTTCGATTATGATAGCTATGGATTATTGACCCTGCATCGGCGAGTTTAGGTTCCCTATTAGGGCGGTGTACGTCATATTATGATGGAGGAGGCCCACAAGTCGAGGTTCTCCATTCATCCAGGGGTGACTGTCACACCCCCAAACCGGAACGGCGGAAACGTTCGGGGGCAGAGGACGTCATGCTCAGTATCATAACCATAGTGAAGAAAGTAAACACAACCATCATAAATATAATTTAAAAGGTTACATCGTTGCAAAAATACATGTTTCCAAATAAATTACATATGATGTCAAAATAGTTCAAAAGAAATATGCGCCTTAGCGTCTTGCCTTCAAAAATCTTGTGGTTACCTGTATTACTGATTACCTGAGAATACAAGTTGTTTTTGAAAGAGTATCAGCATAAAGCTGGTGAGTTCATAAGCAATTTATGAATGAAAAATGAATGATGTTCCTTTAAGTTTGTTACAAGTTTGTTTCCAGAAAATCCAAAATTTTTAAAGGGTTGTTGTAGTCTTAACTGAACCAAGACTTAGTATATGTAAGTAAATCGTCATACTTGTGTGTGTGTGGTTTTATATTTAAATAAAACTCCTTAAATCCCCGTGAACTGTGTGTTTTGTTAATTCCGCATGTGAGATGTTATAACCATGCTAAAACTCGAAGACCTCGTACTCGACGTTCTTCAGGCATCGGAATGTTATGACACTTGTCACCCTAGACCTGCCGGTCTAGCTGTTGCAAGCAGCTCAGGTGCGGGTTTGTCAGACCCAATATAGATCTATACACAACTATCACACTCTCCCTACAAGAGATTATGGCTATAACTACAGGACTTTTTTGTTGTACTTAAGAGTACCCTGAAGGCGAATGTCTCACAAATTTATTCATTAACATGTTCACGTAGTTTGTAATGAAATACCCGTTTTGTAAATCGATTGTGTTACTGTTTCTTTGTTAAACGAAGTGTCCAAACTATACCTATTATAGTTTATCAAGAGTGTTTTATGTTTTAAATGAAACCTTGTTATGCATGGCTTTGTATTTCAATAGAATTACATTGAAAATACTAAGTATAAAATCTTACACACCTTGCTCAGCATGTTACAAGGTGTGAATAACTCTTAAACTTGTTTTGACAGTTTTACCCTTAACTGCCACTGTTTTAGAATATTTATATAAAAATCATCGTAAGTCGAAAACTGAATCCGTAAACTCGGAGAGTTTGGAAAAAGAGTCTACTATTTTCATAAATTTTCCTATAATTTTTGGTGGTCTCAAAACAGTGTGAAAATGTTCATCTTCACAACCTGGTCCGATTTTGTTGTTGTAGTGATAGGCAGTTTTGTAAAAATCACCATAAATTGTAGAAAAATCGTATGGAGATTTAATTGTAGTGATTTTAAAGGTATAAACCTAAGTTATTTTCATATTAAAAATTTTTGAAAAATATTAAGTTTAAGTTGGGTAAAACAGTTCGTGAACAGGTCACAACTTTTCTGTTGTAAGCTGTCAAGTTAAGTTTCAAATATGTTTTGGTGTGTTAACCTCCCCCCCCCCCCCCCGTGTGAAAACTAAAGAAAACTAGAAAATGTAGGGGTATGAACTCACCTTGAGTGATTTCTTGAAGAGTGGAGGGTTGAAGACGAGGAGTATCAAGTCAAGAACACTTGATGAACACGTGAAAGCTTGGATGATCCTAAGAACGATTCTTTGGTGTTAAAATGTGTGTAGATGATCCAAGAGTGTTAGGAAAATATGGAAAAACACTTGAGTTTAGATGAAATACTTACCAAAAAGTGAAGTAGTAGCTCAAGAACACTTTCACAAAGTGGTGGGAAGTAGAGAGAAAAAGAGGCTTTCTTGAGGGGTTAAGAAGTGTGTAAGTTTGGAATGATCAAGGTAAACCAAGAAATCCTACAGGGATTTCTTTATATAGTGAAGGTTGCTGGAGCAATTTGCAAGTTGAAATGATGTTTACCTTGGTTTGTGTGATGTGGATAAGATTGGGCTAATGAGAGGATGACACATGGAGACAAGTGGGCACACTTGACCCACTTGTGGGGTAGAATATTCTTCTTAATGTAAAATAAAGATTTATAATTAATAAATCCTTGAGAAATAAATAAAATATGAGTTTAGGGAGTTTAAAATGATAAAAATATGAATTTGGTGAAAAATCCTCGTCAAAATCGTCAAAAACGGGCTTAGGAAGCGAAAGTAGTCGAAAATCGGGCTTAAGGAGCGAACCTGCGAGGTTCGGCTCTTGGAGGTGTTGAGGACCGAAGGTAGGAGAAGGAACTGAAGGTGGGAGAAGGGACCGAAGGTGGGGAGGGACCGAAATGGACCGAGGGTTCGGCTTATTTCGGTTCATGGGAGGTTCGGTCCGAGAAGCTTGGTTCGGTCCTGACAGGAGGCTTCGGTCCTAATAGAAGGGTTCGGCTCTAAGAGGTTCGGTTCCTAAGAGGTTCGGTTCCTAAGAGGGTTTCGGCCCTATTTAGCTGTTTTTCGATATAACTCCCAGATTCAAGCGGTTTTTGGCCAAGTTAAGGGTCGGGATGACCCGGATAACTATAAAAAGTTGAGAGAGATTTTGAGAGAGATTTGGGAGAGATTTAATTTTAGTCATTATTAGTGTATAATCTCGTAATGCAAGGTTCGTGAACCCCGTTATGCTTCGTTTATGATTGTTTTAAGTCCCCAAAAGGGTCCATAGTCGTGTTTTGATGCGTTTTACTCCCTTTTTAGGGTTTTTACATTGCTAAACACATAGATTCTCCGAGACACTTGAATTCTTGACATACAAATGCACATTTTTATACATAGAATAACTTTTAACATATAAGTACTAGTTAAGTTTGACCGGTTTGACTTGTTGACTTTGACTTTAACTTGTTAACTTTGACTTTGACTGGAATTTGACGGTTGTCACATTGACGAAGATGTATAGGGATCTTTGTCCTGATTATTGGTGGCCCTGCATGAAGCGGGATGTGACATGGTATGTGGAGCGGTGCGGGACCTGCAGGCAGGTAAAAGTCAAGCATCAGCAACCTCACGACAAGATGCAACCGTTGGAGATTCTCGTATGGAAATGGGAGGACATCACTATGGATTTTATCACGAAACTTCCCAGGACTGTGCGCGGAGTGGATTCGATATGGGTCATTATGGATCGTTTGATCAAGAGCGCACATTTCATTATGGGTTAGGAGAGTATTTCTGCAGAGAATTTGGCGGAGGTTTATATCAGGGAGGTTGTGGCACGTCATGGGGTGCCGGTATCGCTGGTTTCTGAAAGAGATGTCTGGTTTACTTCCAGGTTTTGGAAGAAGTTTCATGACGAGTTGGGCACTCGTCTCCACTTCAGCACAACATTCCATCTGAGGACCGATGGTCAGAGTGAGCGGAATATTCAGACCCTTGAGGATATGCTGCGAGCGTGCATGTTGGACTTTGTAGGGAGTTGGGATACGTATCTTTCGTTAGCAGAAATTTCGTATAACAATAGTTATCACGCCAGCATTGATCGACCTCCTTTTGAGATGCTCTACAGGAGGAAATGCAAGACCCCGATTTGTTGGGGCGAGGTCGGTCATCGGGTTATAGGGAGTACCGAGGTGGTACTCAAGACCATTGATATGATTCAGCAGGTCCGGAGCAGGCTTCAGACAGCTCAGAGTCGGCAGAAGAGTTATGCCGACAGACACCAAGCAGACTTAGAGTTCCAGGTGGGGGATATGGTTCTCCTAAAGGTATCAGCTTAGAAAGGTGTCATCTGGTTCAGGTAGCGGGGCAAGCTGGGCCCCACGTATTTTGGTACTTTCAGGGTTTTGGCTCGGATGGGCCCCGTTGCTTATTGCTTGGATCTTCCAGATGAGCTCAGTCAGATTCATGGCACGTTTCACGTCTCTCAGCTACGGAAGTGATTAGTGGATGATTCCGCAGTGGTGCCATTGGAGGATATTCAGGTGGATGACCGCCTGAATTATATTGAGAGACTGGTGCCAATTTTGGACCGGAAGACGAAAACCTTGAGGAACAAGGTTGTTGAGCTGGTGAAGGTGCAATGGCAGCACCGCAAGGGATCAGAGTGGACTTGGGTGCCCAAGGATGAGATGAGAGAGCATTATCCGGAGTTGTTCGGGGCAGCGAACTTCGAGGATGAAGTCTAACTCAAGTAGGGGTGAATTGTAACACTTGAATCCTGGTATGGTTCATTATTGCCCTTCATTGTTGAAAAGTTTCATTTTTGGTCCTTGTGGAGTACACGAGGCGTACCACATGGTACGCTTAGCGTACTCATGCGATGTGGGATCGGGACTCCGGACACGTAGGCGGGGCGTACGTATCATTTAGTGAAACCCTAATTTTCGGGGTTGGACACTATATAATCTCACTTATGGCTTATGTTACCCTCATTTCTCAGCCTCCACTGACCTTATAGCCTCATTTTCGAAACCCTAGATCTTTCATTTGTGTTTTTGAGCTCATTGTGTGCTTATTGGTGTGTTTTGGTCCATTATCAAGAAGAAGGAGTTTGGTGCAAGGTTGTTGATCAAAGAAGAGCTTGTGCATCCTGATTCTCTACTCCATTTCTAGCTTGTTTGAGGTAAAAATCTATTATCTTGTTCATTAAAAGCTTAGATCTAGTTTATATGAGTTTTGGACCCTTTTTGGCCCCATGAATGAGATCTAGTGGTTTGGCACCACTCCAGGAGCTATGAGTTGCCACTCTTTGTGTTTTTGAGGTTCAAAGTCCATAAAGTTGGCACCTTTAGGGTTTAGAATCATCCATGCATGAGATTATGTCCATTTAGTGAAAGTAAAGTGCTATATCTTGAAGTTGGGTCCTTTTGGGGCATGCAAAGTCACAAAGTTAGTGACTTTATGGTTCTAGATGGTTATTAGGGGTTAGATATGTGGTTTGGACTTCTAGTCTTAAGCATTAAGTGCTTAATGTGGATTTTGGCTTAATGGATGAGTACGATGTGCGTACAAGCCATTTAGCGTGTACGCTTAGTGTACAGCTGAGTACGCCCCGCGTACTCAGTCAGTTGGGTTTTATGATTTGGGCTTCGAGGTTGGGCCTTCCTTTTGGGCCTAAGTGCTTGGGTTATGGTTGGACCATCTGAGTGCAAGTTGTAACATCAGGAATCTAGAAGGTCGATTATGGAAATAAATTCCCTTTTTAGGGGCCAACTCGTCGAGTTTATGACATAAACTCGACGTGTTGGAAGCTTTTGGGGCGTGTGTTTTTAAGGACCAACTCGTCGAGTTGGTGAAGGGAAGTCGACGAGTTGGACGTTGTTTGAGAAACCCTAATTTTTGGGTTTTGCACCCTATTTAAACACCTTAAGTTCCAGGTGGTGGCCTCATTCCCAGCCTCTATAGCCCCTACCCCTAATCTCGAAACCCTAGAGCCTCCTTGAGTGTTGTGAGCTCATTGTGGGTGTGTTTTGGTGCAAGGTGGTGGTTCAAGTAGGAGCTTCAGATCTTGATTCTCTGTTTCATTTCCAACACATATTGGGCATAAAGTTCTAACCTTGCTTAATATTTTCTTAGATTTCTTCTTTGGTTAAATTGCATGCTTTTAGCCATGAATGGGTGATTGTTGGGGAAGTAGAAGTCCCAAGTGTTTATTCTTTCAGATCTATGATCTTTATGAGTTCTTTTGGCATAAAGGTGCCAACTTTATGGTCTTCAGGGCTTTATGCATCTATTAAGCTCTTCTTTTAGTCTCTTATGAGCTTTTGAGCCTCTCCTAGCCATGCATGAGTGTAAAGTTGGAATCTTTATGTGACCATGCATCCTTCAAGGACCAGATCTGTATTTTGGGGCTTTGTCTTGATGGTTAAGTGATTATTAATTAAGCCCTTAACCTTTTAAGCCTAGGATTTGGGTTCGATCCCTCTTGGTTGGTCCCTAGTGGTAAAGTTGAAAACTTTACCCTTCTAGACGATATTTCAGTTAAGATCTGAGTAGGGAAGCTGTTAGTTTCGATTATGTCGGCTTAATGGATCAAGATGTTTGGTTCCTGATGAACTCGACGAGTTTTTGGGTGAAATCGGCGAGTTGGATCGATTATTCTCGATTTTTGCAGTCTGATGAAGGAAACTCGATGAGTTGAAGGGCAACTCAACGAGTTGGGTCAACTTGGGCCGTTGACTTTGACTTTTTGCTTATAATTAAGGGAATTATGGGCTTAGTATAAGGCTCGTATAGGGTTGGGCCCAATTCGGAAAATTGGGCCATTAGTGGGCTTTGATGGATCTAGTAGTTTCTGGTATTTTGGGCTTGAGTTATTAATGGGCCATCGGGATACAAAGTGTTTGGACTAGAAAGAATGGTTGGGCCTTAAGGGAAGGTAATGTAAGGAGTTTAGGCCCAATTTGTAAAATTGGGCCATTGGTTGATTAGTGGGCCTTTGGACCTTTCAAATTGTAGTTTGGGTCATGGATTTGGACAAGGCTAGGTTGGGGGTAAAATGCTCCTTTTACCCCAGGTATGGAGTTGTGGTTATGGATTGGAGCCCAATTGCTAATTGGGTGTATTGTTGGTATTGATAGTTCGGGAAGCCGTCAGGGCAGCAGCTAGGGATTCTTTCAGTGAGATTCTGCAGTGCGAGGTGAGTCTTCTCACTATATCCATGGGTCGAAGGCACCAATGTCGGCCCATTACGTGTTATGTGGGATGCTAGTTGTCTCTGTGATACTTGCATGGAAGAACCCGGGGGGAGCCCGTGACATTTGGATATCAGACCATGGGGCGAGCCCATGGCATTCCAGGTAAAGACCATGGGGGAGCCCATGGCATATCAGATAAAGACCATGGGGGGAGCCCATGGCAACTATATGTACATTGCATGATATTCTATGGTTGTATGTTGTGTGGTATTTTGGGGAACTCACTAAGCTTTGTGCTTACGGTTTTCAGTTTATGTTTCAGGTACTCCGGTTTTCAAATGAAGGAGCTCGGGGTGATTGCAGTGCATACATCAGTGTTTTCCGCAATATGTGATCTTTGGGATGGGACTCTGATAATTGTTTTATTTGAGATACTCTTCAACGTATTGAACAAAGTTACAATAGTGTTTTGATTGTAATAAAAATGAAATTTTTACCTTGGATTTTTGGGCTGTTACACAAGTGTTTTGGACTAGGAGAATGGGTGGGCTTTAGGGTAAGGCCATGAAAGGGTTTGGGCCCAATTTGGAAAATTGGGCCAAGTATGGGCCTCGAACAGTTAGTTGGATTTTGAACCTTTTGGATTATAGGTTTGGGCCTAAGTCTTGGTCCAAACTAGGCAAGGGGTAAAATGGTCTTTTTACCCTAATTATGGATTGATGGTTATAGATTGGAATCCAATTGTTAATTGGATGCTATTTGGTTTTGATAGCTCGGGGATTCGTCGGACAGCAGCCAGAGATTCAGTCGTGTGATTCAACAGTCGAGGTGAGTTTCCTCACTGGGTTTAGTGGGTCTAAGGCACCAATGCAGACCCTTGTTATTTATGTTAGGATGCTAGAAGTCTGTGTGACCCTTGCATGTGATATGTGCTGCTATGTATATCGGGCGGGGCTCGATGTTGGGCGAGGCCAGATGACTGTATCGTATGCTATTGTTTATGATCATTGCATGTGTTACTATGATTATGTGATATATGTCCATGTGTAAAGTGGGCGGGACCCGATGTTAGGCGGGGCTTAAGAATAACAGATCTGTATACCGAGAGGGGCCCGAAGCCGAGTGGGAATCGATACCGGGCGGGGGCCCAGTATGTAGTTTATTATGTATGATATTGGGTATTTTGGGGAACTCACTAAGCTTTATGCTTACGGTTTTCAGTTTATGTTTCAGGTACTTCTGGTTTCAAGGGGAAGAGCTCGGGATGACTGCATCGCACACACCACATAGTTCCGCTTTTGTGATTACTCTGATTTGAGATGATGTTTGATACACTTATTTTATTTGGATTGTATTGATGATGTCTTTGGAATATTGTTTTTGCTAAATTAAAAATGAAATTTTTGGGTCATAATTTTGGGACGTTACATATATTTCATACAATTCCTCTCTACTTTTATTCATTTTCACACATTTGTGTTGCTTGATCTTTCAAGAACCATGGCTCCCAAAATGCAGAATTTGTCGGAAAATGAAGAAGAGAAGTTAGCATTGACATGGGTGACGGTTACTGAAGACCCAAATAGTCGACCTTCCAGTGATATTTGGGCAAAAGTTGGAAACGTTTTCCATGATTTAATGGGTTGTCGCAGTCGTAATCTTGATGCAATATGTTATAAATTTCTCTTTATGAGGGCAACATGTCGCGAGTTCGGCGGATTTTATAACCATGTTATAAACAACGCACATGAAGACGATCCGGTTGTTGTTGTCATGCATCAATATGAAGAAATAAACCACATACCCTTTAAACACCTCAAAGCTTGACAAAATTTTTAAGGAAACTCCATGGTGGAATAATTAAAAAAATGGGGTTTAGAAACTAGTTTAAGTTGTTTTTGTGCTTGCATTTTAATGTTTTTTTCTATTTTATTTTAGTTGTTTTTTTAAATTGTGTAATGTTTTTTAATCGAACAAAAAACTAGTTTAAAAAAAAATATGTTTTTATTGTATTTGGATTTTGTATGTATTTTTGAATTAAGTTTTATTTTAGAAAAACGAGGTAGAATGGTGTGGTAGTGGTGGGTATATCATAGCTTTAGTGGTAGTTAATGGTGATGATGTGGCATCCACCACTATAATGGTTAGTAGTGGGTATAACGGATGGTCTTATGTTTTCGTGGTTGATCTGGCCCTTTCACGACATGGGTTTGTGCGGACATCACCCCAGAGGGTTGGACATGCACATCATCATTTCCCACTCAATATCATCCTTATTTGATTCCACGTGATCACTCATAGAACCCTCACTACGGGTCTTTAAAAATAACTTTATCCAAAAATTCGCTCCTAAAACCTGAAAATCTAATTCAAAATTATCTGAAGTTTCATATATCCATAATCAGATATCTAATTTTTTGTATTCTGATTGGGATAGTCATTTTCTAAGTGTGGGATATTTTGGATATTCGATATCCGAAATATTTATTTTATTGTTTTTTTTTTAATTCAAAATATAATAGATTAGGAGAGGTAGTTGTTGGATGTAGTTCCGTGACTTTACTTATGCATTTTCATTAGTTTTTAGTACGAAGATTATGTCAAAGGGCCTTTTCATTTAGTTTCTGTTACGGAAAGTTAATATTTCACCTAATTGGTTAATTAGTCAAATGAAAAATAAAACAATCTTAGTTTATAATAGCTAGTGTATAATGTAAAGAGAAAAAGAAAAATGAAAGTTTAGTATTTTTGGATACCCGAGTTAATATCCAAATTCATATCCAAAATTTTAGATATCTGAATTTCGGATACGGATTCAGATATCAATATCCGTTATCTGAAATTTCGGATATACGATTTTGAACACCCTAACCCTTACACAATTCGATTGGATATGTTTTAAGGGCATCTCCAATCCATACAACCCTCATCCTACTCCACATCACCATTCCACTTATATATAACTTTGTCTTAAACATCTCAAATCCATACAACCATATGTAAGTCCACCTCACTCCACATATTTATCATATTATTTTTATATTTATCATTGAAAAATAAAAAATAAAAATCCATACAATCATTTTATGATCATACAACCCAAAAACCTATACCACTTCATATCACCGTCATCCAACCCATACCATACTCATAACACTCCACATCACCCTCGTACAACCTCCATTGGAGATGCTTTAAGAGCATATATAATGAATGTTTTAATGTGAGAGTTGAGTGATGTGGCATGCCTAATTAACATTCAATAGATTAAACTATATCATCGTGGGATATTGTTGTATTAACGATTCAATGGATATAAAGTTTAATGATCATTGAACTCTTAAATGGAAAAAATGAAAGTTTCTAATAAATGATTTCTCTTTTTAAAAATATTTCTTATTAAACATCGTAGAGTTCAATATATTATAAGAAAAAGAAATAATATTGTTGTATGAAGATTATATAAATGATATATCAATCCATTAAACTATAAACAAAATTCAATATATTATAAGAAAAAAAGAGTATTGTTGTATGAAGATTAGATAAATGATATATCAATCCATTAAACTATAAAGAGTTCAATATATTATGGATGTCCTAATTAAATAAGACTACTGTGGTAATTTTTACCGACGAAATTTGTGACGGATTTCAACAGCCATTAGAACTTCTTTGACCAAATTAACCACGCAGTGACGGAGTTCCGGCGGACACTTTTCGCGACGGATTCCGACGGATACTTATTAGTGACGGAGTTCCGACGAACACCTTTCCCGACGGATTACCAAAGGAATATTCAGTGACGAATTACCAATATAAAAGCAATTTCTCAATCATTGAAATATAGAGCATCAAAGAGCATCCAAGCGTGTCACGAGATGCGGAATTAAAATTCTTTTGCTACTTTTGGTATGAGATAAAGATAATCTGTTGTAATTGACGATTAGACTAGCCTTGCTTTATGTCAATTATTATTTGTTTCCCTTTTGTCGTTATTTTATGCTGTTGTATTGCTTTAAACCTCAATCCTACACATTAGAATTCACCATGAAGTAGACATCACTTAAATGTTGCTATATGGATTTTAGCATGATGTGTCAAATACAAAGGGCAAAACAATCTCCACGTGAGCCTAAATTGCTTTTCTAGCTAGAAAGAAAAAGTGTCGAGCAAAAAGAACCCATAATGTGCAATAATAACAAAGGAAACAAAATTTTCATTGAGAAAGTGAACACAGATGCTTTGAAAAGGATAAACTGATTCCCCACTTTTATCTAGTAACTAACCAAAAGAATTCAAAGCCTAAGTCGACCCTGCTGATCCAAGTCGAAGGCTTTCAAAGTCTAAATGTATGTTTATGCTACTGCTATTGGCAGCATATATAATATATATTGCGCTTTGGTCTTTCCCAATTCTCTCGACCTGTATTTTTTTATAAATGAAGATCAACACAATATGGGTTTTAAGTGAAATATACAAGGAGAATATATATTGACGTTGGTTTGGAAAATATATTTGTGGCATACCTGTGGTCATAAATATTAGTACTTATTTAAAAACATAGAAAAGTACATATAAACGTAAAAAAAGTATATCAAAATACCTGGAAAAAAAACATGCAAGAAATATAATTGGAATGTATTTATGAAGTGTTGACCACAACTAAGTGACTAAACACGTGAATGGTAGTGCATGAATAACTGCAAATAATAATCTGTGAAAAAAATTCATGCAGAAACACACAGAGATCGAAAATTACAGTACACGAAAAACACGTCAGATCAAAGAATTATGACGAAAGCATAGGGTGTGTCTTTTGACTTTCTAAATAAAGATTCATTTTCTGGTGCAGTATCCCATTATAAGTACAGTCTTACACATAAGTTCATCATCCAGAATATTCAACTTGTTTTTCAAATAAGTTTCATTCCATCTTCTCCAATAAATCTTTTGTCACTTACACTTTTTATTTGCAGATGTTTTCCATTTAATATCTCTGCAATTTGATCATCACTTTCCACCCTTTGTGTGTTTTTTTCTCTCGATTGCTGCTTGAAAGACAATAAGATGGATACCGATCATCTAAGAACTCTCGTAGGAGTACTCGGTATAAATCTTTCATATTCATGTTTCATTTTGCTCGATGCATGTATATCTTTCTTATTTCACTATACTAATCTTTCATAATTATAAACTTAAAATATTTTTTCAAACATGGTAATGAGCTTACGAAAATTTACAGTTTTTCATACAAATACTATAACTTTCCAACTCAGATCTACGTAACCCACTGAGTTAGTGACTTAGTGTTATAGCTTTATGACGTAACTTGAGTACAGGTGTCAGATCATGGCATTGTCCTTTTTTTCATCTTACATTATTTTACAAAGAACTGCAGTTTTGAATACAAATTTACTATTTTTTGTCTAACTTCTGTGCATTTTGTGCTTGCAGGGAACATTATATCCGGCATTCTCTTTCTCTCCCCTATGTAATTTCTCATTCTCTTTAATAATTACTTTCTAAAAGGTTGTAACTTTTTTCATGAAATGACAAAGCACCCCCATCCTTTTGATTGTCACACAATTAATATACCTGGCCTTGTTTTTCATTTATTCAACCAAATTTGTAAAATTTGTATCTCAAGACACAGCTTTAGTTGCCAAAACTTTGTTGTAATTTATTTTAAAATCTACAGCCCAACATTTCTGAGGATTATCAAGGCAAAATCAGTCCAAGCCTACAAGCCAGATCCCTATGTTGCCACTCTTCTCAATTGTTCAGTGTGGATGTTCTATGGTCTCCCAATCGTTCATCCTGATAGTCTTTTGATCATTACAATCAATGGTGCTGGATTCATCATTGAAGCTGTTTTCATCACGATCTTCTTCACCTATTCTACTTGGGGTGGTCGAGTATGCACACAATCATCCCCCCCTAATGAACTCCGGTCTTTTTTTATTTTTTCTGTTTTCTTGTATGTGTGTATACTAAACATTTAAAAACTTTACAAATATGCAGAAAAAGCTCTTGATGGTTCTCATTTTCGAGGTCGTTTTTGTTGCTGGAGTTGTCGTAGTTACATTGATGTGCTTCCACACATACGAATCAAGATCTATGGTTGTTGGATTAATTTGCATCGTTTTCAACATTCTCATGTATGCGTCTCCATTGACTGTCATGGTAATTAAGCTTCCTTTTCTATTTTACCATTGTTTTTACTTAAAGTTATTACTGTTCATATATACAAGTAACTGATCAAATACAATGTAACGGAACACAGAGAATGGTGATTAAGACAAAAAGTGTCAAGTACATGCCATTCCCCTTGGCGCTTGCTAGCTTCGCCAACTCAATTGTTTGGTGTGGTTATGCTCTGCTCAAATTTGATCCCTACATCTTGGTAAGCTTTAATATATTCTTTTAATTTCCACACTCACCAACATTTCTTTTGTTCTTATGACATTTTTATGATATTAATTAATCCTTTCTTGGATCTTTTTTACGTACACCAACAGGTTCCAAATGCTCTAGGGAGTATCTCGTCTATAATTCAACTCGTACTGTATGCAACCTACTACAGCACCACCAATTGGGATGATGACGATGATATTCAAATGTCAGGATCTTCCAAAGCGTAAGCATATAAATCCAAGTAATAATTAAGCATCGGCGTATATGGATTCAAGGGAAACTAAACATGTATGCATGTTTTCGGTTTTATGTTACTTACGACATAAGATGTAAGGGGTGGCACTGAGAGTTATTGTAACCAGCAGTGGTTTTTTGTATCCCTACATAATTGGGGGGATTTTTTGAAACTTAAAGGTTTAGTGTGAGAGTTCATGCATGTTCCAAAGGATAACAATTCGATTGATTTGAAATAAAAGAATTCATTCACTTTTTTTTGTGGACCCAATGCTATAATGATTGTGTACATTTATTTTTTTTTTGCAATTTTGTTATATTTCACCAAAATAACCGTACAAGCATCTTCAACCATACATATCTTTACACTTTATTTTTATAAATTAAGATATTGTTTAGAGTGAACTCCAATCGTGCTTTTTACACTGCTTTTTACACTTAGACCAACTCATGCCCGGCCCTGACATTTCGGAGGCCTTGTGTAAAAACTAAAATGAGGCCCCATAAAAATTTCTTGTAAATATTATTAACTACATTTGCTACCACTAATTCAAAACATAAAAGTTGCTAAAAAACATCTCATAAATTCACCACCACAAAATAATATCTTCATCACTCATTAGTAATCAAATAAAACTGTAAAACTGTTATAAACAACTTTTCAAAAAAAAAAACAACTCATTACTATTTTCTAAACATTGACCTTCTAGCATTTTTAAAAGAAAATTCATCTATGAGACTTTCATAATCAATATTCTCAAGAAACTCGTTCTCAATCGAAATCAATGCCAAAGCGTTTAATCGAAACTCGTCACCAACTCCAACCTTACCACTAAAAATTACAACCAAAATTCATTTTAATTCTAACAACACACTAAAAATTACACTAAAACATATTTTAATATTATAAAATATAAAACAATAATTATAAAAACTAAAAAGCAAAAATAAAAGCCATTTTTAATGGTTGATTGGAGCATTTTTGACATCTGTAACATAAAAATAGAGATCCATTGGAGATGCTGTGTTTGGAATTGTTTGAAATGTTTATTGAATTATTGTGGTTTGATATTAGTAATAAGGAGTTTTAAAAGTTTAGATATGAATATAATTTCATAAGCACTTCTTATTGATTTAATGAAGGAGGTTTTGATAAGTTAATTTCTCCTTACTTATTGACGTATTTAAGGAGTTTTTGATAAGTTATTTAATAATTACACATATAAGCATCATTTGCTAAACATTAAAAACTAATACTTATCATTGTATTACTTTTAATACTGCATAAGTTAATAAGAAATTTTAATAAACAAACAAGCAATCCAAGACACCCCCTAAAAAGCATATTCCAAGAATATTTCTATATATTCTCCAAGTTCATTAGAGTTTTTTAAATACCCTTCAAATTACAATGTTTTACATATTTTCTAACATATTTTTGTTATGATAAATTTATATTATGTCAATTTGAGTTTTTGTAAAATACTGTGTATGTCTATTCGAATTTTTATAAAATATTTATGTATGTCAATGGACAATTAATTAAATATGGTATCGGATTATATAAACACAAGATTAAATTAATAAAGAAAAATTCAAATTATATAAATACACAATTAAAACAAGTTAAATCAACTAGAACATAATAAACAAGATTATATTTGAATATTAACACTCTAAATTTAAAATGTTACTGTTCATTTCTTTATTTATAGATTGTAAAATAGAGTTGGGTTAGATAAATATCTCTATTTTACACTCTATAAATTAAAGATAAACTTCAAAATAGAGTAGGCCTTAAGAAAAATACAAAATTAATCATCATGTTCGACAAAATGGCAAGCTTAATTAGAACTAAATAATAAGCTCCCAACTGTTTTTTCTAACAAAAAACACGTACAAAATGATTTTCCCTAAGAAATTCTAAAATTTCAAACTATGATTTAGCTCGTGCTTACAAGATGACAGGATGAAAAAAAAATAACTCATAAAGTTTCCATGGTTGAGTTGACATTATAAAAAAAATGGCCAATAGTGACCAGAAATTTAAAGAAACAAGATCCATGAGATGCAAGAAATAGTTTATAATACTATATATATATATATATATATATATATATATATATATATATATATATATATATATATATATATATATATATATATGTGTGTGTGTGTGTGTGTGTGTGTTTGTCTTAATTCGTCTTTCATTAAAGGATTTTTTGGATATCTTTTCGAACAAGAAAGACTGAATTCAAGATTTTGTCGAATCACTGCTGCTGACTTCAACAATTTCATTGCAAATGCTGGCTTACATGAATTCAGTCTAGGGGGTAGGAAATTCACTTACCTCTGTGATGATGGGAGAAAACTCAGTAAACTTGATAGATACCTGGTTTGTTCCAATTTCATATATCACCAACCTCTCACAACTGTTATTGTACTGCCTCGAGAATATTCAGATCATACCCCGTTAGTTCTCAAGCCGTCGAATCAGGATTTTGGGCCACCCCCATTTAGATTCTTCAATTCGTGGATACATAGGGAGGATTTTGACGCAACATTCAGTAACGCATGGAACTCATTTATCGGTTTTGGCACTCCAGATATGTTTCTAATGGCCAAACTTCGATTTGTCAGGAAAGAAATTAGCAAATGGCGAAACACAGAAACTGCCAAGGAATCAAAGTTGTTGTCCCAATTAAAGAAGAGAGTGGCCGATATTGAAGTTCTCGCTGAAACCAGGACATTATCGGTGGGGGAATTAACTGAAAGAAGAGATTGTAAAGGTAAAATTCGAGAATTGGAGTATTTCGCTAGAATAGATATCCAGCAAAAAGCAAAAATTCGTTGGATATCGGATGGGGACGAAAATTCCAGATTTTTTCACAATGCAATAAAGATCAAAGGTAGGAAAAATAGACTGCATGGATTGGTAATTGATGGGAGATGAAACACAGATCCGAGTGACATTAAAAGAGAGGTACATAGATTCTTCGGGAACAAATTCGAAGATAAGTGGCCCATAAGACCCAAGCTAATCAGCGATGAGTTCAAAACACTCTCATCAGATCAAAGAAGGTTTCTTGATGCACCCATCACTAATGTTGAAATAAAACAAGCAGTTTGGAGTTGTGGTGGTGACAAATCGCCTGGCCCAGATGGGTACACATTCAAGGTGCTGAAAAACAAATGGGAGATAATAAAACATGACATCATTCATTTTGTATCTTACTTTGAAACGTTTGGTCAACTAGCGAAGGGATGCAACTCTTCCTTCATTACCCTCATCCCAAAAGTCAAAGACCCGTTGAATCTTGGAGATTACAGGCCAATCAGTCTCATAGGCTGCATGTATAAGATCGTGGCCAAGATCCTTGCACTGAGATTAAAAACGGTGATGGGCTCTATAATTGATGATGTACAATCAGCCTACATTGAAGGAAGACACATCTTGGAGGGACCATTAATCTTAAACGAAGTATGCTCATGGGCAAAAAAAGCAAAGGAAAAGGTGTTCCTACTAAAAATCGATTTTGAAAAGGCTTTTGACTCAATCAATTGGGGGTATCTTGATTCAATTATGGAGCAGATGGGTTTCAGTAGCAAATGGCGAAGCTTGATACATGGTTGTCTTTCATCGTCCAGGGCCTCAGTTCTGATAAACGGCTCCCCCACAGATGAGTTTCCAATCTCCAAAGGTGTGAGACAAGGAGACCCGCTCTCTCCTTTCCTCTTCATCATAGCTATGGAAGGCTTGAATATTGCTATAAAAAACGCGATAAAAAAATCCCTCATCGATGGACTCCCATTACCACACAACGGGCCGACCTTGTCACATCTATTCTATGCGGATGATGCGATCTTCATTGGAAGATGGAATACGAGATGCATCAAAAACTTGGCCAAAATTTTAAAATGTTTCCACATCTGCTCTGGATTGAAAGTTAACTTCCACAAATCACGTTTATTTGGTATTGGTGTCACTGATTTGGAACTACAGATCCAAGCACGTGTGATTGGATGTTTAAAGGGCACACTACCCTTCATATATCTTGGAGTTCCAACAGGTGCAAACATGGCATTGAAGAAAAATTGGAAACCTATAATCGATAAATTTCACTCGCGTCATTGATGAACTCGAAAAAACAAGAAGGAGGTTTCTTTGGAGTGGGAAAGACTCAAATTCTAAGATACATTGGGTATCCTGGTTGAAAATAGTAGCTTCTAAAAAAGACGGTGGGCTAGGTGTGGGCACTCTAAAAGCTCAAAATTTGGCATTATTAACAAAATGGTGGTGGAGACTCAAAGAAAAGTCGAAAGGTTTATGGAGAGAATGTATGAATAGCATACATAACCTTAAGAAGAAACCAGTCACCACTATTGCAAAATCAACGATTCCAGGTGTTTGGAGCAATATTGCCAAGGCAATTAAATCCCTGTCTGAATTCGATATCAATTATCATGACCTTTTCACCTTAAACCCCGGTTCCAATATCAACATCTTATTCTGGAAAGACCGTTGGTGCGGCCCTGTGACTCTATAGGAACAGTTTCCAAGACTATATGATCTAGAAGAAGTAAAATCATGTCTAGTCTCTGATAGACTTGACAACTCTGGCTTTCATTGGAAATGGAAATCACGTGGCATGAAGGTAGAAGAGCTGGACGATCTGCAAAGGTTAAGTAATATGATCCAGGGAACAAACACGGAGCCGACTGATAATGGGTTCCGTTTTAATCTAAACCCAGATGGTAAATATACTGTCAATGCCTTACGCCAACGGATTGATTCCAATCCTATCCCTTTCGATGGAACAGTGATAAGTTGGTCAAAATCGATCCCCTTGAAAATCAGATGTTTCATATGGAGGGCAGTTTTGGATAGGCTCCCGGTGGCAATGAATCTTGCAAGGAGAGGAGTAAGTTTAGAATCATCCACATGTCCCCTGTGTAACAATGATCAAGAATCAGGAGACCATCTCTTAATCAGGTGTGAGGTAGCAATGGAGGCTAGGGCGTGGATACTAAAATGGTATGGCATACCTGTTATCCCATTTGATAATGTAGGTGAATTTATCAATTTCGCAGCCACGTAGGGAAGTTGTTCTAAGAGGAAAAAAAGGCTCAATGCGGTGCTTTACGGGTTATTATGGTTCATCTGGTTGGCCCGGAATAACAGGTTGTTCAAAGGAATACAGACGAACCCGGCTAGGATTGCAGACGAGGTGGTGTCCCAAACTTTTGTCTGGTTTAAATATAGAACTTCGATGGTGAATTGTAGTTGGATCGAGTGGAGTATTTCTCCTTTTCATTAAAACCTTTATTTGTTTTGTATTTTGTACATTGCCCTCGTTTTAGTTACTTGCTAATCGAGTGGCCATTATTAATATATATTTGCCGTTTCCAAAAAAAAAAGTAGTATGTTGTTTTTTGGTGAATTTCTAATGAATCTAAATCCTAAAACAAAAATGCAAATTTAATTCATTGTTTTTTTTTTTTCTTTTTATGAGTTTCTGATTTATTGTGGGGTCTCTTTACCAAGAATTTTTTAGTTAAGGTAGAGTTTCCATTAATACATTCAAGGTGTTCAATAAAAATCCTTAGTGGGTCTTCAATAAAAAAAAGTGGTGTTTGATTGTTCTTGGGGAACTATATTCTTGCATAAATCAAAAGGGTGACTTGGAGACGATCGAGTGTTGGGTCAATTAAGGTTTTCACAAGTTTGATTGATCAAGAAAATGTCATTGAAGTCAAAGGAGTGAAGAAATTGATTTAATTAGTGGAAGAAAGTTGCAATGGTCTTGGTTACTAACAACATAGAATGTGGCTCTTTAATTGGTAATTGTCATGTTTACAAGGAAGAATAGTCTATGGCATATCAAGATTTGGTTCAAGGCATGGGCATTGAGAATGCAAAAGGTTCGATAAGAAGTCGATTGTCTAAAAGGTATGTCAAGTTGAGTTGTGGCCCTAGGTTCGATAGGGTTCTTCCGATATTGCATAGAAGGTAGAGGATATCTCAAAATGGGTGAAGGATTGATGCTTTAAGGTGATGGTGAATGATAGAAAGTATGTTGCTCAAACTTATACGAGTACAAACAAGGAAGGGAAATAAATAGTGGAAACAATTTCATAAACGAAAACTAATGTGGTGAAAATTTAGGAGGGAAGTTAAAAAGTTTAGTTAATGGGAAACTAAAGTGGTGTAAAACATAACAGGGAAACTGAAAAGTTTTAATTAGATTTAATTAAAATTAAAATTAAATTATACCGTATTAATGTTTTTTAACAAAATTATTACTATTCTAACTCGAAATTATAACTTTATTGTTAATTATTATTATATGAATTATTTTAATACAAGACTTACAATAAATAACATAAACATGTAGTTTATTTGTAATTTTAAAACTAAAATTTATATAGTAATGCGAATTATTAATTTTTATATGAAAGTATAATTATATAAAAAATCATATGTATGTATAAAAAGAATAGTATTTGTTATTTAAATAAGAAAATTTTGTCAATTAAAATGAATATTAAGAAAAATTAAAATATGTTCTATTAAAATTTTGTTTGAAACAACATTTGAAATAAGTGTTGGAAATTTTGTTTGAAAACAACACTTTAAAATAAGTGTTGGAACTTTTACTGAAAGTACCACATTTTAAAATAAATGTTGGTTATTTACTCTAATAAATACAATCTTTTTTTGAAATGTTGGTGTTTTAAATTAAAAAACTCAGCACTTTACAAAAAATGTTGGATAAGATGTTTTAGTGCAACGTTTATTGTGAAAGCCTTGGCTTAGAATCAAAAATAACAAATTTTGTAAGTGTTGTGTTTAGGTTTATCTTGTAGTATTGAAGGCTCAACCAATGAGGCTATTTTGTTATGAGATGGAGTCAGCATCGTGGGTTTGTCAGTTTGTGTACGGTTTGTAGCATTCGCCAACGTTATGTACATGGGTTTGTACAAGGTCCGGATAGTCGTGTTTGGTGTGGCGAAAATTTTGGTAAAGGTCAAACATAAGTGGGGTAAACTTCTAGGTGTTTGGTTTTGGTAAAAAGGGCTTAAACAACTCAAATTTTGGTAAAGGTCAAACATAAGTGGGGTAAATTCGGCCTCTACATGTCTTAAATAAGGCAACACCATGTTCTCAATTCTCACCAAGTTAGGTTTGGTTTTAAATATTTGAAAACCGCCTCTTCATGTCTTATATAAAGCAACACCATGTTCCCAATTCTCACCAATTTAGGTTTGGTTTTAAGTATTTGAAAACTGATATTATTGGTTTGGGTTGGGTTTTAGGTTCAAACTGATCAATGCTCACCCTTATCGGTGTCAAGTTCGGTTAGGAGGTATAACGGTTGCATTTTGTATTGAAAATTAAGGTTATGTAAGGTGGAGATTGTTGGTTAAATGTGACTAAATACAAAGTCCCTGGACCAAATCTGGCAACAGGGCAAAAAAGAAAACAAAATCAATTTTTGGCCACAAAAGAAAGAAAGCGTACTGTGATTTAGAGTCACTTATTTTTTCAGACTTTTGCTTTATTTCTCTGTGGGGACGCTTGCTTAAACCACAACGAAATAAGAGGCCTTTTTTGTTCAAAGTTTTCATGTTGATTCGTCTAACAGTTTGTTTCTAATTATTGTCTTCTTCCGCATTTGGCACAAAACAATCGTGGCGTTAATTAGAAAACTCCCACACGAAACTGGTTATATTTGTTTAGAGTATCACATCTTACATTGATGTTGACTGGTAGGAAATGTGTGGTGTCTAGCATGACTATTACTACTACCACATGTCGTTTCCTTGGAAATGCGCTTATTATTTGGAAAAGCATAAAGGAGCAAACTGGTAAAGGTACTAAAAGTGTTGGTAGATCTTGGAAACACAAGTCTTTTCAAAATCCTAATATCTTGCTTTTGAAAAACGAAATCCTAACAGTTATAATATTGTTATTGAAGTTAAATGCGTCATTATAAATGCGTTAATGACGTAAACAGATAACAAACTTTGGTTTCTATCCATATTTAATTAACCATATTTTTTCGTACATAAAATTGGTGTTTTGACCCATTCATAACAGAGTAATATCACCGGTAATCATAGGCTTGCAGGTAAAAATGAATTATGTGACATTAAAGAGATATTATGTGGAAGTGTTAATGACCTAAAAAGATAACGAACTTTGGTCTTTGCCCACATTTAAGTAATCATGTTTTTTATTTTCGTACATGTTTGACCTGTTTAAAATAGGATAATAGCACGATATACCCAATATAAATTCTAAATAGAAAAACATAAAACATAAACATAAAGTAGCACGATATATAAAAAAACATAAAGCTTTACATAATAATTCAACGACAACACAATCTAACATATTCCCTTTCATTTTTGGGAAGGGAATCTATTATATTATGTTATGTAGTTTTCCAACTTTTAAAAACCGGGTCGGATCTTTAGACATTCAATTCAAATATTTGATGTGTTGAGTTGTACATATGATTGACTCAGCCAATAGTTAAGGGCCACGGGAGTTGCGGAAACATAGACAACCCTGGGGTTGATCGCCTGGGATCATGCCTCCACCTTTTGATGTATCGATGGCTTCCAATAAAGTGACTACTTCATCCATTTCAGGCCGTTTGTCAGGGTTTGCATCCCAGCATTTTTTCATTACATTCGCAAGAGAACTTGGACAACATCTTGGCATATCTGGTCTTAGATTCTGCATTTTTTTTTTTTTTTTATGTTTTACCAATTTTAGACTAACAATATTTTTCTTTGTCACATCTACAATCATTATTCTGTAATAAAATCTAGGACAAATTTTACAACAAACTAATAAATAAACTAACTAGGGTTAGATAGTCACAACAGAAGAAATGACCATTTTTATTATTATGACATCACATTTAACAAATAGACCGTTTTTTCACACCACCAATTTCGTGAGATTCCAAATATTTTGAAATTGCTCCACACCACAAAAAATCAAAATTGAAATAATTCGAAATTGATCTTACGCTTTTGAAATATGGATTTTCTTTCTTTTTTCTTTAAATAATCATTTTAAGGTTTTTTTTAGTGGAATGGAGCAATTTCACAACCGGTTGCGAAACTTGTAGTTATTTTGTGAGTAGTGAAAAAAGAGGTTAAATTTGTTAAATGTCAAATCAAATAGTGGTCGTTTTTGTGAATATCCAAAAAAGCTAATTATATTTAGGCAGTTCGGTGGTTTACGTAACCACTATTATATTCTTTCCAATCAAACCATAAAAGTTTTAAACGTTTTTCCAAATTAATTGTTTTGACCTATATTCCAAATTAACCATTTTGACAGGTCAAAATGGTTAAATTGAAAAAAGAAGACCAGAAACTTTTATGGTTTTTTAGGAAAATATAAAATATAAGTGGTTAAACCACAAAATTGCCCAAATATAACAAGTTTTTGTAATTTTCCCTAAAATCTAAACTGAAAATATCTTTAAAAAATGCTATTTTTTCAATCTTTATATATTGTACCTGGCGAACAACAGCAGAAGTTACTTCAGAGAAACTAAGGTCAGGATATGGCATATCACAGCAATATATTTCCCACAAACAAATACCAAAACTATACACGTCGCATTTCCTATTATACGGGTTGCCATTAAGTACCTACAATTTGTAAAAAAAAAAAAAAAAAAAAAAATACAAAAACACAACATAAGATTATATAATAATACGGGTTTTTGTTTTTCATCATGGAAGTAAAAGAGTATTATTATATATACCTCAGGGGCCATATAGCCGAGTGTCCCCGTTTCACCAGTCATATCATTTGGATTTGAAGCTTCAACACGTGCAACCCCAAAATCAGCAATTTTAACAGTTCTTGATTTGTCCAAAAGCATATTCTCAGTCTTCACATCTCTATGTACAATCTTTTGAGAGTGTAGGTAACTTAACCTATTACAAAGTTGACAAATACGTGCCTTTTTAAGTATATAAAATAAAACTTTAACCTTTTTAGGTCAAACAAACTTTGACCCATGTTGATACGCCACAAATGGGATGTTTTCGTGTTGAAATTTGTTATAAATTTAGATTTCATAAAGATTTTCAAGGGCATACATAATTACATAATAGATAATACATACCCCCTTGCAAGATCAAGTGCCATTTGGACAACTACTTTAAAAGCAAGTTTCTTTCTTCGATTCTTTATGAGGTAAGACTTTAAAGCACCCCCAGGGAGATACTCCACCACAACACAACAAATGTTGCTTGGCATTCCAATTTGACCATTTTCGGTTTGTACTTGTAGCTCTGATGAACCCATTGTTGCCCCTATGAACTGCATTAGAAAAACAAATTATGATCTTACAAAGAACATCAATGTCCCTAAAAGTTTGTATGATTATGTTAAAGACGAAAGTTTATAGACCTTAGTCACATTTGGATGATCAAGTTTATGCCACACCACCACTTCTTGTGTAAAAGCTGCCCTTAAAGATTGTATTTCTGCTTCTGATCTATGGCCCTCTTCACCCCAATCCAACAGTTTCACTATAAAGATCAAACATCATTCATATAAATCTGTGAAATAGTAGACTGTAAATGATTATATTCCATCAAAAAGAGGGAACCCAGAATTTAAAATTCTTAAATTTGTGTTGGTTGTAAGAATTGGAGTCATAAACACAAAGTTGAGATCCTAAATTGTAACCCTAATTTCATGAATCACATGAAAGTTGGAGGTGCAACAACATCGTCAGTCATGGTTACTGGAATCACCTGCAAAAAAGTCAAACCTTCTCCGTGTAGGTCACGGATTTCATGTTGACCATTTTTACTTTTTACAATTACAAACCCATTTAGCCACCACCGGCATCCGTAACCCCCACCATTGTTACTCTCAATCACCATCGTCGACATTAAAACCCATTAGCATGTCTATTGTCAAGCTCATAACCATTGAAACGATTGTTTTTTATTAATCATATGAAGTTAAGGTCGGAATAATTCATTATTCAAATTGATGTTGTTTTAGAACATTTCAATCCCAAAATTTTGCAAATGTGGATCATTAAGCCAAGAATTTGAAGTAAAATCCGGAAAGGAAATTGAATAAATTACTGTATAGATGCCGAGAAATAGGGGAAATGAATGAAAGTAATGAATTAATTAAATTGGGTATAGAGAAAAAGACAGACCAGCGACATCCATGCCGTCGTAGACCCCACGATGAACGGTGCCAAATGTACCACGAGCAAGAATACTTTTGATGATGAGCTTAGAAGGATCGATCTCCCACTCCTGCCTCTCAATCCTATTAGTTGCGATGGACTTAGACAATGGTCTGACTGGGGCGGCGGTGGCAGCGGCGGAGTCTTCAAAGTCCGGCTGCCTGTTTTTGTTCTTCTCCATAGTCCATACTTTACTGAGATGCCGTTCAAGCTGTTCATCTAAGCTTTTGAGATCAATCTGATCGGCCCTTACAAATCCATCATTGTTGTTGCTGTTGTTGTTCTCCTTCATCTCTTCGATTCGCTGTTCATACAAATCTCCCAAAAGCAGCAGTGAAATTGGGTTTTTTTTGGGTGGATTAATTTTCTGATTTTTTCTTTATACTTGAGGGTACGGGGAAAAGGCCACCATCCACCATTATTCTTTTCCGGATATGTACACATACATTAGTCAATATAATATAAATGCAAAAGCTTTTTTATATATATAAATCATATTTTGTTTATAAATTTTATTACTTATAAAAATAAAAAATATATGGGCCAAGGTGGACATGAATAAAAGTAGGGGTTGGCAATCGGATGTCGGTTCTGGTTCTTAAGTTTGGAACCGGTTGAAAACGATTTCGTTTATAATTTTTATTTTTCTGGAAGTGCTATTCTATCCAATGGATACATGTCGATGTCGGTCTCGGATTCTCGGTCATATACAAAGTATTTAGAACTGGAGCCGGTTCCAAACAATCTGGGACCGGTACTAAAATCCAAAAAACTTGTGTGATTGGTTTCGGTTTCGATTCCATCATATAAAGAAGTGTCGATTCTGGTTCTAATTCCTATCAAATAAGTAGGGTATTTGTCTATACTCACCATTAAATAACATGTTAAAACAAATTAAAATAACAAGAATAATCTTTCAAATGGGTCAAAAGCATTAGAATTTGTTTGTTTTATTAATATTTTTAACCAAAAATAACGGATTAGAAAAGTATCTTAGTCAAATAGATTGTATTTTATATAAGATTATAAGAATTAGTATGATTTAGTAATATTGTTTAACCAAAATATGTAAAACAAAGCTGACATGAATAACGGGTTAGACATACCGAATAAAAAAATATTTTTCAAAATTCAAATAGGTAACAAGGCTTCAGATCAAATTGACAACTTTGATCCATAAAACATCAGTTATTTACAGTTGGTGTATTAAAATCCTTAAGTAATTGTCAATATACAATAAAATAAATTGTAAATTGCATCATCTGAGGGGTCTATGTCAAATTAACGTCTACGTGAGAGGTAAATCGCGAAAAATTAGTAATATTTTAGGTATGTCTAGGTTTGAGTCTTGGACCTCTTATGTGAAATTCAATTCACAAGACTCCCATCATGGAAACAATTTACAATAAAGATATTGAATATAATAGTTACAAAAACAATTTACAATAAAGATATCAAATATAATAGTTACAAAAACAATTTACAATAAATATATCAAATATAATAGTTACAAACAGTGTTAATGTCATTAACAACTAATACACTTTAGTTTGATTTTTGGATCATATATTGTTACTTAATAGGTCAATAAGTTTTTTTTTGGGGTTATCATTACATCATTAAAGGAAATTTCAACTAAAACTTTGTTATATTGTATGCAGTAGACACATATAGACATAAATGAACAAAATCTATATCTATATATCTATATTTATATTTATATAAATCCTATAAAGGAAGACATTCAAATCAATGTAATTCAAGATAGACCATTATCATGAATTATATTCATTTGAAACTCATAAGAATTTTCAACTTATCATACTTAATTGTATGCTTAATTGAAAAGTTTTTCCTATATAAGAACATTATGTCTATGCTTTTGTTGTTATACTTTCCTCTCTTCTCTTTTCGTTATTGTTATCAAGAATGCATGGAAATGGAAAAGAATGTTTATACAGACATACATGTTCAATAAAAAATATTACTATATGAGATATGGAGAATAAGAATTGAAAGTATGTGTAGGTGTATTCTATTACATATACATTGAGCTAAAATCTTAAGATTGTGGGTAAACAAAAAGATTGATGGTAGTCGTACATTCTCTAGAAAAAAAAAAGTTGAATAAGGAAATATGTCAAGAAGAACTAAAGGTTTGTATGATTAATCTGGATTTTGAAAGAGTGTGAGCTATTTGGGTTCCTTTATTTGTTTTAGTTTATGTCCTCTTTTTCATTTTACTTTCTTTACATTTCAATAAAAAATTTATGGTTGTACATTTAGAGTTTAATCATCAAAGGTTCAATATTTGATTTTTAAAATTAATAAATTAAGTAACTCACAACAATTGAAAAATAGGTATGTGGAGAATGATGTGATGGAAAACGCCACAAAGATTTCTAAAGCACTTCACGACAAACAACACAATATATCTATATTATTTAAATTCCAATAGATAGACCAAACATGAGCGTTTTTAAAACTTTATTTTCTTTTAATCATGTTTGAAAATTTTCTTTTATATGGTTTTTATTTTCAAATTGTCTAATTTGTAAGCTTAGCCATTAACTTAATGTAAATTAACAAATTTACTTTTATTTTTATCATTTCCATCTTCAAAAACCTAAAATCTTAATTGCACAACCAAATTCAAGTTTAACTCTCAAAATAAAAATTAGAATTAATCAAAAACCAAGCCAAAAGATAGAACACATAAAGCTCAATGGTTATATAACTATTATCAATCAAAAATCATATTTGTAGTTTCATGTGAGCATTAAATAGCAATAAAAAAATATTATCAATCAAAAATCATATTTGTAGTTTCATGTGAGCATTAAATAGCAATAAAAAATGATTTAATGACAATTAAAAAACAGAAAGATTAGTAAAAGAAAAAAAGAACATAGTTTGAATAAAATATATGTGTTATGGAAGCCTTTAATTTGGTAATTCAATTAGAAATTTGAAATCACCGCATATTAGACTTAGATACATATCATAAAAAAATCAAAAGATAATAAAAAGTCGTACCAATACAACTTAAATAATCATATTTTATATCGTATCTTATAGTCTTATATAATTTCTTTTATATAAATAATATACATAGAATATTAGACATTTATAATTAAGTTTTTAATAGTGAGTTTGTAGTTTTTTTTACATAATCATTAAATTGTATGTTTAGTTTAAATGATATAATATTAATGTCACATCCTTTTTTGAGGCTAAAAGTTTTGGGCTTTTTGGTAAAAAAAAATTAAAAATATTTCTTTAGTTTGAAATAAAGTAAATCAAAGATAAATAAATCAAACAATGAAAATATGAGGAAATGATCATCATCGTCATCATCATCTTAATAATAATAATAATAATAATAATAATCTTGTCAATAGTTGGTATTTTTTAAATAATAAAGTTTTTATGTCTAACGAAATATTTTTGTTAGAAGGGTCATTTGCGTCAAATGGGTGAAACTTAGGTTTGACTTGAGAGTTGACCAACTTAGTGACTTGTACTAAGTTTGTAGAGGTTATGATGGAAATGGACCATTTTGGAAGATATTATATGTTCCTTAGTTTGTTTGGAGTTATTTTGAAAAGACTTTTGCAAGGAGGGACCATATTTGCCAAAGTGAGAAAATATAGGTCTATTTGAAGTCATCTTCTTCCTCATTTCCCCTCATTCATGTTTTCAGCCCCTCTCCTCCTATTTGAATGATTTTCCACCTTAAATCCATGAAGTTTGATGATTGAAGACCCCACTTGAAGCTTGGTCAAGTTCCTTCACAATCCAAAACTATAGGTAGTTTTCATCTTTCTTTTCTCTTCTATTTCGTGTTTATGGCCATGTGGATCTCCAAGTCTGATTTCTTCTTCGATCTATGGTGTTTTCATGAACTTTATGTTGTAATTTCACTCCATGATCCATCTCCAAGCTCCAACTAGCTAATATTTATGAGTTTTGGATGATTTGGGTTGTTTTGATGGGTTTTCTAAACCCTATATGATGAAATCTAAATCTAATATTCCTTGTATAACCTTGAGCTTGATTTTGTTCATATTGAATGTATTTAACTTCAAATCTATGATTTATATGTCAACTTATGACTTATAGTGAAATTGTTTGATGTTAGTTCAATTTTACCTTCCATGATGATGAATTGGTGTTTTCAATTCTAAGAATCATGGATTCAAGGTGAATTAAATGTTGTTACAAAATAATTTATTAAACTTAGATGATGATTTATATTCCAAAATCTAAGTCATATTGTGATTCATGCTTCAATTTGGTATTTGTTGAGCTTTTATGAGATGTTGAGCTTCATTAAAGTTCATATGAAGATTTAAACTCAATTAATGAGTGGATAATATTCATGACCTCTCAATTTCATATATTTTAAGTTGTAAGAATCATATTTGGCCTTATTGGTTCAATTACCATTCACACATAGTGAATTAGTACAACTTGAGTTCTTATTTACCCTTTAGTCTTCCAATTTGAATTATGAAATGATCTTAGTAATTTTTTTGTTTAATCCAAGGATATGAACCTTATGGAGATCCTTTCTTATGTCAATTCAAGTTTTTTAGCATGTATTTTAAGCTCCTTGAGTCATTTAGGTATGTTGTAGGATGTTTGGATGCTTTAGGGCCAAAGTAGGATGTCTAAAAGTGAAATTTCTACCATTTTGACATACTGAGCTGGACACGGTTTGTGTCAGCTTGACACATGTCGTGTCAAGTGTTCTGTCATATATAACAAAAAACTTGTTTTGGTCATAACTTTTTCATTCGGACTCGAAAACCGCACATGATTTTTTCTTACTTTCTTGTTTTAACATGAAGAAGGTTTTGAAACCATAAACACTAAGTTTTAGAATTAAGAACTTAATAATTAACTTAATGGACCATTTTTGGTTTTTGAAAGTAATAGCATATATACGTGTTTAGGAAGTATATAAGCTTATGGGGAAAGTCTAAATGATAAAAATCTTAGACGAGTATTTTAGTCATTTTGGTAACAAATCTTTGGAAATGACAATAGGTCTTGTCTAAGAGGTACCCAAGCTTAGAGGAAGGAATAATAGCTTGCATTTCACTTGAGGTGATTTAATTGGATAAAGATTAAGTGGTGTAACTTAAATAAAGAAGGAGATTGGCGTTGCAAGCATAAGACTAAGGTGAGTGCTTTTACCTTGGAACATTGTCCCCGCTATATGATTATGTTATATGTATATCCTATTATTTAAAGTAAAAGTATGTATATAAATATGATTTTGATTCTATGTATCCCTTAAGTGTTTTCCTATACTTGATACTATATTTTATAATTCGGAGACGCCCTTAATTAAATAAAGGGCATGTTTTTTGAAATGTTTGCATTGAAGGGAGTTATCTTATTCTTTGATAGTAAGAATTCACATATTCTTGAGTTCTTGTTTTAGAAGTTGAAACTATCAAACATATATTTGACTGCTAATTGCCTGTATGGGGATTATTTGTGCATTCATGAAATTATATTTTTCAGAAATGCTTTTGGTTAGTATAAAGTTAAAAATGCTTATTTTGATAAAAATAGATCGCTGAACAGGACACAGCTCCAAATAGCGGCTCAACAGTAATCTATTTGTTGGATTAAGTGTCTAAGCCCATAACTATAATTTGTATGTACTTGACCCGATAGTAGCATTGTCTTTTTGGGTTGCCTTCACCATAGCAATTTGATAGGATGAATTATGGAGAAATAGGTTAATTTTGATTTATTATTATATTATAAGAATAATATATTAATTGAGAAATCATATTATTTAATTAGTATTGATCATAAATTAATTTGGTGATCAAAAGAAACTGATTAAATTATGGGGACTGGTATTGCAATTATATGATAGTTGCAAGTTGGGCTTATGGATCCCTAAGAAGGGGTGGACGAAATTCTATGTGTAGCCCACATAGAATTCGTCCAAGGGGGCCTTCTGGAAGGATTTATTGGACTGCTTAAGGCTTAAGCAATCAGATTAGGGTTTTACATGAAACCCTAGCAGCTCAGCTATATAAGGAAGCCCTTGGCTCCTTGAAATCGGCCAATGCTTCCAAGAAAAGAACCCTAGCCGATTTTTATAGTCTTCCCACCTCTCTCATATTCTTCCAATTGCTACTTGGTGTTTGTGACTCACTAGAGGTGCAACAATTGAGGCACTAAGCTCTTGAAGGTCAAGATTTACAAGCTACAAAGAAAATGTATTCATCTAACTTTGTTTTATGTTATCAATCTCAAAAATTGTATGCTAGATAGGGTTCATGCTTTGGATGATTATTATTTGCATGTATAACTTGAGAAAAACCTAGATCCCAAGCATTAGGGTTGCATGAGCACCATAGGAATGGTGTAATGCTCGAAACCCATCACTATTCACCAAAGAAATGACCAATCTCAAGTACAACTCAAAATACCCAAAATACCTTAGGTCAAATTTGGTCAAATCCTGATCAAGGCCAAAGTCAAACCAAACCCAAAAAGTCTCACAGCCAGTGGTCACGTAGTGTCCCTTAATGGTCACGTCATGGCCCGAATGAGTCCAAAATAGTCGAGGATCGCCATCCTCACATCGTGACTCCCCAAACCCTCACGTCGTGAGGAAGCGCTGATCAGAAGTTCTTAACGAGAAATCTTAATCCGTTAGAACAGCAACCAAATCTCCCATATAGTCTTATTCACTTCTGAACATCATAAAAATTGTGGCTTTTTGGACATGCATGTCAAATACATGTCCTAACACCAACTAGGGCACAAATGGGGAAATATGACATTAAATCTCATGAAAGAGTCATAACCTCCACCAAACTACAAATCTAGAAACTATAACACTCAAGGGATCCTGGAGATCCATAAAGTTGGCAACTTTATCCAATCACTACATCAACTTGAATATAGAGAAATAAGCACAAAAACCAAGATCTAAGCTAAAGGACTCATAAAGCAAGGAACTTGGAACTCACAACAGGTCCAGAAGGTGCCAAAATGTATGATGGTGAGGCTTGAATGCAGGAATGATGAACTATATGCTCCTCCTCCTCTTCTTCTTGGCTAAAAACACCACAAATGAGCTCAAAGACCAACAATGGATGCAAGGGTTTCAAAAGGGCAGAGTAAGGAGGTGATGGAGGCTAAGGGTGGGCTAACCCTAGCCCTCACATCATTTAAATACGGGATAAAACCTTCAAAATTAAGGTTTGCCATCCAGACATTCTCACGTCGTGTGTAACGCTTGTTATGGTGAAAGAAGAAGAAGTTGGAGGACTCATTCATTGGTGGGAAGCTTAGAGATCCAGATTTAGCTTCATTTCTTGGTGACTTTTGAGATATAAAGTCTCAACCTTTATCATTGTATGCTTAGATCTCTTCATGATATGGTTATATGCTTTTTTGTCCCTTTTTGGTTGGTCTTGATGGGTTAAGTCCATTTAGAAGCTAAATCTTGTAAATCTGGATGTTTGAAGAGCTCCTTAAGCTTAAAGGTGCAAACTTTATGGTGATTATGGTCTCATGCATGCAAGGTTTTAGGACCAATTTGGAAAATTGGGCCATATTTGGGCCTTGGGTGTTTATTTTGGAATTTAGGCCTTTTGGATTATTGGTTGGGCCCAGGCTTTAGGCCAAGTTGGGTAAAGGGTAAAAGGGTATTTTACCCAAGTTTAGACTCTTAGTATGAGTTGGGATCCGATTATTAATTGGATGACATTGTGATTGATAGCTTGGGGATTTTTCGGACCAGCAGCCAGAGATTCATTAATGTGATTCAGCAGTTCGAGGTGAGTTTCCTCACCATGTTTAGTGGGTCGAAGGCACCAATGCTGGCCCATCATCTGTTATGCTAGAATACTAGATGTATATGTAACTCTTGTATGTGTATGTGCTTGTATGCTTACGGGGCGGGGCCCGATGGTTAATCTGTATGTTTTGATCAGTTATGCTTATATGATTTGTATGTGGGCGGGGCCCGTTATGCGAGTTTGGGCGGGGCCCGCTATGCGAGTATGGGTGGGGCCCGTTACACTCTTTGGTCGAGGCCCATTATGTGTTATTATGTATGGTATGTGGTATTTTGGGGAACTCACTAAGCTTTGTGCTTACGGTTTTCAGTTTATGTTTCAGGTACTTCCAGTTCCAAAGGGAAGAGCTCGGGATGATTGCAGAACACACCACCTCGTTCCGCATTTTGTGATTTACTCTGATTTGATATGATGATTGATACATTTGTTTTATCTGGATTTTTATGATGATGTTGTTGGAATATTGGTTTATTTAATTTAAAAATGAAATTTTTGGGACGTTACAAGTTGGTATGAGAGCCTTGGTTTGAGGGATTCGGACATACCCTCGGGTGTGTCTGAACTCAAACTGAGGATTTGGTAAAGTTTTTCAAAAAGAAATCTATTTTTAAGAAAAGAGTTTCCTAAGACAAGAAAGGGTGTGTTGCATGCAATCAGCCGAGCTCAAGTAAGTTTTTCCAAAATACCAATACATGCTATCTGATATAATTTGATCTGTGAATCTGTGAATCGCATACTAGTTAGGGATAAGGATCTGCTCAGTTTTGCATGATAGAATGCTAGTAGAGATGCCTTTTTATGCCTATTGTATGAGCTTGAAAAATTGCATGCTAGTTCTGATAAGTCAGTGATAGGATGGCCTGATTAGGTTATGCTTGGTTTTGGTTACTTGATGCCCGAATGTTGCTTGCTTTGTGCTTTCTAGGAGTTCTAGCTAACTTCAGCTAACTAGTAAGAGAATATGCTAAGTTACATATTATGGGAACTAAATAATTTTAGAAGGTTAGGTTTTAACTCTATTGCGCAGCTCTTGTTTGAGTCCAACCGTTGTAGTGTGAGACCTCTCCTTCGAAGAATTATCTGGTTTCAGTGATATGCAATTGTATTCGTGAGCTAGTTAGGGGAAGTTAGCATGAGTTCCTTCTGCAGCTGATGGCGGAGAGTGGTGTGGAGTTTGCCCTAGGAAAACCTAGGATGAGATCTAGTGTTGGGATCCTTGTTTTGATGAGGGATGAATATATGGATATGGGGTGGCTTGGCAGATTCAAGGCAATCCTGGAGGAAAGTATGGATAGATGTGGAATGTAGTATGGGCTTGTACTACTAGAAGCATAGGATACGTACTCGAGTTAAAGGGAGCTGTGATGAAACCAGGAAGCTTGTAGAGTTTGTGATCCATAGATATATTTTGATGCGTATTATGATGGTTTATATGGTCTATTTTCAGTATGGTGACATTGCGAGGTAGACCTGTTGGCAGTTCTGGTGTTGGAGAGGGTTCGGGCTCAAGTTCTGGAGGCAGCTATATGATCAGACTAGGGAGTTCATCTCGTCTGAGATTACACGTTGCATTCTTGAGCAGACTCCTGTGATCTTTGGTATGTTCAATGAGGGCATTCTGGAGATTCTGGATGAGCAGTTGAGCGCCTTTCGTTTTGAGATGGTGGGCTTGGTTGGGGTGCGTTCATTAACCTTGAGGGAGTTCCGAGCATGTTGAGCTCCGGACTATCATGGGGCGAAGTACCCGATGACGAGCAGGAGGTAGTTAGTGGATGTTGTTAACGCCTTCCGCACCAACAGTTACCCCGAGGGGGCAAAGGTCATACTTGCCTCCTGTCTTCTGAATGACAGGGCACGAGATCGGTGAGAGTAGGTCGGGCGTGTAGTGGGTGATGAGGTTGTTGATTCGATGACCTGGGATGATTTTGTGATCAGGTTCAGGGCTGAGTTTGCACCTGTGATTGAGGTGAAACAGTTGGCGCGAGAGTTTCAGGACATCCGCCAGATTACTGAGACGGTGGTTGAGATCACCATGATGTTTCGGGAGAGGGCACTTTTGGTTCCGCAGTATGTGGCGGATAAGGATATGAAGAAGGCTAGGTATCATGATATGTTGAGGAGTGACATTCGACAGTTTGTGAGCCGATCCAGCTGCCGGACGCTGGAGGATATGATAGTGTGGGCTAGGGATAGAGAGAGAGAGAGAGAGAGAGAGAGAGATTGATCTCAATATGGAGAGGAAGTGGAAGTCGGATGAGACTCTGGTATCAGGGGGTTCGGTCAAGAGGCCCAAGGTTGTTGATGCGAGAGGGAAGGGCCAGTAAGGCCGGGGCCGCTGTGGCAAGTGCGGCAGGACGCACGATGGGGCATGTAGTGTGGGTGGTTCTGGTTGCTTTAAGTGCGGTCAGACTTGTCATATTAGCAGGGATTGCACTGCTACTACTACCACCACCCTAGTATCTGATCTGATTTGCTTTCATTACAATCAGAAGGGCCACAAGAAGGCCCACTGTCTGATTTTGGCTGCAGCAGGACCGGTGTCAACACCCACTCCTGCAACTCTTCGGATTACTGACGGCCGCCAGCGCCGGGCAAACGCACCTGTGGTGAAAAGCATGGCTTTTCAGCAGACAGTCGAGGAGGCTCGTGCAGCTCCCGACGTGGTGATGGGTATGTATCTTCTCCTTATCTCTTTATTTATATTGAATTGCTTGCTTATATTTATGTGTTCTATTTTAGGATCGTTCCTAGTGAACGATATTTCTGCATTGGTATTGTTTGATTCGGGGGCTACCCGATCTTTTGTATCGCTTGCGCTTAGCAAGAGGTTTGTTGGATCTCCGGGGGAGCTGGATTGTCCTCTAGATGTCGAGATCGCTGCTGATAGGTCTGTTCGGGTTATAAGATTTCATCGGGGTTGTACTCTTCAGTTGTTCAGGGAGCAGTATTTGGTAGATTTGGTTCCCATTCCTTTGCTTGGGAACAAGGTTATTGTGGGCATGGATTGGTTGATCCTTAATGGGGCGGTGATCGACTGTGAGCAGCAGTTAGTCCGGATTCGAACCCCGAGTGAGGGAGAGTTAGTGGTTTAGGGAGAGAGAGCTCAGAGTGGTCCGTTATTGTGTTCAACAGTGAGGGTCAGACGCTATATTCAACAGGGTTGTTCCGGATATGTCGCCTATCTTATGGATACACGGGATAAGGGTAAGGCGACCGTGGATGATGTGCCGATTGTACAGGATTATCCCGATGGTTTCCATAGGATTTGCTTGGGGTGCCTCCGGAGAGGCGGGTTGAGTTCAAGATTGATCTGGTTCCACGTGTGGCTCAGATAGCCAAACCACCGTATCGATTGGCTCCTCCCGAGATGCAGGAGTTGCCTACACAGCTGCAAGAGTTGTTAGACAAGGGGTTGATTCGACCGAGCAGTTCGCCTTGGGGAGCACCGATCTTGTTTGTGAAGAAGAAGGATGGGTCTCATCGTATGTGCATTGACTACCGGGAGCTGAATAAGACAACAGTGAAGAACCGTTACCCACTCCCGAGGATTGATGATCTTTTTGACCAGCTTCAGGGTGCATCTTGGTTTTCCAAAATTGATTTGCGATCGGTTTAGGGATGAGGATGTGCAGAAGACAGCTTTTCGGACTTGTTATGGTCATTACGAGTTCGTGGTGATGCCTTTTTGGCTCACCAATGCACCAGCCGCGTTCATGGATCTCATGAACTGCGTGTGCAAACCGATGTTGGAGTATTATGTGATTGTGTTCATTGATGATATCTTGGTTTATTCCAAGACTTAGGAGTAGCACGAGGAGCACTTGAGGGAAGTGTTTAAGACTTTGAGGAGGGAGAGACTTTTCATAAAGTTCTCCAAGTGCGAGTTCTAGTTGCGCGAGGTGTGCAGTTTCTGGGGCATCTTGTCAACCAGAATGGTATTTTGGTCGATCCGTCCAAGGTCGAGGTCGTGATGCAGTGGGAGGTTCTGAGGTCTCCATTTTAGATTCGAAGTTTTCTTGGTTTGGCAGGTTATTATCAGATATTTATCCCGGACTTCTCCAAGATAGTTGTTCCATTGACTCGATGGACAAAGAAGACGGTTACATTTCGTCGGGGGCCTGAGCAGCAGGCAACTTTTGAAACCTTGAGACAACGGTTTTGTGAGGCACCAATTTTGAACCTGCCGGAGGGTGTCGAGGATTTTGTGGTTTATTGTTATGAATCGATCACAGGATTAGGGGCAGCGTTGATGCAGAGGGGTCACGTGATCGCTTACGCTTCGAGGCAGCTGAAGCCTCATGAGGCTAACTATCCGACGCATGATTTGGAGTTGGGGGTTGTGGTTTTCGCCCTCAAGATTTGGCGACATTACCTCTATGGGGTCCGTTGTACTATTTGCATTGATCACAAGAGCCTGAGGTATTTGATAGACCGACCAAATCTGAATATGAGGCAGCGCCGATGGTTGGATGTGGTGAAGGATTATGATTGTGAAATCATTTATCACCCGGGGAAGGCCAATGTGGTGGCCGATGCTCTCAGCTGCAAGGCAGTCGCGACTCCAATCGGAGACATATGTTTGAGGATGACCGTGATTACTCCGCTTTTGGAGCGGATTCATAAGGCTTAGGTCGAGGTTATGAAGGAAGAGCACCGGAAGAGTGAGTGTATTGTAGGTCAGGTGGCTTCCTTCGATTATGATAGCCGTGGATTGTTGACTCTGCATCAGCGGTTTTGGGTTCCGTATTGGGGCGGTGTGTGTCAGGTTCTGATAGAGGAGGCACATAAGTCTAGGTTCTCCATTCATCCCGTAGAGACGAAGATGTATAGGGATCTTCGTCCTGATTATTGGTGGCCCTACATGAAGCAGGATGTGGCTTGGTATGTGGAGTGGTGCTTGAGTTGCAGGAAAGTCAAGGCTGAGCATCAGCGACCTCATGGCAAGATGCAGTCGTTGGAGATTCCCATATGGAAATGGGAAGATATTACCATGGATTTTATCACGAAGTTACCCCGGACTGTGCGCAGTGTGGATTCGATTTAGGTCATCGTGGATCGGTTGACCAAGAGCGCACATTTCATCCCGATTCAGGAGAGTATTTCTGTAGAGAAATTGGCTAAGATTTATATCTGGTAGGTCGTGGCACATCATGAGGTGCCGGTTTCGGTGATTTCTGACAGAGATTTCCGGTTTACTTCCAGGTTTTGGAAGAGGTTCCATGACGAAATGGGCACTTTTTTCCATTTCAACACAACATTTCTTCTACAGACAGATGTTCAGAGTTAGTGGACTATTCAGACGTTAGAGGATATGCTTCGGGCGTGTGTTCTAGATTTCGGTGGGAGTTGGGATATATATCTTCCGTTGGCGGAATTTTTGTATAACAACAGTTATCACGCCGGTATTAATCGACCTCCTTTCGAGATAATCTACGGGAGGAAGTGTAGGACCCAGATTTGTTCGGGCGAGGTTGGTCAGCGGGTTATGGGGGTACCAAGGTAATACTCAAGACCACTAAGCTGATTCAGCAGGTTCGGAGTAGGCTCCAGACAGCTCAGAGTCGGTAGAAGAGTTATGCCGACAGGCGCCGATCAGATTTAGAGTTCCAGGTGGGGGATATGGTTCTCCTGAAGGTGTCACCTTGGAAAGGTGTCATCCGGTTCATGAAGCGGGGCAAACTGGGTCCCAGGTATATTGGTCCTTTTAGGGTTTTGGCTCGAGTGGGTCGGGTTGCATATCGCTTGGATCTTCCAGATGTGCTTAGTCAAATTCATAGCATGTTCCATGTCACTTAGCTACGGAAGTGCTTAGTGGATGATTCCATAGTGGTACCATTGGAGGATATTCAGGTGGGTGACGCTCCTTGATCGGAAGACGAAAACCTTGAGGACCAAGGTGGTCGAGTTGGTAAAGGTGTATTGCCAGCACCACAAGGTTTCAGGGTGGAGTTGGGATTCAGAAGATGAGATGAGAGAGTATTATCCAGAATTATTTGGGGCCACGAACTTCGAGGACGAAGTCTGATTCAAGTGGGGGAGAATTGTAGCGCTTGTTATGGTGAAAGACGAAGTTGGAAGCTCATTCATTGGAGGGAAGCTTAGAGATCCGAATTTAGCTCCATTTCTTGGTGACTTTTAGGGTATAAAGTCTCAACCTTGATCCTTGAATGCTTAGATCTCTTCATAATATGGTTATATGCTTCTTTGTCCCTTTTTGGCTGGTCTTGATGGGTTAAGTCCGTTTTAGAAGCTAAATCTTGTAGATCTGGATGTTTGAAGAGCTCATTAAGCTTAAAGGTGCAAACTTTATGGTGATTATGGTCTCATGCATGCATTAAGTCATCTATTAAGTCCTTTTGAGCTTTAAGAGCTTCATTTAGCCATGCATGCACGTAAAGTTGGCAACTTTACGTGGTAAACCACCTCAAGGATGTCAGATTTAAGTTTTGGAGTGGGTCTTAATCAATTAAGAGCTGGAAAATGCAAGTTGGCCAAATGAAGAGTACGATGGGCGTACAATCAGATACGCTTAGCGTACAAGTCTTAAAGTGAGTACATTGCGCGTACGTGCTGAGTACGCCCTGCGTACTCAGCCATTTGGGCTTCGTACTTTTAGGTCATCGGTTTAGGCTATTTTTGGGCTTAGATGTTTAGGGCCTTATTGGGCCATCAGAATTCAAGTGTTTTGGGCTAGGAATATTTTTTGGACCTTGGATTAAGGCCCATGAAAGGGTTTGAGCCCAATTTGGAAATTTGGGTCATAATTGGGCTGTGGGTGTTTATTTTGGAATTTGGGCCTTTTGGATTATTGGTTGGGCCTAGGCTTTGGTCCATGTTAGGTAAAGGGTAAAAGCGTCTTTTACCCTAGTTTAGACTCTTAGTATGAGTTGGGATCCAATTATTAATTGGATGTTATTGTGATTGATAGCTCGGGGATTTGTCAGACCAGCAGCCAAAGATTCATCAGTGTGATTCAGCAGTTTGAGGTGCGTTTCCTCACCATGTTTAGCGGGTCAAAGTCATCAATGTCGGCCCATGATTTGTTATGCTAGAATATTAGATGTTTGTGTGACTCTTGTATGTGTATGTGCTTGTATGCTTACGGGGCGGGGCCCGATGGTTATTCTGTATGTTATCATCAGTTATGCTTATATGATTTGTATGTGGGTAGGGCCCATTATGTGAGTTTGGGTGGGGCCCCTTATACTCCTTTGGGTGGGGCCTGTTATGCGAGTTTGGGCGGGGCCTGTTATACTCTTTGGGCGGGGCCCGTTATGCGAGTGTGGGCGGGGCCCATTATGTGTTATTATGTATGGTATGTGGTATTTTGGGGAACTCACTAAGCTTTGTGCTTACAATTTTTAGTTTATGTTTCAGGTACTTCCAGTTCCAAAGGGAAGAGCTCGTGATGATTGCAGAGCACACACCACCTCGTTCCGTATTTTAGGATTTACTGTGATTTGATATGATGATTGATATATTTGTTTTATCTGGATTTTTATGATGATGTTGTTGGAATACTGGTTTATTTAATTTAAAAATGAAATTTTGGGGTCTTATTTTTGGGACGTCACATCGTGAGCAATGGATCGCTCGCGGTGTGAGCCTCAAATTGTAACATCCATAAAAATCATATGAAATTTAAACTTTTAAAATCAACCCAATTTCATAAATTGTTTACAAATCATAGTTTTCAAAATACTTTCCAAACATCAGAGTCTCCCAAAATCTTAAGTCATAAACAAGAGGATGTGTACGGTCACACATTTTTGTTCCCGCAGTCATCCGAAGTACCTAAAACCATAACTAAAAATTGTAAACCAAATCTTAGTGAGTTCCCCCAAAGTACGAACACATAAACAGATAACATATACAATAACAACATGTACCGGGTCCATAGCTAAAAGACTGGATTACCCCTGAGCCCACGTCATAAGTCTGGCTTGCCCTCGGGCGTACATATTATGTCTGGCTTGCTCCCTGGCCAAATCAGTTATTGGACTGAAATACCATCAACCCCTCAGTACGATTTTGGCATACCGCTCGGTCCCCAGCTAGTATCTGGACTGCTCTGGAGCCCTCAGTATGAGTCTGCATACCCTACCCGACCCTCAACTCATATCTAGAATGCTCCAGGGTTTTTTGGCTACAACACGAAGCAGTACAACCTCAACCCAACACAATATATCAACATATAACATATAACAACATATACAGATAATCATGCATATAGAATCACATGTAGTCCTACAGATCTACCAAACTAGCATATCGGTAACTAGCATAATCATGCATATCTATTCCATACTCAGCATATCAGTGCATAGCAGGATATCAAACCAATGGGCCGACCTTGGTGCCTTCGACCCATAAGTATAGTGAGGAAAACTCACCTCACAAACTGGACAAAAGCAGATGAGGTCTAGACTGTGATTCTCAACTCTAACTGTCACCTATCCAACCAAATGACCAATCTCAATCAAAATCCCAAAATACCCTTAAGTCAAACTTGGTCAAAGTCAAAGTCAACCTGGTCAAATCAACTGAGTCAACCCAGTCGAGTCAACACAGAGTGAGTACGTAGGGCGTACTCCTTATGTACGATGGGTGCACTCACACGTTGACCACCATGGGGGTGGTTGACCTCGTACGCGGGGCGTACTCCCAGAAGCCTAAAATTCCAATAAGAGGTTAATGGCTTAAGCTCTCACGTCCATATTTTAGATCCATGGCTAAAACACACTGATGAATCATAAAGTTTCCAACTTTATGACTTTTCATTCCAATTAAGTGCTTAACTTAACTGCTTAATCCATTAAGACCTTCTAAATGATGCATGGAGCAAAACTAACCATTTGGAACCCATTTTTATGACTCAAGACCCTTCCAAAGGTCTGAAAGGACAACTTAATGGGTCAAGAAGATGCTATGTTCATGAATCACCATATTTGGGACAAAAAGGACCAACAACCATTCCAAAACAAGATCTAAAATAAACTTCACCAAGTTCAGAACTTGATACCTCAAAATGGTGCCAAAAGGTGGTGTGATCCTGGATCTAAAGAGCTTCACTTCTTCAAGGTGGTCTCTTCTTCATTCCTTATTCTTTAAAAGCACAACACACACATAAGCTTAGAAATTCTTCACAAGGTAGATTAGGGTTGCAAAAAACGTATCAAGAGGTGGAGGCTGATGAGGTGAGCGAAAAAGAGGCTAGAACGGGGTTTAAATATGAGCTAAACCCTAAAAATTAGGGTTTGCTTGCTTGGAACGTACGCCCTGCGTACTAGGGCGCTCCCTAGTACGCTAAGCATACACACGTACGCATGGCATACTCTCCAACTTCCCAATTTACAAAAATGCCAATGGGGCCTTCAATGCACACTTTCTTTTACTTAAGGACCAAAATGCAATATAATTAAATTATAGTTTTAAAATTAGAAGTACCTTATCATCGGGATGTTACAACTCTCCCCCACTTGGTCTAGACTTCGTCCTCGAAGTCGGCTATGACAAATAACTTAGGATAATGCTCCCACATCTCAGCCTCCGGCTCCCAGGTTCACTCGGAGCCTCTTCAATGCTGCCACTGTACCTTTACCAAAGGTATCTCCTTGTTGTGCAGGACCTTCATCTTCCTTTCCAGAATAGCCGCTGGTCTCTCAACATAGTTCAGGCGCTCATAGACCTAAATATCATCCAAAAGAACCACTATCTCGTTGTCCAACACAAACTTCCACAACTGAGAGACATGGAAAGCGTTGTGGATCTGACTAAGCTCGCTCGGAATATCCAACCTGCAAGCTACCTTTCCAACCCTAGAAATCACCCGAAAAGGTCCAATAAATTAGGGACCCAATTTCCCCCTCTTCCTGAAGCGTATCACACCCTTTTAGGGTGAGACCTTCAGAAGCACCATATCGCCGACCTGAAACTCCAACTCTGATCGGCGCTGGTCGGCATAGCTCTTCTGCCGACTCTGAGTGGCCTGCAGTCTCTGCCTGATCTGCTGAATAAGCTCCATGGTCTGAAGGACTACTTCGGACCTTCCTATTATCCTATGACCAACCTCTCCCCAACAAACCGAGGTACGACATCTCCGACCATACAAGAGCTCAAATGGCGGGACACCAATGCTGGAGTGATAAATGTTGTTGTAAGAGAACTTCGCAAGAGGTAGGTAGGAATCTCAACTCCCACAAAAATCATAACACAGGCCCGAAACATATCCTCAAGGGTATGTATAGTCCTCTCACTCTGGTTGTCAGTCTGCATATGATATGTAGTGCTGAAATGCAACCTTGTGCCCAGTTCCTCGTGGAACGTTTTCCAGAAACAGGAAATGAACCGAACATCTCGGTCTGAAACAATAGATACCAGAACCCCATGACGAGCAACGATCTCCCGAATATACACATCGGCCAACTTTTCGGCCGAAGAGCTCTCCCGGATGGCAAAAAAGTGGGCACTCTTAGTTAATCAGTCCACGATGACCCATATAACATCAAAACCCTTAGCCGTCTTCGGCAACTTGGTGATGAAGTCCATGGAGATCTGTTCCCATTTCCACATGGGAACCTCTAAAGGCTGCAACTTTCCATGCGGCCTCTGATGCTCGGCCTTGACCATCCTGCAGGTTAAGCACCTCTTGACATACCAAGCTATCTCTCTCTTCATACACGGCCACCAGTAACTCAGTCTCAAATCCTGATACATCTTGGTGGCCCCGGGGTATATAGAAAAATGAGACTTATAAGCCTCCTCAAATACTGTCTGCCTGATCCCGCTTGAAACTGGAACCCAAACCCGACCACACATGGTCAATAACCCACGACTATCCATGACAAACCTGTCGATCTCACCCCTGATCCTCTCCTGGTTCAAGTTCTCTTTCCGAACTCCCTCTGCTTGAGCCTCTCTGACCAATCCCAAAAGTGGAGAAGCAACGGATATCCTCATACACATCTCCCCAACTGAAGACCCAACCGACTTGCGGCTCAAAGCATCCGCTACCACATTCACTTTACCCAGATGGTAAAGGATCTCACAGTCATAATCCTTGACCACGTCCAACCACCTGCGTTGCCTCATGTTCAGGTTCAGCTGATCCATAAGATATCTCAAACTCTTGTGATCTGTGTAGACAGTAGAACGAACCCCATAAAGATAATGCCTCCAGAACCACTGCCCCCAACTCCAGATCATGAGTGGGATATCGCGTCTCATGCGGCTTCAGCTTCCGTGAAGCATGAGCGATCACTCGACCTCTCTGCATAAGGACCGCCCCCAAACCGGTGATGGATGCATCACAGAATACCACAAAATCCTCGACTCCCTCCTAAAGGGTCAATATCGGGGACTCACATAACCTCTGCCGAAGAGTCTCAAACGCAGATTGCTGCTCAGAGCCCCATCGGAAATCCATTCCCTTTCTCGTCGGACGAGTGAGGGGTCCGCAATCTTGGAGAAATCCTGAATAAATCTCTAATAGTAGCCCGCTAAACCCACGAAACTCGTGATCTCTGAGGGATATTTCGGAACCTCCCACTGCATCACAGCCTCGATCTTGGCCGGATCGACCAAAATCCCAACCTGGTTAACGAGGTGCCCAGGAACTGGACCTCTCGTAACCAAAAATCACACTTAGAGAACTTGGCATAAAGTCGTTCCCGCCTCAAAACTCCCAGAAGCTCTCGAAGGTGCTCCTCATGCTGCTCTCTGGTCTTGGAATACACCAAGATATCATCAATGAACACGATAACATATCGGTCACGCATCGGCCTGCATACCCGATTCATCTGATCCTTAAATACATCAGACGCATTGTTAAGCCCAAATAGAATCACCACGAACTCATAATGTCCATAAAGAGTATGGAACGCGGTCTTCTCCATGTTCTCCTCTCTCACTCTCACCACGACCTCAGATCAATCTTCGAGAACCAAGATGCACCCTACAACTAATCAAAGAGGTCATCAATCCGCGGCAGGGGATAACAAATTCTTCAGAGTTAACTTGTTCAACTCCTGGAATTAATGCACATCCGGTGTGAACCATCCTTCTTCTTGACGAATAGTATCAGCACTCCCCATGGAGAAATGATCGGTCTGATGAACTGCTTGCCTAGCAGCTCTTGAAGCTGAGATGACAACTCCTGCATCTCAGGCGGTGCCAAGCGGTATGGCGCCTTGGCAATCGGGGCCGCACCTGACACAAGATCAATCCTGAACTCAACCTGCCTCTCAGGAGGCACAACATGTAACTCCTCTGGGAAAACATCATCTGAAACTGAAGTCTTCTACCCAACCCGGGTATTAACCACATAACCCAAATAACCCACACACCCGTGCTAAATAAACTGCCAACCCCTGACTGTCAAACAAAACCCTGAACCAACCCTAGTGCCCTCTCCATAGATAACCAGTTCTCCCCCACTTGGGGTTCGAACTATCACTTGCTGACCCTCGCAATCAATCATGGCACCAAACCTGCTCAGCCAGTCCATATCCACTATCACACATACATCCACCATGGGGATAGGGATCAGATCAATCGGATAAGGCACCCTGAAGATCTCTAATACACAACCCCGATACACTGTGGATGAAAAAATCCCATGTTCGTTGGCGATAGAAACCCACAACGAACACTCTAACTCCCCAATAGGCATATTAAACTCCTTACTGAATGATCGAGATACAAAGGACCGACTCGCACCCAAGTCAAATAGCACAAGAGCAGGCAAAGAGTTCACTAAGAACGTACCTAATAGGAGCATATACATGAGCATAACATAAATCATAATCAACAAAATAATGAATAGAAACATATCGGTCACGACGTCTGGTGCCGCCCTGGCCTCCTCTGTCGTGACCTGAAAAGCACGACCTTGGGCCCTCGGGGGCACCGCCCTGCCCTGACTCCCATCCGTGATCCTCAGAGTAGCCGGCGTTAGAGCCTGCACCGGTCTAGTAGCAAGCAAGGGACAATTGGCCTTCACATGGCCAACCTGGTCGTAGTGGTAGCAAATCTTGGTGCTGAGTGATGGGGCCTGCTGGCGGCAATCCCTCGCCATGTGGCCCTGCCTGCCACAATTATGTCATCCAGAAGAAGATCGACAAGTACCATCATGAACCTTTACGCACTTTCCACAAGTACGGCTGAGACTACGTAGGGGCCTTCCTCTGATCCCTCGTCTGGAGCTCCATCTCAATCTCCCGCCGCCTAGTGGCCTCCTTCAACTTAATCAGTGAACCATAGCGTCGTGTGGATACAAACTGCCTGATATCCGTCTTGAGCATGCTCAAGTAACAAGTCATCTGAGCTTGCTCAGAAGCAGCAAACTCACGACAAAACATGGCCCTCTCCATAAACATCTTGGCGATCTTCGTCACCGACTCGGTCCCCTGTCTCAAATCCAAGTACTCCTGGATTAACCTCTATCGCTCTACCGGAGGAACATTTCATAGAACTACTCCCAGTTCACTGCAGTCCTCTACTCAAGAGAATACGAGCTAGTAACAAGTCTCCACAAATCCTTCGCTCCGGACCGAAGAAGGTTCAGAGCGCACTTGACCTTCTAGTCAGCTGGGCAAGAGCAAGTGAAAAAGCATCCCTCGATGTCATACAGCCACCTCATGGCTATGATCAGATCCTGAACTCCGTCAAATGTCGGGGGCTTCATATTATCGAATTCCCAATACTGGAAGGCTCTCCCATCGCCAATCCCGGCAGCAGCAACGACTGCGGTGGCTGCAGCAGCAACAATCTTAGAAAGTGTAGTGTATCGCTTGTCAAAGCACTCCACCATAGCGGTCTTAATAGACCCAAACATCTCTGGTAACTATGCCCGAAAGAGGGAAAAAACCTCCTCCTGCATGATCTCCATAACCCGCTCCTCAGTCAAGGCTGGCCTATCCTGGCCACCAGCTCTTGATCCCGATCCGGATCCTGCCTCAAATCGTCTCGTCATCACCATACTGAAAATAAACCAGGGAGATATCAGATAAAACGCCTCAAATCGTCTCGTCATCACCATACTAAAAATAAACAGGGGAACCAACTCCCAACAAAGCCCTAGGGGTTGTGACTTCCCTGCTATGCGTACGGGTCCTGTGCTTCCAGTAGTACAGACCCATACTACCTTCCACCCCTACATGTATTTGTCTCAGAGGATCATCACAACAACCCTAACAATACACACTAGCATACGCATACAATCAATCCTCACTTACTAAAGGAAGGCTAAACATTACGTGACTGGTCAGCTGACCCCACACAAACCATCCATGAAACTTCCACCAACCCTGCAGCACTCGTGTACGCTAATCATACATAACACTGATCTTATAGACAATCGAATACTTGATTCTACCCTAAGACCTTCATCAAACAAGAATAGGAAATAAGGCTAAACCAAACATTCTCAGGCTATAGAATCTTAGTTATGCACAACTATGATACATATACTAAGCAACTACAGTTATGATATCAATTCCATATAAGAAGGAAACCCTACCATGCATCATATAATCAAGCAATTCTATCATGCAAAATCCTGAAGATCCCTAGCCTATCACTAGCATGTTGTTCTAACATATCATAATATAAAATAACAGTATGGTAATTTAGGGTCTACTTACTGGTTCCGACTGATCGTACATATCGCATCTTCTTTGATTATTTTGAAAACAATTTGAAAATCATTTTTAAAACCTTTGTCCTTAGTTTGAGACTGGATTCACACGAGTGTTCCTCCAATTCACTCAAACCAAGGCTCTGATACGAACTTATAACATCCATAAAAATCACAGGAAATTTAAACTTTTAAAATCAACCCAATTTCATAAATTGTTTACAAATCATAGTTTTCAAAATATTTCCCAAACATCAGAGTCTCCGAAAACCGTAAGTCATAAACAAGAGGATGTGTACAGTCACGCCTTCACCTTCCCACGATCATACGAAGTACCTGAAACCACAACTAAAAAATGTAAGCCAAAGCTTAGTGAGTTCCCCCAAAGTACCAACACATAAACAGATAACGTATACAATAACAACATGTATTGGTTCCACAGCTAAAAGACTGGATTACCCCTGAGCCCACAACATAAGTCTGGCTTGCCCTCGGGACCACAACTTATGTCTGGCTTGCTCCCTGACCAAATCAGTCATTGGACTGAAATACCATCAACCCCTCAGTACGAGTTTGGCATACAACTCGGTCCTCAACTCGTATCTGGAATGCTCTGGAGCCCTCAGTATGAGTCCGGCATACCCTACCCGACCCTCAGCTCATATATGGAATGCTCCAGGGTTTGTTGGCTGCAATACGAAACAGTATAACCTCAACCCAACACAATATGTCGACATATAACAGATAACAACATATACAAATAATCATACATACAGAATCACACGTAGTCCTACAGATCTACCAGACTATCATATCGGTAACTAGCATAATCACGCATATCTATCCCATACTCAACATATCATTGCATAGCAGGATATCAAACTAATGGGTCAGCCTTGGTGCCTTCGACCGGTAAGTACAATGAGGAAAACTCACCTCACAAACTGGACAAAAGCTGATGAGGTCTCGACTACGAATCTCAGCTCTAACCGTCACCTATCCAACCAAATGACCAATCTCAATCAACATCCCAAAATACCCTTAAGTCAAACTTGGTCAAAGTCAAATTCAACATGGTCATATGTGACAACCCGTAATTCCAAATCTTGTAAAAAGTCAAACTTGGTCAACGAAAGTCTAACTTATCCAATAAAGGTCAAACTTATTTCTTTAATTATCTTATGGTAAGATTAATGAGTTATAGGTGTATAGACCTTGTATTCAAAGGTGTTGTGTGGTTAATGAGGGAATCATTTAGGACCGTGGACCTTCGCATGAGCCGCAAACCCTCGCAGCCACAAACGGTTCGGACCGCAAACGGTTCGCAGCCGTGAACCGAAGTCGTGAACCCCTTTGGACCGTGAACTCTACCCTATATATATATATATATATATATATATATATATATATATATATATATATATATATATATATATATATACATACATACATATATATATATATATATATATATATATATATATATATATATATATATATATATATATATATATATATATGTGTGTGTGTGTGTGTGTGTGTGTGTGTTTGGCTGAAATATTCCTCACTTCTACACTTCTAGCCGTAAACTCAAGCATTTTCTCTCAAGAACTCAAACTGCAAACACTCTTTCTCTCTCAAGGATCATCCTTCATCCTTTGAATCTTCTTAGGATCTTGCTTGGATCTTCAAGTGTTCTTCATTTCCTCAAAGATCCTTGGGCTGTAAACCCTTGAATCTCCTTCACATCTTTAAGAACATCCAACCGCAAACCCAAGAACATCAAGATCTTCTTGGGCCGTAAACTCCAAGGCTGGGCCGTGAACTCCTTGCAGCCTTCCATTTGGCTTCTAACACTCTTAATTGTAAGATAAACTTACAAATTAGTCGATTTCCTTAACGTATCTATGATTCTATATACTAATTGTATACATATATATCACGTGAATTGCATTTTAGGACTTGTTTTGTCTCGGGATCTAACTTGTGGAAACAATCATCCTATATCGAACATTCAATCGAATCACTCACTTAAGGTGAGTTCATACCCCTATAATTTACCTTTTTAAATGCTTTTAAGGGGGGGGGGGGGGGAATACAAGTAGAACACAATTTATATTGTGTTAACATTTACATGTGAAAACAAACAAACAAAGGATTACTTATGCTTTTATAAGTTGTTAAAATCGTTTCAAAAACTCTTTTAGACTATTTTAGATTGCTGTTTATTATCAAAATCATACTCATTTATATATTTATGTATAAGTATGCTTTAATGGACTTAGGAATATTGCTAAATACCTTAACTCCTATTCCTTGTTTGGTTGTGGGCTTAGGGTAGGATCACTAGTCCGACCGTCGGCTAAATCATAGTTATGCTTGCTAAATATATACATGAATATTAAACCCCATTTTCATAGTACATACTTAACTCAGTTGCATACATTGGACAAATGAGTCTTTCTTCAAATCATTTACAGTACAGACCAACCTACTAGTAAACTGTAATAGGTATAGTTTAGGGAATCAATTCTGTCTATTTTCTAGATCAGAGAAACAATACAATTTACAAACATGTTAGAACACAACAAGTTATCATAACAAAACGGAAACAGGCTTACAATTTATAACGAATATGGTTAAGACACAAACGAAAACTATTTTCACAAGGTTAAGTTATAAACAAAAAGGATTCTAAGTTATTACTCGTAATGCAAACAAACAATTTGTGAGTCATTCTTGTGTACTTATCTAAGTATGGGCAAAAGTCCTGAGCTTATAACCAGAGTCTCTTGTAGTGGGAGCGATGACAATTATGTATAGATTTATGTTGGGACTGACAATCCCACATCCTGACTGTTAGCTATAGTCAGGTCGACAGACCTAGGATGACAAATGTTGTTACCAGTTTTGACGCTTGAAAAATGCCGTTATCAGGCAGACATGGTTAGTATGGTTATGAGAACTCAGAGGGAGAAAATCCCGACCTATTTACGAGTAATATATATAACTTCAATTGATTAGTAATCTTACAATCGGTTTACAAAACAAACTTACTTCAGTGGTATTATTTTAAACAATACTACTGCAAGTTATTATTTTCCATTATCTACACACAGAAAGGTTCATACATGAACAAGCATTCTATTTTTCTAGTAAAGATAGTCTACTTTTATGGATAACATACATTATACAATTACAGAGAACAAACATACATGATACAATTACAGAGAACAAACATACATTTACACGGTTACAGAGAACAGATCATACAAACATTTGGGTCTTAGGGTTGAAATCTAATTTTCATTTTTAGAAGAAAATATGGGATTTTCTGGAGAACATAAACTAGCACTTTAATAGATCAAATACAAATATTAAATACTAAATACTTATGAACTCACCAACTTAAATGTTGATACTCTCTTTCAAAAGAACGTGTATTCTCAGGGAATCAGTAGACAGGTACGCTAGCACAAGTTTCAAGAAGACGGAGCATGTTCAAGACTCGTCTTTTATTTTGCTATACTTTTAGGGTCATACAACTATTCAATGAAGACACATGTATTAACTATATTAATGCAATGGATATTGTTGCTTGTTTTACTATTGTACAATTGTTGTGATACTGAGCATGACATCCTCCGCTCCCGAACGTTTCCGCCGTTCTGGTTTGGGGGTGTGACAGATTGGTATCAGAGCATTGTTTATAATGAACCAAGTATATCAACTCATAAAAGATATACAACTATAAACACAACGGGATTAAAACACTCTGACCAAGAGATTATACTTTTAAATAATAAATATTTTATTAAAGTATACATACATGCATTCATACTAGAACTAGTATCACAAGAAGAACAAAACAAAAGTATTTAATGTTGGGCACTAGGGTCAAACCTGGACAGTTATATAATCATATATGGGATAAATATAGCCTGATCAACTATATTTATTTGAGATAGGACCAACATGTGTTTGGGAGTGATGGTGGTGCTGCAACAGGCTTAAAACTTACCAACTCCATATACAAAGAAATACTAGAACAAAACATAAAGTTTAAAATACTATAGGAGTATTTTATGATACTATACAATAACCACAAGTCTAGAAACCTACCAATTTCGTATACCAAGAAGTTCTAGAAACAAGCATGCACTTAAAATACTATAGGAATACCTTAGGTACTAAAAATAACTTATGTGAAAACTAAAAAGACCTTTACTGGTAAGGCTATAATTACCGAGTGTATACATTAAGGCTATATATAATTGAGATTTTATAGACCTAGAATTCCTGATTTTCACTCTACTTCCTGTCCTTGTTTGGTTGTGGTCTTAGAGTAGGATCCATTATTCGAAGGTCTATTTGATCTTGGTTATATATAATCGGTATACGCTACGTGATCATAGAAGGACCTAGCTAAGATCATCACAAAAAGCTCAATAAAGATACTTTTATTAAAATTCGTAGATTCTTTAGACACCGCTATTCTCGCACAACCGACACACCTAGACATCGCGAACAACCAATAGATGAGTCGAGGCAGAACTAAAAGAGGGTTCATGAGGAGGACTCCGAGAAAGGATCGGATAAACAGAAAGGCACTAGAGGAATCATTAACAAACCTTAGCCTATTAGAAACAAACTAGAGAGCACCTTATACGTCATACTAAGAAAACCTAGTGAGTCGGTGATTACTATGTGTTAAATTTATCGTACGTTTCGTCACAACTAGCAACGATCATAGTTATTAACGAACTCGTTTCACATTATGTAATAGAATCATGTTGTCACATGGAAATAACCAGCCAACCGAAGAAACCCCGATCCTACACATAGACTCCGCTACATTCCAAGCTGTCGTAACAACTGCTGTGACCGCTGTCATGGCGCAATTCCATTCTAAAAACCCAAACGAAAGTAGAAACGATGTCAACACTTCAGATCGTAGTAACAATCAAGGAAACCAACGAGTGCCTACCTACGAGAATACCCCAACCCACAAACCTAAGAGCAAGAAGCGAATGTTCTGGGATAAAAAGAAGTGCAAATCATCTCAAAGAATTGCCAAGAGACAGCAACCTGTGGCAGCCTTTGCGGCCACAACATCTGTCGCCCCTGCTACCGTTCCTACTGTTGTCCCTGTTACCCCTATCCCAGCAAAGCAGTATGCTGGAAACCCACCAAGGTGCAAAAAGTGCAACTTCCATCACATGGGAGTCTGCCGAGGGTTGCATTGCATGAACTGTAACAAGAACGAGCATACTACCCGTTTCTGTAGAATTTCGATCCAACACATTACTTCAACCACCGATGCCAGTACAATTCCAGTATGCTATTTATGTGGTGAAACAGGACATTTCAAAAGAGATTGTCCAACAGAGAAAAACGATGTAAGAGGGGAAGGAGCCTGCTTACAAAACATAAAGGAGCAATGAGGAACCCTTCAAAGATTTTTGGTACGTTCCCAAACAACAATAATTAAACATCGAATTTTCGCGAAAAATAATTGAAATGTTAAAATCATAAAGTAAAACATCATTTATATAAAAACTAGGAACCTCGGTAGGTAAGCTATGATGGTTTAGTAAGAACCCCACCTTAATTTTTGTTCCTTGTTTGGTTGTGGATTTAGGGCAGAGCCACTCAGTCAACTGTCTTTCCAATCTTAATTATACGTGACTTATATACACCAAGCGATTATAGCGGGACCTGGTAAGGATTACATTTTGAAAGTTCATTATTTTCAATTATCAGAACACTCGTACTGCTAGTACTCGTTAAGTGCAATTCAAAAGTGTTCGCAGTATTAATAACAAGGATAAAACAGAAAGCCTTGAAAACATATACATAGAATAGTTCATCATTCTAACAATCATTCTTTTCCAAATCGACTTAACACCCGTTACTATAAAGAGTCCTGACGTCGTCATTCGACGTAGGATTGTCTTGGTCCTCACCATACCAATTTTTCTTGTGCCACGTAAAAATCCTTCGCCTTAAACGACCGTTTAACAAAATCCCTTCAATCTATAACGACAAACCCAACACAAACCTCAGTATAGTCGCACGTTTCAAAAAAACTCAGAAGTACCCATGCGAGGGGTACCACGCCTTTCTAGCTTACCCCGTAGACAAGAAACATAAAGTAAGCAACACCGAAGAAAGTTTTGGAAGTCCGTAATCTTCCCGAAGCATCCCCAGTAGATCCCGTAGGAATATCACTCGTACAGCAAGTCAAGTCCAAGAATAAAGATTTAGGACTTATACCACTATTCTATCACTACTAAGTGTGTAACGACGTGAATTTTCAAAACAATTTTTCATTTTTCAAACATAACATATCTCACAAAGTAATCTCAAAACTCAAATGTATCAAATGTTATCTCAATAAAACATATCCCAGAATCTCAAATACATAATACTCTATCAGTGTGTACAGATCATGTCGGCGCCTTCTCGCGATCCTCGCTAGTACCTGAAACACATATCACATAACACGATAAGCATAAATGCTTAGTGAGTTGCCCAAAATACCACATACAGCACATAAGCCACTCGAGGCTATAACTCGGTATGACCCTCCGGTCAATGTGTCTCAGCAGGACCCTCCAGTCCCGTAGCTCGTTGGATCCTCCAGTTCGGTATAGCTCTTTGGACCCTCCGGTCCAGTCTAAATCGTTGGACCCTCCGGTCCGGTCTACTCGAGGACCCTCTGGCCTCGTAAGTCGTTGGACCCTCCGGTCCGGTCTATATAACACATAGCATACATATATCACAATGCACATAATTTCAAACATACACATAACACATAAGACCCTCTGGTCTGCACATAGATACCACTCTAGGTAACGTATAGTGAGAAGACTAACCTCGGGTAAACTCGGATGATCTCGAACTCGAAACACCAATCTAGCCTCCGCCTAATCACATACATAAATTACCTCTAATTAACAATGGCTCTCAAAGGCTAGACTATCCCCTTCCTATGCTCTCTCTCAGATGGGTAAAAGACCATTCTACCCCTTCCTGACCTCTTTCACTCATCTTGACCAAACCCTAAGGTCAACAAAAGTCAACTCCAACTTTGACCAGACTCGTCGAGTGCACTCGGGGGACTCATCGAGTCCAGTCGGTTCATGGCAACCCCAGCAAGCTCCAACTCGACGAGCTAACCCCTAACTCATCGGGTCACCACCTGACTCAGTTCATTGGGACAAAACCCTGGCTACTCGCCGAGTCAGCGGCTCAACTCGGCGAGTCTATTCAGACTCTTTTGCATTCAGACCATTTTAGTGCAAGATATTTTCCCAAACATCAGATCTATGCTCATAAGGCTCATTAATCACGTAAAGGTTCGATCTTTATGTCCATGCCTCACACATCTAGCTATATTTGATAAAATGACCCCCATAATGGTGTCTTAGGCTCAATACTCTTATGTGGCTGCATAAAGCTGGGTTCTTGGGACTCTCTGGACCTCTCAAGGTCCAGATCTGATGTCTAAGCCTCAAAGGGACTTCACATATTCCATAACTCAACTTAAAAGAGGGTAAAGAAACCCTAAATTCATGAGATCTACTTTTCATATGAAAACAGGTATGGATTCATACCTTAAACAGCAGCCTTGAATGAAATAGCAGAAGATCTGAGCCCCTCAAGTCAACTTAGCTTGAACCCTTTCCTTCTTCCTTGCAAGAATGTACTAAGATGATGAAAATTAGCTCCCTCTTTCTCTCTATGCTCTCTGGATCGATTAGGGTCTCTCAAGGGAAAGTGTGGCCGCAAATGAAGGCCATAAGGGCCTTTAAATAGGTCACAAACCCGGACAATTAGGGTTTCTCTGCCCAACACCTACTCGGCGAGTCCCTCCTCTGACTCGTCGAGTCCACTCATTAAATCCACGCGACCAACTCGACTCGACTCGGCGAGTTGGTCCCTCAACTCGTCGAGTCGCTCCTTCAATCTCAAGAATAACATACACAATAATGTCCCTGAAAATCCGGATGTTACAATTCTCCCCCACTTGAATTAGATTTCGCCCTCGAAATCGCTCCTCAACAACAAATAGATCTAATCCAATAACCGAACAGTACCATCGAAAGGATCTCATACTACACAACTATCTTCTTCTCTGGACACCTGAATCCAAACAGGAACTCCTCCCTGGAAAAGGACAGACCCATCTGCCACTACGCTACCCCTTCTGAATCTCAAGAATCTGGAAACTCTAGTAGCCTGACACACAGCCAGACCTCCCTCTCAAGATATCACCACGTTACTCGCTCCTCGAATAACAAACCCCGATAACTCACTGCCCCTCTGATTCTCTAGTGGGGACCGATAAGAATAAGTTCATGCCCAAAACTGGCTACCGATCACTCGTCCCAGACATGATAAACAATCCAGATCATATACCAAGAAATGAAAGGATTACATCACACCAGGGACCCATCCACTGGACTGCAATCACGACCCTTCTGAATAACGAACCCTCAACACCCTGACCTCAGGCACAAAAAATGATCATGCTTGTTCAGAAGCGTCCTCCGACATCTGATAAACATAAACCTCAACTCCCTTCTCAATATCCCTTTCAAGACTGAGCACCAGGTCATCTCCCGACCCAGCAGTTGAACCTCCAAAGGTTACCCATTGCATGTACCAAAACGTCTCACTGACTTCCTTATCGATACAACTATCTCGGCCCAGTGTGACACACAAGTCATGAAGTTCGCTTTACCTCAAGCGAATACGGAATTCGTCTCACCCTCGACCTCTGTCGTCTACTAATCATTAGTTCCATGCATTTCACGGTTTTCCCATACCAACGAATTGACCCACTCATGTCTAAGACACCAGATGACAACCAATACCCTTCAACATGGAACTCATCTCTGAATCTGGAATCTCATCTCGCCTACCCGGCGCACTACCAGAGCCAAACTCAAACTCGAGAGTTTAATCTGACCCAAAGTTGGAACCACTCGTCCCAATGAACCACTCCACTCATGACTCATGACCCGCAACCCATGCGTACCTCACTGATCCACTTCCCTTTGGTCGCGAAAACCACTACTCAATTCAGAATATAACGACTTCGACAAATATGGAGACCCCAGTCTCTCCCCTGGTTCGACCACCAGGCTCCCACAAACTCAAATATTAGGGCTACCCAAGCCTAAAACTCTTCTGCGTCCTACTCTGATCAGAGAGTACTTCATCACAACATTCTCTCGCTGACTAGTGGGTACTACGGCTCCCCGCAGTATCACAACGACCTCTCACTGAATAGTGAGTACTACAGCTCCCCGCAACATCACAACAACCTCTCACTGATAGTGAGTACTACGGCTCCCCGTAGCATCACCACAACCTCTCACTGAATAGTGAGTACTACGGCTCCCCGTAGCATCACCACAACCACTCACTGAATAGTGAGTACTACGGCTCCCCATAGCATCACCACACCCCTCACTGAATAGTGAGTACTACGGCTCCCCGTAGCATCACCACAACCTCTCACTGAATAGTGAGTACTACGGCTCCCCGTAGCATCACCACAACCTCTCTGCACTAACTCATTGAAACTGCAGCTCCCCGCAGTCTTACCGCACTTACTCTTACCACTTCACAATCTCATCCTCAGGTCGACGCCACACTGCGATCATTAATTCATGCCCTGCGGACCAACCATAGATAGGTGTACATACTTACCCAAATTATGCATTCCTATTTCTGACGCCATCCGCCATAACAAAACACCTTTCCCTGCTGCAATCCACATTCTCGAATAATCTCGCTTGATGTCAATTGGCCGAAGGGCTCCCAATGGAACCGTAGATACTTGATACACCACTTGCCATCTCAAACTCAAAACTCAAAATAATCCGAGATTTAGGACATTAAACTCGGATACCCCGGTACACCATCACGACGCCTCGCCGTGTCTTGACTCTACCCCTGATCCCATACTAATGGTATCATACTCGGATACTGCATTGCTTCCTCGAAATCTCGTAACCGATCTTTCTCTCGTGCCACTTGTAACCCCGGAATACTCCATCTCCCAATTTGAAACACGGAGAAATCTCCAACGACTCAGAACATGAAGATGACCCTCCTAAACTCTTTCCTCTATTGCTCAAAACCAAGCGAGATTACGCATGCCGACCCGGAAATTGGCTGCCCGATCATCTCTTACCCTTCCCAAAGAGCATAGAATAATCCATTCATCGAACCAAAGTTTCCCAACTGCCGAAGTATCCTTACGAACCAACCACCTCGAAAAATTCTTATCTACCACAAGGCCTCTAACTAACGGCCACCTGCCGTGCAGACACTCATCCTTTCTTGAACGCGTACAACATGCATTAACTCCCTCTGCAACTCACCTCGACCACCAATAACCCTGATCTCATGAATACATAGTGCATGTCTCTATCCAGCTCCCTAACCACTATTGAACAAATCTCTGATCCTCTCAATAAAATACCCGGTTCTCCCCCACTCGGGGTTCGAACCATCACCAATTGGCGCACCAATAATCTATTCAATAGACTGTTTCCACTAGGAACATCACACTTACTCTTGGAAGGTACTACGCAATGCTCGGTGGTCTCCCCGATTGAGACCCCGCAACTCCAAATACCCCGAATCTCAGATGAAATCCTCAGAAACGTCTCATCATGATTGCCTCTAATCATACAGAATCTCATACCATCCCATTACCGGACATCTCAACTGTCCAGTAGTAACTCTGACTCTTAATCTGAAAATAATGAACTATCATACTCCTCATCCTCGACTCCTCAACCAATGTTCCATCACGTGGATTGTAATAAGGGCGGAGACTTCATTACCACACTCGATACTCATCATAGACAATAAGAGCCACCGCCCCAATATCCTCTTCTTGATCGTCCGCCACTACAGCTAATACATGCCCTATTATGCTCAAATAGGGTGTATCCTTGTCCTTAACCATCTCAGTCCCCACTGACAACCTGCTCATGCTCTATCATTACCTCTCGACAGACATACTGCCCAAATACTCTGATGGAAGGTCGCCATCAATGCTAACCCCCAAGCTTAGAAACCAAAATCTCAACACCTCTTATGTTTCCCACAGGAATCAGAAATAACACCACTCAGGTCACAGAAGGTAACATCTCCACTACCGGCTGATTGCTCAACTCAGGCCGCAATTCCCCATAAACGTCATCTCTACTTATCCTTGAGTCTTGCGACTCCATTTGACATCTCACCAAAAATACCTTGGAATCATCTCGACTTCCTTCACAAGGGATGCTTCGTTGGAACTTGTTCCACATGGCCTGCTGACCTCATACTCTATCGCATCCGATCTCGGTCTAACCAATCACAACAGAATAACTGGTAGAACCAATAACACTAACCGCCATGGGTCATGGTACTCGAACCATGTGGCCACCTCTCGATCTGCTATAAACCATGGTACTCGATCCATGTTATATCCTCTTAATCTGCTACAGATCATGGTACTCGAACCATGTTCTCTCTTCTCAGTCCGCTACAAAGCATGGTACTCGAACCACGGCATCACCAAGCAATCTGTCACTTAGCATGGTACTCGAACCATGACATCACCTCTCAATATGCTACTTAGAATCTCCAGAATACTCCCTGTATCAAGTATGGGTCCTCTGCTTTCAGTAGTACGGGCCCATACTACCTGCCACATCTACCCATACTTTCCACACGGACCATCCCAGATTTCCTAAGTAGCTACGCAACCTTCTCGTTCGTCCATCCCGTTACACGTGTTCGCTCCCCAGCGAAATGCTCTACTCTGTCCGCACACTCATCTGACCACGGTCACCTCCTAGGCTCTTCCTAGGTGCTCACACTTCTCTGCCATCAGCTACTGAAGAACTCCTAATGATGCCAGCCACCTCACTCCTGAATATCGACATATTCACTTAGTAGCTGACTCCCGTCATCGAGAGTTCCACAAAGCACGAAGCAAGCAGCATTCGGGCACCGAATAATCTCCACCAATACATAAACCACTCTAGGTTACAACTCCACTTGCTCTATCCACACACAACAGGTGTCACCGAACACAAGCACTCTACCCCAAACGGGCATATAACTACTCTCTCAGTAGGCATCCTTCGATGCTTATCTAGGTGTCTCTCCTAGATTAATCCTCTACTCGAAACTCTATCTCTGTAATATTCCTGCTGGATACTCTTACTCAGCATATACTCGATAGCACATCACAGATAATAGCAACTCCTAGGCTAAGGCATCACAAATCAGGCCACTCTAGTCCTAAAATATGAAATACCTAGCCTATCCTCTAGCATGCCGAATATCACAAAATATCTCATAACACAAAATTAGGGTATTTTGGGAAATCACCGTTCGGGCTCTGGCTGATTGTACACACTGCTCCTTCTCGTTTTCTCTCAGAAACTCTTGCTCGTTTTTAGAAAAATCATTTCTTTGAAATCTTTTCTCAAATCCTCAGTTTGAGTCCAGATTTACCTGAAGGTGCATCCGAATCCCTCAAACCAAGGCTTTGATACCAACTTGTAACGTCGTGAATTTTCAAAACAATTTTTCATTTTTCAGACATAACATATCTCATAAAGTAATCTCAAAACTCATAATGTATCAAATTTTATCTCAGTAAAACATATCCCAGAATCTCAAATACATAATACTCTATCAGTGTGTACAGATCATGCCGGCGCCTTCCCGCGATCCTCGCTAGTACCTGAAACACATATCACATAACACGGTAAGCATAAATGCTTAGTGAGTTCCCCAAAATACCACATACAACACATAAGCCACTCGAGGCTATAACTCGGTATGACCCTCCGGTCAATGTGTCTCAGCGGGACCCTCCAGTCTCGTAGCTCGTTGGACCCTCCAGTCCGGTCTAGCTCGTTGGACCCTCCGGTCCGGTCTAAATCGTTGGACCCTTCGGTCCGGTCTACTCGAGGACCCTCTGGCCTCGTAAGTCGTTGGACCCTCCGGTCCGGTCTATATAACACATAGCATACATATATCACAATGCACATAATCTCAAACATACACATAACACATAAGACCCTCCGGTCTGCACATAGATACCACTCTAGGTAATGTATAGTGAGAAGACTCAACTCGGGTAAACTCGGATGATCTCGAACTCGAAACACCGATCTAGCCTCCGCCTAATCACATACATAAATTACCTCTAATTAACAATGACTCTCAAATGCTAGACTATTCCCTTCCTATGCTCTCTCTCAGATGGGTAAAAGACCATTCTACCCCTTCCTGACCTCTTTCACTCATCTTGACCAAACCCTAAGGTCAACAAAAGTCAACTCCAACTTTGACCAGACTCGTCGAGTGCACTCGGGAGACTCATCGAGTCCAGTCGGTTCATGGTAACCCCAGCAAGCTCCAATTCGACGAGCTAACCCCTAACTCGTCGGGTCACCACCTGACTCAGTTCATCAAGACAAAACCCTAGCTACTCGCCGAGTCAGCGGCTCAACTCGGCGAGTCTATTCAGACTCTTTTGCATTCAGACCATTTTAGTGCAAGATACTTTCCCAAACTTCAGATCTATGCTCACAGGGCTCATTAATCACGTAAAGGTTCGATCTTTATGTCCATGCCTCACACATCTAGCTCTATTTGATAAAATGACCTCCATAATTGTGTCTTAGGCTCAATACTCTTATGTGGCTGCATAAAGCTGGGTTCTTGGGACTCTTTGGATCTCTCAAGGTCGAGATCTGATGTCTAAGCCTCAAAGGGACTTCACATATTCCATAACTCAACTTAAAAGAGGGTAAAGAAACCCTAAATTCATGAGATCTACTTTTCATATGAAAACAAGTATGGATTCATACCTTAAACAGCAGCCTTGAATGAAATAGCAGAAGATCTGAGCCCCTCAAATCAGCTTAGCTTGAACCCTTTCCTTCTTCCTTGCAAGAATGTACTAAGATGATGAAAATTAGCTCCCTCTTTCTCTCTATTCTCTCTGGATCGATTAGGGTCTCTCAAGGGAAAGTGTGGCCGCAAATGAAGGCCATAAGGGCCTTTAAATAGGTCACAAACCCGGACAATTAGGGTTTCTCTGCCCAGCACCTACTCGGTGGTCCCTCCTCTGACTCGTCGAGTCCACTCATTAAATCCACGCGAGCAACTCGACTCGACTCGGCGAGTTGGTCCCTCAACTCGTCGAGTCACTCCTTCAATCTCAAGATTAACATACACAATCATGTCCTTGAAAATCCAGATGTTACAAAGTGTATACGCGAGAGTAGTATATAATTAAGATTTTTCAGGTTTAGGATGTGTGCTTCCGCCTTATCTCCTGTTCCTTGTCTGGTTGTGGACTTGGGGCAGAGCCACCCATCCGAAAGTCTTTTCAATCTTAATTATATGCGACTTGTATACACGAGGTGATGGTGGATGAGCCAAGTATGAGTCTTACCAAGTAAACCAAACCCACACATTCTCTCATCTTAAGTACAACCTACCACCCACAAACTGATGGACAGAGTAAAAGGACTATACAAACGTTAGAAGACATGCTGAGAGCTTGTGTGATCGACTTTGGTAAAAGCATGGGATATCCAGCTACCATTGGTCGAGTTTTCATACAGCAACAACTACCATACAGGTATCAAAGTTACTCCATTTGAAGCCCTCTATGATCGGAAGTGCAGATCCCCTCTGTGCTGGGCTGAGATGGGTGACATGTAACTAGATAAAGGACAAGTTCCTGACAGTACTATCACTGGTCCGGAAATCATTCGGGAAACGACAGAAAAGATTGTGCAAATTCATGAACGATTGAAAGCCTCGAGAGATAGACAGAAAAGCTACGCTGACAAAAGACGTAAACCCTTGGAATTTCAGGTTGGTGACCTTGTTCTATTGAAGGTCTCACCCTGGAAGGGCTTGATCCGCTTTGTAAAGCGTGGTAAACTAAATCCAAGGTACATTGGGACTTTTGAGATTCTCGCTAGAATCGGCCCTGTAGCTTACAAACTCCGACTACCTTAAGAACTTAGTAACGTACACCCTACCTTCAACATATCGAACCTAAAGAAGTGTCTATCTGATGAGACTCTTGTTATTGTTGAGTTTTGAGCATTCTAACACTCCTAAGTGTACATGCAACCCTAAATACCTTGGATCTATGTTTTCTCTATTATACATGCAAATATGAATATTCCAAGGTATTACCCTAACTAGCATACAAAACATTGATACTTGGGTAATAAACTAGATAGAAATACATACCTTGTTGATGTAGCTTGATTCCATGAAGCTCGAGAGCCTAGTGCCCCAAGTGTGACACCTCAAATGGTTCACACAACATCACCAACATATGGAATAACCATGAGAAGAAGACACTCATGCTCAAATCGGCTAGCCCTCATATATCTATCACTAGTGCCAATTTCTTGAGCTAAAGGGGTCCTTATATAATGTGTACATTAGGGTTACACCATGTAACCCACGACTTTACCCATTCCTTATGCTCCATGGGTTTTAACCTCCATGGAGTATCTATGGATCACTACATGGGTTAAACCCAACATAAGGAATCATGGATCATAAGCCCACATATATAAGAATGAATGATTTACACAATCAATCCCCATATATTTAATTAGTGTCTTTTCGATCACTAAATTAAGTCCAAATTAATTCTTGATCAATACTAATTAAATAACATGATTTCATATTAATATATTAGAACTTATAATATATTAATATGTCACAAATGTCTTCTCCTCACAAACGGTCTATCCAAATGTTCCGATGCCATGCAACCCAAATGGACCATGCCGAGTCGGGTCAAGTACATACCAATTATAGTTATGGACTTAGACACTAATCCAACAGTTCAATCTCGAGTGTTCCCTCTCAGGTTTTGTGATTGGGATGCGGAGGATCACAAAACAAGGTGTGAATAACCATGCAAATATACTTGGTACCCTTAATATTTACCCCTTAATCGATGTGCCGGTTAACCACACGCGCTCCATCGATACTATGATAAACATTAAGTTACCCTTTGTCTACCTTGTTAAATCAAGCTAGCGTGTCGGTTAACCACACACGCTCCACTAACCAACTTAAGCAAAGTGCAAAGTGTAATTTCATGGGTTAGCACCAAATTCACATTTTCCTAAGTAACTAAGATTGGGTATTAATAAGAGTTTAGTTACTTAGTATTTATCATTAATACTTTTAATGAAGAGAGAATTATAGTCCTTGTCCTACCCGTTCGGCTAACAACCCTCCACCAGTCAAGGAAGCGGTGGGTGAGAGTGGACACCCATTAAACTGCCATTTTATAGGCAGTAACCTTATACCCCCCTTATAGACCGGCTTCGTGAATGAGGCCTACTAACGGTAACACTGACTTGCTCTTATATATATATATATTATTAACTTATAATATTATAAAGTATAAGGGTTGAATTTTTACTTTTAAAATCCTAAGGGCTTAATTTGGAATTAAGGTATTCATGAAAGAAAACTTTTCAAATTCCAAAACTTGAGGGCAAGTTTTGAAACTATTCAAAACTATTCAATTTCATAACTTATGTGTTTAAAGTAGTTTTAATACAAAAAACACTTCAAGTTCCATAACTTGAGGACAAGTTATGGAAGACTTTAAACTATTAAAAGAATTTCAGTGAATCTCAAAAGATCTAGGAGTTTCAAATCCAATTAAAACCTAATAAATTATTTCGTTTTTCATGGTGGAAATTAGTGAATCGTCATTCACCTACCTTCAAATATTCTATAGCTTGGATTACGGCATCCCTCTTCCAAGTTATAAAATATTGTGTTGGGTCCTAGCCTTAATATTTCATATTGGGTGTTATATTAAGGACTTTAAATCAACTATCTTGAGTATCTCCCAAAAGATGTCTAGCTCAGACATCTATGATCTTCCCAAATCTCTTAGAACTTTACTTCCCCCCACCTCCTCCAATTATTCTCCCTAACCCACAAGTTCAAGGTCACTCAAGCCCTATTGGCAAGCAAGGTCTATGTGTGATCGCATCTTGGAGATGAAGTCACATATTGACAAGCCGGTAGAGTTGGGTGTCAAAGTCTTAAGAAAGTCGGATGTTCAATCACTTTCTAAGTCACATAGTTAGTTCCTTTGGGACTACTATGATATATTGCTTACGAATAGATAACAACAAAGTTGTAACGCCCGTAGATCCGGGCTAGTCAATTTAGAGACGATAAGCATCAAAAATGACTTTTTGATGGAAGATTATTTAGAAGGATTAATCTTAACTAAGTTGTAGTATATGTTACAAGGATTCCGTACATATAAAGAACGCCGAAATCCGAGTTATAACGAAGAAGTTATGACCTGTCGAAGTTTCGCGACAGAACCGGCACGACACAGCGCGACGTAAATAGTGAATTTACGTTAGAGCGATATTTGGCCTTAGCGATCTAAATGAAAGTCGTAGAATACGTTAAACCGAGAGCGTGCATAAAAAGAACGTCTAAATCTGACTTCGTATGAGAAAGTTATGATTTTTCGAAGTTTCAGCATTAGCAGTATGCAGCCCGAAGTTCGAATATGAGATCGAGTGATTTCTAGCCGAAACGATCTAAACGAGAATCGAAGATCTCATCGATAGTAGTCCAACGGTAAAAAGACAGACGAAAACGGACGTCAGACGAAGAAGTTATGGATTTCTAACGGAGTTTTCCTGTCCCGGCCTACTAAAAATAATATAATAAAAATAAATTCAAAATTAGCCGATGAATTCTAAACGAAAGTTGTAGATCATAATCTCACCTACGCGTGGATATAAAGAACGTCGAAAACGGAGTTCGTATGCGAAAGTTATGAATTTCTGAAGTTCGGGGTGCGAAACCCCAAAACTGTCAGAGTTCACGACGTGAATACAGTGTTCACGACGTGAACTCAGTATTTATGACTTCTGGAGCCTGACAGAAGCAAGTGGCGATGACGCACCTGATGACTATTGAACTCACGACGTGAATATTTGAGATTCACGACGTGAATCCAGAAAAATGGCCCTATAAATAGAAATCAAGGGTCAGCCGATTTTGGTTGCTCCGTCTCTTCTCTCTCACTCCCGATACTCTCTCTAAGCCCTCTTTTAACCCCCCGAAGCCCCGGTATCATCCGGAGACCCGAAGCGATTCCTGAAGCCCGAAGATCCCGAGAAGAAAAGAGTTTCCGAGCCGAAGCTCTACCCGCGAGAAGTCCGGTGTGTGAAGAGATCACAGTTTCACCGAAGGATACTACTTCTACAAGCCGTAGTGCTGCCCAATCATCTTCTGATCAAGTAAGTGTGTAGTCACTTTCTTCTAACACATAAATATTAAGTATTTGCTATGAAATACGTGCTATGTGTATAATATATTGTTGTTTATTTGAGATGATTGTGGAATGGATGAATTATATAAGTTTTAATGAGTTAAACTATATATGTATTTTGTATCTAAAAATATGTTGGGTAGAACATGGGTAGATGAGGTTGTTGGTAGGTGATAAAATATGGGTTGGACCATGAGATAAAAGGATAAAGAGATAAACTTGTTTTAGATCTGGATGTATGGATCAGATCAGGAGGTTAGTTTTAGATCCGAGAGTATGGATCAGATCAAGAGGTTAGTTTTAGATCCGAGAGTATGGATCAGATCAAGAGGTTAGTTTTAGATCCTAGAGTATGGATCAGATCAAGAGATTAGTTTTAGATCCGGGAATATGGATTAGGTAATGAGGCAAATTTAAGATCCGGGAGTACGGATTATGTATTTTTGAACTACGTGTTCATTCGATAAGGTATCATATGTATAGTCCCTTTTAGGAACGTGATTTTAATAAGAGTATTGATTAAAGTATGAAATATACATATGTATGTGAAGTATTTGTTATTGTCCAAAATACGTGTTAGATATATTTGATGATATACAACGTGCGAATCAGATATGGTTCAATATGTGTTAAGATGTGTATATATGATATTATTACTTAAAACCTTGTGTTAAGTATACACTAGTTGGCGTTGCCTAAACGGAGATAGTATCAAAAATTGATTATAGGCATTGTAGGCTTGCCTAGTGATGGGTTAAGACTTAAATAGGGATGTTTAGTTCAATTAAGATTGGACTTTGGGTAGTCTCTTATTAAGAGTACGTGTGAGGTGAGATTGATGATCAGTGGAGTACGTCCTACGTACAAAAGTACATTTTATGTACGAAGTCCTTTTCAAAGCTCTGTGTCTTGGGTGCTGCTTGTGCCAGGGTACTATTATGTTCTCGGGTACGAGACTTTCGTATACCAGAGTACTATAATGTGCCAGAAGTACTATCATGTACAAAGTCTTTTTGACAATTTTGTGTGTCGGTTACAGGAGCGTACGGGAGTACTCTAGTAGTATTTCCCCATACTTTTATTTTGAGAGAGCTTTAGAGTCAGCGTTTCTTTTATGAAGTGATCAACCGAGCTTCATATGTCAGCGTTTTCTTTCACGAAGTAATTAAGGGAACTTCGTAGACTGCTTAATAAAGTGTGTCGGTAATAGACCACTGCTAGGTATGTCTGGTGTTATATTGCTGGATAGGGTGCGTCTGGGGGTGAAATACCTCATGTATTCAGGCCACTGCTAGGCAAAGTTCGATGCTGGATAGGGAGAGTCTGGAGGTATAATACCTCATGATAGTCGGACCACGCCTAGGCATTGTTATCTAGATAACTACCCCTGACTTAATTGTCTTGTGGTTCTTTCTTTTACGAACGAAGGTTCGTGGTGAAACTTATTCCATTCCCCTCATTTGATGTCTTTATTGATCCTCGTTTGCTGCCAGGGAATTTACGAAGCAGCTCGTCAGTTGTTGTTCATATCGATTCCTTAGGCTAGATCTCGTAAGATCATTGTATAGGGTCAGTGTGTGGGGATCGACGGGATGGGATAGATTGTTTTAGAAATATGATTTATATGTGTTAATAATATTAGTGGTTTTGCAGGATCGAGATATACATTATTATCACGTGGTTTGAACTAAGAGCTTTCGTACTCTGTGTTCCTTAGGTGATTGAGTTCACCAGGGATATTTGAACTAAGTGTTCACTAGATGTTTTTAAACTAAGTGTTCATTAGGTGTTTTTGAACTAAGTGTTCATTAGGTGTTTTTGAACTAGGTGTTCATTAGGTATTATTGAACGGAGTGTGTTCAATAGGTGTTCTTGAACTAGGTGTTCATTAATTATTTTGAACTGCATGTACACCAGAGGTGATCTAAGAACCATGGCAGCACTAGACTTTGTGCCAATTCCTTAGGGCAATTCTTAGGAATGAATGGGAGAAGGGTAATCGGTTCTTAGGGTAAATCTTTAAGAAATAAATGAAGATAATGGGGGTGGGTAATTGGATTGATTGTTTGATAAGTGAATATAATAATTATATTATTGTGGGTTGAAAACCCTATATGCTCACTAGGCTCCCAAGCCTAACCCTCTCAGTTTTCTTTATATTACAGGTTATGGCACGAGAGCATAAGTTGGCTGACATAACGAGAGATTTTGGATATTAGGCCAGTAGTTATGAATAACTGTTGTAAGGTCTATTTTGTTCTGTTTATGCTTTTGGTCTGTATTGAACATGACATCCCGAGATTTTGTTATATAATGAAAATACATTTCTTTAAAGGAATGCTTTGATAAATTCTTATCATATTTTTGTTTTGGGAACAAATTCCGCAACTGTTTTCTTTAAAAGATTACTCTGATTTTGAAAACAAAGCATAAACAAATCGGTCTTTTCTGGCCGTGAAATTGGGGATGTCACAAAAGTTTTTCATATGCCTTTGCACTGTAAGGATAAGTTTTTCCGCAAAGTTTTTAAAAATAAAAGGAAATTTTTTATTTCATTTATTCTAAGTATCCTTACAATGGCATTTGTGGAAAATTGTTGCTTATATGATTCCATTGATAGCCATATTGGAAAATGGATTTGTTTCTTTCATTTGTGGTAATGTCTAATTTACCAAATAAGGAAAGATTCTCATCACCCAAGGTTTCAGTTGGATAGAAACTTGGAAATCATGCAAGTTGTATAGTATGATGAATGAAAATTTTCATCTTTGGAAAATTAAGATTAATTCCTTGTTCACATGTATATGTGAGTCAAGTAAAGGACTAAGGGATCGAGTACACATTCTGGTGCACTGGTCAAGTCCGCCACAAAAGATCAATAAGACTATTCGTCATGATTTACTAAAGTTTAGTAAATATGGTTATATTTACAAGTTTAAGTATAATTCTGAAACATTGGAAATGTTTCGATGTATGGCAGAACGAATGAGAAGAATCAAATTAGGCAGAAAGATAAAAGTTTCTCAAATCTGAAAAGATGGGAGAGTACGTTAGTATCAGGTTTTGTGATCATGTTAATGATTTAGAAATCATATCACAATTAGTCCTCTAAGGAAATCTTAGTGCATTCCTATGGCTAAGAAGAGGAATCAAGAATTGCTGAAATGGTTAAATCAAGAAGATGAGTCATACTTCGTTCCAAAACAAGTCTTAGAGTCATACTCCAAGACTGTAAGTTGAGTGACATATCTTAAAGAAAGGTTAAAACACTTGTCAAATGTAAGAGTAAAAGTGTCCTACTCTTGTACGTTTGAAATTGGTAAGTTGTGATGTTTTGGATAAAATAAAGACCAACTAAGGCCAATTGTGTGAAGTGTTTGTCTTGATAAAGAATCCGCACTATCTCTTGAATATTTGGCAAGATAGTTTTATATGTCAAGAGGACAGTCGGAGTCTAAAAGATTCTGAAAGTATTTCAAGATCTAATCAAGAATAAAACCTGTAGTTTCTCACTAGCTCACGACTTGAGGTTTATAACCTATCGTGTTGACATATTTCTATTTCTATGCCCATTCCAGTTGAAGTTGGCTTTGCATATGAGTTCTGAGAGTTCTCAATAGGTTGCATAACAAATTGGAAGCAATGACATGCCCTTGTGCTGCCAGGTGGCAAGAAGTTAAGACTGCACAAGTTCAATCCATATGAGTTTGGATTTGTCACTAAACTTGTCTTGTGATTATGGTTTTGACAAATTCACTTGGATAGGAACGCATACACCATAAAATCTAAGTGTCATAAGGTTTCTCTCCGATTCATGAAAATGATGGTGAGGAAACGCTTTCACCAAGTAGATTTTAGGTAGATAGCAATTGTGATATTTGCATTCTCAAAGTCGTTAGTGGAGCGTGTGTGGTTAACCGACACACTAACATGGACTTGTGAGAAATGGCAAAGGTCTAAATGTGAGCTATCTAAGGGAAGGTGTGTGATTTTTGATAAAGTTTTATCAAAGCATCTCGTATCAGAAATTTGAACTTTGGAAAGAAAGTCAATAAAGTATTGATTTCTAGAAGTTCAGCTGATTTCTGAGTACATGTCAAAGCTAGTGGGAGCATAAGTGTTATGCTAATAATTTTAATGTTAGTGGGAGCATGATAATTATGATAAGTGTTGCAAGTTAGCAATGTTAATTATAAAAAAAAAGTTTCAATTGGAAAAAAGTTGTTTTGCTATAATTAAGGGAGAGGAAATTGTACTTCATTTCAATTCTAAAAGCTTAGATTGAGGTTTTAATCATCTTTAGTCAAGGATATATGTATGAACTTTGTGTTGGAATGGCTCAACATAAGGAAATTCTATATATGATTCCATTATTTGCGTTCTAAAATTCGATTATGATTACGGCTTCCCTTTTCATAATCTGAATTATGAGAACTTGGAAAATAGAAATATTATAGCAAAAGGACTGGTCTAGTATCATGTCTTTATGTGAAACATCATGAATCGTGTCCCATATGCTTCGGATATAGGATCGATTGCATGTGCTATAATATTCATCCTTTCTAAATTTTCCAAATGCTCAGGGCATTAAGAGGGGAAAAGTCTAGAATTGGATATGACTAAACTGATTAAGCAATTGTCGAGGACAATCTAAGTTTACCAAAGATTGGTTGCTCAGGGACAGTTGGAAGTATAATGTTAATTTGGAAGGACCATATTGACATATTCTGGAAAGAGGCAACTCTTGTTCAGAAGTAATAGTCAAATAGGGAATATGGAAATGTTTCCATAGGTGAAAGTTATTCAATTTGTGTAAGATTAGGAAAACTTAATGCAAGAAGGATGTTTCCATGGAGTTGATATCCATTGGAATACTCTGTAATATATGTTGACAAGTCTTTGTGACTTTGTGCATAATCATTACAAGAGGATCAGTGCATATAAGTTTAGAATCTAACAGATTTAGGTAAATGGCAGGAATTTGGAATTCTTGCATTTGCGGTAAGGATTTGGGATTGTGAAATGAGAATCATTGGAATTATGTTCAATCGATCTATTTCACAAAGTAAAGATCATAGGAAAAACATAGTGTGCATACTTGGTGTATGGCATAACTAATGTTTGGAAAAACATAGTGTGCATACTTGGTGTATGGCATGACTAGTGTTTAGAAAACATAGTGTACATGCTCGGAGCATGGGACAAATATTGTTTTAATTCAAGTATAAAGTTGATAGTTTGAAACAGTATGCAATGAATGATGGGTAATCAATATGGTGATAAATAAAAGGTGTGTTTATTTATATTCATAAGTTCTGAGACCGTATTGGATTCGATTATTCTTGTGTTTCACTTTGCATGTTTTGACTTCCAGAATAACTAGGTCGTTCTTCCTAAATGACTAAGTTATTCAAACCATCCACAGTCGGTCATATGTTGGAAGTAGATATGAATCAAGACTGTCATGTGTTGGCTTGTAGAGGTCTAAGATGTTGGACAAAGCGGTGCTACAACACTCATGAGTGCTCATAAGTTCTGAGTATTGGATTCAACCCACGCTCATTTGACTCACTTCATGGATTTTATCACGAGTGATCATGAGACGATAATATCTTATATTCTTCAAACCTAGAGATATGAGTTGTTACTATGAGTTGGTTATACATTGATTGCACGAAACCGCATTGGTAACTCGATGTTATAAAACGTGCATTTGTGTATGATTCAACAAGTAGTAGAACAAGCCATATGAGTCGAAGTTTATCCATTCCTTTTACCTTCAGGATAAAAGCGATATCTGTCGGCCCCTCGATGATTTAGTGATGACAAATATAAGTGCTCGTCCGGGCCTGGACTGATTTGATTTGTTCAATAAGTCAGTCGTCATAAATCGGAAATCGGGAAACAACAAATGGACAGAGAGAATGATTTATAATCCATGTCTCAGTCCATATGATATCTAGAATGGAGGAATATATGATCCCTTATTTAATGGACAAGTCATTGACAAAGGTCAGATTTCATTGACAAGGTCAGAGTTCGACAGCGGCTTTTGAGAGCTACGATTGCCAGTTGGTTCTTGAAGTCATACGCATTAATAGTTTTAGACTTATCCAAGTGGGAGACTGTTGGATTAGTGTCTAAGTCCATAACTATAATTGGTATGTACTTGACCCGACTCGGCATGGTCCATTTGGGTTGCATGGCATCGGAACATTTGGATAGACCGTTTGTGAGGAGAAGACATTTGTGACATATTAATATATTATAAGTTCTAATATATTAATATGAAATCATGTTATTTAATTAGTATTGATCAAGAATTAATTTGGACTTAATTTAGTGATAAAAAAGAGACTAATTAAATATATGGGAATTGATTGTGTAAATCATTCATTCTTATATATGTGGGCTTATGATCCATGATTCCTTATGTTGGGTTTAACCCATGTAGTGATCCATGGATACTCCATGGAGGTTAAAACCCATGGAGCATAAGGAATGGGTAAAGTCGTGGGTTACATGGTGTAACCCTAATGTGCACACTATATAAGGACCCCTTTAGCTCAAGAAATTGGCACTAGTGATAAATATATGAGGGCTAGCCGATTTGAGCATGAGTGTCTTCTTCTCATGGTTATTCCATATGTTGGTGATGTTGTGTGAACCATTTTAGGTGTCACACTTGGGGCACTAGGCTCTCGAGCTTCATGGAGTCAAGCTACATCAACAAGGTATGTATTTCTATCTAGTTTATTACCCAAGTATCAATATTTTGTATGCTAGTTAGGGTAATACCTTGGAATATTCATATTTGCATGTATAATAGAGAAAACATAGATCCAAGGTATTTAGGGTTGCATGTACACTTAGGAGTGTTAGAATGCTCAAAACCCAACAGAGAAATCAATACTTTATTGACTTTTCCTTATTCATAACTTATGGAAAACTTTATGAGTTTTATGAATCTTAAATGTGACTTTTCATATAACTTGAGGACAAGTTACAAAAACACATTTTAGAATCAACTCTTAGATTAATTTGGATTGAAAACCACAATTTCACATAACATTCCTATTAATCTAAGCAACTCATAAGAACAATATAATTTAATCAAACTTTTTCATGTAATTAGCCTAATCACTAAACTAATACAAAACATGAATTTAATGACAATTATCTTTGAAATTGGATTAGAATGAACATTACCACATCAAAAACAGGTTTATAGGTTCAAAAACAGCTTAGGGTAATGATTCTAGTCCAATTCCAGCCTTAAAAGTCGAAAATATGTTGTCAGGGGGTCCTACTCGTCGAGTGTATGAACCTACTCGACGAGTAGGATGAGTTTCCTCATGGACTCGGCGAGTCCAGTGCCCAGACAGCCCGAAAATCGATTTTTTTCAGCATTTTTCAGCACTTTGCATCAAGTATAATTGAAAACAAGCCTTGGCTCTGATACCACTGTTGGGTTTTGAGCATTCTAACACTCCTAAGTGTACATGCAACCCTAAATACCTTGGATCTATGTTTTCTCTATTATACACGCAAATATGAATATTCCAAGATATTACCCTAACTAGCATACAAAACATTGATACTTGGGTAATAAACTAGATAGAAATACATACCTTGTTGATGTAGCTTGACTCCATGAAGCTCGAGAGCCTAGTGCCCCAAGTGTGACACCTCAAATGGTTCACACAACATCACCAACGTATGGAATAACCATGAGAAGAAGACACTCATGCTCAAATCGGCTAGCCCTCATATATCTATCACTAGTGCCAATTTCTTGAGCTAAAGGGGTCCTTATATAGTGTGCACATTAGGGTTACACCATGTAACCCACGACTTTACCCATTCCTTATGCTCCATGGGTTTTAACCTCCATGGAGTATCCATGGATCACTACATGGGTTAAACCCAACATAAGGAATCATGGATCATAAGCCCACATATATAAGAATGAATGATTTACACAATCAATCCCCATATATTTAATTAGTCTCTTTTTGATCACTAAATTAAGTCCAAATTAATTCTTGATCAATACTAATTAAATAACATGATTTCATATTAATATATTAGAACTTATAATATATTAATATGTCACAAATGTCTTCTCCTCACAAACGGTCTATCCAAATGTTCTGATGCCATGCAACCCAAATGGACCATGCCGAGTCGGGTCAAGTACATACCAATTATAGTTATGGACTTAGACACTAATCCAACAGTTATCCCACTCGATGAAATCGAGATCAATGAGAGTCTCAACTTCATGGAAGAACCGGTAGAGATCATGGATAGGGAAGTCAAGCAAACCAAACAAAGCCGTATTTCGATAGTGAAGGTTCGCTGGAATGCAAAGCGAGGACCTGAATTCACTTGGGAGCGGCAGGGTTAAATGAAACATAAGTATCCTCATCTTTTCCCTTAGTCCACGTGTATCTCTTAGACTTAATTTCGAGACGAAATTCCCTCTAACGGGGGGATGATGTGACAACCCGTAATTCCAAATCTTGTAAAAAGTCAAACTTGATCAACGAAAGTCTAACTTATCCAATAAAGCACAAACTTATTTCTTTATGTTATGTTTAGATTAATGATTTATAGGTGTATAGACCTTGTATTCAAAGGTGTTGTGTGGTTAATGAGGGAATCATTTACGACCGAGGACCTTCGCATGATCCATAAACCCTCACAGCCGCAAACGGTTCGGACCGCAAACGGTTCGCAGCCGTGAACCCTTCGGACCGTGAACTCTACCCTATATATATATATATATATATATATATATATATATATATATATATATATATATATGTGTGTTTGACAGAAATATTCCCCACTTCTACACTTCTAGCTGTAAACTCAAGCGTTTTCTCTCAAGAACTCAAACCGCAAACACTCTTTCTCTCTCATGGATCATCCTTCATCCTTTGAATCTTTTTAGGATCTTGCTTGGATCTTCAAGTGTTCTTCATTTCCTAAAAGATCCTTGGGCCGTAAACCCTTGAATCTCCTTCACATCTTCAAGAACATCCAACCGCAAACCCAAGAACATCAAGATCTTCTTGGGCCGTAAACTCCAAGGCTGGGCCGTGAACTCCTTTCAGCCTTCCATTTGGCTTCTAACACTCTTAATTGTAAGATAAACTTACAAATTAGTCGATTTCCTTAACGTATATATGATTCTATACACTAATTGTATACATATATATCACGTGAATTGCATTTTAGGACTTGTTTTGTCTCGGGATCTAACTTGTGGAAACAATCATCCTATATCGAACATTCAATCGAATCACTCACTTAAGGTGAGTTCATACCCCTATAATTTACCTTTTTAAATGCTTTTAAGGGGGGGGGGGGAAATACAAGTAGAACACAATTTATATTGTGTTAACATTTACATGTGAAAACAAACAAACAAAGGATTACTTATGCTTTTATAAGTTGTTAAAATCGTTTCAAAAACTCTTTTACACTATTTTAGATTGCTGTTTATTATCAAAATCATATTCATTTATATATTTATGTATAAGTATGCTTTAATGGACTTAGGAATATTGCTAAATACCTTGACTCCTATTCCTTGTTTGGTTGTGGGCTTAGGGTAGGATCACTAGTCCGACCGTCGGATAAATCATAGTTATACTTGCTAAATATATACATGAATATTAATCCCCATTTTCATAGTACATACTTAACTCAGTTGCATACATTGGACAAATGAGTCTTTCTTCAAATCATTTACAGTACAGACCATCCTACTAGTAAACTATAATAGGTATAGTTTAGGGAATCAATTCATTCTATTTTCTAGATCAGAGAAACAATACAATTTACAAACATGTTAAAACACAACAGTTTTCATAACAAAATGGAAATAGACTTACAATTTATAACGAATATGTGACAACCGTCAAATTTCGGTCAATTCAAAGTCAACAAGTCAAACCGGTCAACTCCAATAACCCTTGTATGCTAGGGTTTACGTTATGTAATCACTATACAATTCGCTATTTTAATGAGAAATCCTCATTTGGAAAGTTCATGTGTTTGATTTTCCTTAGCCTTAACAGTGCTAAACAACGAACCAAAGCGATAAAACACTATTGCACAATCATCGGGATTGGGTACGACACTAAAACACGGTTTAATGGGGTTTACGAACCTTGCGTTGTGAAGCCGGACACTCAAATTAATCACAAACGAAACCTCTCTAAATCGTTTTCACTCTATCTCTTTCTAATTGAAATCTCTCCCAAATCTCTCCCAAATCTCTCTCAAAAGTTACTTTAACTTTTTGTAATCATTTGGGTCATCTCGACCCTTAACCGGGTCAAAAATCGCTTGAAACGGGATAAAAACGAGTAAAATAGCTTTAAGGATCCGAAACCAAAGCTTCTGGTCCGAAGCTGTGTCCGATGTCCGAGGTCCGAAGGACCAGTGTCCGAAGCGAAGCAGTGTCCAAAGTCCCGTGTCCGTCCGAAGCGAGGTCCGTCCGAAGTCGTGTCCGTCCGAAGCGAGGTCCGTCCGAAGTCTCGCAGGGTCCGAAGTCCAGGCCCTTTTTACCGGTTTTTCGACTACGACTTCGTTTTAACTCCGTTTTTCATTATTTTAACGTGGGATTTTCACCCAAAACTTTATTTTATAAACTAAGGCCCCAAAATATATAAATCTCCAGGGTTTTTATAAAATATATTAAAAGAATTGGTGATTGATCTAATTATTGAGGGAATATTTGCTTTTCCTTAATTTATGACAAAAGCAACCCACTACCACCTCACTCTATGACCAGCCACTCTTTCCCACTACCCCTTGTCTCCTTAGTGGACCTTTACAGCCAATCTCCAACTCTTCCCACGTTCTAAGAGCTGGAGGATTGATCCTCTCTCCTCATTCTCCATAAAACTCTTTCATTCTACACTTAGCAACCAAGAACACTCTCCAAAATTCTCTCATCTTTTCTCTCAACTTCAAGAACTTCAAGGCTTTCTCCAGGGATTTCTTGCTTCAATTAGTAAGTATCTTCATCATTCACATAATTATTAAACTCCATTCTACTCAAATCATTGATATCTTACACAAGTTCCATCTTATTCGGTGTTAGATTTTCGAATCATCAAGACATCTTCTTAGTGTTCTTGAGTTGAACACTTCCTTTCTCTCACTTTCATCTACTGAAACCACATAAGGTGAGTTCATACCCATACATTTACATGTTTTTCTTAAGTTTTAAGGGGAGAATACAAGTAAAATCATCAAGAACACAATTAAACTTTTTCTAACAGATTACATCAGAAAAGATGGACGTTAATCACGGACTGTTTTGGTCAACTTAAATATTTTAGTTTTCAAAACTGTTTCAGGTGCAAGTAGTTCAAACTCTTAGCTTTAAAATGGCTACTTGTACATCTCCAAATGATTTTTCTACAATTAATGGTGATTTTTACAAAACTGCCTGTCATTTCAGAGGCAAACCCGGACCAGTCTGTGATTATGAACATTTTCACCTCTGTTAGAGATCACTAAAAATCATGGTAAAATTTACGAACAAACTAGACTCATATTCCAAACTCTCAAAATTTGCGGATTTGGATTTAGAGCTGTGATGATTTTCTATAAATTTTCTAAGAACGGTAACAGAAACTGTTTTTAACGAAAAGTTGCTGTTAATTTCATTTCACCTTGTAACATGTTGAGCAAGGTGTATATCTTTATGTGACTATATGTTACTGCAATATATGACATTTTATCTTAATATTTAGACACACATCAGTTTACAAATGGATTTGGTCATATAAAATATAAAGAATAACAAGTGATTATAATCAAAGTAAAATCGATACATTCAAACATTAAATAAACTATTTTGAATATAGTTTGCATACATTACCACGTACTACCCTTGGTTGATAAACTATAATAGGTATAGTTTATGATACATTACATAACACATACATTTAAAAAGGGTACATTTATACAAAGGATATTTTCATTAAGCAAGGTACGGCCATACGGTACCAAGTTTTCATAACACGAAATTCCGTTAATGACTTTGTGAGACAATTACTTCAAATTACCATTAAGTCCTGTATTGTAACCAGAGTCTCCTTGAGGGAGAGCGTGATACTTGTGTATAGATCTATATTGGGTTTGACAAACCCACACCTAAACTGCATGCAACAGTTAGACCGATAGGTCTGGGGTGACAAATGTCATAACATTTCCGACGCCTGAAGAACGTCGTTTTAGGCAACCTTGGTCATAGTATGGTTATAATAAACTCACATAAAGTATTAACAAACATTGGAATTTACGGGGACTTCATTAAAATTTAACGAGTTTATGTCGATTTAAACTTGCATTGTTTTACTATAAATATGACAAATTACTTGTACATTTCGGTCTTTGGGTTTTAAGACTACATTTACACATTAAGGAAAATATTGGATTTTTCTAACACAAATACTACTTTTACAAACGAAAAGCTTATGAACTCACCAACCTTTGTGTTGACACTTTTTCAAAAACTTGTATTCTCAGGAAATCATTAAACAGGTAATCAAGTGCTTTTGA